>NC_090440.1:941833356-942508356 GCF_031143425.1 Pleurodeles waltl | reverse complement strand
AAATGATTAATATCTTCTCACAAGTGTACTGTAAAATGTTAACTATTGAGGGCCAGCTAAACACTTTGGGGGTCATTAGGACCCTGGCGGTCAGAGACCGCCAGGGGTAATGTAGCGTCCGTACCGCCAACAGGCTGGCAGTACGGAGGCCCTTATTACGACCGCGGCGGTAGCGCCGCGGTCGCACCGCCGGGGCCGTCAGATTCCCGCCGTTTTAGCCCCGGCGGTGATAATCCGCCAGGGCAGCGCTGGGGATTATGACACCCCTACCGCCAGCCTGTTTCTGGCTGTTTGCACCGCCAGGAAGAGGCTGGCGGTAAGGGGTGTCCTGGCATGGGCAGTGCAGGGGCCCCCTAACAGGGCCCCAGCCAGCTTTTCACTGTCTGCATAGTAGACAGTGAAAAGCGCGACGGGTGCTACTGCACCCGTCGCACGGCCGCAACACCGCCGGCTCCATTAGGAGCTGGCTCCTATGTTGCGCCCTCATCCCCGCTGGGCCGGCGGGCGCAAACTTGGTTTGCGCCCGCCAGCCCAGCAGGAATGTCGTAATGGGGGCTGCGGGAGGGCGGCCGCACGGCGGTTACCGCCCGCCAATGTCGTAATGACCCCCTTTATTCTTAATAAACACAGGACAACGTATATTCAATAATGTTCTTCAGGCTATCATAATGGCTATATGCACTGCTATTCATTGCAATATTCCCAACATTTCAAGTGAGACTGAAAATAGATGGTAGTTAATTTGGGGAGGGTGGTAAACAGACCATGAAAGAAAAGACAAAAAAAATCTATGTTCTATAAAACCAGAATATAAAAATTAAAATGTGTTGTGAGTGATGCAGAAGACACAGAACGTCCATTTTTTTACATTTTACATAGTTACCTTTTATTTTAAAACATTTGCCCACTTAACATTTGAAACATTGAAAAGTAATTAAGTTTTCCATTTTAGAGGCACTTTTTCTAAGTACGTGTGCAAAATGCTCTTGGTTTTTCGCAGATAATTAAGTGAACTAGGAAGCTGATGTTCTACTACTCGCCAAAGTCTTGCATCATATAAGGATGTGTGAGCGCTGAATTTATTATTAATGAATTTGATGTATTTTGGATTAAGAATTTGCACTGAATTTGACTAATATAGAAAATATTGTGCGATTTGGGAAATTTGCCCACTTAAGTGGCCGTCATTAAATCTGTAATGCTTTATTAACGTATAATAATGCGTTAAGAAACTGTAGTAGTGCCTGCATTAAGAAACTGTAGTAAAGTGTTGTATTAGTGATTACATATTATGCATTTATTTTATTAATTAAAGGCCTTAAGTTAGCGAAGTTTGGGCCTAGTCTACACAGCCTCATGTTAAACTGCACTGTTTAATAAAGTCGTGGGAATGTATGTCCAGAAAAATTAATTAATGTATCTTTCACACTGTGCTGACCAAACGTTAGCAGATGTCTTTAACTTTCTCATGAGAACCACTTGGTAGAATATAACTGTATAGTTTGATGCGTGAGACAGCAATGTTCCCAGGAGCTGACAATGGATGCACTGACTGGAGTAAGGATGGATACAAAAATGTTACCTGACAAGTCTGACAATGGTAACAGGAGAAGAGGAGCCAATCATCGACTTGTGAAAGACAGTTTAATTATATCTTAGATTTGACGTTTAATCCTCATTGGGCCAATTGTAAACGTACAAGTCTCTGACCAATGACAATGTGGGAAGTTCTTTAGGCAATTTTAACTTCCCCTGACTGCACAGAGGTTCTATTCTGTCTGGGGAGCTGAACAGTTCCTGATGACTTTATCCCTATCTTTAACTTTATTGCTTACATTTCTGATGCTGAATGCTGATCCCTTAGACGTTGCTTCTTAAATGGTTCAGAGATTGCTTAGAGACCCCTGTGTCTGAATCATACCCCTTTCACTGCCAGTTGCTGAATGCTGACTAAACTAATGTCCAACTGACAAAGATAATCGAAGCTTGCTGATCCCTATGAGGAGAGGAAGAACCAAATGCTATTGTTCTGGTTATAAATTTGTTCTTTATCTCTAGGTACCAACGGCTATTTTGATAGAGCCATACTTAGACAGTTTCCAAATTAACTTTGGCTAAATCGTATTGCATGAAGTCTAAACACATATTCTAATTAGAAGGTTAGCAAGGGAGACCCAGAGAATGTTAACAAATTATTAATGACAGTTGATGTTGCTCATTTGCTGAACCTAGATGTATGCTATTTCTCTTGCACAGTTGTTCTTGTTATTAATTTGTATTGTGACTCTCGATTGCTTAGTAATCAATGCATTAGTTAAATTGAGATTCTTTGGAAGATTTGGTCAACCAGTGTTGTTCTTATATGTTTAACACTTGGTTTTGAGACTCATTTACGTGACCCTAGCATTGTTAATGTAGGGAAATAAACTTTCTAACTTTTACAAAGGTGTGGTAATTCATGAATTTATGGGTCATGGTGTGATAAGATTACTGACTCCAAAGAATATTTGATGATGTATATTGATTATGAAGTTGAAATTGTAGAGAATTTGAGACTTATGGTGGAATCACTCTAAACGTAGTCAAAAGGTATATAGAACCTCTAAGATGTCCCCTTATAAATTAAGCAATATAAGACCAAAAAAGGACAGACACTCTAACAGATGTCAATTGTCAAATGACAGGTTTGGTGCAAGTAAATTCAAATTCACCAGATGCCCTAACTCCTATAACTTCACAGGACCGGGCTGATGTCCCATCCATAACCCGTCAACTGCCTCCTATTTGCTGCTGAATGAATGGTTGAATATTGGCTGTGTTTAGACGTCAAGGAATTTCCAGCAGGCATTCTGGTTTATTAGCAGATCTATGTGAAATAATCAAATAATGACATTGCTCTATCTACCTTGGAGTATTTGAAAAGAGTATTGAGAGACCTTGAATCTGCAGTGGAAACTTGAGACAGGAATCAAAACACATGATTCAGAACAGGATATTATTAACAAGACTGGAATGAAGGGCAGATAGCAACAGATGTGAGAATAAAGCTGAGGGAGGATGTGAGAGAGCACCATTGACATACAAAAAGTATAGGATGTAAATATTGTATGTATGCATTTTCTCAGGACAGTGCATACAAAGCTGCAGGTGTTAAATACATTATCATAATTGTATTTAAGTATGTCCTCCATGTGCTTACTTTTTTAAAACCTGCCCCAATCCATTAAGAATTGGGAGCCTGATTTAGAACTTGGCAGACTGGTTATCCTGTCACAAATGTGCATTATATCCTATGGCAGTTGTAATCTGGCAGATGGGCTACCCAATATGTTAGTGTGGGAGTGACCAATCCGCTAATCTATAAATGAGACCCGATTTCACATTATCGCTGGATTGTTGTAATAACAGATGCCACAATTTTGAACTTAACTCTATTATCAATCACACAAAGATAAAAGTTTGAAATGACTCAAAGTGAGACCTTCAAGTTACACACAGACCTCTGCAGAGTGTACAATCCTCAATTCAGTGATCTCATTAACTGGCTTACGTTGAGCCAAAAAAACTATTGCCTGTTGTTTTGAAGGGATTTTAGAAATAAGGAAGGAGAAAGCTATAAAAAAGAAATTAGTTAAGAACTAAGGCCCAGATTTATACTTTTTTAGCCCCGCATTTGCGTCATTTTTTGACGCCAAAAGTGGCGCATACTTGCAAAATACAATTGTGTTTTGTAAGTTTGCGCCGCTTTTGCGTCAAAAGGAGACGCAAATGCGGTGCTAAAAAAGTATAAATATGGGCCTAAGCGAGAGAGAACTAGTCATGTGTAGGAGTGAGACACTTTGGTGCGAGCTAGGAGTGAGAAGTAAGGGGCAGATGTATCAAAGGGTTTTACCCATTTTGTGTCAATGGGAAAATGTCTTTGTACATTTGGCCCTAAGTTCTTAAGGAATGGGCTTCACAGAAGTGAGTTAGCATCAGGGGAGTATCCAGAAATATCAAATACCCCCCACTTTGAGCACATAGGTCGAAATGTCCTAGCAAAGAGAGCGAACCCGACCATTTCCACTAAGGAGCCGGTAGGCATTGTCCCCCAGAGTGAAAAGTTTCAGAAAGATGCATTTTACAACGTGATTTGAATCGAATGTGGCCACAAACTGCGTTGCCTGCATTGACTTATTTATTTGATTTATTATTTCCTTTTTTGCTCCCCAGCTCTTTTACCTATATTCAATGTATTCATTTCCTTTCTTTTCTTTCTCCTATCATTCTGTTTTTCCATCTTTCTTTTGTTCTGTTCATTCTTCTTTCCGGTGTCTTTCGAGCTTTCTGTATTTGTTTATATTCATGTTTAATTTTCTTTCTTGCTTTCCATCTTTCCTTAGTTCCATTCTCAGAGTCTTCTTCCTTTCTTCTTATCATCCTCCTGTCCTTCCTTTGCCCCTTCTCTTATACCTTTTTCTTCCTGAATTCCTCCCATCTGCTAGTTCTTTCTTTCATTATTTTCACCGCCCTTCCAGCTGTGTCTCATTTCTTGTTTTTGTTACTTCATTCTAGTGTCTGCTTTGCTTTCTTACTCTCCTCCCATTTTTATTACTTTGTTTCGTCCTTTTTTCTTCTTGCTACCCCTTTTTCCAAGTTTCCCCTTCCATTCTTTATCCCTTTCTGTCCTCATCTCCTCCTTTCCATTCTCCTTTTGTGCCTACGTTCCATCCTGCTTTCTTTTAACTTTCCTTCTTTCTTTTCTCATTTGCATTCTTCTTCCCTTCTTTCAAGCTATATCATTGTATTTGCCTCTGACCTATTTTTTCTTTTATATTAAAAAAATTCCTTTTCCATTCCGTCACAATTGTAACCTTTTTTTTTTGTATTCCTCCACCCCTTCCCTATACCACAATTGTACCACTGTAATTCATTCTTCTAGAATTTATAGGTCTTTCGTTCAGCCTTGCGACGACATGCAAGCCAGAGACGAAAGTTAAGAAGGTCTATAAAATAATTCAATCCGTCCCAGTCACCCCTGCTTAAGCTGGCGTAGAGGGGACTTCCTTACACCGTTGGTTAGGTTTAAGGTAATAGTACATAATGTATTAGTGAGGTAGGACTGAGTCAGGAGTCAGTGGATTTGTGTGAGGTGTAAAATAAGCAAGTGGTGTCAAGAGTGTGAATGAATGATTTACTATAGAGTGAATGAAAAGTTAGATGTTATTAAAAAAAAAACACAGTGGCTCATCATAAAATCATTCCCTGTACTTGTCCTATACCATGCTAGCATCACATTCTTAACTACGCCGGTGCAAAAGTTTGTTATACTGCCATAATCTTGTGTACTTCCTAACTTAGATTTTACACAAAGTATGTGAATTTTTTGTCATTTTATACGTGATATTTCTTCTGATTTTTGCCTACAAGAGGCTAGAATGAGTAGAAAATCTCCCAAAAAGAAACATTTTCGACTCAAGCTACTTTCCTGCTGGAATTTTCTGTGACTTTTCTGTACAAGATATACTGTCACAGAGAAAAGCTACTCAAAATCCCCACAAATTGTATTTTCACAACAAAAGCATAATTCACAAAAATACACATTAGTATTTTTCGCACACCCCTAATTCTAACCTCCAAGCAGAATGCATCACATTAACCGCCTTCCGGTACTGCCAACAATTTAGTTAGGTTTTGATAAAGTTACTGTTAGATGTGGCATCCTTGGGGTGGTTTCCCCTAACTTTTTGCCTCTGTTTCGCAGGATGTTGATGTGTGCTGGACTCTGTTTTTGCTGTTTTTTATTACTCTGGGCACTTTACTACTGCTATCCAGTGCTAAAGTGAAAGTGCTCCTATGTAAAATGTATATGTATTTGGATTTCCATGATTGCCATATCTGATTTACTGGTAAGTCCCAGTACAATGCACTAGAGGTGTCCAGGGCCTGTAAATCAAATGCTACTAGTGGGCCTGCAGCACTGGTTGTGCCACTCACATTAGTAGGCCTGCCCTGCAGTGTCTGTGTGTGCAGATTTTAACTGCCAATTCGACTTGGCAAGTGCACCCACTTGGAAGGCCTAAACCTTCCCTTTTCCTACATGTAAGACACCCCTAAGGTAAGACCTTGGTAGCCCCATGGGCAAGGTGCAGTGTATGTTTGATGTATGACATATACTAATGTGTTTTATATGTACTGACAGTGAAATACTGCTAAATTAGTTTTTCACTGTTGCAGGGCCTATCTCTCTCATAGGTTAACATAGGGGGCTGCCTGTCAAAAGGATTAAAGAGTAGATTCCCTTTGGGAGCAGATGGACATGTGGAGTTTGGGGTCTCAAAAATCACAATTTAAAATACATCTTTTAGTAAAGTTGGTTTTGAGATTGTGTGTTAGAAAATGCCAATTTTAGAAAGTGGGCATTTTCTTGCTTAAACTATTCTGTGACTATGCCTGTTTGTGGATTCCCTGTCTGGGTTAATTTGACAGTTGGGCTGTATGCACCTCTCCCTAGACAGTGACACAAAGGGAGCTGGGGTGTAGCCTGCATATCCTGATGAGCCATCTGTGCTAGGAGGTGGGGGGGAGTGGTCACTTACACCTGAAAGGCTGTGCCTACCCTCAAACAATGCAGTCTCCAACCCCCTGGTGTGTGGCTGGGGCCTGGCCTGGGCAAGGCAGGTTTTCACAAACAAGAGAGACTTTCCTTTGAAGTAGGCCTACTTCAAAGGCAGAACTGGGTATAAGAAGAGCACCCAAACCCCTCAAAAATTAGATCACTTCTGGAAATCAAGAGGAACCTCTGCCTGGAGAAGAGCTGAAGAGCTGAGGAGAAGTTCTGTCCTGCCTGTGACTGTGCTTTGTGGAGCTATCCTGCAGTTGCTGCTTCTGCCTGGTGAAAGGGGGCAAAGACTGGACTTTGTTGTGCATTCCTGCCTACGAAGAAATCTCCAAGGGCTTGTCCTGAGCTTGCCTCCTGTTGCTGAAGTCTCAGGGCCATCAAAAACTTCCCCTGCTAGCACCTGGACTCTTTGCTGAGACTCCTGCCCTGCCAAGTGATGCCCTATCTAGTTCTCGGGGCCTTGAAAGGTGAAGCTGACAGATCAAGACTGAAAATCCATGCACAGACCACCGTGCAGGGAAAATTTCAACACACCCTCCGAGATGCGCTGAGAAATGATGCGCTGCCGGCTTCGCGACTGAAATCGACACTGCACCTGCATTGCAGCTGGAACTTTGACGCACGCAGCTGGAGAAACCACACGCAACACCCGCTGACGGAGGCTGATAATGTCACAACCCACTCAGCGCGGTTTTCCAGAAACCATGAAGCTGGATTTTCGATGCAACATCGCTGGGTGTGGAAAAACGATGCATCGCTCTCCTGCGGAGAGAAGAAACGGCGCACGCCAACGCGACCGGAGGAGGGGAAACGATGCACGGTCTCGCTTGCGGGTGAGAAATCGACACATCTCTAGCCTTTTCCAACGCACCCTCGCCCGTGCGTGATAGTTTGATGCCATCCAGGTACTTTTTAACACTAACAGTGTTTTGACTGTTTTCTCAAGGATTTAAGACTCTTTCTTGCTTTTTAGTTCAAACCTTGACTTGTGTATTGTGTATTTTTGTCGTTTTGGTCTTGTCTTGTTTAGGTAAATATTTTCTATTTTTCTAAACCTGTGTTGTGTCATTTTGTAGTGTTTTCACTGAGTTACTGTGTGTGTTGGTACAAATACTTTACACCTAAACTCTGAAGTTAAGCCTTCCTGCTTGTGCCAAGCTACCAAGGGGGTGAGCGGGGGTTAACTGAGGGTGATTCTCCTTTACCCTGACTAGAGTGAGGGTCCTGAGTGAGGGTCCTTGATTGGACAGGAGGTAACCTGACTGCCAACCAAAGACCCAATTTCTAACAGTTACTAACTAGCCTCGTTTGTCATTCTAAAACTTGTTGTCCTTCACTAGGCCCCCGTGGTCACCAAGTTTGAGGATGATCTTTCCAATTGTAGGTGAGCAGATCGACTTTCATTACATGATCCCTGATACCATCTTTGTAGGGGAAATAAAATACTGTAATGCATCATAGACATCAATAATGGGGAGGTTTAAACCTAGATAGTGCACAATATTGCATATTTCTTTATCAAATCATATGTTAAGGTGTTAGGTACGTAGATTAGTATTCTCTGTTAATTTTCAAAAGTCATTTTACTCAGAAGAGTATAATGAGATGGCACAAGGATTAAAGACCTGTGCATTTGCAGTCAGCTTGCCTTTTTTCACTTTTTACCCTTTAAGACTTTGGGGGTTATTACAACTTTGGAGGAGGTGTTAATCCGTCCCAAAAGTGACGGTAAAGTGACGGATATACCACCAGCCGTATTACGAGTTCCATAGGATATAATGGACTCGTAATACGGCTGGTGGTATATCCGTCACTTTACCGTCACTTTTGGGACGGATTAACACCTCCTCCAAAGTTGTAATAACCCCCTTTATGTATTATGCCACTATTAGCCACAAAACTCATATTGTTTCCCAGCTGACCCTGTTCCCGTGGATGATACCCAAAGTGCCTTTTTGTATGGTTATGTGAGATACCACCACCCCACCAAAGCTACGAGGTAATTGACAGTGGCAAGGGACTTGAACAGTTTTTCTGTACACCTGGAGAAGAGGTCTACTGATTCCAGTGTAAAACCCACAAGGTCCCCAAAAATGCACCTGCGTTGTAGCTCAGCATGCCATGATATATCCCAGGCTAAAAAAAAAATCCTTTTGTTGCCCGTGACCTTTCACCACATATGACATACTGCAAGGGAAATGGAACAATTGTATGGCTTTGTGGAGCAGATACACAAAATGTCAGAAACTTGTTAATCTCAGTGTATACTGACTTCTTGTGTGTCAAGCTTTTGGGTAAAGTCTACTATATTGGCCTTTAGTCTTGACAGATGGTCCCATACTAAGAATTTTAAATGAGTACCACTTCAATTTGGAAGAATGAGATCTGTCTGTCTTCTCAGAGCATAATATAAACTGGATGTTTAGGACCACTGCACCAAGAAACTCTTCACTTCATCTTGACATGCAGGGATGCTTCTGGTGCTCATAAGGATGCCACATTTTAAAGAAGACTATACTTTTTGTCTTGGGCAAAGCTAGTGGAAGTGCTGTGTAGTTTCCTGCTATTAGATGAAAATGGTTGAATTCCCCCACCAACCTTGAGGAATCCATGATTCTCATGTAGCTGTTGGTCCATCCTTACCCAGAGATCTAAGATGTCACCTGAGAAGGAGGAGCATCAATGGGGGCAAGACAATCAATGAAAGCTAATATGATGGCCAATGTAAGGGGAAGCCTGTACGGGGCTGTATAATTGCCTGGTAAGTTGTGCAACAAAATCTATTTAAAAAGACATTTTTCTACATAATGGATTCACCATCCTTTGGCTCAGCTACCTACCTATAGCTTGTCCCCCTGGACAGAGGCCTGTTCTCTATCCCAATCGGAACAGGCTGTGAAGGTGCCTTGAGATGCATACAGTTTCTGTGGCTCCCACAGACTTTGAGACCAAGTTCCTTTTGTTAGCTCCATTGGGCAGGTTTATGAAAAGTGTGCCCCTTAACACCCCGCTAATGCCACCATGTGTGCGCTGTATTTAAAATATGGTGCACCATTGCGATAGTAAGAGCGACTAGTATAGTAATTTTTTACACTAGTCTGGTGCTTTGCAGGATTAACGTAAAGAATTATGACGCTAATCCTGCCAAGCACCCAGAGGCCCATTGAACACAATGGGAGCATCTTTTTAACGCCTGCTCTTAGCAAGCATTATAAAATGCTGATAGAAATGACACAAGTCTCATGGATTTCTTTGCACCATTTATTCGCCCCCTCATTGCTCAAATGTCCCCCTTGAATATGCCTGGCACAGGCATAATGTGGTGCAAGGGGATCCAAAGTGGCATCAATGCGAGCATTGCACCCCTTTCTAAATAAGGCACAGCGTTTTTGGCCTTCCAACACCAAATTAGCGTAAATAAATGATGCTAATGTGGCGTTGGAATGGTGCTAAGCCCACATAAATCTGGGCCTACATTTCTTTACTCACAGAGCCTCGATCAGCATCTCAAAAGTGGTTTTAACGGCTTTAACAATTCCAGCCAATATATTAGAACTGCTAAACTTAAGGAGCACGAAGAAAATGCTGTGAGAGGACCATTTAAGGATATGGTCGTTTCCTATAGTGCCCTACCATTAGCAAGCGCTGATGGAAGCTCCAGGCACACTAAGAGGCCTGTTGCAAGAACATTCTCTAAAAGAATCTGATAGAAACTAAAGTTTCAACAAGAGAGACAGCTACCGAAAATAATCTCTGATACCTATACTAGTATAGGACGGGATGGGCTGGGAGCCAAACCTAAACAATTGGACATACCAAGTACCACCCATAAGGAAGGTACAAGGCAAGCACTAGAGGGGTCTAAAAAGCGCTGGGACAAACAAAAGGATTTCAAGGATAGGAGAAATAAAAGAGCTGATTCTCCGCATCCGGAGTACTCCGACAGGAGATATAATTTCAGGAGTAGGGATAACATTAGAACTCCAGACAGATATACTGATTCACGTCCTTCTCGTTCCTTTCAGGACGCACCGGATAAACGTAGCGAGAGAGGAGGCCGTCAAGATCGACGTCCGGAATACGTGAAAGAAAAGAAAGACTTGCTGCAGTCTACCACTAAAAAGGAAGAAAAGACTCCTCAGCAAAAGCCACAGTTTAAAAAGAAGAAAGTGGCAGCACTGACAGTTAAAAATGCCAGTAGTATTGAGAACACTGTTGAGGAACAAGAGGTGGGCAGTGACTCTGTTGGACAGCGCGGCAGAGGTCACGATATGTCGCCAGAGTCTGAAAGATCATCTGGATGCGACAGCAACTAGCGATTATATCGCAGTTGAAACTGCGGATGGCCGCGTTCTCCCACCCGATCGGGTTTATGATTTAACAATTCAGATAGAGGGAGACGTGGAACTCGTTATTAGTGTAATATTATGGGATGAACTTACTAGTGATATCATGTTGGCCGAGAGAGACTGGCCACCTGAACATGTCCGCAAGCTCCCACATGGGGAAGATGTCATTTTGCCTTCTTTCTCCGATCTTGTTCCGGAGGCAGACAAAAAAGCCTGTGCTGCTGATTGGGCTTTGGCGCAGGCACCTGCATTATACCGTAATCATGTAGGTTGGGACAAGGACTCTCCTTGTCATGTTATTCCCGTTAGGTCTACACCACACCCGCAGCCACAGTACCCTGTTAAACATGAAGCAAAAGCTCGAGTGACGGAGATACTGTCACAACTTGAATATCAGGGAGCAATTGAGCCCTGTACATCGGCAATGAATAATCCGCTTTTTCCCGTTACGAAACCTGATCATTCATACAGAATAGTGGTTGATTATAGACACTTAAATAGTCATGCACGCACTTATGCTATACAAAATTCACACAGCACAGCGCTGATTAATAATATAGAGCGTAAAAAATACAAAACTACATTGGATATATCTAATGGATTTTTCTGCCAGAATTTAGCACATGAAAGTAGAGACCTAAGTGCATTTTCCTTTGGCTCTCAGAAACGCTTTTGTCGTTTACCACAAGGCTATAAAAACAGCCCAGGACTGTTTTCGGCCCGTGTCACATCAATCTTACAGGAGATTGATTCCGAGGCATTATCATATGTGGATGATATCTATCTCACTGATGACACCCTTGACATTCATCTTGCAAGGGTCAATCGGATAATTTTGGGATTTGCCGCCTTCGGATATAAATTTAATTTTAAGAAAAGCAAGATAGCCTTTCTTAGTGTATTGTTCCTAGGATATGAGCTATCACACGAGGGGAAGAGCCTGGCACCGCACTTCCTAGAGAAGTGTGCTCAGCTACAGCCTCCAAACACGCTTAAGAAATTACAGTCATTACTGGGTTTCTTTAATTTTGGCAGAACATATATTCCAGATTACGCTGAACGCGTCAAGCCACTATATGACTTAATTCAGCCCAATTTTTCTAGCAGGCGATGGACAATTGCACACACACGCATCCTTAGAGATATACAACGGGACATGCTGGAGGCTAGACACTTGTACACACGTGACAATAAAACGAAATTGGTCATCAGAATAATAGCTGGTGCCCTTGGATTTACCTATGTCACCTTTAATGAGGGTGACACGGTGCCGATAGCATACAAATCACATTTATACTCCAATGCAGAGAAGCGTTTTGCTCCTACTGAAAAAATTCTGACAGCAGTTCAGATGGCCGTCATAAAGGAGAGGCCACTTGCCCAAGGGAAGCACATTATTGTTGTCTCCCCGGTACCGGCCTTAGAGGATGTCACTAAAGCGAGTGTTCCAAACGCTAAGGCATTACATCCACGCTGGATTCAAAGGGCAACATCTCTGACCGCCACTGATGTTGATTATGTGTTTGACCCAAGACTTCAGACACAAGAATTTCTCCAGTATGAACAGGAGTACCCCGCTCCCTTACACATATTGCCAATAGATAGGTATGATACCATCATTTATACTGACGGATCGGCACAACCGGCTATGGGTACTAAACATCAATACTCGGCAGATTGCGCAGCCGTGTGCGGTGTAATGGAAGACGGAGTTTTCCATCCTCATAATACCTACACTCAGACCTTAGGGGACTGCACAGCCCAGTTGGCCGAGCTTAAGGCTCTTCTTCTAGCACTCGAACATTCAGAGCCAGGAACACAGACTTTGATCGTCTGTGATTCGTATTACTGCGTCCAGTCATACAATGAATACCTCAATCATTGGATACTGAACGGGTTTAGAGATTCTAAAGGGAACACCATTAAACACAAAATATTGTGGGGAAGGGTGGCTGATCTTAAGGATAAGCTGCCATGTGTCCATGTAGTTCATACATTGGGGCACCAACGTGTAGGAATACATGTTGCCCGTAATACATTGGCTGACGAAGCAGCCAAAGCTTCAGTAGCTACGGCTTCTGTGGCTGCAGTGACTCGTTCTCGGACGAGGTTGGATAATGAAATACTGATTGCCGTTAAAGCCTTGGCTGAAGGCAAGGCCCTTCCGAAAGGATACCCTACGAACTATACATATCATATCAGTGCACAGAATGTTGCTTTTGCAACAATTCCTGATGTTGGAGATCGAGTGATCCCAAATGAAGACCAAAGATTGGAACTGATTACAGCTGCACATGAGGGTGTCGCTTCTGCACATGCTGGTATACAGGCCACTACACCATTCTACAACAACGGTACTGGTGGCCTGGTCTATGCAGACGGACTAAACAGTATGTCCTTTGCTGTGACATTTGTCAGCAGATTAAGGGCTCGAATATCAGACGCCCTCCGCAGACATCTCTCTTAGTGTCAGACAAACCACTCCATTGTGTGTACCTGGACCATTGTGGTCCTTTGCAACCTGATGGTGCATACAAATACATTTTAGTGGCTGTAGATTCCTGTTCTAGATTCCTGTGGGTATGGCCACAGCGGTCGGCTGACGCCCGGACTGTTATAAAAGATTTGCTGATCTTTATCGGTACATATGCGGTTGCAGCATTCCATTCGGACTAGGGCCCTGCATTTCCCTCTAAGGCTTTCAGGGACACCATGAGGAAGATGGGTGTTGAACTCCATTACTCCTCACCATACCATCCCGAGGGAAATTCGGTCGTGGAGAGGCGGATCGTGATCTAAAGCAGTCCTTAACAGCTTGAGTATTAGGTTCAGGCCGCAGTTGGTTACATCACCTATATGGGGTCCAGAGAGCACTGAATAATCTGCCTAGACGGTCCTTGCCTTGGGGGGAAAGTCTCCATATGAGGTTCTCTCTGGGACAATTATGTATTTTTCCGATCTTGATGCCCCTGGTATGGTGGCAGCAGAAACACCATTTGACATAAAAGAACGTCTCGCTGTTTTACAGGAGCTTCAACAATTCCGTGATGATAAATCATTTGCAAGCGCTGCCACCTTGGGAATAAGGGATTTGGTGAAAACTTCGACTGGCTGGATTCCTAACGTTGGGGATCTGGTTTGTGAGAAGATCGCTGTGAAAAAAGAGTTTGGTCCAGCATACAGAGCACCTGTATCGGTCTTGGGGATAAAAGGCACCAGGACTGTCATCCTTCCGCCATTGTCTGGTTCCAAATCAAACAGATTCATCTCCATTGATGACATCAAATTACACCATGTGGCCGATTCTTCACAGTTGACCAGGAGGTCCCTTGGGTGGTTACTGATCCCCTCTCACTACCCAACAGGACATCCCTCTACATAGTAGGATGACCATCGCTACTACTGACTATGCAACTATGTCAGCTGCTGTTCCAGACACTTCCTCGACCACGGGGAGGGCGGAAAATGAACTTTTGTTGGTTCCTGTAACAACTTCGGAGAACACACCGCTACAGGATTTGGCTGTCTTTTACACGAACACTTCCACGACTGGTAACGTCATCTATCATGAACCTACACGAACAGTGGATGAGAATTCGATGAGTCCTGTGTTTGCGGAGACTTCCTCTGGCTATTTTGTGGACATTGATGATTTTTCTTCAGACTCATCCTCAACTGAGACTGACAAACTTTCCAGAGGTAGCAAGTTCTATCAATGGCTTAAAAAGAACTATTTGATATATCCATGGAACTATCTCTGGTTCTGTTTGACATTTATTGCATTGTTTTTATGGATTGGTTTTGTGACTGTTTTCTTTTTATTAATTAATGGTCACTATATTGCTGATCGCTCCTCAGTGGAGCCTGTTGATGTAATTTTAACACCACATCATTCATCACATAAGGTCCAACGTGATTTGTCCCCTGTCAATATTACAGCTATTCCAATTTCTGATGGGATTGTTTGGGACAAAGTTCCGTTCGATATATACGGGCCTACAGAGATAATTCAAATACCATACGTGTTCAAAATTTCTATGTCTGATGTTATTACACCTAATGTTGTCTCTGATGATTGGGATGTCCAAACAGTGGATTCCATGCTAACTGAAATGAAGGACTACTCCGCTTTTGGAAGTGATGATGTATATGATTTTACAATGAATTATGGTGAAATGTTCTGCTATAATAATTGGGGACATCACTACCTGCACCGTGCAACTAGATATAGGCCTCCTTTTAACTACACACAATGGGAACATTGTTCAACACCACGGGTGGAGAGTCCAAAGTATTACAGTGACAAATTCACATACTTTTCTGGGCATGATACAACGAAAGCTGAATCTTATTATTTTAAATTACCCACGACACACATTAGAAAACTGTTGCTAACAGATACAAAACTGATTTATTCAGATCCCTTTGTTTCCCGACTTTCGATTGAGGGTTATGAATATTGGAAGAACACTATCGATTTGAAGAGTGTATGGGGTACGCAAGATTGGCAGATACAGGGTAGGGAGGCTTTGTTTCGAGCTTGCTTAATTCCTGTGCAAATGATTTTTTTAAATGACACTGTTGAGCAGACATCATGTCTGGGATTAGCTAAAATAAAGGATCTAAACACGCCCAGTATCCCTACACCGACAACATTTAAAGATTGGCTACACTTTCTAAATGTTTCTGAGGAAAGGCTAGATGCATTGGTTAAGGCTGGTGACTATAATTTTTCACTTTCCAGTCCCGGGGGATGGTTGGTATGGCCCACCGATACTGATGAGTGTCAAAGGCGTTTTTTGAACTCTTCAGGGGGTTTTTCCATTCATAGACCAGACCCTCGCTTTTTGTCAGGTCAGCATGCTGGTATAATTACAACATACAGTGTGGGCAAGCTGTGCCAACAATGGGTACAAACGAACACCTTAACAGCGGTGAAACAACACCTGAATACTCTTTCTGACAGTATAGACCTACAAGATTTCCTATTAGGTCCTAGAAAACAACGCTCGAAACGGTTTTTATATGCCATGTATAATGAAATTTGGAAACTTTCTCAAATTGAGGCTGCTGCACGTTTACGGCAACTTGATAAAGAGAATTTGGAAAACACATTGGCTGTTGTCGACAATGGCATGAACACGCTATCCAACAGGATTTATTCCCTGTCGAATATATTGTCATCTGCTATTGATATCACTCAGACTGATTTGTCTCGGTTATATCATGGGCAAACACAGCTGCGTTCCATCATGCAGCTGAGTTGGGCATTGCAGACGCTGAAAAGTGGCCACATTCCATGGAAATACCTTAATGGGAGTGAACTATTCGCTGCTTTTAATTTTTCCGGGGAACAAGTGACAATGGCTAAAAGAGAGGCTCGTTTCACCTTGCTTCAAGTAGAAAAATTAGATAAGTTGCCCTTCACGGTAGCAGAGAGTCCTTCAACTATCTGGCTCTTACACAGCATTATTAATTTACAGTTTTCAACGTTTCGTTTCTCAAGCTGCCTGAAACATCTTGCAGTGGGACGATATGAACAGCTAGGAGATAGCTTTATTAAGGAAGAGTGGGAGTTGCCCTTTGAGTATCGATGTCTGAACGGCGAACAAGAGGTCTTTCTTAGCGGAAGTGAATGTGAGACTACTGTTCGTCATTCCATGATATGCAAACAGGTGTCTCTTCACGGGCTTTGCAATGCGGGGGTCGCGAATTTGGCCTGTTTTCTGAAGGGTACTCCCGTCCCCTTGATTCGTTCAGTGTTTCATGTTCTTTCTAATGGGAGTTATGTTCTTCTGAATGATGACAGCTGTTGCGGCTTGCGACCTGGAATTGCCTACGCAATCTCAGTCACGAAGGTCGTTACGTGTTGTGGCCATGTTTTGTTTCCCCCCACACGAGAGATACACGTATCTGAAATGTGGCCCCACATTGATACTATTAATGTGAACTATGACAAGTTGAGTAGACTGAAGGCGCTATTGTTTCAAAAACAGGTCGCCTTGACATCCGCAAAAGAGACGTATGCTCTCCAGGTTGCGAGATCATCAACCGAGATACAATCCCTTTTAAATACCGATTTCCCCATACACTTTGGAGAGTTGGTATCCAGAATATTCAATGCTTCAAGCACCACTGGGATTGTTCATTTCTTTAAGGCTGTCGGGTCTGGTTTCGTGTCCATCTTCCAGACTGTCTTCGGAGTCATCCCATCAGCCATCCATTCTCTCTTTTCCAGTGTGTTTGGTGGCTTTCCAATTATTTTGGCTTTAATTGGCGGACTACTACTGCTATTTTTTCTGATTCGCGGTGGTTGTTTTTTTCCAGCGACACAGAGCAATGGAGCCGCTCCCGTCAACCCCGCTGTGCCGTGAACACATGGTTCGGATCTTCGGTACACCTTTGCTGGTGGAACTAGAGTTTGACTGGTCATTGTCATTCCGGCCTCTACTCTGGTGTGTACAACCGGTGTTCCGCTGCATATGGTGTCTCTTTGAACATCTGCCTATGGTCTGTCTTGCTGTTGCACCAACATCTCCTGTGGACCACGAACTGCTGATGTCCCCGATGAGGGTTCATACACGGTCATGCCCCTTGAGACTGAGGTTGCTCCGCGAGGCCACCTATGAGCCTTCTATTATACAAACTAACATGGATGAGGACGCTGCAGCGAGTGTCGATACACCGATGAATATGGCTCACTTCTGCTCTGTGGATCTGTTTGTCCGTCCAGCTCTCAATTTCACTTCAGACGATGTTGACTCATTTTTAAGATCCTTGAATGGTGACTTCGATGACATTCTTCAAGATCCTGCATATAGCACATAATTTGGTGAATTCGCTTGCCAGTTCCCGGTTCTAAAAACTAGCAATTTAACTGAAAGTTTGCTGTACTTGTCATAGTTGATATTAACATCTCTGAATGTTTTTTAAAACGTATTTTAACACACAGCATTTATTTTTGTCATTACGTACATTTTTTTTAGCTTGGGTTTTCGTTTTCGTTTTTTGGCTTTTTTGTTCAGTAGTAGCTTTTTTAGCGATTGGGTTTCCTTACCTTCATCATACCTGTTACGGCAATGGGGAGGGTGTAGTGAATCCTAGTTTGTTTTACCGGGATAACAGGAGTTAGCTTAGCCGTAGGCTTGTAAACTCTTGCCCCCGTCACCCAGTGACTTTTAACCTACTTAGCTTGCTCTGTCTTAGTCCATTTAATTATTTATTTCCTTTAAAATGGCGGCCTTGTTTATAGTCAGGCCACTTGTTATGGGTTCTATTATCAGTGTCACTGTGCCAAGGCATCAAGATCAAGCACGAAAGACAAACATACAGTAGGCATTCACACTTAGGGATTTTCCCTCTCTATACTTTCGAGGGATTGTTGATATTAATTGCCGTCCCAAGCATGCCTGTTATCTATTGTTATGAATAACACTTATGTCAGGGGACCTTGTAGATCTGTATAACTACAACACACTTTTAGACAGATAATCAGCGGGATTCCGACCAGAGGGCATCGCCACCATCGCTGATACCGATGCTGCAGTCATCTTGACGCTGACCCAGTCTTCGTGTCCCTGCGGAGTCTGAGATAGAAACCTCATTACAAGGTAACAAGGGTTGGGGGCTCCTCTCATGGACACGGTTTTGGCAGATTAGGTTTTATAAACCCAGCTTTCCTTTTTTAGGTAGGAGGTTAGACCTATTCTCCTTAGGGTATTAGGGCTTATTACATTTTTATACCTATACATATATTCCTGTTATATATTGCATAATGGTAGGGGTCTTTATAACAATGACTCTCCTCTTCACAATACTGCTGCTTGGTATATTCATTATCCTAATCATTGCAATTCATGCAACTTATAACAAATTGCAGTTATGTTAAATAAAAAACTATTATAACTTCACTGCAT
Source organism: Pleurodeles waltl (assembly GCF_031143425.1). Taxonomy (NCBI): domain Eukaryota; kingdom Metazoa; phylum Chordata; class Amphibia; order Caudata; family Salamandridae; genus Pleurodeles; species Pleurodeles waltl. Next base: position 942,489,490 of record NC_090440.1, on the reverse strand, counting down.
CTGTGTTATTGCCTTTGTTTGTATGAGACATAATAATCTGTGAGAAAAGGGTAATTTCCGTTTAACCACGACAACCCTGAGAGATCTTATTTTGAGTCCATGCGTAAGCGACTGCTACAAATCACCTCTTTACTATTGTGTTTCTGGTGAAGTACTGCTAGTAAGCCGGTAAGGTTTGGACAACAGTTACAACTAGTTGTAGAAAGAAACTTAGGGGGTCATTCTGACCTTGGCGGTCCATGACCGCCATGGCGGAGTGCGGCGGAAGCACCGCCAACAGGCTGGCGGTGCTTCCTGGGCGATTCTGACCGCGGCGGTAAAGCCGCGTCGGAAAAGGGGAGCTGGCGGTTTCCCGCCGGTTTCCCGCTGGCCCAGGGAACCCGCCATGGCGGCGCTGCTTGCAGCACCGCCATGGGGATTCTGACCCCCTTACCGCCAGCCTGTTTCTGGCGGTGTCCACCGCCGGAACCAGGATGGCGGGAACGGGTGCCGTGGGGCCCCTGGGGGCCCCTGCACTGCCCATGCCACTGGCATGGGCAGTGCAGGGGCCCCCTAACAGGGCCTCACAAAGATTTTCACTGTCTGCTTAGCAGACAGTGAAAATCGCGACGGGTGCCACTGCACCCGTCGCACCACTTCAACTCCGCCAGCTCCATTCCGAGCCGGCTTCATTGTTGAAGGGGCTGTCCCGCTGGGCCGGCCGGCGGTCTTCTGGCGGTCGCCCGCCGGCCCAGGGGGAAAGCCGGAATGACCGCTGCGGTCTTTTGACCACGGTGCGGTCTTTCGGCGGGAACCGCTTGGCGGGCGGCGACCGCCAACCGCCGCAGTCAGAATGACCGCCTTAGTCACCTACAAACGAAAGTACTGTCATCCTGAGACCAGCAGTCTTGCTCAGAGCAAGAGTCCAAACTACGACACTCTGAGAACTTCCGAGTTGGGAGATCAAATGGACCACTGCTCAGTTGCTTAGGTCCAATGTGCTGTAATTGAAACTGTTGCGCTAAACTAGATTGGCATCTTCTGCAATATAGAAGTAATTCATTGATGACTCAGAGCAAGGTTACGGTGAGTCAAAGCCCCTTTAAAACTTCATCTCCCCAAAATCAATTTTTGCTTCAAGAATGAAAAGTTTATTCTACTTACAATCTCAGCTCGTTTAAGTGCCAGATACTTCTTACGTTCTTCATTATGCTACTTTGTAATCACTATACCTTTCTCATTGTGTAATCACATTGTCTATCTTATATACACCACTGATTAAACATTCATCTTTATTGTGTTTGATTAACTGTGTCACACTGTAATTGGATTTAGACCTGCTGGAGCATCTCTTCCTTCGCAGGAATCAATGCCTGACAACGACAATGAATATTTGGATCTAGCATAAGAGTATGGAGAACAAAGTTTCAAATTCCAATACATCCATTTTCAATTACAGTATGACCAATGTGGCCATACAAGGAAAACTCCAGTCGGAAATAAAGTTAAGGGGTTTTATTACAAGCTCAAACTCAAAGTAATGTAAACAATTCTCAAGACAAAGTTAGAAAGATATAAAATCACTAAGGGTTGACCAAGGCGAAAAAATAAGTTCAGGTGAACTAACATTAGAAAAACTAGATACTCAGATACAGGACAGAGCATCAGCAGATTTACCTGATGTCCAGAAAACAAATGTTGCTCAGTTTTAATAGGCATTAAGGCAAGTTAATAATTTAGGTTCAGCTAGTTTGAGCAAGGGAATACTCTACAGGTTAGCCAACCCAGGATTAACATGTGTTGAGTGAAACACAGGCGGGCAAAAGACAAGAAGGACAAAAAGGGCAAAACTAATTTGGAAAAGGATATCTTGGGCAACAGGTCACTAACTAAAGTGGTCAAAAAGTAATTAAAAGGGAAGGTGCCAGCATTTCAGAAGCTTGTTCAAGAGTTTTCTTTTTTGAATCAGGAGAAAAAACCTCAAAGGGCCCGATTATGATTGACAGCACCTGTACTTGAGGGGGGATTCCTGTGGGATGGCGGATTGCTGACATCAGGTCTGGCTCCAACTGGGTAAACAGTTCCTGGATTGTGGCACAGTCAAGCCTGTATGTGATAATCAAATGTCGCTCCTCCATTGTCGACAGGTCCACCAACGGTCGGTACACCGGAGGATGCCGCCATCCCCTCACATGTCCCAGCGGACGGTGCCTATGAAGGACAACAGCGAGCACAGAGTCAAACAACTCAGAGGTATGTACCCACAGTTTACACAGAACACCTATCCTACACAAAAGGTGGCCTGTATGTGTGTTGAGTCTAGGCCTAGGTATGAGTGACGCAGTTAGAAATGAAGCCATGTGGGCCCCTGAAATGGCGGCTGCCTGACCTGTAAAGTGGGACAATGGGATGTGAGGTAACTGCGCTGGCATTGTACACCTTCGCGGTAGACGTTCGAAGACCACGGCGCAATGCTGCATTGGTTAACATTGGACCCTATGGGTCCCAGTAGCCAATGGCGATGTATGCCGGTGGTGACGGTACGCACCGCCGCGGACGTGACCACCCTTTTTTATCACTTCAATCACTTCAATCACTCGATACCTGATCTTCGACAGGAGATGACCTACACTGCAAGTGCTGCTGTGACCTCGGTCTGGAAGAGACAATGGCTTGAGTGTCTGGGGAAAGGGCCCCTGCCTTCACATCGGAGGAGTTGGAGAAACTCATGAATGGGGTCCTCCCCCAGTACACGCTACTCCACGGTCCTCCAGACAAACAGGTAAGTACACAGGGAGCATGTTGTATGGGCTATGCCTGTGTGGAGAGGGCTGGATGTAAGAAGGAAGGGGGGAGAGTGCTGCGTGCATGAAAGACGGTGAATGCATGTGCCACATGGCAAGGGTAGGGATGGGGGCCAATCACTTCGACGGTGCAGTTGGTAATAACTTCTCTTTTTCCCCTGTACATTTCATGTAGGTCAGCGCCCACCAGAAGAAAGATATTTGGCGTGCCATCGCCAAGGACGTCCGGACCCTGGGGGTCTACCACAGACGGAGCACCCACTGCTGGAAAAGATGGGAGGACATTCGCCGCTGGAGCAAGAAGACGGTAGAGGCTCAGCTGGGGATGGCCTCCCAATGTGGGAGAGGTGCCAGTCGCACCATGACCCCCCTGATGTTCAGGATCCTGGCGGTGGCCTACCCGGAGTTGGATGGGCGCTTGAGGGCATCACAGCAGCCACAAGGTGGTGAGTACACTCTCATTCTGCTGACTTTGCGTGCAGTGGAGGTGCCTGGGTGGGGGAGGTGGTCTGTGGGTTTCCCTAGGCCAGGGCGAGTTCCGTAGGCAAGGCCCCTTCATATGGCTGGCCATGTGGCACCCCACCCCACCTCTGTAGAGTGCCAAGTACAGCTAGTCATGCCCCTGTGTCATCTATGTGTGCAGATGTCATCCATAGCCTTGTAGGCCATTTCTGAGAAATTGAACAGTGGAGCCCAAGAGCGCGGCGTAGTGCAGGGGGCTTCTGTGTCTGTCGTGTCCGCCAACGGTAGCGGTAATGCATGCACTCAACATTTCTTCTGTCTTCCCCCCCCTTTTTGTGGTCTCCCTGTTCTTGTGTGCATTAGCATCATCAGGCGGAGGAGCAGTGGCACCGGATCACGAGGGAGCTGCATCCCACATGGCCCTGGAGGGCGACACTACGGAGTCTGAATTCACCAGTGTGACGGAGGGCGAGGGGAGCTCCATGGCGGGGACAGGAGCTGACACCAGCGACACAGACTCGTCCTCTGATGGGAGCTCCGTTGTGGTGGCGGCAACTTCTGTGCCCCCCGCTTCTACAGGTACAGCCGCCACCCCCCCTACCAGCACCGCCCTCCCAGCAGCCCCTCAGCCTTTGCCCCGTGCCCGCTCACCCAGGAGGGTGGGCATCACCTTCGCCCCAGGCACCTCAGGCCCTGCCCCAGTCACCCCTGCTTCCCTCAGTGAGGAGGCCATTGACCTCCTCAGGTCCCTCACTGTTGGGCAGTCTACCATTTTGAATGCCATCCAGGGTGTAGAGAGGTAGTTGCAACAAACCAATGCATTCCTGGAGGGCATTCATTCTGGTCAGGCGGCCCTTCACCGAGCTTTTCAGACTCTGGCCTCAGCACTGATGATAGCCATTGTCCCCGTCTCTAGCCTCCCCCTCCAACTTCCTCAACCCCGACCCAATCCCCTGTACCTCAGCCTATCCCAAGCACACCTACAGACCAACATGCACACACGTCAACACCCAAGGGAAGCTCAGGCAAACATAAGCACCACACATCCCACAGGCACTTACGCAAGCATCACACACATGCAGACACACCAACATCCACTGCCTCCACTGTGTCCCCCTCCTCCTCGTCTCCCTCCTCCCTCTCAGTCTCGTCTACACTCACACCTGCATGCACTACCTCTACAGCCACTACGTCCCTCTCCAGCACACCCACCACCACACCCCGCTCATGCGCAGTCACCACCCCCACTACCATTCACACGTCCCCTGTGTCCTCTCCCAGTGTGTCTGTGACGCCCCCTCCCAAGATACACAACGCAGGCACACACCCACCCAACAGTCATTCACCTCACGACAGCCTCCAGCACATGCACCTTCATCCAAAGTCACCAAACGTACACCTCCTACAGCCACCACCTCTTCCTCCACTCCCAAACCCCCTCCAGCTACCCGTCCAAGTGTGTCCAAAAAACTTTTCCTGTCCAACCTTGACCTCTATCCCACACCTCCCCCACCCCATCCGTCTCATAGGTCCCGAATTAGCACCTCAGCCACAACATCCCCGGGACCAGTGGTGCCTGTAGTCACCGGAATGTGGAGTGCACGGGCCACCAGGGCAGCCAGTGTGGCACGGAGCCACAGCACAGACAGTCCCCCACCTGTGAAGCATCAGAAGTTGCCCAGTGCCCGGCGGGAGAGGGGGAAGACTCCAGCCACCAAAGCCGCTCCCAGGGGTCCCGTTGGGAGTGTGGAGTCAGCTGTGACACCTTCCAAGGTGGGGAAGGGCCACAAGAAACCCGGCAAGTCTGGGAAAAGCAGCACAGCGGAGAAGACCGCCATCATCCCCGCTGCCCAGGGGGCCACCGCCAGCACCAGCCCAGCTGCCCAGGAGGCCACCGCCAGCACCAGCCCAGCTGCCCAGTAGGCCACCGCCAGCACCAGCCCAGCTGCCCAGGAGGCCACCGCCAGCACAAGCCCAGCTGGGCCATGAAGGACCACCAGAAAAAGGCCCGTTGGGCCATGCAGGACCCTGCAATGGAGACCGCCATCTGAAGCACCGCTGAACAGGGCACCGCCATCTGAAGCACCGCTGAACAGGGCACCGCCATCTCAAGCACCGCTGAACAGGGCACCGCCATCTCAAGCACCGCTAGCCCATGAGCGGCAGGGCACTGACGCAACTGAGTCCGTCACGGGGTGAATGATGCACTCTGGGCACCATGCCCCCTCCAGAACCAGTGGAGACTGTCATCCACTACCTCTGTCCTTAACAGGATGAAGCACTCTGGGCACCATGCCCCCTTCAGAACCAGTGGACACTGTCATCCACTACCTCTGTCCTTGACAGGATGAAGCACTCTGGGAACCATGCCCCCTCCAGAACCAGTGGAGACTGTCATCCACTTGTGAGACTGTGGCTTTGCACTCCCCAGGAGTGAACAGTGAGCAGATCACCCACTGTAGAGACTTGTGAGACAGTGGCTTTGCACTCCCCAGGATGGAAGAGTGGGCATGTGGCCCCCTTGTGGATTTGGCGTTGTGCACTCAAGCGGCTGAGGTGCCCCCCCTTTCCCTCCCCCTGAGGTGCCTGTTTTCTTGGTATCTGATGCCCCTGCAGTGTTCTCTCCATCATGGTTGGGGATCTTGTGTGGGCCTCGCCCATACCGTGCGTCCCAGTGTTCCACGGACCATCTTAGTGCACTACCTGGACTACTATGCTTGGTATTTAATTTGTACATGGTGTATATATATATATTTCTGCCTACTTGTTTTTAATATATTACAATGGTTACACTAATTTTCTATTGTCTTTGCATTCTTCCGGGGTGTTTAGGGGGTGTAACTGTGATGTATTGATACGCATTTGTGTGTGTTGTAGTGGATGAGGGTGGGGGTGTTGCGAGTGGCGTGTCTCTGTTTTTTCCCTCCCCTGTGTCGTAGGTGCAGTACTCACCGTGGTCTTCGCCGCCGGCGTTCGTGCTCCTGGTAGAGGAGCAGGAAGACTATCGCAGGTAGAATTTGGAGTTCCGGGTCCATGGTGTCCTCGTTCCTCGTGGGGCGTGTAGAGGTGAGCGTTTTCCCTTCGAAATTCCTGTTTCCCCCCTGTTTTTATCCACGGTGAATCAGCCCCGGAAAAGGTGGCGGATTGGCATGTTATAATAGTGTGGGCGGTACATTGTCTCCTGCCTGTCTGTTGGCGGTGACCGCCGCGCTGTTTGTTTGTACCGCCTTGGCGGTTGGAGTGTTAAAGTGGCTGTCTTTGTTGGGGGTTTCCGCCACGGTCGTAATTGCAATTTTTTTACCGCCGGCCTGTTGGCGGTTTTACCGCCGCTTTAACCCCGTCCACCAGGGTTGTAATGACCACCTATGTGTAGAATAGACATCTAATACCAAGATAGCCTTCTCATGAGAACAAAATCTGGACGAAATGTTCACGTTAGCAAGATGACTACACATTTTCTGCGCAGTCATGATTACAGGGACTAACAGGCCTCACTTAGGCAAATGCAAGGGAATTAAAACATCACAATATAAATAATATATTTCTCTTAATATGTCACAGAAATACATTTCTCTATTTTGCATTTGATTTTAAATCACTTCTCATCTGAAATCTAATATCATTTTAAGGCAGACTATTAGTTTATACTCTAAACTATAACATAATAACAGATAAATTCTTGACATAAAATGTCATCTTTATTCCACATAGCCTTTGATAGCTGGTCTAGAATGAATGCACACTGATATAACCTCTCAATGCATCACTTTACAATCAAACTATCCAGGGGTGGCTCCTCTCTTATGGCGAAGGAGTGTCACTCTCTCCTCCCTCCGCCAGCAGCAGGAGCTGCAGACCTTTAAAAATAAAACGATAATAAATTATCTTTATTATGGTTTTATTTTTAAAGGGGCAGGGCCATGGGGGTGATCAGCACTGATGGACGTGCACAGAGCACTCCCCCTCAGTGGACATGTCTGTTTGGCCTGCCAAACACACATGCGCACAAGGGCTCTCTCCAACCCGACACTAAGTTGCTGGGTTCAAGAGAGCAAGCCCAGGCTCCCAGTCTGCATGGGAGCACTCAGCCAGGGCACTCCGGCCATTCATAACTGATTTGAGGAGTGTCATGATTGGCCGCAGGGTAGGCTGGGGGCCTGGAGTGCGGCGCAGAACCGCGGTGCAGCGGCAAGGTTTAGGTGAGTTTTGAATTTTATTCCCCCCCACCTCGTCACTTTTACCAGTTGCCAGCCGCGACTGCAAACTATTAGTACTTTGGTTAACATAATGCATAAACTGTCACATATAGAGGATCACTGTGACATGAGGGCCAATACTGCTACATCAGACCCCTGTCCAGCAACAGCATCAAAGGCCAAGGAAAAGTAGAACAGACCTTATTGATGAGTAGAGCTGCCCACTACTCCCTGTCTTCACCAGGACCTGGAGATAAGACTTGAAAGTTGGTCCATAAGGACCAGCGCAAAACTTAATTGCACCGCTTGAGCACCCGTGAAAACATTAGTAAATATACCCCTATGCATTTGCTGTATGGCATGTTGGTCAACAGGGATATGCTGGACTTGGCTTGACCTTGCAGACATTTCTGCTGCCTGTTGCTTTGTTTTTGTCAGGTCACACCCTTTAAGAAATATAACATAAAGGATAGTAACATTTTGCTACTTGATAACCATTTGTTTTTCTAATGAAACAATTTTATTGTTTTTCAGAAATGTATCTTACATGTAGTCAATACACATATATGGTAGCTATTTTTTACGTCAAAGATAAAGTACACGTCTGTTTGCAAAAGAATATCTTGGTCCCCTTATGACAAATAATGGTAACCATATTATACAAACCCCCCAAAAAAATAATAATAATGACCGTTCAACAACAACTTACAGTGCATTCTTCTATTTTTAACCAATTATAAGATGCTCAATGGAAATGGTGCAGAGAACAGATGATGCCTCATTTCAAACAGCTCATTAAAATAACAGACCTTTTCATAATGATAAAAAAACTAACTCTGACATCAGTAACTCTAAACGCATGCCTCCAAAAGAAGGGATATGTCTGAATTTCCACACTTTAGGAATTTGTTTTATTTATTTATTTATGTTTTGGGGACATATTCAAGGCCCTATCCTCCCAGAACCTCTTGTAGCGCTAACCAAAACACGAAGGGGCATATTTATGAAAAGTGGTCGCTACACCTAGTGCAGCACCACTTTTCTTGCACCCCTAAGCACCCCCTAACACCACCATGTGTGCACCGTAATAAACATATGGTGCACCGTGGCAGTAGTTAGTCAGAATTTTTCACGCTAGTTCAGTGCTTTGCAGGATTGGTGTCAGAAATGTTAACGCTGATCCAGCAAATCACCCAGAGGCCGTTTGTAACCAATCGGGACATACATACGTGACACTCTTGTTGGTGTAAAAGGTCATTTATTAGAACAGGATTTAAACACAACAATATTTCAAAACATTAACTGTATATCTTTTAAAGCAAACTTTAACTTTTTAGAACTCCCTCTCCTTCATTTTCTCCACAAATGTCTCCCTTCAATTTTCCTGCCGTATATGCTCCCCTATTCCGCCCATGCCTTCCTTGCCTGTAGCCTACCCCTCCCTGCTCGGATGCTTCACCTCCTTGTTTTCCCCCTGGAAGGGTGGACAAACCCGCACCTGGCTCTCCACCCTCCCCCATCTCCTGCTACCTCTTCACAACTCACCTGTCCTAAATGACTGTTGACCCCAAACCTACCTGACCTATCTAACCTACCTGAATAAACCTTTCCTCCCCCTGTCTTCCTAAGCTGGGTGGGTGGGTGGTCCTAAAATAAAATCCTTCCCTCTCCTAAGTCGGCGCGCAAAGAGGCCCGACCCCACCCTCCACCCCCCTTATAAACTACTCTAACCCCCACCCCCACTTATCCCTAACCAATCAGGCGCCTAGTGCGCCACTTCCCCTGTCCCGAATCCCCCCGCGGAGAGACTAGACTGTGTCTCTCTCTCCGCGGGTCCCTTCATCGGGACATACATACGTGACACTCTTGTTGGTGTAAAAGGTCATTTATTAGAACAGGATTTAAACACAACAATATTTCAAAACATTAACTGTATATCTTTTAAAGCAAACTTTAACTTTTTAGAACTCCCTCTCCTTCATTTTCTCCACAAATGTCTCCCTTCAATTTTCCTGCCGTATATGCTCCCCTATTCCGCCCATGCCTTCCTTGCCTGTAGCCTACCCCTCCCTGCTCGGATGCTTCACCTCCTTGTTTTCCCCCTGGAAGGGTGGACAAACCCGCACCTGGCTCTCCACCCTCCCCCATCTCCTGCCACCCAGGGAAACCCGTGAGGCGTTTCGCTGCCCCACCCCTTTCATTTTCGGGTACACAAGTTCGTACCCCATATGCTTTCCAGCATTAATCTTAGTTCTGTGATATAGAACGCGTTACCTATCTGTGACAGATGCACCCCGTCATCGCGGAATAAGGCTTGCTCCTGCTCTTTTATGTCCCCATGTCTTAAAACCTTGATCCCTTGAGCCCAACAAAACACTCTCATGGCTCTGTTCAATTTCTTTCTAGCCCGCTCAATGGCTCCATGGTTGATCGCCCCTCTCCATGCCCTTCTTGGCACAAATTCTGTCCAAACCAAACTTGTCCCGCATAGCTTCCGTTTCAGGAGCTCCAGATCCCTCTGCATCAATTGTATCAGAGTGAGTCCCGATAGCTTCACTAAGTCATTCTCTCCCAAGTGAATCAATAAGAGATCTGGGCATCCCCATTGCGGCAAGTTACCCGTGATAAAAGGGAGCAGGCTCCCCCACCTCATACCACTCTTGCCCCACCAACGCACTTCATGGCTTCTGCTGGGCAGTCCCAACGATCTGCCGTAAATTTGCTTCTCCGCAAATTTCGCCGCCCAATGGACGAACGAATGGCCGACCAACCACGTCGTCATCTTTTCCTTCTCTGGCCCGGCCACACAGCCTGCAAAGAAAAAACATTGTAACCTCTGCCTTGGAAACTCACTGTCCCTCACCCACCCCCGATTGTTCTGCCTTTATCACGGCCTGACATAACGCTCACAGCATCTAGACTTCCATCTCCCTATGGATTTGATCTTAGCCCAATCCCAACCTATATGTGCTGCCTCTGTTGCTGCGCCAATTCTGAATGAGTGTGTTCCATAATCTCCTGCGCGCCGCCCTATCCTTATAAGAGTCATCCTCATCACTTGTAGCAACTGGTAACTAGTTAACTTTTTCCCTGACTCATGCATAAAAACCCCTGATTCTCCTGCTCCTGGCCACCTCGCCTTGAAACTGACCCATTCCTTTACCGGGCAAGCCTCTTCCACGCCCCCTTTCTCTAGCCATATCCACTTTCCCTTACCCAGCTGATCCGTTTTGGACCGTCTTAGCCATATTCCCAACCTTTCTTTGTGTATACACACCTCTTTTCTCCTTACTCCAACATCCTTACCCACTCCCAACAACTCCGATACTCTGAACGCCCCAAAAAACATCCACAACATGCATAAACGAAATAAACCCACCTCGTCTTGATCCCTACAACAACTTGGTAACACCTGTATCATCTCAACTAACATTTCGAAAGTGATGGGCTCTCTTGCTGGTCTGTCCCCACTCGTTCTGACCCTGCTCCAACCTTTCAGCATTTTACCCAATAAATCACTATGTGCTGGATCATAACCGAAAAACAGTTTCCCGTAAAAAGACACTCCAGCCAGCTTTCCGCCAATTGTTGCCGGAGATAAACCCTCCCTGATCAGAAACAACACAAAACGTCTGGTCCGTGCCTCCAATACCGATAAGCTTTGCTCCCAAAAGTTGCCCACAAACTGTTCAAAAGATTGAAACTCCAACCATGCCAGTCTGTAATTACGCCGCGTGGATACCGCTAACGACATCTCCACCAGCCCTGTGATCGTCATGCCCCCCAATCCCAGATGTCTGCCGGGACCACAGTCTTGTTCTGCTCTGCTCCTGGGGCCAATTCGCGGAAACGCTGCCACTGTGAACGAGATAGGGAGTCTGCAATCTCGTTGTAAATCCCTGGTATATGTGTAGCTTTAAATATGACATTCAAGGATAAGCATAGAAGCATAAACTGCCGCAACAAGCGCAAAACTCTGATGTCCTTAGCTCTCTGTCTATTCACCAACTCTACCACCGCCATGTTGTCTATTTGAAAAATCACTGTCCTGTTGGCTAATTCCTGTCCCCACACTGCTAGTGCCACTAAAAGGGGAAAAAACTCCAAGAACGCTATGCTTCTCCCTTGCTGTCTCCAGGATGTTGGCCAGGATTCCGCACACCACCTCCCATCCCAGTATAAACCAAACCCTGACGCTCCTGCCGCGTCCGAGAAAATTTGTACTTGCCATATTGTGTCTGACTCTCCAAAAGACATCGGTACTCCGTTGAACTTTGTCAGAAAAATCTCCCATATTCTAATGTCTTCTCGTAATGCCAATGACACTCGTATCCTGTGGTGCGGAAGTACGGCACCTGACATGGAAAGTCCTAAACGCCTGCAAAAGGTCCTACCTACCCTAACTACCCTACAAGCAAAATTGAGGTAACCTAAAAGCTTTTGAGCTGTTCGCAACTCCATCCTGCGCAGAGTGCGCACCATTGCCAAGAACTCCAGTATCTCCCTCACTTTCGCCGCTGGCAACCTGGCGACCAGCATCCTTGTGTCTAGTTCGATGCCTAAGAATGTTAAGATCCGCGCGGGGCCCTCTGTTTTTTCTGGGGCCAGGGGCACTCCTGCCTGCTGTGCGAGCTTCTGAAACGTGTCCAGTGCCCGCCCACAGGCCCCCGTTGCCGCCGTTCCTACGAATAAAAAGTCGTCCAAGTAATGTGTCACCCATCTATGCCCGCTTGTCTTCACAAAAACCCACTGCAAAAAGGTGCTGAATGTCTCAAATAGGGCGCATGATATCGAGCAACCCATGGGCAGAACTCTATCCACATAGATGTTGCCCTCTAACTGCATGCCCAAGAGGTCGAAATCTGTTGGATGGATAGGAAGCAATCTAAAAGCTGATTGAATATCACATTTCGCCATTTCCGCCATCCTACCGCACCTTAAAACCAGCCTTATCGCATCATCTACTGACGCGTAAACTACTTTAGAGTCCTCTTGGGCAATAAAATCATTTACTGACGTCCCTTCCGGCCATGACAGGTGGTGAATCAAACGAAATTCTCCCTGCGCTTTCTTGGGCACTACTCCCAATGGTGATATCATCAGCGCATCACTTGGCCACTCGTAAAATGGACCTGCTATTCTGCCTAAAGCTACCTCCTTTGTTATTTTATCGCGCACAATCTGCGGGTGCTCCTTGGCTGACCGCAAATTGTCAGCCCATCTCCTTTGTCGTGGGCCTTGGTAGCCTAATCTAAAACCTTCTCTAAAGCCCCATTCCAAAAGCCGTGCCTTATCCCTATCCGGGTATAAGCGCAACCATGGCCGCAGAAATTCCAGTTTAACAGGTGTAGGCCCCTTTTGGTGCAGGCACGCCATGAGCCCCTCTCCCCCTAGAGGCCCTCCACTGTTCCGCAGGGCTGGATAATGAGAAACATTGTGTGACTGGATGACGGCCCCCGCACTTGGAGCAGTCATGCTTGAACCTACATTGCGCTCTGGAACAAAAACCTTTGTTAAAGTTCCAGCAAGCTCCCGTGTTTGCCCCCGCTGTTTTAGTTGCAGTGCCCGCCCCTCCATGGGCGGGGCGCGCTTGAAAGGGCCTGTAGGTCACCGGCAGTCCGCTCGCCGTATGAGTGGACGCCGCTGTCTGTGCTGATGCCATCCATTGCATCCACAGTTCTGAGTCTACGTCGCCCCATGGTTTTTCTGGGTTAACACTTACCCTGGCCCTGAATTCTTCATCGTAACTTAACCACGCGAAACCCCCAAAATGCATTTGAGCCTTTCTAATTATATCCATGTATTTAAAAAGGGCGATAGCCCTGTCTGGGTATTTTTCGCAGTATATGCTTGCGAATATCAAAAAGGCCGACGTCCAGTTATCCATTGTTATGGGTACCCTGGGCCTGCGTGCCAACTCCCATTCTTCCTCCTTAGACCCTTCCTTCGCCTGTATGTCTCTATGTAATAGTTTAAACACATCCACGTATTCGTGTTTCCATATCTTACTCTTTGTCTTCTCGGCCACATGTGAACCCAGCGGCATGGCCAAACCCATGTACGGCAGCCTTTTCTTGTGACTTCCCCCCTCCTTGTCCTCTACCACCTTGTCCCCTTTATCCCCCTTTCCTGCTGTTGCCGTATCTATCGAGGCGGTACCCTCTTTCTCTTTGTTCTCGCACACCTTTTGCGTAATGTTATTGCCTGTTATCTCCAGCACCGACCCTTCGCCTACTCCGATGGACCTACTGGTGGTAGCCTCCCGTATTGTCCCCCCCCCTCACCCCACACTGACCACCATTTCTTACCTCCAGCGGTGTCCCCCAGGTTCCTTGGTACTCCTTTCCAGCTCCTGCCACGCTGCATGCTTTGTCTACTCCCCGTGGGGCCTTCCAAAGGTGCTGTAACCTGTAACACAGAGCACGAAGAAGAGGTTGCGCCGCTCTTGCGCCCTCGTCCCCCACCCTTTCTCACAGCGCTCACCTCCCAATCGCGTACTTCGCCATCCTCCCATTCGTCCCCTTCCTCCTCATAATCCACTTCCAAGACATCATCTCCTTCCCACTGGCCCTTGTGTTGGCCCACATCTCTCACATTGGTTGATGTACCCTCGTTGGCATCCCTGCCCGCATAAGGCAGGTCCATGTGACGGCGTCCTTGGTCCCTCGGTGTGGAGAGGGCCGCCATAGACCCCTCCAGTGCTTCGTGCCAACGTGTTTGGGCCGTCTTGCGCCCAGTCGGCGTGCACCGCCTCTTGCCAACCTCTGTTGTTGACATTGTCGCCCTGTTGTCCCCATGACCGTCTGCGTCACTGGGTCTCCCTGCGCCGACTAACCCCTCGGCCGCTCTAGCCTCTTGTCCCTGCTCTCCTCTTACCCGTGGTACCCATACCCAGGATCCGTTCTCTTGACCTGCCTGTTGTGTCCCTGGTTGCCCTCTGGCCTCTCTGATTGTAGGCGTTGCTTCGCTGTGTGTGCTCGCCTCTTCCCTATCTTTGCACAGCTGTGCCCACCTGGCCTCCGTCTCTAATACCAACCTGCGCTGTTCCTTGATTCTAGCCTCCAAATCCCATGTATCTGTCTGTTCCCAGTCCCCCTGTGTGTGCGAAACCTGGCTCGTCCCAGCCCTAGTTTCTTGCGGTGCCTTGACTTTCCCCCCCCTGGCCTGGCGGGGCGCCGTCTTGGCCCTCCCTGTCCCCCCCCTGTTCTTCCCGACGTACTTGCCTCTTTTCTTCAGTGGCGACCCCAACCAACTTGGATTGGGTGCCTCCCCTCTGTGATATGACAAATCTAGGGGGGCGCAAACCCCGCTAGTCCCCGGTGCATGTTGCTCTGTTTCCTTGCCTAGTCCTTCCCCCCCGGCCTCCCCCGCAGCCTGGCCGCCCGTGCCGGCGGAGTCGGGACCCGCTTGTGCGCTGTCTGTGCCCCTGCCTTGAGAGGCTTGTGTCTCCTCGCCGAACATCAGAGGGCTCTGAGCCCCGTACCTTAATCGGGCCGCAGTGCCTTGCCCAGGGGGAATGGGCCCCTCATCCTTCTCCCCGTCAGACTCCTGCGACTCGCAGGCCGCTACTGCGGCCGCGACCCGGCCAGATGCCGCCCTGGTGGGGCGTGTCATCCCGACCCAAGCCTGGTCTAAAACCCCTGGCCTGAGCAGATCTGCCCTGCCCTCTTCGCCCAAAACGCGCAGTGCGGCCCCCACCGCCTCAGCGTCGTGGCCTGTGGCCATACTGCCGGCCTGCCCTAACAGCCTGTCCGATGCCACACTCGGTCCCCCTTTTGCCTGGCTCTAGGTGCCTGTGTGTCTATCTATATCCGGGGCCTGGGCGTGCACTTAACCTGCTGGCAATGTTTTTTTTTTTTTTTTTTTTTTTTTTTTTTTTTTTTTTACAGGGGGCCCTCACCGCCCCGTGCGGTTCACCGTTGGTCTTTGCGCCCCCCCCGCGGGGAAATGTGCTCGCCGCCCGCCGTAATTGACTCCTAATAAAAAACCCGGCGCTCCCTGTTGTCCGCGATCTGGGGGGCCGGCTTGCTCCTCTGTGCGCGCGTGCTCCGCGCGCTATCAAAAATACAAATGCCCGCGGGGCCGGCTCCACGAGCGCAGCGCCGCCCTTATGGGCTTCCCCGGCCTCTCGCTCCACACGCCTTTGCTTGCGTCGCTTGCCCCGGGGCCGCACTCCCTGCCCTCCTCTGCCTGCCTCGCTACCCCTGCCCGCGTCCCGGTGCCCTGACAACCGGGTGGGAACCTTCCCTGAAAAGGAGGCCTAACCTGGCTTCTAAATACTCCTTACCTCACCTTCCTAAAATAAAATCCTTCCCTCTCCTAATTCGGCGCGCAAAGAGGCCCGACCCCACCCTCCACCCCCCTTATAAACTACTCTAACCCCCACCCCCACTTATCCCTAACCAATCAGGCGCCTAGTGCGCCACTTCCCCTGTCCCGAATCCCCCCGCGGAGAGACTAGACTGTGTCTCTCTCTCCGCGGGTCCCTTCATGGGAGCCTACTTTTAATGCCTGCTCAGAGCAGGCGTTAAAAGTGCAAAAAAAAAAAATGACGCAAAGAAATGTCTGAGATTTCTTTGTGCCATTTTTTCACCCCTCCCCGCCCAAATGGGGGAACACCCCCTTTGCATACATTATGCCTGGTGCAGGCATAATGTAGCGCAAAGGGTTACACTTTATAAATTTGGCAGGGCGTTTCCATCTAACGCCACATTGGTGTAAAATAAATGACACTAATGTGTCATCAGAATGGCGCTAGGCCCTCTTAAATCTTGGCCAAAGAGATTTAAAACTGTCTCATTCTGAGCCCATAGTAAATATGAAATCGGTCGTAAACAGTCTGCTCGATTTTGGATTTCAGTGGAGAAACCCCTCACTCCCGGTATTTGCTGAAGTTAGCAACTGGGGCAATTTGTGGGGGACAAAACAACACGGGAAGCCGCATACCATTTACTTTTTCAAGTCTCTAATATAGTTAGAACCCCGCGGAAAACTTAGAATCAGCCATTAAAATTGCGCAGGGCAATACCGCAACCACGTGGTAACGTTATTTCCTCGTGGTGGTTTTACCGGACGTTTCTTCCATAGGGCTCGGAATTGGGGGCGAGTGTTTTCCTTTTCAGTAAAGACTGATACATCGCCCTCCGGCTTTTTGAAATACATTTCACAGTCAACATATGCAAGAATAGTTTGGTTGCCAGTTCCTTCCTCTGCTCCGAGCCAGCAGACTGATTCCAGTATTCTGCTTCAGGGACGGATGCTCGCAGAGAAACTCCCTCCTTGAAGCTGCAGTCATATCAGCAACTCAAGAGAGGCACAGATGGTGGGAAAAGCAAACTCTGTAACTTCAAACCACCCCCTGGCAAACATTGTCATCTCTCTTCTGTGTTTCTTTTTTCTTGCGGTATTTGGAGCTTCTCTGAGAATGCTTGGTTACTTCCTTGCAAATGCGACAAACACACAGGTTTGATTTTCCTTCACTTTCATCAAAAGGTTGTCTGGTTTTGAATTAATTAAGGTCATTTCGTTCAAATAAAACGATTTCTTGGTAAGGTTGGAGGAAAACTAAAAGTATGAAAAAGGAGCAAGGAACATGCAGATTTTTCGAATTAAGAGAAATGATGAGGCAAGCAGCTACAGTGAATTCAGTTCCCTTCATATGGAAACTGTACAAAAATATTGTTCATCCCGAAATACTTGAGTAAATAGTTTATTATCTAAATATTTGTCTCCAACACCCCGAGTATTTAGAAACTTGGATTATGGTCAAATCTGGCCCAGAAACAACAAAGATCTTCGAACCAGCCCCACAATGCAGGAGGCTGACATTACAATGAAGAAATGGGACATTCTTGGTTGAGATATGGAGGCCCACCCTCCTCTAAAAGCAGACCATAGCCTTCAGCACACCAGGAATATGTCAAAGAGGGGGCAAGGCCACTCTGTCCCTAGTATGGTAAGGAAAAATAAATTGATTTTGCCTCACACTGAGAGAAATACAATTTTTCTCTGTGTCTATCTCGTCCTAATGCTTGGAGCATCAACATTGCCACCACTCCCTTTAGATAGGTAAATCAGTAGATATCAGACCCTCAGGCTCCTATGGCTCAAAACATTTTTAAAATTAGGACCACTCAGAAGAACCCTTTATTTCTCTTGCAGGTAAAGTCTCGAAGCAGTAACAGACAAGGTTGCATTAAAAGGCAAGAAGAACCTAGATGATGAAGTGTTATGTAAATGGAAACAATATCTAAACAGGATACTTGACAATGCTTATTAAGCTCGTCTAAATCTCCAGACTCCAATTCTTCAATCTTATAGCAAGAACATTGAGAAACAATATTAAGAGAAATCCACCTGAGAAATAAAAAAAAGAAGCTGACCGTCATAGGCCATCCACAAAATAATTGGACAATGCCCCAGCAACTGGACTCGCACATCCTGTGCCTCATTTATATGTTGAGGATGGTGAATTTCTTGTTAGCCAGTGTACATTGAGTAGGTAAACCTGCAGGTCCTTGCCATGGCTTTTTCACTAGCTTTTTCCTGTTCAATACCACCATGCACAGCATGATTTTACTAAACTGGAAAAATGCTTCAGGATAAAAAAATTGTTGTTTATTTTCCAAAACCAACTGTGCTTTGCGAGTTTGCCTTCAAAAACTAAAAAAAACAAAAGATTGTGAGAACTGCTGCCACGCTGCCTAGCAAGACATGGTAAATCTGTTTTTTCTTTCACAAAAGTGTCTGCTACCCTGAGACTGGACAAGCAAAGAGAAAGCCCTGTGACTCAGCAGTAAACTTTAAACATCATGAGCCAGCAGCATCTGGATTAGCAGATTTCCCTTCATTATCCTAGCCGTATGACAGCCAGCCCAGCACCATCTACATGACCACCAGATATCCTACATGGATGCAATATTGTTTTTGAAACAAGGACAATGAAAACATTGAAACAAAAAAGGAAACTTTCTAAATTCCTGCAGAAACAAAGGGCCTGATGAAGTCTGGTGGTCACAAGGTTGCCAGACTCGCTGTGGTGGCCGGACCGCTGCAGTTTTGGTGGTCCGACTGCCACATTAAAAGTTTAGTGGGTGGACCGCCAACTGACCGCTGCCTCCACTAGGATCCAAAATCTCAAAGGGCTGATGGCAGTCTTGGTTGTAATCAGCCAGTGTGGCCTGAACTAAGCACTGCCCTGCTGATTACAACCTTGCTCTCCACCAGCCTTTTCATTGATGTTTCCCCACCATGAAAAGGCTAGGGAAGAGCGAGTGCAGGGGGCCACATGGGGGCCTCTGCACTGCCCATGCCCCCTCTGTGCTAAGGGAGCCGATTGCTATCTCGTAGCAGTGATCTATTTCAAGGTTTCCGACAGTCATCCCAGTCAGACTGGTAGAAAACTTGTAATAGGGCCATGAAAAGTCTGGCAGAGAACTACTTCGTAATGAGCAGGGCAGTGCTGCATGCACCGCCGTCCCCTGGCTGATTCCGGCCTCTGCCACGGCCAGCTTGTCGGGATCATCGTTCCTGAAGGAGACGGCGGTCCCTGGCCGTCTGATTGCTAGGGACATAATGTGGTGGTCAGACTGCCACAGCAGCGGTGGTCCTGACCGCCAACCCGAAGCTGGTGGTCTCAAGACCACCAGCCTTGTAATGAGGCCCTTTGTATGCTTGTTCTGAAATGTGTTATTTAGGGCATAAAACTGTACATTTGACCCTCTCACTATATCCACTTTGAACAGTGTTAGACTTAGAATATATAATCTGATCCCTCTCCCCCATGTACGCAATTTCGCCAGTGGTCATTATAGTGGAGCTAGTTGAGTAAATCTGACCCTCATAATGTACTCACTTTCCCCAATGTTTGTTAGACTGGAGTTAGAATAATAAATCTGACCCTACCAGTGAATGTTCTTTGTGGATGTTTAGTTTTAATGATGTACTTGAGCTATTGTTTATTTGTTTAGTATTTTAAAAAGATTTGCACCCCCTCCTCTTTAGAAAGTCACTGTCACATTTTCTTCTCCACCATGTCGCTTTCTAAAAATCCACGTTTTTCTGAGGATGAGTTGAGAGTCATGGTGGATTAAATCATAAGAGTAGAGCCACAATTCTTTGGAGCACAAGGCCAGCACACTCCTCTTAGTAAGAAAATGGAAATGTGGGACAGGATAGTCGATAGAGTCTATGCCGTAGGCACCACCCTGCACTCGAAGAAGGACATCAAGAAAAGGTGAAACAACCTCAAGGGCAAGGTCCATTCCCTAGTCTTTAGGCACCAGTTGCAGGCCAAGAAGATTGGCGGTGGCCCACCCTGTGCCCTGTTACATCTCTTTCCCGGGGAGGAGAAGGTCTTGGCCATCCTGCATCCTGAGGGCTTGACAGGAATACCTAGGGGAGTGGAGAATGGCAAGTCACAGCACAACATATGTTGCCAAAATGCAGTCATGGATGCTCACTGCTCACCTTTGAAGTACTCACTTGGGCGAATACCATGGGCTACTATTGCGAAGTAGAGGGAGTGACGTGACTTTAAAGCCCAATAGCCCCTATTTCTCAAAAAACAAACACCAGCCCAATGTTCACTTGCCCAAATACAGATGCTAGTGAACTCTCAAATTAAGTTTACTCATGAAGTATACCATTTGTCAAGTATGTGCAGTAGAGAGAGTGACATGACTACAAAGCCCTGTTTCTGTAACTCCAAACACCAGATCAGTGTTCACTTGCCCATATACCCTTGTTTGTCAACTCACAAATGAAGTGTACTTACCTATGGGGACAACATATGGATGGTGTATGTAGTAAAGGGACTAACATGGATACTTATCCCACGAGGCACTGATACTGTTACCCCAACCACCCTCACAGAGTCCTTCTCTCCAAACACCCTGGTTTGGTAACTCACAAATAAACTTTACTCACTGTGGGGCATAGCATTTGTATTGTGTGTACGGCAGAGAGAGTGACAGGACTGTAAATCCCAGGAGGCACTGTTTCCATAACTCCAAATACTAGCCCAGTGTTCATTTGTTCAAAGACCCCTGTTAGTGAACTCTCAAATGAAGTTTACTCACCTGGGAGGATACTATGGCCCTCATTACAACCCTGGCGGTCAAAGACCGCCAGGGCTGTTCTGTCGGAAGAACCGCCAACAGGCTGGTGGTGCTTCACATGGGATTACGACCGCGGCGGAAGCGCAGCGGTCGCACCACCGGGACCGGTGGTTTCCCGCCACTTTGGTCCTGGTGGTTTCCCGCCGCTTTGGTCCTGGCGGTTTCCCGCCACTTTGGTCCCGGCGTTTGTAATCCCCCAGGGCAGTGCTGCCCAGGGGATTACGAGTCCCCCTCCCGCCATCCTTTTCATGGCGGTATGAACCGCCATGAAAAGGCTGGCAGAAAGGGGAGTCGTGGGGCCCCCTGCACCCGTCGCACCGCCGCAACACTGCTGGATCCATTTGGAGCCGGCTCCCGTGTTGCGGCCGACATCCCAGCCGGCGGGCATAAACCAGGTTTCCGCCCGCAGGCCCAGCGGGGATCTCGT
Source organism: Pleurodeles waltl (assembly GCF_031143425.1). NCBI lineage: Eukaryota > Metazoa > Chordata > Amphibia > Caudata > Salamandridae > Pleurodeles > Pleurodeles waltl. The sequence continues at coordinate 942,468,504 of NC_090440.1, read as the reverse complement.
AATGGCCAACCAGGAGTGCAGCCGCATTGGAGCCCGCACAACGGATACAACTTGGCGGGCGGCGCTTGCCGTCCACCAAAGTTGTAATGAGGGCCTATTTGTCAAGTGTGTGAAGGAGAGGAAATTACATGATGCAACTCACAAGAGGCACAGTTTATCTGACTCCAAACACCAGAACAGTGCACATTCTATTGAAGAGCCCAGTTTGGCAATACAGATTTACTTAGATGTGAGGATAACATTTGGGAAGTGTTTGTAGTAGAGGACTGACATGTCTGCTAAGGCCAGGAGGCTCTGTATCACTCACTCCAGACAAAAGCCCACAGTCCATATGCCCAAATAGCCATATCTGTGAAATCTCAATTGAAATACACTCACCTCTGAAGATACCATATGAAAAATGCTGGAAAGCAAAGGGAGTGACCAGAATACAAATCCCAATTGGCACTGTTTCCCTAACTCCAACAACAAAACCAGATTCACTTGCCCAAATCTATATATTAGAGAACTTCCAAATGAACTCTACACACATGGGATGATGACAATTGTCAAGGGTATGCTGTAGAGACAATGACATGAATGTAGCTCCCAGGAGACACTGTTTCCCCAACTCATAACACTACACTAGTGGTCACTTAATCAAATACCCTTGCCTGCTAAGTCACATTTGAGGTTTACTCATCTGGGAGTGACCAGAATACAGATCATGCCCAACTATGAGCTGTCTCTGGCTACCTGGCTCCATCTTGACCTACTATCCCAAGATTAAACTATTGAGGACAGGAAGTACATCTTACCCTGTGTGTACAACAGGTATTCCCAAGGCCTCAAGCTGCATCACCAGATTGGTAATGGCAGAAGACACAGTCACATTGCAGTAACCACATGATGACTCCTGTCACATATACAACAAATTCCTGAATCTGCCTGCATCACATTCGAATAGGCCTCAAATTCGGCCAAAAACCTTGCTCACCTAGCCACTGTTTAGCCTGCACTTGTGGCGTTATGACATTCTCAGCCCCCCCCCCCCCCAAGGGACAATGTTTTATGCATCACAGTATCTGTTTCAGGCAAGGGGTTTCTGGCATGCTCCACAAATGTCACGTCAATACAACCAATACCATGTGTACCCGTCACAATAGGATTACCTGCAAATCAAATTTGTACAAGGTGTTTGTGGAATGTCACTGTAAACGTTTGGAAGTAGATGTCACAATACAACCAGTAACATTTTACATTTCACATCAACAGGTCGAGCTGCCACTAGCCACACAGAGCCTACAAAAGAAACTGTCACAACCCCCATGGATAAAGCTCTCAGTGATGAAGATACTCCTGGACATCTGGACGTAGAAGACAGTTCTGGCCCAACTGGAAAACCTGGTCAGGTACCAACAGTGGGTTTCACTGTGGCCACTACATCACCTCCCAGCCTAGTTACCTCCACATCACAGGCAACCATGCACCCCCCAACCTGTGCCCCCAGTGCAAGATCCTGAGTCGCAGCACAACACCTCTGATGATGACCAATGATGCTCCAGGAACCAGTGGAAGAGGGAACTCTGTGGCAAGGGCACAGGGCCGTGGGGGTAGGGTAAATGGGAGAGATGCTGTGTGTTAGCAGGGTGAGGCCCCTGGGGCTGCTTCTGGCCAGGACACCATCATCCATGTCTTGGGGGTCTATCAGGAGTCCCAAGGCAAGGTACTTGCTGAACTCTGGAAAGTGAAGCATTTGCAGAGGGATTCCATCGGGAAATGCATGAACAGTGATAGGCTCACAATACCAACATGGCTTCCCTAACAGGGGTGCTGAGGGACATTAACACAACCCTGATCAGGGATCGACAACAACACTCTACCCCTTCCTTTGGCGTATCTACACCAGACCTTTCATCAGTGCCAGCCACTGGAAAGAAGGCCCTGTCATGGGAAGAACCCGCCCCAGACACCCTTGCCTCTGTAGCAGATGTTCCACCCCTCCACACAAGCTGGGCCACATATTCACTCTGTTGACTGTTCTTCATCAGCCTTCCATTTCCAATGAGAGGAGTACACTGGACTTTGGACTTCCAATGGTGTGGCATCTGCTCCAATGATTTTATCCACTATGACTGAACCCTTCACTTTTCTGTTCCATCACGCCCCAATTTAATTGTCTGCACAAATTTTCAATATTTCCACCTATCACAAAGTCATTGTGTGCTTGCTTCTGTTCCGCATTTTGCCATGTAGAGATATAAGACCATGTGAAGCAAATATGGAAGACCCAAGATACCAATGCAAGGAGGGATATGTAACAGGTACAGTGTCCTGCTAAGGATTACTACCAACATACACAAAAACTTGCTACAAGTGCCTGGCCACACCAAACATTTTATTGCACTGTAGAGCACGTAGGCTGTTGAAATGTCTAGACTGTCATAGCCAAGAATGGCTGATCCATATTGTGTCAAAGTACACATCCCAAAGTACAGCCCCACCAGACCACAGAAGGAAGGTCCTTGTCAGAAATTGTCTTGTAGAATTGGCAAACATAAAAGTGGATGTTGTCACTAGCTTGAGTCTTTTCACAAACCACACCAGAGTAATCCAACATCATATAAACAAATGTACAGACAGTGGGCAGTACAACAGTCCCTGGTCACAGGCTCATCATAATCCAATGACTATGCATCTGGTGATACAACACAAACACATGTCAGTGTTGTGGCACAGGCACTGTGGCCTGCAATGTTGAAGCACATCTACAGCTACACACAGGTCACACAAGTGGAGTGTTTAGCCTATGTGAAGAGAGAATGCCGTGTTTGCAATTGATGACAACATATTTCATGCCCACATGATCACACACATGATGCAATTGGCCCAGGACAGCACACTGAAGCAGTACAATCTGCACTTTTGGCCTTCCACCCAAATACTGTTCAAGCTGCCTTGGCACAGGTCCCATACACATCATATCTGTGACCTACATTACCTGCAACAATCCATGTCCACTTTGTATGTCAGAACAGAGATACCTGCCAATGTCACAACTATGAAATGCCCACATGAGGATGTCATGGTGAAGGTACCTGTACAAAGACAAAACAAGAAGTATAGGCTTGAAAACATACCTATTACACAAATCACATAGAAAGCATCTGGAAAGGAAATTAAATTTCAATGAGACTGACACAAATATAGCAGCTTCCTCAAGGTGAAGATTTGTCAAAGCAGTCTTTAACTGAATATTGCAGAGTATCAGCTCCCTACTTGTTGTCAAAACACAACTCCATACATTCTCACAACTACAGTTCTTCATACAGTCGCAGTCATAACATCACATGTCATATTTACACTCATGAAGCAAAGCTGTTGATGAGATCTTCCTGCAAGTCAGCTCCTTCCTCTTCACCACTGTCACCCTCACTTGGCATTTCACGAGTCTCACCCGGTGGCACTGCAGGCTCCCCCTCCTCTGGGATGCATGGAATATTCCTCCACAGGTCGATATTGTTGAGTATGCTGCATGCCCTACTGATCTGACACACGTTCCCAGGTGAGTAGAGGAGGGCTCGACCAATCCGGTCCAGACAGAGAAATCTGGCCTTCAGGAGCCCAAAAGTCCACTCCACTACCCGTCTTATTCTTCCATGGGCCTCATTGAAGCGGTCTTTCACTGGCGTAGTTGGATTCCTTATTGGCGTAAACAACCAAGGACAGCTTGGATATGTAGAGTCTCCTGCTAAGTAATGGGACATATGTGCATCAATGAGTCACTTAGCTCATGACTGTAGCACCAGACATTGCGCACATACAAACAGGACAGATGTGACTTACCAACCAGCGAGGGCCTCTCTGGGAATACAGTAGTTGTGACATCAGCTGGGGTATGGTGCTGTTCCACATAGTGAAGGAATCAAGGGCTGAACCCGGATAATGGGCAGAGCTCTTTGAAATGTAGAGATCTGCCAAACAGTCAACTTGCGCATTGAAGGAATGCAAGTTCTTTCTGCTGCAGCATACTTGTTCATTGGCCTGCGGTGGGACCAAGCCAACATGTGTGCCATCAATGGCCCCCACCACATGTGGGAGGTGGGCAAAACCATAAAAGTCAACCTTCACGTGGGATAAATCCTGATGTCAGGGAAACTGGATGTAGCTATCCAGGTGTTTCAAAATTGCAGAGAGGACATCCTTCAACACCAGACTGAACATAGGTTGGGACATGCCAGCTGATAAGGCCACTGTATGTTGGAAGGACCCTGTGGCTATAAAGTGCAATACTGACATGACTTGTACAATGGGTGGTATGTTGGTTGGGTAAATAAAAGCTGGCATCAACTGACATCATAGGGTCCACTATTGTTTGCCTATTCAGATGGCAAAGAAGGATAATGTGGCGCTCTTCCATGGTCTGAAGGTCTGACCGTGGATGGTAGACAGGAGGTTGTCTCATCCTCCCTCTTCCTGGTATATGTATGACAGGAAAAGATTTCTAACATTAGCCTTGTGTCAACAGCAACATACATGGTGCATGCATGTTGCTGTTAACGTGACAAGGTGTTTTCTGAATGGATAGACAAGGCAATCAGTACACATCACAGCTACAAATAACACAAGGGTCACACATTACCCCCCATGGTTTTCGACACGTGCCCACAAAATGAATGTGGACCAAACTCAAAGATGTGCAATATAATTGCCCCTCACAATGTGACCGGATATCCAACCGCCAAAAAGACCATCAGCGGGGTGAACTGTGCCCCTCTGTTAAATGCCATCTGTGCCCTGCAACATACTACAATAGGGTTTGAGTAGTAGGACCTACATGACAAGACAGGATAAGCATGTTTGTGAGGTCAAAACTACATTTCCCGAGGTGTTACACAGTTTATAAAGCCCAATACAGCATTTCTGGCTGCCAAATAGCAGCTGCCTGACCTACTCCACCGGACATTAGGAATCGCCCGCGACCATCAGTGGAAGTCGTTATGGCAGTAGGCGGTTGCAACCGCGGCAGACACAGCCCTAGGCTAACATTGTTACCATTGCCAGTCGCGGCCCAATGGGTATGTATACCAACGGTGACGACCCCGTACATGGCGGACATGACCGCCATATTTATTCACTTGACTCCTGACTCTGCTGCCAGCAAGACCTCCATGACATGAGCTGCTATGTGCCACCGCTGGGAGCAATTGTGCCACGTCCAGGAGGTGATAGGGCCCCTGCCTTCTCTCCAGAGGAGCTGGAGAGGCTAGTGAATGAGGTCCTACACCTATATGGACAGCTCTATGGCTCACCAGAGGAGCAGGTAAGTACCTCATGTGCACTTTTTTCTTTGTACTTCAAGATCCTTTCCTTCCTCACAGAATGAGCCCATGTGTGACAGTTACACTACTCATGAGCCTGTTGTTGCAGTCTGTGTGGAATTAATGTGAGGGAAAATGTGCAGGTATTGGTGTTCAGTGCCATTTAATTTCAGTCACATTGTGTTGTGTGAGGTTTTTGGGGTCCTAGATCATCCTTGTGTTGGATGCACATAACTAGGTGAACAGACATTACTGCCTTCCACTGACACCTCTTTCCCCGTGGTTGTTGTAAATGTTAGACAACTTGTATGTGCGTGTAGCATGAAATGAGTATGCATATTTTATGAGTCAGTTGAGAATAATGTGAGCAATGTGTATGGTGCCACAGAAATTTCTCAACAAATCTGCTCTTGCAAATCCTGACCAGACTGCCTCATTCCTTTGACTAGATTAGGAATGGGTACAGAGGTAAGTCATTAATCTAAGCCAATGTGCACTTAGTACCGTTGTCAATGTGTGTGTTATACTCATGACATGTCCCTTACTCCACAGCTCTATTGTCACCTCCCCGCAGGTCATATTTGTTGTGCGCAGGCTTTTGGTACAAATGACAGTCCCACAGTGCAGACAGTGTGTTGATTCCTGGGAGGCCATGATATGTGACTCAGTAGCTTGGTCACATAGCAGAAACTGTACAATGAATGCATTTATCTGTTTGATGCCATCTGTGTAGGATAGAAACATACATCCAAAGGAGCGTTCTCTGGTACAGGCACGTAGCACAGAACCTCAACCCCTGATGAAGCATGAGCCTGCATTTGGTATTGCACATGTCCACATATGAACTGGGAAGACATGTTTGGTATCCACCATGCCAGTCTCTTCATTGTTACTTGTGTGCAATGTTTGAGTTTGAACTCTGGCAGTTGCCTGTAGGGACTGTATGCAGTGAGTCATTCTCAAAGAGTGTCACTGTGTTGGTCCATTCATGCATAAGGAGTTTACTCTTCAGAAGCCACATATGCGTGATGTGGTTCATAGTAACACACATCACAGTACAGGTTGCTAGAGCATGGGCTACATGATGTCAGTAAGCTTGCTTAGCCATTGTAGGGCCTCAGCAAGGTAGTGGATTAGTTTGCAGATTGGAAAATATATGTCTTTAGTCATGGCCCTGCACTTATTGGCTTGTATGCGTCACACTTGTGGAGTAATGAATAATAGGAAAGTCCTAGCTTGATGTTACTGGCATATATGTGACTCACCCATTTGTGATGAAACGTGTGCTCATGATCTCTTGATTTGTCTTTTGCATGCATGTCGGTCAACACCCATCAAAAGAAGGGATTATGGAGAGCCATCGCCCGGAAGGTGCAGACCCTAGGGGTCAATAGCGAGCAGAGCTCCCAATGCAGGAAAAGGTGGGCCCGGATGATCGCTGAGTTCCAGCTGTGGATGTCCTCACAACATGGGCGGTGCACCTGTCGGACCAAGGCCCCCTAATGGCCTGCATTCTGGTGGTGGCCTATCCAGAGCTTGATGGGCATTTAAGGGCAGCACAGCAGCCACAAGGCAGTGAGCACAGGGCATATTCCTGCCTGTCACATTGCCAAGTGAATGAGTTACATTCTGACAGCTCTCTCTGACAATTTGGGATGAGCCATGTGTCACACAGTAGATAAGTGATTGCTTGTATAGACATGTCATGTGGTGCACTCAGATGTGCCTTGCCTATTGGCCTAGGGCATGTCTTGGTGGAATCCACAAACCACTTGCTCTCCAGGGACGATATATGGCTGGGTGCATTGATCAAGTACGGTTTGTTGTAATGTAGACATTTCTATGCAACAGACAACTATTCCTCAATGTTACAGGCCAAAGGTAAGGAGTGATTGATCACTATCACAATGAGAACATAGGCATCTGCTACTCAGAGTCACTTGTCTTCAGTGTATGACAGGTGCTGGTGCCTCACTGCAGTCTGTAATGTGAAGATGAACAACATACATGTGACATAGCTTACATTGTTCTTAGGGTCAGCTATAGACCAATACTTTCCCTTGCTAGTGGGGAATGTCCATTGACATGATTTATGTGCCCTCTCTTTTTCCAACATTCCTTGTGCCTACATGTCAGCATGTGTCCCTTTCGCTTTTAAAAATTTTGGAAGCTTCTGTTTCACACATTTTCTACCTATGTTGATGGGGTGATGTCTGTATTCCCTCACATATATGTGCATGGCAAACTGTGTGTGGAATAAAATATTTACAATGGGGGTACATTTCATGTTGTACCACAGACAGCAGTTTGTAACCATTGTTTTTTGGCTCACAGATCCCCTCATGTGTCATGGCATATCATTTGGCATGTACAACTGCAGTAGCAATGAGGGACATGACGGGTAGGTCTAGAGTTTTGAGCAACAATGTGCATTAATATGCCCTTGATGTGGCATCATATGGAAAAGATCACTGCACATGTGTAATGGGTAAGGTGGGTGACCTGACTGTTGGCCAGCATCAAGAAGTGACTTGCAGTTATGTTGGAATCACATGTTTAAGTAAAAGCATTCATCCAGAGACAGATATCTGGATCTGCATGACCATTGGAGGCAATGATGTTGCTTCCCTTTGTGCAACATGTTGAGGGACTTCAACAAGTACTTGCAAAATTCTGGGACCTCTCCAACATTCAAGGGACTAGTGGTGTCTACTGATGCACTCAACGTATGTCATTGTAAGGGGTGACAGACATTAGAGGTGATTACCCTGGGGCTTGCTGATTCATTGTGTTGTGGATTTTAGGGTCATTTCTCCCTGACATATTGCACATGATGTCTACACTGTCCATTTCCATGCCAATTGTGTGGCCTATCTGAGCAACATTAATACTACCTCCATGACACTACTGGGACATATCACTTGGTGAAGTGTGCACAGTGTAACCGCTTCCAGTGTGACATGAGTATTTCCATGTCACCTTCTCCGGGCTATTGTACTTTTATCAGCAACATAGTAGGATTTTGGAGCATCATTTCTTATTGTTGGGTCATTATGTGTGTGACAAATAGATGTGTGCATTACCTTGTGTGGAATATGTGGGAATGCATTTGGCATTGCCTACTATTGTATGACAACAGGTAATTGAGGTCTGCTCCATGGGGCCAAGCTTTGAGGTTGATGGGGTCTCCTACTTGTTGAATGGTATTGTGATTGCACAACTTCAACCATGCAATTGTAGTTGTGTGAGATTCAGATTTTCCTATGGGCAACTGTTGAAAGTTCAGATGACATGCATGTATATGGTATAGCACATGTATGGGCCACTTAGATTGAGTTTTTTTGTTGGGACCTACTTGATAGCATGGTAATGTTTGATAATCGGTGCTGTTGTTCAAGTGTGATCATGGACATGTGGTGACCACATTTCACTTTGTATTTGCAGCTTTAGCACCGGCAAGCAAAGGAGATGGGGCACAGCTGAGCGGGGAAGCATCTGGCCACAGGACCTCAGGTCAAGACACCGCAGACACAGAAGGACCCAGTGGCCTGGAGGGTGAGTGGAGTGCCATGGAGGAGACCAGAATATCCTCTTCATCATCAGATTCTTGCCCCAGTGGACACTCCCTAGTGGTGGTGGACCCATCTGGACATTCTCCTGTACCATCTTTATCCGCCACTCCCGTCTATCACTACCCTCCCTGTTGCTCCCCATCCAGTCTGCCATGCCCACTCACCCAAGAGGGTAGGCATCTCGTTTACCGCAGGCATCTCCGCCCCATCCCCTGCTACTCCTGCTGACCTAAGTGAGGAGGCTACTGACCTTCTGAGAAGTATCTCTGTGGGTCAGTCAGCCATTGTGAATGCCATTCAGGGATTTGCAACCCAACCCCAACAAACAGATTCATTCCTGGAAGACATTCCTGGTGCAGTGGCAGGCCTACAGAGATATTTTCAGGCTCTGGCCTTCTCACTGTCGACAGCCAGTGACCCCCCACCTTCCGTCTCCCCTACACTTCCCTCTACCCAATCCAATTCCCCCTTTCCCGTACCTACCCAAAGCACACAGATCAATCTGCTTGCATCCACCTCAACACACGAGCGGCACAAACAGACACAAGCAACACAGAATACACTGACACACAAGCCAATAACAGACACCCACAGATACAACAGTAGCCACCACTTCCGATATACCCCCACTACCACCAGCAATACACACACAACATCAGGCATACCCACAGGCACCACCACAACAGTATTGACACATCCACCACACCCAGCATACCCGCAAACAACATACGTACAGACATCCACCAGAAGCACCAGACCCACAGACACCACACAGACACAAAGAAGTCCACCACATCCAGCATACCCGCAGTCACCACTCAACAGACACACACACACATCCACCAATCCATCCCTCAGCACCTCCACCTCCCAGACTACCAAGACACACAAACACACTCACTCACCCACCTAACAGACACCAACCAAAACAAGCATACCTCCGAGCTGCATGCATCCACAACATCTGCACCAACACAGCAGATAGCCACTCCCTCGACCTCAAAATCCCCATCCCCTTTTGCTGACCATCCCTGTGTCCCTAAGAAACGTTTTTTGTTTGACATTGACCTTTCCCCTGTTCCCTCCACCCTCCTTCTAAACCCCAGAGGCCCCCACCCACCTCCCAAACCCTCCCTTCCACATCCAAGTCCTCCCCTGCCCCCTGCAAGCACCCATACCTCTAAACCAAGAAGAAGACCACTCATCCCAAACCCAAGATCAAACTAACCTCCCAAATTCAACCTCTCCTAAAGATGATCCCTGAGGTGCCTGCCTGCTGACTTGATGTCCCTTCCTGTGGAGGTTCCTCAACAGTTAGGATTCAAGTGACTGTGTCATGATGTACCTGTGCCAACACGTATGGGCTGGCCAGTAGCCTTGGACCTTTCATAGTTATTATTGAATCAATCCAAACAGTTTTTTGGGGTTTACATTTGTCCTGCAATTCTTTTCCCACCTTTATGTTGTTCCTGAGTAACCTATTTTTTCTGCCTATAGTTGTGTGTGTTTCAGCATGCTTGCTGATCCATTTGCTGTTGTTTGCTGTATCTGACTTTGTGGGCAGTGCTGGTGTCCCCCAAGATAAGGGAATATGTTGAGAGTATGGATATGTGGGTGTAAATGCATTAGTGGTGTCATGGCATTGTGTATATTTCACCTTGTGTTGTCCAATGTGAGCATGTGTGGTGTTAGCCTTGTCCCCCTGATATGGATTATATATTAATCTGATGTGTGCCATCTTGAGTTTTGTTTCTGCAGACATGGAGTGGGTTCAATTGTGTTAGCTTTGTTTGCATTTGACTGTGCATGTGTTCATTTAGCTGTGTGTACCTTGCAGCTACTTCATGTAGAGGTATGTTGCATGCAGTTGGAGTTGTATGTGCCTTTGGTGACTTGCACCTCCACATTGAGCAGATAGGCATGTCATTTGAGTCTAGTATTGTTTGTCCCAGAGAAACCTGAAGGATCAGTTCCTGTTCAATAGTTGTTTTATGGGCAGTTACAATGTGATATGTGTCCCAGTGAAGCCTCCTTCTCTGGGTGTTCCTGCTGACCCCATCCCTATTGTGCAGGTATTGTTTGCATAGTGAGGTTTGTATATGTGTCTTTCTGTGTATTATGCATTCCATTGTCCTTCCATTGTGTTGAATGTGAGTGATATATATGTGTCCATTGCAGTGCTGTTTCATGGGAGTATTGTTTGTGTTCCAGGCCACATCCATACATATATGTTTTGAATGTGATGACAGTCCATGGAATGTGTGCAGTGTGAGTGCGAGTTGTATTTGTAGATGTGATGCTGGTGTGTTGTTGGTGTTGTGTGAGACAATGTTGTGTACACTTCACTGTCCTTGTGCCTGAGATTAGTGGTTGTGTCTTTTTGTGTTGTGTTGCAGTGTAATGTGAGTGACCTGCCCAAAGGGGGCGTATTATGGCTGTACATGTGTCCTTCTTTGTGTATAATTCCGACCTGGGACACAATGAGACGTGTACTTGGTGCCTGTAGCGTGACCCCATATCATGTAGACGATAGCACAATGATCTGCTGTTACGGTTACTAGCAGAGGTAGGTACTTACGGTCAGGTGCGCCCATGGCGGCATGGATTCTGTGCACCTTCGATGATTATCAGCAGTGGCAGGACATGCGTGATGGGTTCCATGGTGACAGCGGACATGTGAAGCTGACTGCAGGTGAGTGTCTCCCTTTATGGTCCACGTTTCTGCCTGCTGGGAAGTGGTGGTTGGACCACCACGGTAACATTGGCAGTGTGCAACCTCATAACGTATCTGGCAGAAACACAGGCTCCACCGGCCTGTTTGTGCCGCCTCGTGACCGTGGCGGTCTGAGCTGCCAGGCGATGCCATTTTGACTGCAGTGATCTTTGCTCCGTAGGCCGGCATGACTCATAATCTGGCGGTCCAATCACTAACCCGATGCTGCAGCCGCCGCTATAGCAGTCCACAGACTGTCAAACTCGTAAAGAGGCCCTAATTTACTAGATATTGCTTTAACCTTTTTTTAAAGATATTTTGAACATATTTAATATAAAATAATTTCAAATGCTATATATTTCAAAATGCTACTTGGTTTTTAATGTATTTCATAGTGTGCTTTGTGTTCAAAATCATTTACTATTTTATCTCTTCTAAGTATTTTAAAATATTCATATTTGTTACATTTTTGACAGCTATTTATAATAGATGAATGCTGTTAAAAATAGGGTCTCTGGTTCACAGTCAGTTTGCACCCTGTCCAAGCAGGGAGCCTCATTCTACTCAGGGCAATGGAGAAACACACTTAGATAACCCCTTCATACTCCATTAGTAGCTTGGCAGAAGCAGTCAGGCTTATCTCAGAAGCAACGTGTAAAGTATTTGTACCAACACACACATTAATACAGCGAAAACACTACAAAATGGACACCACACCAGCTCAGATAAATAGGTAATATTTATTTAAATCAAACAAGACCAAAAAAACTAAAATCCAACATACACAAGTCAAGATATACATTTTCAAAAGAATAAGAGTCTTACTCCATAGAACACAATGGAAACATTGATGTTACACAAAGTACCTGGGTTGTATCAAAAATAAAGCTGCACGGGCGAGCGTGCATCAGAAAAGTCAACGATGTGTTGAATCCTTACTTGCAAGTGAGGCTGTGCAGTGTTTCTTCTCTAGTCAGGTAGGCGATAAGTTGTTTTTCTCCATCGCTAGAGGGAGATGCATTAATTTCCAGACATGGGACCTCGGATCTGTGCGATTCACAACGACTTTGACATCCAGGGACGATGCATGAGAAATCCGGTCGCACAGTGTTAGAAAATGGCACTGTGTGGGGTTTGCGTCATTATCAGTAGCCGCAAGCGGGTGTTACGTCGTTTCTCCAGCCGCAATGCCTCGATCTCCCAACAGCGATGCAGGTGGAGCATTGATTTTAGCTGCGAAGAGGATGGCGCATCGTTTTATCAGCTTTTTTGCAGACGGTGCATCGAAAACTTCCCTGTACGTTGTTCTGTGCGTGGATTTCAGCTCTTGTTCTGCCAACTTCACCTTTCAAGGGCCCAAGGACTAGATAGGGCACCACTTGGCAAGGCAGGAGTCACAGCAGAGAGTCCAGGTGCTGGAAAAGGAAGTCTTTGATGGCCCTGAGACTTCAAAACAGGAGGCAAGCTCAGTTCAAGCCCTTGGAGATTCTTCTCAAGCAGGAATGCACAACAAGGTCCAGTCTTTGTCCACTTTCAAAGGCAGATGCAGCAACTGCAGGATAGCCCAGCAAAGCACAGTCATGGGCAGGGGCAGCACCTTTCCTCAGCTCTTCAGCTCTTCATCTTGGCAGAGGTTTCTCTTGAATCCAGAAGTGATCTTGAAGAAATCTAAAGTCTGGGTTTTTCGGTCCACCACTTATACCCCTTTCTGCCTTTGAAGTAGGCAAACTTCAAAGAAAAGTCTATGTTCTTCACAAGGTCCATCCTTGCACAGGCCTGGCCCAGACACACACCAGGGGGTGGAGACTGCATTGTGTGAGTGCAGGAAGAGTTAATCCAGGAATAAGTGACCACTCCTCCCTCCACTCTAGCCCAGATGGCTCATCAGCGTGTTCCAGGTTTTGGAGGCGAGGTATGAGAAGGATCTGCCGCCGGAGGTTTTTCGTTGGATGCGGGGGACGACGGCGAGGGCGAGGTTTGCGGAGCGGAGCTGACGGGTCGGGGTGTAGAAGCTGAGTCTGTTGTTCAGGTAGGTTGGTCCGGTGTCGTGGAGTGCTTTGTGAGAGTGGGTAAGAAGCTTGAAAGTGATCCTCTTGTCCACGGGGAGCCAGTGAAGGTTTCTCAAGTGGTTTGAGATGTGGCTGCGCCGGGGTACATCGAGGATCAGCCGGACGGAGGCGTTTTGGATGCGTTGGAGGCATAGTAGGTCTTTTGCGGGGATGCCTGTGTAGAGTGCGTTGCCATAGTCTAGCCTGTTGCTGACCAGGGCCTGTGTCACCTTTCTTCTTGTTTCTGTTGGGATCCACTTGAAGATCCTACGGAGCATGCGGAGTGTGTTGTAGCAGGAGGAGGAGACTGCGTTGACCTGTTTAGACATGGTGAGGGAGGAGTCGAGGACGAAGCCCAGGTTGCGTGTGTGGTTGGTTGGTGTCGTGGGGTTCCTAGTGCGGTAGGCCACCAGGAGTCGTCCCAGGCGGAGGGGGTGGGTCCTAGGATGAGGACCTCTGTCTTGTCCGAATTGAGTTTCAGATGGCTTCTTTTCATCCATTCGGCGATGGATTCCATTCCCTCGTGGAGGTTGGCTTTGGCTGTGCGTGGGTCTTTGGTGAGCGAGAGGATGAGCTGGGTGTCGTCGGTGTAGGTGAGAATGTTGAGGTTGTGTTGTTGGGCTACTTTTGCGAGGGGGGCCATGTAGATGTTGAACAGCGTCGGGCTGAGCCTCGGGGGACACCGCAGATGATGTCGGTGGCTTTGGAGCAGAAGAGGGGGAGGCGGACTTTCTGGGTTCTGTCGGAGAGGAATGAGATGATCCAGTCAAGGGCTTTTCCTTGGATTCCGATTTCATGGAGGCGTGTTTTCAGGGTGCGGTGGGAGACTGTGTCGAAGGCAGCAGATAGGTCCAGGAGGATGATGGCTGATGTTTCGCCGTTGTCCATTTGACGTCTGATGTCGTCTGTGGCGGCGAGAAGGGCGGTCTCAGTGCTGTGGTTTCGTCTGAAGCCGGATTGGGAGGGAGCCAGGATGTTGTGGTCTTCGACGTGGCTGGTTAGTTGTGTGTTGACTGTTTTTTCAATCACCTTCACTGGGAAGGGGAGTAGGGAGATCGGTTGGAAGTTCTTGAGGTCGTTGGGGTCTGCTTTGGGCTTCTTGAGGAGGGCACAGATTTCGGCGTGCTTCCAACTTTCCGAAAGTGCACTGTTTTGAAGGAGATGTTGATGACCTTCCGTAGTAAGGGGGCGATGATAGAGTCGGCCTTGTTGTATACGTGGTGGGGGCAGGGGTCTGACAGAGATCCTGAGTGGATGGAGTTCATGTCTCTGTATCATTGACGTTGGTCCAGGAGGTCAGGCGGATTGCCCAGGTGGAGCTTTCGGGGTGGGGTCTGGCGTGGGAGTTGCGTTGAAGCTGTTGTGGATGTCGGTGATCTTTCGGTGGAAGAAGGTGGACAGTGGGTTGCAGAGTTCTTGGGATGGTGGGATGTCGTTGACGTTGGCGCTGGGGTTGGAGAGTTCTTTTACGATGCTGAAGAGCTCTTTGATGTCATGTGCATTGTTGTCCAGGCGGTCTTTGAAGTGGGATCGTTTGGCTTGTCTGATGAGTTGGTGGTGTCTGCGGGTGGGCTGTGAGGCTGTCAGGTGTGCATTTGAGGAGCCATTCCTTTTTTAGTTTTCAACAGTCGCGTTTGGAGTTTAGGAGCTCGTCGGTGAACCAGGCGGCTTTTCTTCTGGCTTGGTTGTTGGTGGGTTTCTTGGGTGGTGCGAGGATGTTGACGCAATCGTTGATCCACAGAGTGAGGTTGTGGGCGGCGGTGTCTGGGTCGGTGACGTCGGAGGGTGGGTTCTGGGCGAGGGTGTTGGTAAGCTGGTCTTCCGTAACTTTGCTCCAGCATTGGCGGGGTGGTTGTTGGGTGCGATGGTGCTCGGTATGTTTCTTGTAGGTGAAGTGGATGCAGTGGTGGTCGGTCCAGTGGAGTACGGTGGTGTGGTTGAAGGTGATGTGGACGCTTGAGGAGAAGATTAGAACAAGCGTGTGGCCGGCGATGTGGGTTGGTGTGTTTACGAGTTGTCTGAGGCCATTGTTTGTGAGGTTGTCGATCAGAGTAGTGGAGTTGGTGTCGTTGTTGTTCTCCAGGTGGAAATTTAGGTCCCCAAGGAGGATGTAATCCGTTGAGGTGAGTGCGTGGGTGCTGGTGAGGTCGGCGATGGATTTGCTGAAAGGTGCTCGTGGTCCGGGAGGTCTGTAGATGAGCGTTCCTCTGAGAGTGGTGTTGGGGTCGGTGTGGATGCGGAAGTGTAGGTGTTCGGCGGTCTTGAGGGTGTCGTCAGTGTGGGTGTAGACCTTGAGGGTGGATTTGTGGGCGATGGCTATTCCTCCTCCGATTCCGTTGGTGCGGTCCCTTCGGATGATCTTGTAGCCGTCCGGGAAGGCTATTGCGATGTCGGGCGCCGAGGAGTCGTTCCACCAGGTTTCGGTCAGGAAGGCTATGTCTGGGGCGGTGGAGTCGAGCAGGTCCCAGAGCTCGATGGTGTGCTTGCATGCGGAGCGGGTGTTGAGGAGTATGCAGTGGAGGTGGTTTGTTTCGGTCTTTGTAGGTTTTGTTGTTCTGTCGCAGGTGAATCTGCAGCTGCGGCATGAGAAGGGTACATGGGTGTTCCTTGGTGAAGACTGAAAGCATGCTGTGATGCGGCCGGGATTGAGGGCGTTGAGTTGGTCAGGCGTGTAGCGGGGTCTGGAGATGCAGGGGTCTCGTGGACCAGGCGTCCAGATGCGGATGGGCGCAGACGGGCTTGCCTCTGGCACGCCAGCGCGGATGCGCAGCAACCGGCATTAAGAAGGGAGGGGGGAGAGAGGAGCAGCTGGGAGGCGGGAAGGAGCGGCGAATGGGGGCGCGAGGAGGGCGGGCCGCAGGGAGGCAGCGGTGGGGAAAGTGGCTCAGCGAGAGCCGACAATGGGACAGGGGGAGCGCACAAGGGGCAAAAAGCGGCAGAAATAGCCGGAAAAAAGGCACAGAAGGAAACTGCAAAAATGAACAGCACAGTAATTCAAAGGCACATAAAACAAGTCACAAATAAACGAACAGCACAATAATTCAAGGTACAGAACACGAGTCACAAAAACTTCAAACGGCACAAAGCGCAAGTCTAGTGAAGCTTACCAGAGCCCACTAGACACCAGGGATGAGGCGCAGGCGGATGCCTGCGGGTGGAGGAGTACCTCGAACACGCGGTTGGCAGTGTGTGCGGGGTCAAGGGAACAGCTTGGTGGTGCTGCGGACGTGGGGGAGCGATCTCCTGACCAAAATCACCTTCACCGTCACTAAAAGATGTATTTTTAAATTGTGAGTTCAGAGACACCAAACTACAAATTTCTATCTGCTCTCAAAGGGAAACTGAACTTTAAGAACATTTAAAGGTCGTCCCCATGATAACCTATGAAAGAGATAGGCCTTGAATAGTGAAAAACAAATTTAGCAGTATTTCACTGTTAGAACATGTAAAACACATCACTACATGTCCCACCTTCAACATACACTGCACCCTGCCCATAAGGCAACCTAGGGCCTATCTGAGGGGTGCCTTACATGTATAAAAAGGGAAGGCTTGGGCTTGGCAAGTGGGTACAATTGCCAGGTCGAATTGGCAGTGCAAGACTGCACACACAGACACTGCAGTGGCAGTTGTGAGACATGTTTATGGGGCTACTCATGTGGGTGGCACAATCAGTGCTGCAGACCACTAGTAACATTTGATTTACAGGCCCTGGGCACCTCTAGTGATCTTCACTAGAGAGAAATTAGTAAATTAGATATGCCAATCATGGATAAACCAATCACTAATACATTTCACACAGAGAGCATATGCACTTTAGCACTGGTTAGTAATGGTAAAGTGCACAGAGTCCTAAAGCCAACAAAAACTGGTCAGAAAAAATAGGAGGAAGGAGGCAAACAGTTTGAGGATGACCCTGCAAAAAGGGCCAGGTCCAACAAATACATTTGAAATATGTTTTATTTTGTTTTAATTTTTAAGAGCTATATTCTTAAGTGGTGTTTTATCCTTCAATATAAATTATACATATGATATATTTTTATTTAAGAATTATTTTTATTTGTATAATAGATTTATTAAAACGTGCAGTATAACATCATAATTGATTTTTATTACTTTTTGTTGTATACATATTTTTTAAAATATATTCATTTATTTAAAAAGTAAATAACTTTTATTGTAAATGGTGTTAATATTAATTGCAATTATATGCATACTTAACATTATAATACTGATCCACAACATGGTTGACCATGCCAATTTTCACTTTACATAACTATGAAAAATTTATATTTTTGTGCCCGATGTTTGTACCACAATCTTTTGATGCCACAATATTTTTGTGGTTGACATTAGGCCATACAGCCCTTTAAGAGCAGAGCTGCAGGAAGCTTCCCCTCCCATCATTGCTGCCTGCAGCATCATTGCCTCTGATGTTGGCAGAATGTTACGTTGCTGCTGCTGCATGTCCACTTCCAAACAAATGATTCCAATGAACCTTACTGTATACACTCCTACGATCGGACTTGTCTCCAATTCCTCAACGAGAGAGCTTCTGTATCATTCTAGAGCGACCTCCAAACTCTGGCACAGTATGCAATTTGACGAATTGCCTTTAAAATGCAGTTACATAAACATAGCAAAAATGTATTCAGTTTCATTTATTGATACAATACATGGATCAGTACCCAGCACAGTCAGACGTTCTTTCACAGCATAGCTGCTTGGGTGACTCTGACCCAACCTGTCCTCTTTGCTGGCTTTACGTTCCTATCGTTGTTACTCAAGGTTTATCCCGCAAGTACATCAGTGGACCTGCTCTGCTAGTTCCAGCGTCTGGTCTGCTAAGCCACTTGGCATTGCAAATATGTTAACCCATGCATAAGTCTATTCCACTGTCAACACCAAATTATCTTCCCTAATTAGCAGCTTTGGTGGTCATTACAACCCTGGCGGACGGTGTTAAAGCTGCGGAAATACCGCAAACAGGCCGGCGGACAAAAAAAGGAAATTATGACCCTGGCGGAAACCGCCAACAAAGGCAGCCACTTTAACACTTCGCCCGCCACGGCGGTACAGACAAGCAGCGCAGCGGTCACCGCCAACAGACAGGCGGGAGACAATGTACCACCCACAGTATTACAACCCGCCAATCCGCCACCTTTTCCGGGGCGGATTTACAGTGGATAAAAACACGGCGGAAACAGCTTTTTCTATGGGAAAACGCTCACCTGAACATATCCCACGAGGAACGAGGACTCCATGGAGCCGGAACTCCAAATACTCCCTGCCCTTGTGTTTCTGCTCCTCTATGACCAACAGCTATGTAGGCGCCGAAGACAACGGTGAGTACTGCACCTATGACACGGGGGAGGCAAAAGTTAGGGGGACCCCCACCAAACACCCCCACCCTCGCATATTACAACATACACACCAATGCATTCACAAAAAATCACAGTAACAACCCACAATCCCCCCGGAAGAATGAAAACACAAAGCGAAAATCGGTCAAACAATGTAATGTGCCAATATACATTTCATACAAAAATATACAGAAAGATATTTGAAAATCAGTCATAATTATATACAATATGAGAAGTAGTGCAGATATGTACATAACAATGTCCGTGCACCATCAGTCCAAAAATGCATGGGCGAGGCCCACAAACGATACCTGACCACAATCGGAGAGAACACTGCTGGGGCATCAGATAGAAATACTACAGGCACCTCAGGGGGAAGGGGAGGGGGGGCACCTCAGCTAGATGACTGCAAAGCCAGATCCACGACGGGGCTCCATGCCCACCCATTTATGCCATCCTGGGGAGTGCAAAGCCACAGTCTCTCAAGTCTCTACAGTGGGTGGTTTGCCCACTGTGCCATCCTGGGGAGTGCAAAGCCACAGTCTCTCAAGTCTCTACAGTTGGTGGGTTGCCCACTGTGCCATCCTGGGGAGTGCAAAGCCACAGTCTCTCAAGTCTCTACAGTGGGTGGGTTGCCCACTGTGCCATCCTGGGGAGTTCAAAGCCACAGTCTCTCAAGTCTCTACAGTGGGTGGTTTGCCCACTGTGCCATCCTGGGGAGTGCAAAGCCACAGTCTCTCAAGTCTATACAGTGGGTGGTTTGCCCACTGTGCCATCCTGGGGAGTGCAAAGCCACAGTCTCTCAAGTTGATGCAGGTCTATACTGGTGCTGGGGGGGACTGGTGCCCAGACTGGATGAGTCTCCCCGTGAAAGGTCGTGTCCTGTCACTGTCCCAGCTGCACATGGGATAAGGATGCCTGATGTGGCAGTCCATTCATTCCTACCCGGTGCTTGCCCTGTTCAGCGGTGCTTTGACATGGCGGTTCAGGACTGTTCAGCGGTGCTTTGACATGGCAGTCTTTGCCCTGTTCAGCGGTGCTTTGCCATGGCGGTTCAGGACTGTTCAGTGCCATGGCGGTCTTTGCCCTGTTCAGCGTTGCTTTGCCATGGCGGTTCAGGACTGTTCAGCGGTGCTTTGCCATGGTGGTCTTTGCCCTGTTCAGCGGTGCTTTGACATGGCGGTTCAGGACTGTTCAGCGGTGCTTTGCCATGGCGGTCTTTGCCCTGTTCAGCAGTGCTTTGACATGGCGGTTCAGGACTGTTCAGCGGTGCTTTGCCATGACGGTTCAGGACTGTTCAGCTGTGCTTTGACATGGCGGTTCTGATAAGGACATTGGTGTGTGGCATGACGTTCTCTACACTTGACACTGGTGTCTGGCATGACGTCTTCTACACTGGACATTGGTGTGTGGCATGACGTTCTCTACACTGGACATTGGTGTGTGGCATGACGTCTTCTACACTGGACATTGGTGTGTGGCATGACGTTCTCTACACTGGACATTGGTGTGTGGCATGACGTTCCATCATTGCCCAGCGGGGCTATGGCAGCCGGGGCCCTCCAGGGCACTGACTCCGGCGGTGGCGGTGGTCTCCTGACCAGTGACGATACTTGGGCCCTCCAGGGCACTGACTCGGTGGTGGCGGTGGTCTCCTGACCACTGACGATAGTTGGGCCCTCCTGGGCACTGACTCCGGCGGTGGTCTCTGGACCAGTGACAATACTTGGGCCCTCCTGGGCACTGACTCTGGCGGTGGTCTCTGGACCAGTGACGATACTTGGGCCCTCCTGGGCACTGACTCCGGCGGTGGTCTCCTGACCAGTGACGATACTTGGGCCCTCCTGGGCTGTGACTCTGGCAGTGGTCTCCTGATCAGTGACAATACTTGGGCCCTCCTGGGCTGTGACTCTGGCGGTGGTCTCTGGACCAGTGACAATACTTGAGCCCTCCTGGGCACTGACTCCGGCGGTGGTCTCTGGACCAGTGACGATACTTGGGCCATCCTGGGCACTGACTCCGGCGGTGGTCTCTGGACCAGTGACGATACTTGGGCCCTCCTGGGCACTGACTCCGGCGGTGGTCTCCTGACCAGTGACGATACTTGGGCCCTCCTGGGCTGTGACTCTGGCGGTGGTCTCCTGACCAGTGATGATACTTGGGCCCTCCTGGGCTGTGACTCTGGCGGTGGTCTCTGGACCAGTGACGATACTTGTGCCCTCCTGGGCACTGACTCCGGCGGTGGTCTCTGGACCAGTGACGATACTTCTGCCCTCCTGGGCACTGACTCCGGCGGTGGCGGTGGTCTCCTGTCCAGTGACGATACTTGGGCCCTCCTGGGCACTGACTCCGGCGGTGGCGGTGGTCTCCTTACCAGTGACGATACTTGGGCCCTCCTGGGCACTGACTCCGGCGGTGGTCTCCTGACCAGTGACGATACTTGTGCCCTCCTGGGCTGTGACTCTGGCGTGGTCTCTGGACCAGTGACGATACTTGGGACCTCCTGGGCTGTGACTCTGGCGGTGGTCTCTGGACCAGTGACGACGGTGCTGGCGGTTGTGTCTCGACCGCCGGAAATGATGGCACCTTTCTCTGCCTTGACACACACAACAGGCTGGGCAGACTTCCTCTGGCCTTCACCATCTTTGGTGGAGTCACAGCTGACTCTCCAATCCCCTTGGAACCCATGTGAGTTGTTTTCCCACCAGGAGTCTTCACACTGTCCCGTCGTCCACTCTCCAATTTTAGAGCCTTTACAGGGGGTGGGCTGCCAGTGCCTTGGCTCCGGGTCACACTGCCTGCCCTGGTGGCCGGTGCACTCCACAAACCTTGAACAGGCACCACTGGTATTGGAGGCTTTTTGGCTGAGGCGCTACGATGGGACTGATGAATTGGAGGGGGGGGTGGGGGCAAAAAGGTCAACTTTACAGAGGGACAGTTTCTGACGAACACTGGGATGGGTAGCTGGAGGGGGTCTGGGAGTGGAGGAAGAGGAGGTGGTTGTCGGAGGTGTCACTTTAGCTGTTTTGGGCGCAGGTGCAGGTACTGGAGGCTGTCGTGAGGTGAATGGATGTTGGGTGAGTAATTGCCGGCATTTGTGTACTTTGGGAGGGGGCGTCACAGACACACTGGGAGAGGACACAGGGGACGTGTAAATGGCAGTGGAGGTGGTGAGTGCAGGTGAGCGGCTTGTGGTGCTGGGTATCCTGGTGCGATTCATGGTGCCTGTAGATGTGGTGCATGCAGGTGTGTGTGTAGACGAGACTGGGAGGGAGGAGGGAGAAGAGGAGGAGGGGGACACAGTGGAGGCAGTGGATGTTGCTGTGTCTGTATGTGGGTGAGGCTTGCGTGAGTGCCTGTGGTGTGTGTGCCGCCTATGTTTGCTTGAGCTACTTGTGTGTGTTGACTTGTGTGCATGCTGGTCTGTAGGTGTGCTTGGGATGGGCTGGGGTACAGGAGATTGGGTCTGGGTGGAGGAAGTTGGAGGGGGGAGGCTAGACACAGGGACAATGGCTGCCATCAGTGCTGAGGCCAGAGATTGTAGGGTTCGCTGAAGGACAGCCTCACCAGAATGAATGCCCTCCAGCAATGCATTACTGTGTTGCAACTCTCGTTCTACACCCTGGATGGCATTCACAATGGTAGACTGCCCAACAGTGAGTGACCTGAGGAGGTCAATGGCCTCCTCACTGAGGGCAGCATGGGTGACTGGGGCAGGGCCTGAGGTGCCTGGGGCAAAGGTGATGCCCACCCTCCTGGTGAGCGGGCACGGGGCGAACGCTAAGGGGCTGCTGGGAGGGCGGGGCTGGTAGGGGAGGTGGCAGCTGTACCTGTAGAGGTGGGAGGCACAGATGGTGCCGCCAACACAAGGGAGCCCCCATCATCGAACGAGTCTGTGTCGCTGCTTGGTGATCCGGTGGCTGACGTGAAGCTCCCCTCGCCCTCCGTCCCACTGGTGCATTCAGAGTCTGTGGTGTGGCCCTCCATGGCCATGTGGGATGCAGCTCCCTCGTGCTCCGGTGCCACTGTACCTCCGCCTGTTGATGCTGATGTACAAAAGGACAGGGAGAGCAGAAAAAGGGGGGGAGACAGAAGAAAGACAGTTTTAGTGCATGGCATACCGCTACCGTTGGCGGACAAGACAAACGCAGCAGCCCCCTGCATTACGCCGTGCTCCTGCCCTCGGCACATGCAATTTCTGGGATATGGCCTATATGGCAATGGTGGACATCTGCGCACATGGATGCCACAGTGGCAACTATACCTCGACTTGGCACTCTGCTGAGGTGGGGTAGAGTGCCACATGGCCTACATTACGGAGGGGCCTTGCCTACTTAACTCGCCCTGGCCTAGGGACACCCACAGCCCACCTCCCCCACCCAGACACCTCCACTGCACGCAAAGTCCGCAGAATGAGAGTGTACTCACCCCCTTGTGTCTGCTGTGATGCTCTCAAGCGCCCATCCAACTCCAGGTAGGCCAACGCCAGGATCCGGAACATCAGGGGGGTCATGGTGCGACGCGCACCCCTCCCACGTTGGGAGGCCATCCCCAGCTGAGCCTCCGCCGTCTTCTTGCTGCAGCGGCGAATGTGCTCCCATCTCTTACGGCAGTGGGTGCCCTGTCTCTGGTGGGCCCCCAGGGTCCGGACCTCCTTGGTGATGGCACGCCAAATGTCCCTCTTCTGGTGGGCGCTGACTTACATGACATGCACAAGGGAAGAGGAACAGTCATTACCAACTGCACCGTCGTTGTAAGTGTCTACTCTGGCCATTTGGTCCATTCATTCCCATGCATTAATGTTCTATGAACTCTGCCCCCTTCCCTCTTCCAACCAGCCCTCTCCACCCAGGCCTAGCCCATACAACGTGCTCCCTGTGTACTAACCTGTTGGTCTGGAGGGCCGTAGAGTAGCGTGTACTGGGGGAGGACCCCGTCTACCAGTTTCTCCAACTCCTGTGCAGTGAAGGCAGGGGCCCTTTCCCCAGACGCAGCAGCCTTCGTCGCTTCCAGACCGAGGTCACAGCAGCACTTGCAGTGTAGGTCCTCTCCTGTCGAAGGTCAGGTATCTAGTGATTGAACAGATAGAAAATGGCGGTGACGTCCACGGCGGTGCACATCATCACCGCCAGCGCACCTGTTCATTGGCTCCTGGGACCCATAGGGTCCAATGTTAACCAATGCAGCATTGCGCCGTGGTCTACGACCGCCTACCGCAACGGTGTGCAACGCCAGCGCAGTTACCCCACAATCCCATTGTCCCAGTTTAGAGGTCAGGCAGCCGCCATTTCAGGGGCCCACATGGCTTCATTTACTACTGCGTCATACAGAGCTAGGCCTACACTCAACACACATACAGGAAGGGTTTTGTGAGTGGTGTAGTCTTGTGTGTAACTGTGGGTACATACCTGGAGGAATAATGACTGGTTCTTCGCTGTTGTCCTTGGTAGGCACCGTCAGATGGGACATATGAGAAGATGGCGGAATCCTCCGGTGTACCGACCGCTGGTGGACCTGTTGACAATGGAAGAGAGACATGTCATCGTAACCTACCGGTTTGACCGTGCCACAATCCAGGAACTATGTACCCAGTTGGAGCCAGACCTGATGTCACCAATCCGCCATCCAACTGGAATCCCTCCTGACGTGCAGGTGCTGTCAGTGCTCCATTTCCTTGCAAGTGGCTTTTTTCAGACAACTGTGGCCATGGCATCAGGGATGTCCCAGCCTATGTTTTCCAACGTGTTGTCCAGAGTGTTGTCTGCCCTGCTGAAACACGTAAGGAGATACATCATTTTCCCTCAGGTGGAGGATTTGCCTACAGTGAAAGGTGACTTATATGCCCTTGGACATATCCCCAACGTCATAGGTGCCATTGATGGGGCCCATGTAGCTCTGGTCCCCCCCCACAGGAGTGAACAGGTGTACAGGAACAGAAAGAGTTATCATTCCATGAATGTACAGATGATATGTTTGGCAGACCAGTACATCTCCCAGGTAAATGCTATGTTCCCTGGCTCAGTGCATGACGCCTACATCCTGCGGAATAGCAGCATCCCTGATATATTGGGTAAACTCCAGAGGCACCGTGTATGGCTATTGGGGGACTCTGGTTACCCCAACCTGTCCTGGCTATTGACCCCAGTGAGGAATCCCTATTCTACTCACCGAAGAAGGTGTGCGACATCATCATCGCCTGCTCCATGCTCCATAATTTGGCTTTGCGACGCCAGGTGCCTTTTCTGGAGGAGGATGATCCCGATGACGGTGTTGTAGCAGTTGTGGAGTCTGTGGAGCCTGTGGACAGTGATGAGGATGAAGCTGAGGAAGAAGACAACAACAACAGGGAGTCAGTCATACAGCAATATTTCCAGTGAGACACAGGTGAGAACATTTTCATTTTTAGCATTACATTAACTTTCACACATCTACCTCTATCCTGTTTCTCGATTTAAATCACCATTTGATAACTGAGTTGTACCCTTCCATTACGGTTTCACAGGTTTGTTTACCTACGTGTCAACTGCTTGCATCCTTCAAGGGCTTGTGATGTGTGACATAGGTATGTTAGCTTTACAATGGTAAACCCATTATAACACTGTCATTGATAATACATATTTACTAAATCACAGACTGACTCCAGATTGTTTTGTGTTTCAAGGGTGTTTATTGAAGTGCTCAGAAATGGGTGGGGGTTGTAAAATGAGGATGGGTGATGGCAGAGGAATGTCCATGGCAGAGTCCAGTCTATTAGTCTCACAGGTGCACTGCCCATCTGGGCAAAGGAAGTGGAGCTGGTGCAGTTTAAGTATGGACAGGGTAACAAAGTGGGACAGTGGGAGGACAATCAGAGTGGTCTCATTTCCTGGCGGGGGTCTTGCCATCTTGCTCTGTCCTGTTCCTGGATCTCAGGGACCGCTTGCGTGGTGGTTGTCCGTCTGCAGGGGGTGGGGTGCTGGTGTGGTGGTCCTGTGGCGGGGCGTCCTGTCCACTAGCGCCGGCGGAGGTGGTGGGCATTTCATCGTCCTGGCTAGTGTCAGGGGCCCCTTGGAGTGCCATGGTGTCCCTCAAGGTCTGCTGTATGTCCTTCAGCACTCCTACGATGGTGCCCAGGGCGGAGCTGATGGCCCTGAGCTTCTCCCTGAACCCCAAATACAGTTCGTCGTGCAGGCGCAGGGTCTCCTGCAACTTGTCCAGGACCGTCGCCATCGTCTCCTGGGAGTGGTGGTATGCTCCCATGATGGAGGAGAGGGCCTCGTGGAGAGTGGGTTCCCTTGGCCTGTCCGCCCCCTGTCGCACAGCAGCCCTCCCAGTTCCCCTGTGTTCCTGGGCCTCCGTCCCCTGGAATGTGTGCCCACCACCACTGCCCCCAGGTCCCTGTTGTTGTTGGGGTGGTGGGTTACCCTGGATGCCCTGTAATGGTGGACACACCGCTGATTGACCTGTCCTGGGTAGGGAGGTTTGGGCCCGCTGGGTGGGTGCTGTGCTGGTGTTACCAGAGGGTGGAAGGTCGGTGTTGGGCTGTGCCTGTGCAAGGGGAACCGACTGTCCGGAGGCCCACGATGGTCCGGGCTGATCATCAGGATCCAGTAGGGCAGAGCTGCTCTCGTCACTGTGGGCCTCTTCTGGGGGTGGAGTGGTGTTGTCTGGACCCTCTGGTGTGGTGACGGTCCTTCGGGTTCCTGCAGGGGCATAAGAGCTAGATTATTGCATGTG
The DNA here is from genome assembly GCF_031143425.1 of Pleurodeles waltl. Lineage (NCBI taxonomy): Eukaryota > Metazoa > Chordata > Amphibia > Caudata > Salamandridae > Pleurodeles > Pleurodeles waltl. The sequence goes on along the minus strand of NC_090440.1, from coordinate 942,441,792 downwards.
TGTGTGTAATGGTGTGCAATGGGTGGGTGTTTGTGTACCCCAGGGCAAGCATTCCTGCGTGTGGGGTTCTGTGGTGATGGTTGGGGGGGTGTACTGGGTATGTGCAGTGGGCATGCTTTAGTGAGGGGTGTCCATGCTTAGTTGTGTCATACAGGGCTTGGTGTTGGGATGGGTGGTTTGTGTCATGGGTACATTTAGTGAGGAGTTGTAGTGATAGGGGAGGGGGAGAGGGGAGGGGTGTGTGATAGCATGCAGGTAGGGTGGGGGATATGATAGTTAAGATTTGACTTACCAGTGTCCCATCCTCCACCGACTCCTCCCAGGCCCTCAGGATGCATGATGGTCAAGACTTGCTCCTCCCATGTTGTTAGTTGTGGGGGAGTACGTGGGGGTCCGCCGCCAGTCCGCTGTACCGCAATGTTGTGCCTGGAGACCGTTGAACGCACCTTCCCCCATAGGTCGTTCCACCTCTTCCTGATGTCCTTCCTATATCTTGGGTGCTGTCCTACGGCATTCACCCTGCCCACTATTCTGCGCCATAACTCCATCTTCCTGGCTATTGATGTGTGCTGTACCTGTGAGCCAAATAGCTGTGGCTCTACCCGGACAATTTCCTCCACCATGACCCTGAGCTCATCCTTGGAGAAGCGGGGGTGTCTTTGGCGTGACATGGGGTGGTGTGGGTGATGTGTGGGGTGGTGTATGTGGTGATGGTTGTGGTGAGTGTAGTGGTGTAGTGGTGTGTGGTGTTTTGTGCATGGATGTTGTGTGGGTGATGGTATTGTGTGCCTCTGTGTAGTGGGGTTGTCTATTCTGTGCTCTCTCTCTGTCGCCTTCGTCTCAAATTTTTGGTCGTAGGGGTTTGTGGGTGATGTGGGTGTGTGTTTTATATTGTATTGGGTGTGTGGGAGTGTTGTTTGTATGTGTATCAGGTGTGTGTATTTTGAATTGTCCAATGTGGTGGTGTTTTGGAGATGTGTGTGTATTTTGAGTGCGGTGGTGTGTAACGCCAATGGAATACCGCGGTTGAAAGACCGCCGCGTGGATTCGTGGGTCGTAATAGCATGGGCGCGTTTCTGTTGGCGTGGAGGTGGAGGATTTGTTTCCGCCAGTTTATCACTGACCTTTGGTGTGGCGGTCTTGTGTGGGTGTCTGAATTTCGGCGGATTCCAAGATGTTTGTCATAATAGCTGTGGCGGAATGCCGCTGCCGCGGAGGTGTATTGGCGGTCTTCTGCGCGGCGGTAAGCGCCTTTTACCGCCAATGTTGTAATGACTCCCTTTGTGTCTAATATCAGTGGTGATGACAGCTAAAGCATATATGCAGGCTTTAGCAAAACTCATAGTAACATCCATGGCATGCTGGAAGTAATATTTTGGTAAAAAACAAAAAGTATGAGCACGTTCATGGCTGTCTAGACTTTGTAGCACTACAGAAAATCTTCTCAAGTAAGGAGTAATGCAGAGGCAGCGGATGTATGCTAGGAGGGCATGTGATTTAGTTGTTAATGAGTTTTGTTTTTAACACAAGAAAAAGTCCTTAGTTTTAATCCAGGATCCACTGGAGCAGTCGTTGTGATCTTGCACAAATTACCTTAGGCCGCGATTACATCTATTAATAAATTATGGCAGCAGACATCTACCTAGGATCGGTACCCCTTTAGTAATATAGTCACCTCACCCAGAAATTAACCCGACCAGCGTGATATCGTAAACAATTGGTAACTCTAAAATTCTCTGGCAAATTATTTACAAACCAATACACTTTGACAAAATTATTTTACAGATATTACAGTTCATTTAGAGGTGCATTCCAGGCTAAACATGTTATGAACTCAAGGAGTGAATATTAAATTATTGTGCCTGTACAAAGGATCCTTCTTGATACATGTATGTACCTAACCATCACTCTAGCATAGGTAACACTGCACACAGAAGCATACACCTAATATTCCGAAGATTTATAGCAAGTGTAGGTGGAAATTGAATTCAGGATTACATCAGATATTTGACAGAAGGTTACAAAATATGTTCATTACAAATTAGAAACACATTTATTTCTTTGGCTCTATTATACCTCTGAACATTTAAATAAAATATATTTAGCAAGGTATACTAAGAAGCACACCCCTTGCAACATATGGCTTAACACACTGCTTAATTTTTTCTGACATTGACCAAAATTGTTAAGCTTCTCATTATCTATTTACTGAATCTGCCTAATGCTGCCTCTATTAATATTTCATCTGCTAGTACTGTCACAGTCTTCTCTTTTCTTACAAAAATACAAATTAAATAAAAGTGTCCCTTGCGGTTTAACGAATTCGAATAGGAAACATAAAATTATTTCATAGGGGTGGTGTAAGCTAAAGGTTTTAACAGTGATTTAGAAACACAAAAGCAGCACCTTCAGCAATTACATTCTTTAAAATTGAGAGTTAAAACCTGACTTTATGTAATGCATTGTGTGAGTTGTACTGTGCACGTCATCTGTTGCATCAGCGAGTACAATTTGCAAACATTTGCAACCATTGTGCAGATATTCCGCTGGTGAAATTTAAACTTTGACGAACCCTAATTTGTTTTACCCTCTAGTTGTTTGTTACTGCCTCTCAACTCAGATTTTGGACGGCGAACTGAATTTTTTAATCATGAAAAGTGGAATGAACCACCTGCTTGTTTCGACACTCTTTTCTACCTAACGGGATGCCCAGTGCTTCATTTGTAAAAGAATTAGGGCCAGATTTAAGAAGGCCTAGCGCCTCCTTGCACCACATTAGCATAATTTTGTTTTACATTAATGTGGCTCAAGGAGGCAGGTTCAGCTGTGCCATATTTACAAAGTGGTGCAATGTATACATTGTGCCACCTTGCAACCCCTTGTGCCACAATTTTGGCTGTGTCAGGTATAATGTATGCAAGAGGGGCGCTCTGGCGTTAGGAAGCCTGCAAAAATGGGGCAGTGTAATCCACAAGATTTCACTGCACCATTTTTGGTATAATTTTTAATGCCTGCTCAAGGGCAGACGTTAACATGATGCACCCATTGTAATGAATGAGCCTCCCTGCACTTTGCTACACTAGAGTCAACATTTTTGAAGTTAGTGTAGCAAAGTGCCACAATTAAATACTTTGACCCATTCCACTGACTACAGCCATGGTGCGCTGTATATTAAATACTGCACAACCATGGTATTGTTAGGTGCCAATAGGTAGGGGGGCGCTGAAAAAGGGGCGGATCAGAGCTGATGCACCCCTTTTTCATAAATCTGGGACTAAGTGCCAGGCACAAACTTTTGCTCGGAAGCCAACTGCCAGTGCTATTGAAGGGTGGGGTGCTAAATACCAAGGCTGTATAGTCTTTACTCAAACTCATGCCTCTTTAATCCACTACCAGGCACTTGCAGCCTCTTTATATTACTTTGGAAGTTCTTTTCCATTCCTGATTTCTCCCTTTGTCATGTTTTTCTCTCTTGGTGAGGATCAAAGCCTGTTGAGGAAAAATGAATGTTGGTCTCCAAAAATGAGTGCTGGTGGGCCCTCCTGCAACCATGACGACTCAAATTAAACACTGGAGATGTCTATAAAACTAGTCCCTGAATATATATGGGATAACTATATCTATAATTAAAATAGACGTGTACATCTGCAAGTGAAAGTGAGTTGGTGCCTGTAGTCTACAGTAATATATTCATATATATGTTTATCAATGTTGTGGTTATTTTGATAAGAAATTGCTACTATGCACAAAATGGGAATGTGTAGGACAGAACACGGCCTTAGAATTAGTGTAGAGTGGTTTTGTGTCTCAGCAGAAGGAGGTATTGTATGCTGCAGCCTTGTTTCCCACTAACTACTACTGGCTGGTCTCAGAAGATTTACAGTAAAACAGTAACCTTATTAGGATATATATTAAGAGATTTGCATATGTCAAAGTGAACATAATAGCATGTTTGTTTACAAAAGCAATAGTCCATCACTATGGTCCAAGCTCTGATGTTACCTGAGGCAAATGTTCCATTGTTATCTGCAATAGTGTGCTACCATGGTATTCCTAAGTGTCTAATAAATATGCAACCTTTTTCCTGGAATACTTTGATATGAACTAGAAACAGTAATACAAAAGTGAGGACAAGATACCTTTACCTACTTATCAGTCACTGGGTCCATCATCCATTCCCAACAATCGAGTGATAGCAGTCATCGGTAGACACTCGGCCACTTAAAGGACGGGCATATCTATGTGATTAGTCATAATCACTAGATGTGGTTTATGGTAGAAGTAGTTCCTTAAATTCAGCCTCAAAACTGAATGTATTATGCTTCACTCTACAGTAGTCGAAATCTTCTGAGCTAAAAAGTACCAATAGTAAAATGAAATTATGGCTTTTAGACAACTGGCACCATAGCATGAGAAACGGCACATCTTCTTGCCTATCCAAGGTTGCACTAAAGGTTCGTGGTAGAAGTACTATTCCCACTGGATTGTGTGCCTCAATGTGAAGGAAATTATAATGATTGCTTTTGGGAAATCAGAAGTAGAAAAATTGTGAAATATTGTCATGTCACACCAAGTATTACACAAAAACTCAGTTTTTCTGAATATTTCAACTGGGGTTAGTCGTCTAGTAGCAGTTTTCATGACACTCAAGTAAATCATCCAATACCTTAACTGTTCGTAGTGGTAATGTTCATTTTTATATAGGTGAACGTTTCTTTTCCATGTCCCTTGGAACATAACTGACACAGTCTGATACCCTCTCTTTATCCATTTATCAAACGGGCCTGGTGTTAGTGCTGATGTAAAGGCAGGATTGTAATGGATAGTGGACCTATTGTTTCATTTTTCATCTCCTGGCTACTGTCCATCCTTCACCATAGCAAAGGAGCTTTTAGCAGGCTGCATCTAGACTCTTCGTCAGACCCAAGTCATTGGCCTTGTCACCCACATTCTAGGCCTTTGCATAGTGTTTTTATTGGTGAAATTGTGAATGCATCAGAGTTTAATACATGAAGCTGAACAACTTCATTGACTTTTATTGATCACAGCTTGAGTGACTGTTCTGTTAGCGCAATGAAAAGCAGAGAGTGAATGGTATTTTTAGAGCGAAAAAAACAAAGTATTTAATGCTCAATAAAATGTAACTCACGATTCGAAGCAATCCGTCCACTATCTCCTGATATACAATACATGCGCATATTAATGCAAAGGATTCCGGAGGAAATAGGGGACAGATGGTATATGGCAGTTTCATTATGTCTTCGGTAACACCCAGTGGCCGTCACATGGCTCAAGGGTTTGATTTACATCCACATCATGATTAGCATTTTTAAATGGCAACAAAAAGAGTTTTACTATACCTTCAGCCCAGATTGTTTAGAAGGATGGAAGCAGCGAACTGCATTGTTAATGGAGTGAAGTGGAACCTTGTGGGAACTGCACTGCTTCTGCAATAGACATGGGACGCAGCCAAAGGTCAGAGGTGAGAACCTGGCGCACATAAGTAGTTGCGCGAGCTCATTAGCATCTGCTATCCACTGCTTGGTGGCCTATGGGATGAGTGTGGACTGCGGCCACCCTGGGAGTGGCCTTGTGGCCGACCAGCGGAGCAGATGATTGACATTAAGCATCATCACAAAGGGACTTCATTTTAAACAAGTCTTTTTTCTAGAAATTATCGTAGAAGGACGTTTTCGATCGAGAAAAAATGGGACAATAAAATCCCAAAACAGAAAATCAAAAATAATGTACCTTTTTTTTAGAAAATAAATATACATATTCTTCAAATCTGTCGCAGTTGACTTTCTGTTCCTTTTAAAAGATACCCTTTCAGACTACCTGAGTATAAAGAGATTCGAAGACGCATGTCTTCCTCGGTCACAAAACGAGAGGAAGTTGGCAGCAGAACTCTATGAGGTATAAATGATTCATTGTTTGTGATACACTTCAAGACAGCTATGAAATGTACTGAGAAAAGCATGTACTTTGACACAGACAACAGCATGACAGACACAAAGAGACGAAACGAATCATTAAACTCAGTATTTTGTTATTAACAATGTGTCATTTAAGGAAGTTTAACATTTTATTGGTGAAAAGTGTCTCGGATATGAAGTGAGAAAAAGAAAAGAGCTATGTTTCTCACCTGCAAAAGTAGGGTACATGCTTGTTTATGTCCTTAAATATCCTGGGTCAGATTTATTGAACACTTGCTGTGTGCTTGCATAACATAGGTCAAAGTAAAGTAACACATTGCTGATGAGACATTTACATTTTGCAATACTTATCATTTGTAGAGTGACGGAAGACAGCACCTCACACTGCCTTACATTGCTCTTTGCCTGGTAGGCATTACATGGGCATTCCAAGGCAGCCATCCATCAATTTTGATGCAAATCCAGATTTTCTAAAGTCAGTAACCCTGGGTGTGTCCCACAATGGTGTTCCTACCTGAGAGAAGTTAAAGATAAGAACTCTATTTCTCTTTGTTACTTCCTATTTCCATGTGTGCTGCATTATGCAGCACAGATAGAAAGAGGGATATGCCTCTAAGGATTCTTTTATGTGCAAGAAGGTATTCCTTCCACCACAAAAACAATCCTGTCCATAATGCAGGTATCTTTATATCATGGTGCAAAGGTGCCTGCATTGGCGCTAGGCTGCTTGAAGTTTGCGAGCGCTATGAGAGAGCAGAAGTGCACCATATCTTCGTAGATATGGTGCATATCTGCTCTTTCCCTTTCACACAGCGCAAAAGGTTACTACATTTTCCATTTTGTGTTTGTGTGTGTGTGTGTGTGTGTGTGTGTCTGTGTGAGAAAGAGATGTGTGTGTGTTTTTATGTGTACTTGTGTTGGTGTGTGTCTGTGCTTCTGTGCCTGTGATCGTGCGTACATGCGTGAGGAGTGTATGAGTGTTATGCCTGCTGCCCACACTGGTAGAAAGCCAGCCCTTACAGAATGTAAGTAACACTCGGGTGTATCCACCATGAACATCCTTTGGAGAATGCCCATTGCCCACCTGTGCTACAATTCTTGTCCTCACAGAATAGAAGTAATTCTAGGAAACTTATAGGCAGTCAAGGCATGATGCCTCCAAATGATAAAATATTGGTCATGTCAAACTGATGATTATTCCTGGAAATGTATGCAACTCCTTGGCATGTTGTCCCTCTGACTGGTAAAATGCTGGCCCTGGCAAATGGTGGTGATTCTTGGCAGCTTTGGGGCATCTGTGGGAGATAGCCATTGTCCACCACTGGTAATATGCTGACACCTGAATAATGGTGGTATTTTTTTGTAGCTAGTGGGCATCAATGCCATGATGTCCACCCTTAGAGAATGCTGGCCCTGGAACAATGTTAATAACTCTTGGCTGCTTCTTCCTATCCATGGCATGATGTCGATCCCTGGTAAAATCCTTGCTTTGGCATAAATGTAGGCTTCCATAATATGAAAGTGCCTATTTCTAGATTAATTCTGGTGAGTGTTCCCCACCCAGGACATAATGTGTATCTGGAAATAAAGCAGTAATTCTTAGTACTGTATAATATATTATCACCCATGCAGTGCATTTTTGCTTGACTCAATAAGGAGCTACTGGTAAGTGATACAGGTGGGAAGGGATCATAAAGCTAGGTGAATATTGGTTAGCTTACAGGTCCATAATCAAACCATACATCTGGTTAGCTTGCACAGGCCCATAGATGATAAGGTGCCTCCATTAGAAGATGTTTACCATGTTATTTTCCCCTTCAAGGGACCTGTCCTAATTGGAGGCAATTTTAATGTTATCCAGGACATTAAATGAGACTGCTCCCACCAAAATAAACATCAGAAAAATACATAAAACGTCTCAGTTTCTAGCCAGATTAGTATGCAACCTACCTTTGGTAGATCCATGGTGAGTCACTCATCCCATGGGGGGAGAATATAACTGTTTGTCTAGACGCTTCAACTCTGTGCCACACATTGATTTTTTTCTAACATCTTATAACTGGGAAAGAGACACATCTGGTATCTTCTCATACCCTTTCCCTGACCACTCAGTCCCTCTTCTAGACCTAAAGCTGAGCAGCTCTCTAAACCATGGTGGTCACTAGACAAATCCCTGTTAAAGCAAGAATGCTGGGTTGTAGCCATGAGTGTGGCGTTAGAGGAGGTCTTTAAGAGGAACATCGGTACAGCTTCCAGCATTACCATTTGGGGGGCCTGTAAGGCCTTTATCCGGAGAGAGTCGATTTCTTTCATAGCCCGAGTCACCAAATTGAGACGAGAGGAAATCGACATGCAACATGCAACATGATCTAGAGAAAGCTCATATGGAGAATCCCACTTTACAGACTTCAAGTTCCAAAGCTAATTTGGTGTCTGCAGGTCAAAGACTTGTGCACTATTTTACTTCTAGGAAACTGGCTAATCAGAATTCATGTTTTCAGCAATTTTATGAGGAGAGTGAACATGCACGGTGCTTTTTGGCCTGGTCAATTAAAAAGAAACTGAACCAGGGGACAATTAAATCAATTTTCGATGAGAAACAGAATCACACCTCAATGGTTGCTGATCAGATCAGCAAGGTGTTTTTAGATCACTATGTGGATCTCTATATCTCTACTATAAACCCCTCACCTGGAATGATTGAAGAGTTTTTACATCCAATAAAACTACCCTCACTGAGTAGAGAGGTTCAAGAAATGGTGTGGGCCCCAATTACGGACACAGAAATTAAACATACTATCAAATTATTGCCTAATGTAAAGGCATGTTGCAATAATCGTCTGATAGCAGACTTTATAAACTGTTCGAGGTGCAGCTGGTTAACTTTTTAGTAGTACTATTTAACTAAATCCTGGAAGGGTGTGAAATCCCTAAAGAGTTCACGAAGGCAGTCATTGTAAGTGTAAGGATAAGCGTCCTGCACAACCCAGCTTGTATGGCCCCATCAGTCTACTTAATAGTGGCTACAAACTGTGTGCCAAAATCATGATGCTAAGATTAGCTCCTGCTGCATTATCGGTAGTACACCGCATCCAAGATTTTCTTTGCCTGGGAGATCCATGACATTAAATATACATTTTCTTGTACAGGCTATCAAATATTATTCAAGCAAAAAGATCGAGGCTGCAATAATTATGCTAGTTGCCGGGAAGGCCTTTAATCGTGTTCAGTGGGAAGTACTGTTTGCCATCCTACTCCGTTTTGTATTTCCCCCTAAATTAGGTTTGCTGCTGTTCAATCTATATGCCAAGGCCGAGGCCAAAATCATGATTAATGCCCAAGCAGTAGGCCATACTCCTATGAGAAGAGGCACAAGGCAAGGCTGTCCAAGGACGACAAAGCTTTTTGCTCTTTTTTTTAGAATCCTTAGCAGTGTCTTTTAGACAAGGCCCTTTTCTAAAGATTAAACATAGGTGAAAAAGAGTGCTAAAATCTATTCAGAGTCTCCACTTTCCATCGCCTTCATCTCCCTGTCAATCTCTCACAGCACTCCTCACTCAACATTCTAAGGTAGACTGCATTCCTCAACAGAAGGAAAAAACACATGTAGATTCAGGTAGCGGAAAATACAAGGGAACAAACCATTATTCATGAAGAGTAAACAACAACTCATATCTTTTGATGTGAAAAGGTTCGGCCCCTCCGAAATTAAAACTTTTCACTGACAACATAATCCTCTACTAGTAGGCAATTCTCAAAACATTCACAACACCTTTGAAAAAATACAAACCTTTTCAGATATTGGGGGCTACAAGATAAAACAGGCCAAGTCAAAAGTGTTCCTCTATTATTGTCATCTTCAATCTTACCAAAAGATATGCAACTGCACTTTTTGGCCACTCGGGCAATAAGGTATTTAAGCATCTTTGTTTCCCACGAAATGCCAGACTTGTTTAAGCTAAACTATATTTCTATGTTTAACCCCTTAGCTGCTGGGCCTCCTCTCCACCCTCGCCAGTGCTGAGGCCCTTTTTGGCTATTTGGGGTAGTTCGTGCTTAGGCCTTTGTTATAAAAAGCTATAAGCTATCCGCGTCAAATTTGTGTCCTTTTTTTCCAACATCCTAGGGATTCTAAAGGTACCCAGCGCTTGTGGGTTCCCCTGGAGGAGACCAAGAAATGAGCCAAAATACAGCTAAAATTTAGGCCCATATTTATACTTTTCTAGCGCTGCATTTACATCATTTTTTTAAGCAAAAGTGGTGCAAACTTGCAAAATTCAATTGTATTTTGTATGTTTGTACCACTTTTGCATCAAAAAGCAGCACAAACATGGTGCTAAAAGAGTATAAATACGGGCCTTAGTTTTTTCAGAAAAATGGGAAAAGGGGCTGCAGAAGAAAGCATATGGTTTCTTCCCTAAAAATAACATCAACAAAGGCCTTGCAGTGCTAAAATCACCAACTTCCCAGCTTTCAGGAACAGTCAAACTTGAATCAGAAAACCACATTTTTCAACACAATGTTGGCATTTTACTGGGACATACCGCATTTTTACTATTTTTCGTGCTTTTAGCCTCCTTACAGTTAGTGACAGAAATGGGTGTGAAACCAATGCTGGATCCCAGGCAGCTAAACATGTCTGAAAAGTAGATGAAATTCTGAATTCAGCAAAGGGTCATATGTGTAGATCATACAAGATTTTCCTACAAAAAATAACAGCTGAAATAAAAAAATATTGAAATTGAGGTGAAAAAACCAACCATTTCTGTCCACGTTTTCTTCTATAACCTTTTCCAGTTATGGCAGATTTTTGAAGGCAATATATTGTTACGTCTGTTGGACTCTTCTGGTTGTGGGGATATATATGGCTTGTAGGTTCATCAAAAACCCTAGTACCCAGAGCCAATAAATGAGCTGCACCTTGCAATAGGTTTTCATTCTGTAACGGGTATACAGCAATTCATTTGGTGAAATATAATGAGTCAAAAATAGGTATCAAGGTAACCTTTGTATTTCCAAAATGGGCACATAAGGTGTTGAGAAGCAGTGGTTATTTGCACATCTCTGAATTCCGGGGTCCCCATACAAGCATGTGAATTACAGTGCATTTGTCAAAAATACAAATTTTTTACACACTGTCTTACATTTGGAAGGGAAAAATGTAGAGACAGACAAGGAGTGATAACGCTTGTTCTTCTATTCTGTGTTCCCCCAAGTCTCCTGATAAAAATGGTACCTCACTTGTGTGGGTAGGCCTAGTACCCACGACAGGAAACACAACATGGACACACCACATTTTTACATTGAAATCTGACATGTTTTTTGGAAAGTGCCTAGCTGTGGATTTTGGCCTCTAGCTCAGCCGGCACCTAGGGAAATCTAACAAACCTGTGCATTTTTTAAAACTAGACACCTGGGGGGTGGGGTGAATTGTGAGGCTCTCACCAGGTTCTGTTATCCAGAATCCTTTGCAAACCTCAAAATTTGGCAAAAAAACACTTTTCCCCCCCAGATTTCGGTGCTGCAAAGTTCTGGAATCTGAGAGGAGCCACAAACTTCTTTCCACCCAGCATTCCCCCAAGTCTCTTGAAAAAATGGTACCTCAATTGTGTGGGTAGGCCTAGTGCCCGCAACAGGGAATGCCACAAAACACAATGTGGACACATCACATTTTCCCAAAGAAAACTGACCTGTTTTTTGCAAAGTGCCAAGCCCTGGATTTTGTCCTATAGCTCATCCGGCACCTAGGAAAACCTAGCAAACCTGGAAATTTCTGAAAACTAGACACTTAGGGTAATTCAGAATGGGGTGACTTGTGGGGCTCTCACCAGGTTCTGTTACCCAGAATCCTTTGCAAACCCCAAAATTTTACAAAAAAACATACCTTTTCCTCACATTTCAGTGACAGAAAGTTCTGGAATCTGAGAGGAGCCACACATTTCTTTCCACCCAGCATTTCCCTGAGTCTCCCGATAAAAATGGTACCTCACTTGTGTGGGCAGGCCTAGTGCCTGTGTCTGGAATGGATCACACAATGGTCAACGTTAGTCCTTACATGAGGGCAACTGTTGACCCTAGGGTGATCCATTCCTGATGCAGGCACTAGCTACAGGCACTCAAGTGGGGTAGCATTTTTATCAGGACAGGTGGGGAAACACTGGGTGGTAGGAACTTTGTGCATCCCAGCACATTCCTGTAGTTTGTGTGACAGAAATGCAAGAAAAAATAGAGTTTTTATTCAATATTTCACCTTTGCAGGGTATTCTGGATAAGAAATCTTTGGGGAATCCACACAAGTCATACCTCTGTGGACTACCCCGGGAGTCTAGTTCCCAGAAATGTCTGGGTTTGGTAGGTTTCCCTATATGGCCGCCAAGCCTGGGACCAGAAACGCAGGTGCCTGCCTTACAAAACCAGGTTGTTTTGTGATAGATAATTTTGATGTCTCCACAATACGATTTGGGTGGTGGAATTTGGGGCTGAGCTAAATTGGGGAGCTCCCAAGAGAGCACTCTCTCTGTGCTTGCCGCCATATGCACCTTCTCTCTGGATTGGGCTAACCCGCTATTGTCCCGCTGCACAGACTGCGCTTGCGAAGGGACAGCAGGACTGTCCTCAACACCTCCATCAGAATCACTGGAAGAGGAGTTGTCAGAAAAATCACTCCCAGAGTCTGTGCCATTGTCCTATTCCTCAGATGCTGTCTCAATATCTGCTGTCTCTGTATCTGATCCTACGTCAGAGCTGTCCTCTATAACCAGAGTTAGGGCTTGAGCAGCAGTCATCCAACGTGAAGCCATCTATTCTACTGGCTAAACTGTTGCTCTAAAACACTAGCCTACGTAGACAGTCACAAAATTGCTGGTGGGGGTGTGTGAGATGCGGGCAACAGTAAAGGTCAGTCGCCTTACCTTTCCTTCTTTCCTCAATCAGCACGTTCTCTCAAGACACTCAAAATAAACAAAAAAGACACACTATTACTTCACCTTGTCACATATCAATCATCACAATCTTTAGCGCCTCTGGCACCCAGTCCAACAATCATTATTAGTGCTCCCACTCAAATGACCTCCTCCTCGGATTCCCACACTACCAGCCAGCAAAAGTGCCCTTCATCTCTCCATAGCCCCCCTCGCACATACATTTAATTTGGATTATAGCGCAGGTAATGGCTGGCTTTACTAATCCACATAACTATTTACACAAAATACAGATTTGATCTTTGCAGCAGGCATATAAACCTTCTGCGCTACTTTATGGTATCAAAACTGCCACTAGACAAAAGTCAGATCCTTTTGTAGCAGAAACATAATCACAAGAGTTACTTTACTTTTTTATTGATGCCTAAAAGCTACAGTTGAAAAGCGTCAGTTGAAGTATGTGCATTGCTTTGAAGACGCAAGGTGCAACTGCAAGAGAACTGGTGGTGAATATATATATATATATATATATACATATATATATATATATATAAAGATATCACTTTTCTTAGGGCCGATCGCAGCCCCCAGGGAAACCACACATGCATTGACAAAAGCGATCGAGATATATATGTATATAGATATCTATATATATATATATATATATAGAGGCCCACTGGGGCGGACTGGTATTTAAAGAGACTAATCAGGTGCCTGTAATTAGACAAGCTGAAGCCATGCCGGTCTTTTCAGTAAGAAAGAAATGCCTGGAACACTTCCAGCACTGGCTGCACCTACGAGGGTGAAACACTTTTATATTTTTCTCTGCTGAAGAAAGGATTGACCTAGAAACACGTGTCCAGAGATGATTTTATAACCTAAGGACTGGAATAATGAAACTGCTTAAAGAATTCACTGTGAGTTGCTGGCTTTGCTTTTTCTTCCCGTTTATATAACCTGTTGGGAGTGCGCTTTCACATGAGGACAACTTCGTTTTTGATATCTATATGTATATATATACATCTCTTTCTGTACTTACATATATATATAATATGTATATATATATATATATAGATATATATATATATATATATAGATAGATATATCTATATATAGATATGTCTATGTGTAGATCTATATAAATATATAGATCTATATTTTTTAATAGCTGTATGGTTTCCCTGGGGGCCATAGGGGCCCCCAGGAAAACCACACAACTATTAAAAAACAAAAAATTGCCCCACAGGGGGTCGCCCTGCCCACGGGTGACCCCTTGTCAATTTCAATGTTTTTTTTTTTCCAATAATTTTTTAACCCCTGGGGGGCACGACCCCCCCAAGTGAATTCCCTGGTGTCTAGTGAGGTTTCAGGAAGGCCTTGTTTGAAAGGGGAGAATCTCCCCTTTCAAATGAGGCCTTCCCGAATGGTGGGGAGGCCTGTTTGGGCCCGTTTTCTCCACTGGAGCAGGAAGCGCCTTACCTGCTGCTTCCTGCTCCGGTGGGGAAAACAAGTGTGACGTCAGCACGCCTCGTGGCATTATAGAGCTTCTGAGCCGAAATCTTTACTTCAATCAGTGAAAAATTACCAGTCCAGAAACAACCAGATTTGCAGGGGGCACTATTAATTATACCAATTCCCAGTAGCCATTTAACATGAAGACAGCAACAATACTTCTTTATTGGCTCCCTGATAGCTAAATCATGAATCCTTCAAAAACGGAAGTTACCCTTGCTCCTACTTTCGAAGCGTAGGTTACAAAAATGCACCAGGGAGGAGCTTTATGTGCAAAGGGTTGGTGTGTTCAAAACATTTAAGGGCATTTGGGACAATGAAATTGAGTTTGATTTTCTTTAAGCTTTCTTTTTCTCAGTTGTCCTTTCTTCGTCCTTTCTTTTTTAATGATGGTGAAGTCTTACGTGCAGACTAAGACTGGTGATCAAGTTTTTGCATTTTTGCTCATATTCATGTACTATGATCGATAAGAATCTCTTGATGCCTGCCTAACAACTAAAAAGAAAATAGGAGCTACTGTTTAGTCAAACGTGTCATTTCCTTACTCCTTATTTACCCCTGCATTTAGAACATAAAAGAACATAGGGCCATTGTTATGGTTGTTCAACCCAAGAGAAGGTACGCCACACATTGCACACTTTGGATCTTTCACTGTCAGATCACAATTGAGTGTCATCATTTTGTTACTATTAGATTGTTATATGTCTAATACAGAGACACCACCAGGTCCTAGTACCGAAAAGCCCTAAAATCCAGATGAGGGCTGAAATGCGTTGGCCAAACTCTAGTAGGAGGAACTGACATACCTCTAAGAAAGACAATTGCAGGAGCTGTATACCCCTTGCTACACTACAATAGGCAAGTCTCCTGCAAGGCCTTACACAGGACCTACCTAAAGGCTGTATTGATATGGCCTTTTCCCATTCCAGATGTAAGACATGGTGCTTTAATTTCCGTTTGATGCTTTAAATTACATAGTTTCCACGTATTCAGGCAGGTTGAATACTCTCACTTTGGGTGGCAGTCACAATGTTTTAACTTGCTTGTAATCCACTGTATTAGAAATGAGCTGTGTGGCATAATTCTACATTGAATATAAATTTAGCCTGTAAAATATATAGCAGTTCATAAGTGGATATAAGTAAAATGTGTGGTAACAATGTTTTGAAAAAACTCAAAAATGCTATTGATTGTTACAAGAAATTACATTAGTAGCTGTTCTAACCAACATAGCATTTAGATTGTAAGGCTGCTGGCGATATATTTTGTTTATTTTGAATTTATCTTGGGCCAGCCCCCTTCCGGCCTCACCAGGACCTAACCCCATTCAGCTGGCACACACAATACTGGAGGTAAGGCAGGGGATATTTCTTACCAAAGAACTTCTGCTTTATAAAGTTCAGATTAAACTAAATATTACAAGCATTTACTCTGCTGCCACGTATATTCAATGCATATGTAAAGTCCTGATTTATAAAACCACCATTTTTACTCAGCTCATTACATTTGTAGAGAAAAAGAGCACCCAGTGAAAGTAATTTGCTACATTAAGAAAACGTAAGAAGCCTGTCACTAAAGGAAAAAAGTGGTGCAAGCGATTCTGCTTTTTGGTTAAGCGAAATTGGACAATGACACAAAACGGTGTGATTTGTAACCACCAGCCTTCTGTGAAAGTTTATTGAAATCCATATTGAAGTAGGGCCTGATTCACAGAGCTGCTTTTACCCGTGAACCCTCGAAAAGATGCGTAGCAGGCACAACCGCAGTTTCTGCTCAATACTTGTATGCTAAAAGGCATGAACGTCAATTCACAAAAAAATGTGGTTATCGAAAGTGACATCACATGGCATTTGATCTTTACATTCGCACACACATACATACACACTGCATGCATGCACGCACGCAACATACATTTAAAAACATTTTTTGCTTACCTCAACTGCTAGGGAAGGTCATATTGCAGCTCATCGTACTCCATTTTTATTATACTGATAGTGAATAATATGTTATTGTTCATTTTTATTGTAATAACAATTGACAAAAAAGGAGATTGTAGCCCCAACCAATTTCCATTAGGACGAGCTGCCCCTGTGTTTCTGTTACTGAATTTGCCACCTCTGAGGCTAGGGGTAACAAGTGCAGTGCTAGGGGTTGCAAGGGGCAAGCCAGGGGTCGCAGCTGAGACCCCTGGCGAGCCCTGAATGGCATCCATGTATGACAGCATATAATCCACCGTAGTAAATCGCATGCATGGGGTTAGGAATGGGTGAATCGATGTGTGGTTTGTCTTGGGAGTTTGCGAATACCTACAAACTTGTGAGTTTGTGAGCATTCACAACCTCCTCTTTTACCCTCATCCACCCTGGACAAGGTAGAAGATTTACTGCACCAAAGGGTAGAAGTAAATCTCCTTCCATGGTGAGAAGGGAAATATAGCACCTCTAAATTCATGAAGGCTTAGAAGCAGAGGAAAACATTCTTCCCAATTAAGAAAAAATACATGAAAACAAAGACGTGCAAATAGACAGTGGAGCTTCATTGTCTTAATGTGGAATTTTACTGTGTACATAATTGGTGAAATGGCAACATATTAAAGTGTCATTCAGCACTGCTAATAGTCCATCTGGAAACCTTGATAGAAACACTGTAGGAAATCCACCTTTTCTGTGTGGTAACCTATATTTTTTACTTTTTGCTGGTCCCATTTTATTGCTGACTTTGAGAATCTGCATACTAGAGCACAGCTGTCCAAAGCCCAGTATATGTGCTCTGACTCCTAAAACATGGATAAGTTGACTAATCCCTGGTTGGTGTATTTAATTGTTCTATAAGGCCATAGAATACAATGCGGAAATAGACCCATGGCATGAAAAGTTAGCTGTCACCTGTGGACTGCAGCACTTATAGTGCCATCCACTAGTGTAACAAAACAAAACAAATTGTAGATTGAGGGCCACAGTGTAGCCTGACTGCTGCAGTGTAAAACCTGCAATGTGACCTGTTAAAATATCCTTATTTGACAGGTAAAAATATCCCTTTCATATGTTAGTAAATCATCCCTTTGTAAGCCCTATAGCCCAAAAAGCAGGGTGTATGGTATGTAAAAGTGGGACATAATGAAAATTAATGTTACCATGTCCCTACAATAACAAGGCCCAAAAAGCAGTTTTCACTGTGGCAGGCCTAGCTGTCCTGTGTAGAAAACTAGAGTGCAGAAGAAAATACTAATACTGCTAGCTCAGGAAAGGGACCAGCTAGAAAATAATTAAATGCCTATTTTTAATAGTTTCAGCTATTAAAAATATAAATCAAATCAAATCAAATCATTAACATTTATAAAGCGCGCTACTCACCCGTGCGGGTCTCAAGGCGCTAGGGGAAAAAGGGGGGGGGTTATCGCTGTTCGAACAGCCAGGTCTTTAGGAGTCTCCGGAAAGCGGAGTGGTCCTGGGTGGTCCTGAGGCTGGTGGGGAGGGAGTTCCAGGTCTTGGCCGCCAGGAAGGAGAAAGATCTCCCACCTGCCGTGGAGCGGCGGATGCGAGGGACAGCAGCGAGTGCGAGGCCAGAGGAGCGGAGGAGGCGGGTGGGGACGTAGAAGCTGAGGCGTCTGTTGAGGTATTCCGGTCCTTGTCGTAGAGGGCTTTGTGTGCGTGGGTGAGAAGTCCGAAGGTGATCCTTTTGCTGACAGGGAGCCAATGCAGGTGTCTCAGGTGTGCAGAGATGTGGCTGCTGCGGGGTATGTCGAGGATGAGGCGGGCCGAGGCGTTTTGAATGCGTTGCAGGCGATTTTGGAGTTTGGCTGTGGTCCCGGCGTAGAGGGTGTTGCCGTAGTCCAGGCGGCTCGTGACGAGGGCGTGGGTCACGGTTTTTCTGGTGTCGGCGGGGATCCAGCGGAAGATCTTGCGGAGCATGCGGAGGGTGAGGAAGCAGGCGGAGGACACGGCGTTGACTTGCTTGGTCATGGTGAGAAGAGGGTCCAAGATGAAGCCGAGGTTGCGGGCGTGGTCTGTGGGGGTCGGTGCGGTGCTGAGGGCCGTGGGCCACCAGGAGTCGTCCCAGGCGGACGGGGTGTTGCCGAGTTTTCAGAGTTCAGCTTTAGGCGGCTGAGCCTCATCCAATCTGCGACGTCCTTCATACCCTCTTGTAGGTTGGTCTTGGCGCTGGCGGGGTCCTTGGTGAGGGAGAGTATAAGTTGGGTGTCGTCGGCGTAGGAGGTGATGATGATGTCGTGCTTGCGTACGATGTTGGCGAGGGGGCTCATGTAGACATTGAAGAGTGTCGGGCTGAGTGATGAGCCTTGGGGTACGCCGCAGATGATCTCGGTGGGTTCTGAGCGAAACGGAGGGAGGTAAACTCTTTGGGAACGGTTTGAGAGGAAGGAGGCGATCCAGTCCAGGGCCTGGCCTTGGATCCCGGTGGAGCGGAGGCGGGTGATTAGGGTGCGGTGACAGACGGTGTCAAAGGCAGCCGAGAGGTCGAGCAGAATGAGGGCGACTGTTTCACCGTTGTCCATCAGGGTTCTGATGTTGTCAGTGACTGAGATGAGGGCGGTTTCAGTGCTGTGGTTGGCACGGAATCCGGTTTGTGAGGGGTCGAGCAGGTTGTTGTCTTCCAGGAAGGTGGTCAGCTGTTTGTTGACGGTCTTCTCTATTACTTTGGCTGGGAAAGGCAGAAGAGAGATGGGGCGGAAGTTTTTTAGGTCGCTCGGGTCAGCCGTAGGTTTCTTTAGTAGGGCGTTGACTTCAGCGTGTTTCCAGCATTCGGGGAAGGTAGCAGAAGAAAAAGAAGAGTTGATGACGGTCTGGAGGTGCGGGGCGATGATGTCGTCGGCTTTGTTAAAGATGAAGTGCGGGCAGGGGTCCGAAGGGGCGCCGGAGTGGATAGAGTTCATGATGGATTTGGTTTCTTCCGTGTTGATGTGGGACCAGTTGTTGAGGGTGATGGCCGTGGATGCCGGTTCGGTGGTGTATGGTTGGGTCTGGTGTCCGAAGCTGTCGTGGAGGTCGCTAATCTTGCGATGGAAGAAAGTGGCGAGGGATTCGCACAGATCCTGTGAGGGCGTGACGGCGTTGGCGTTGGCGCTGGGGTTGAAGAACTCCTTGACGATGCTGAAGAGTTCTCTGCTGTTGTGTCTGTTTTTGTCCAGTCTGTCGGTGAAAAAGTTCCTTTTGGCAGCGCGGATCAGGTGGTGGTGTTCGCGGGTAGCGTTCTTGAGGGCGGTCATGTTGTCAGCGGTGCGGTCCTTGCGCCAGGCTTTCTCAAGGGCGCGACAAGTTTTCTTTGAATATGAATTTGGATTTTAATTACTATTAAAGAAAGTTTAAAAATCAGCTTTTCCCTGTCTGAAGTACCTGGACAGCAATAATGTAAGTTAGTTCTCCAGCTTCTCACAGCCTGTGCTTAGCCTTGAATATTTGTGAACAAGGTGTGAAATGCCTACCAGGAGCAAACAATAGGTTCACCTTAATGGCTAGAGAACACTTGTCTGACCTCTACAGAATATACTGTGTGGGAGCTCTGGGGACCTTATAACAATAGACTGTCACATCCTACTTGACAGGTCTGTTGAGCCATATGAAACACTTGGGGCACATTTGAAATGAAGAAAGCATATTGCCAAGATGATTTCTGTGGATCCCCCTGTGTGGCTGCTGAAGGGCCCCACTTTTGTCCTACCAGATTTATGCCTCTAGGTTTGCTGTATGTATAATGCCTGCCTCAAACTAGATTTTAGTGTTAGATTTGAGAGGACCCTGGCGATTTCTCCAAGGCACTCCAACACACAGCCCAAGCCCCCAGATCCCAAGTTTAATGTGTCTAACGTGTCTTGAAAATACCCATTGCATTCTTGGTCTGTTTACAGTAAGTCACACATGAACAAATGGGATAGGGTTGGCCCCAGGAACTTTTGCCCCATTGTCTAGAGACTTCCCATGAGTCACCCCCCACACACCAGCTGGTATAGAAAATTGTGGGTCGCTTGTTATTAATAGAGGTACATACGCACCTGCCACTAGCAAAAATGCCCCAAAGACAATGTTAGGTCCAGTCAAGGTCTACAAGACATCAGACTCTGGCTCAACCCCTGGTAGCTTGACAATGAGCAGACAGGCTTAATTTAGGAGAGAGGTGTGTAAAGCAATTAAACACACCAATAGAATAAATAAGTAAGCCACAACACCCAATACAAATCCCACACCAATTTATACCAATAGTAAATATTTTTATCTTTAAAAAGACACCAACATTACAAAAATCTAATATAGGGAACTGGAGTTATGAAGTTTCAATGGAGCCCTGCTAGAACACACTGAGCTGGAGGCCTCGGTAAATATTCTACCTTTGCACTTAGAAACTATTCTGGAGCTTTTCTCTCTCAACATTGTGCAGTCCACCTCAGCAAGCCGATGTCTATGCCACATCAACAGACTGCTTTTCCATGGGGCCCGATCAAATCCAGATAGTCTAAAGCTCCAGAGTTTTCAGTGGGGAAAACCTGAAATCGTGGTCAGGTCACTTTTAAAGGTAGTGGGCTTGACTTGCGATGGCTAGTCGGTCCACTTATGGAGTTTTTTTCCAAAAGTTGTTCCAAACTTCTCCAAACTTCTGAACTTCTTCTTGAAGTATCTCTTAAGGGTTCAAAGTGTCAAAAACACACATCCAATGGTCTAGAAGGTCCGAGATGGACCCTGGACGTTTAGGACCACAGTTCCCACAATGCACCTAGCCAAATCCTTAAAAGTTCACTAGACACATTCCATGCTAGGGACTTTTGTATTAGTTGGTGCAGGCAAGCTCTGTTAACCTGTTGCTTTCAGGGAGTCCATTCCTGAGTACTTTACTTTTTCAAGCAAGACAAAGTCCTTAGGGCTGTTGTTCCAGTGTAAAACAAGAGAAGTACTTAAGTGTGCAGTCTTCTGGGTTGCAGACCAGGGTTCCAGCAGGTCAGTCCTTCTTCTTCTTTTGGTTACGAGCAGCAGATCTGAGTTACAATGCAGATCAGCCACTTTTATTCAATCATCTTGGGGGGCAAGCACGGTGCCACCCCAAAAGCATGACAGCTTCCTCCAGAGTGTGGCATTTCTCTGTCCCATTAACCACTGCACTTTAAAATTCCAAGATAGATGACTTTCCTCCAGAGGAGCAAGACCTGGCTAAACCAACCTACTGGTGTGGCTCATTTCCAATGACACTCCCCCTCTGAACATCTACAAATTCATTTCCTGGGCCTCCTATCTATCTGTGGGGTATAGAGTGAGAGGGCAGGCCTGGCTGGCATTCCTTTCTGTCCTAATTCCTTGCAAGACCAGCTTGATTTACCTATCCTGTCCCCCTTCCTGGCCTAGCCTCTACAGATAGCCTGTGCTCAGTACAGGCCCCTTATCACCTCATCAAAGCAGCCTGGCTAATCCTATCGAGGCTGCCTAATAAGGGGATGCCACTAACAGGCTGGAATTTGGCTTACAGAAAAGAAAGTCAAGTAACTTTTTTCCGTATTGGTTATGATAAATTCAACAGTGGCAAGTTGTTGGATTTATCATTACCATTATTTTGAGTCCTTCCATGACACATTTGGCTCCTTCTAGCAATACTTAAGCTAATGGAAAATAATATCATGTTAGCTTATGGAGCTAAGTACCTACAATGAGGAAAAATGAAAGATCCAGTTTTTCCCTCACCAGAGCTTACAAAACATATTTTATAATGTTCTTACTTATAGATACATGGCACCCCACCCTTAGGGCATCTAGGGGAGACCGTAGGTGTGAAATATGTAAAAATAAGGTAGATTATCACTTTGGAAGTATCTTTAATTCCAAAGTCGAATTTGCACACATTTTACTTTTTAAAGACAGTCTGCGAGGCAGGGCTGCTTTACAAATGACAGCAGGCCACACAGCAGTGCACACTCCAATGTAGGAAATATACTGGGCCTCTAAATGTCCCTGCTCTATTACATACTAGAGCCTTATAGGTAGTTTGAATCCCCCTTGCCCTATTACCTACTAGGGACTTACAGGGGTATGTAATTTCCAATTGTAATTGTACCATTTTACTATAAACCTTTTATTCAGAGCACTGGCCCTGGGCCTGTTTAGCAGAGCCCAGGGCATAGTCAGTGTCAGTTACCACCAGTATCAGTCAGAAAGATTGGGGTGAACATGCTAAAATGGTGAGTTCCTCACACAAATCTACACTTACTTGTTGATACTTCTGTTTCATTTTTTTGTCCTTGATATTTTCTGCCATTTATATTTTAGTATCAAAATTCAGGGTGCACACTACAATTTACCAACCTTCTCTCATTAATATTGATCACATAGTTCTTAAATACTGGTGATCTCCAGATGGTCCGCATCCAAAGAGGACACCTTGACTCACTTGCCATAAGAAACTGAAGATTTATTATGACTTCCTAAGGTTGTGTAGGCGAGACTCATCTCAAACATCTTCCGTGTCTTCCAGTTGTCTTTAATGTTACAGTCTCCACCCCTCACTCACACCTACTTTGTGTGGCATGCAGCAAGTTATTAATCTTCACTTAACACATAGTATGGCCCTCTATGGAATGTCGAGATTAGCTCAACCAATCAGCATGTTTAAAAGTGCCACACTGACTACTTTTGTTTGTCTGTATTCTAACCCTTATTGAAAGTGTGACACATGAATGTAGAACAGGGACAGTGGATGCACTGCCCCCCTTAGGGTGGCTGTAACCTAAGTGTCCAGCCTGCCGCCGCAGGCTTGTATGTGCACACAACACAAGTGCCCAGGGGGTGTGGAGCACCCATGAGTCTTCGCACTGCCCATGAATGCCACTTTTAGAAAGTGAGTATTTTCTTGCTTATACCATTTCTTTGACTCTGCCTGTTTGTGGATTCCCTGTCTGGGTCAGTTTAACAGTTGGGCTGGTTGCACCTCACACTAGACAGTGTCACAAAAGGAGCTGGGGTGTAGTCTGCATTTCCTGATGAGCCATCTGTGCTAGGAGGGATGGCTGTGCCTGTCCTCACACAATGCAGTCTCCAACCCCGTGGTGAGTGTCTGGGGCCTGGCCTGGGCAAGGCAGAATTTCACATTCAAAAGAGACTTTACTTTGAAGTAGGCCTACTTCAAAGGAGAAATTGGGTATAAGAAGGGCACCCAAAACCACAGACTTTAGAACACTTCTGGAAACAAGAGGAGCCTCTGCCTGGAGAAGAGCTAAAGAGCTGAGGAAGAAGAGCTGCCCTGCCTGTGATTGTGCTTTATGGAGCTATCCTGCAGTTGCTGCTTCTGCCAGAGTAAGAGGGCAAAGACTGGACTTTGTGTACCTTGCATCTTGTGAAGAAATCTCCAAGGGCTTGATTTAGAGCTTGCCTTCTGTTCTTTGAAGTCTCAGGGACAGCAAAGATGTCTCTCTGCCAGCACCTGGAGTCTCTGGAGAGACTCCTGCTCTGACAAGTGGTGCCCTATGCAGTCCCTGGGCCCTTGAAAGGAAAGCCGGTCAAAATCCAAGGAAATCGGCTTCGGACGACTCCGGACCGACGCCGCTGCTGAATCCGGTGACACGGCCTGCAACCAACTCCGTGATCTTTGCCGGAACGCGACGACCTTTGCAGGCCCGACACCGCTGCAGCCCTGCCGAAGTCCACGAATCCGTAGAAGTCGCCCCACCATGCCGTGACAGACGCCGCTCGAAGTGCGCGGATTCAACATTTCGCACACATGCCGCAATCCCTGATTTTGCGCGTCGGCTTGTTTCCATTCTTCACCAAGGTACTATGGTACCTGGGGGTCTGCGTGACTCTGTGGCCGGAGCCGCTGATGTCAGATTGTTGGGAACTACTCCGTCACGACGCCGTGTTAGCACCTCATCAAAGCATTTTGTGTTTCTAAGCACTATTTTTGAGTTTAATCTTTAAAAATTCATAACTTGACTTGTGTGTCGGATTTTTGTCGTTTTGGTCTTGTTTTGTTTAGATAAATATTTCCTATTTTTCTAAACTGGAGTTTTGTCATTTTGTAGTGTTTTCATTAAGTTACTGTGTGTGTTGGTACAAAAACTTCACAGCTAGCACTCTGAAGTTAAGCCTACTGCTCTGCCAAGCTACCAAGGGGGTAAGCAGGGGTTAGCTGAGGGCGATTCTCTTTTACCCTGACTAGAGTGAGGGTCCTTGCTTGAACAGAGGGTAACCTGACTGTCAACCAAAGACCCCATTTCTTACAGTACCACATTGGGAATTGTCTTTGGAGTGATCGTATAGTCAGAGGCGATTCAGGTTATCAGGCCCCTGACATTGGGCCTCATTTTTCTGGAGGTACAGCACTAAGTATTTTCATGTGGGAGCATAACCGTCTGGCTCAACTTGAGTCTTTGTGCACCAGATGTGGCACCTCCTAGTAAAGGGGGTGCAGACCTAGTAACCCATCGTAAGCAACTGGAATTCTCAAGGGGAACTCAAGTCAACACACCCTGATGGTGCACCTCTGTTTTGTGGTGAGGTTAGTCATTAGGCACATACTCACACTTACTTTTGCCTATTTTAGCTTAGGTCTGAGGCCTGTGACCTTCACCGAGTCACTTGTCATTTTACTCCTTTTATTATTTTAGTGAGGCATCATTTTATTGGTGATTTTATTATTTTTCTTATCTATTGTCCTTTTGTTCTGCAGAATGTTGTAATTCATTGCTATGCATGACATTTCATTCTGTGGTTGCATCAAGGGTGCATATGATAGGTCTCCGGGTATTGCGGTTCACAGAGAACATTGTCTTCCTTACACAGAAAAGGATGAGTTGTCAAGTCAGGGCAGTTCCTGTAATAACACAATGTTTATTATAAAACATCAGGCCGCCTTAGTATCCCTAGAGGGGACATTCCAATCAGATTCCCATCTTGTGCTGCCCATTGCCTTTGCAGTTTCAGCAGAAACTTGACTCTTCCTCTTCTGTTGCAGAGGAGGATTTCCAGCCAACTAACCAACTTCTCCTTTACCTTCAATACAGGTATGGGACTCCAGGGACTAGGTGGGCAGATTAGGGCTATCACTGCTACTTGCTTTCTTGTAGGAATCTTAGCAGTGCATGTAGGAATATTGGTAATGCTATTGTGAAAAATATGGTGGGACTGTTTCTATGTTCCATTTTCATTGTCACTGTTGCAATAGTGTCTGTTTCATCATCCTTATAATCACACCTCATGCCTTTTTACATAGGTTGCATTTGTTTCAATAAATCCTGTTGAACCGAGATATGCTTCTGCTTGTCACTACAAGTATGAGACATGCATAATTGAGAGAACGGGGCATGGTCTGTTTTCACTATGACTTCCCCGAGGACTCTAAGAGTGTCATGCAATGGGCTGCCACAAATCACTTTTACTTATGGTATCTGTGAGGTGCTGCAAGCTGGCTAGAAGGGTTAGGCCAACGGCTGCCACATGGTTTGGAATCTGACTTAGTCGCCCATGCTTGATGGTGCTGTCACCCAAAACTCAGCAGTCTCGTTATTTTGGCTAGAGTCTCATGACAGTTCCAGAGGTGTTAAAATTGGTAACTTTTGTAACGCTGACTGCCTAGCGGGTCTGGGCATTACAGTGCCTAACGGGTGACTCCAGTGACTCTCCCCTGGTGTGTTGCAGACCTCTGAGTGAACCTCCTATTGGGAGCCCCACCATATCCTTGCTAATTGTTGCCGGATTGGCTGTTGTCTTTCTTTCCCCCTCCCATTTTGTCCCTGGGATCCTGCATAGTGTGATTAGGGCCGTAAGTGGCCTAGTATCCACGGGGAAGGTTGACTCAATCTATGGGTTGTGGTGGGGCGAAATGGCCAAAGCTGGTTGGTGGGTGGAGGGTGGTTTGGGACCCAAGGTGCCTGTAAGCACAGTGATATCCACTAGCCAGATTTCAGAGCACTGCATTAGGGTGCCCAACGTGCGTGTCTACAAGTGTGTGTGTGTGTTTGTGTACGAGCCGACTGTGGCACTGCCCGGCAGTGCAGAGTGGATGTGCCAGGGTGAGTGCAGTTAAATGCGAGGGCAGTACTGTGGTGTTGCTGGTCATGTTCTTCTGATTCTCATGCTGTGTTGACAATGTGTGTGTTGAATACAATTTTTATACACCTACATGGTGTGTGAAGTTCCATTGGTGCTGCTCAGCGTGGTTGTGGTGGGGAAGAGCTGTGCCCCTTCTTTACACATTGCCTCTGTGATAAGCCTGCTGGCTCTGTGCCAAGCTACCCAAGGGTAAGCACCCACTTCTGACGGGAGTGGCAAGATTCTGCCTGCCTTGGGCCTTGCTACAGCCAACCAGAACGTGCCACCTCCAACACCCCCTCACTGACCAATCATCATCTCCCCATGCTATTCTACCTACATCTCTACCCTCTCTTTCAACAATCTCTCTTTAATCTCTTTGCCCTCCACTCCTTTCCTCGCTTTCATTCACAAATATCTTGTCGATGATTCTCTCATCCTCACATCTACCTCCTATTCTTTATGGTATCCCTTATATCTGCTCCGTTTTGTGCTTCTCCTTCCTATCCCCTTTTGCTCAGTCTTTCACTTTTCTTTACTCATCTCCTGCCCCCTTTCTATCACCTTTTCTTTTTGTTGCCACTTTTCAGCCTCTTTTATCCTCCCTATACATTTTGTTTGATCTAGCACCCAGGGGCGGCCCCTCCGCTATGGCGGGGGTGCGTCACCCCACTGCTAAAAGGCAGCAGAAAAATCAAATGATAATAAACCATTAACATTTTATTTTTCTGATGAGTCTGGGGCAGGACCACCATCCGCCGCGTCCGAGTAGTGGTGCGCTCTAAGGCCCATATTTATACTTTTTTAGCGCTGCATTTGTGTCACTTTTTGACACAAAAGCGGCGCAAACTTACAAAATACAATTGTATTTTGTACGTTTGTGCCATTTTTGCATTAAGAAGTGGCACAAATGTAGCGCTAAAAAAGTATAAATATGGGCCTAAGTGTGGATGTCAATTTGGTTGGCCGCCTGAGGCCGGCCAAACTGACATGCGCACTTCGAACTCTCCACCTGAGCTGTATTTCACAGCTGGGTGGAGACCAAGCGCAGACTCCCACTTCCTCCCTGAGCGGCATTTCAGCCTGCTCGCCAATCCCGGTGCTTCTCACATGCTGTGTAACAGCATGAGAGAAGCATTTGGAGTGGGTGTGGAGAGGAGCAAGGCAAGCACTGAGGCGGCAGGAGTGGCGAAGGTGAGGCAGCAGGTAAGTGTCTTTTTTAATAATTACCTCTGACCCCACCTTCCCAACTCCGCCTTCACATGCTGTCCCAACAGCCCTTCCTGGCAACATCTGCCACTGCTAGCACCTCCCTTTCTCTCACCACTATAGGTCACCTTTTCTCTTTATCTGTGTCTTCTCTCCTGAAGTCTGCCCTCTCTTTCTCTTTCTACCCTTCCCATCTTTCTTTCCAATTATTTCTATTCATTCAATCTGTTTTCTTTCTCTTTTCAGTCCCGTCTGTGTTTCATATTTCTCTTTCCCTCTCTTTCTTTACACACTCTCATTGTCATGTTACCATACTTTCTTCACCTTTACTGACTCGCTCCCTTTCCTTTTTTCCTCTATTGCTTTCCTTCTTTTCCCTCTCCTATATCACCTTCCTCTCGTCTTTTTCGTCCATATTTCTTTCCTCTGTCGCCTTCCTTCAATTTTAACTATACTTCCTCCCAGCTGCTTTTTTTTCTCCACCCCACCTATTTTTCATTCGTTCTTTCTTTTATAATCGCTCAACTACCCCCTTTTTCCAGTTTCCCTCCCTCTCCGTCCACGGCTGTTTCTCTCTGTCTAGCTCCCTCTCTCTCTCTCACATCTTCCTCCCATGTCTAAAGAGAGAAATCACAATAGAAGAGGCAGACATTTTTCAACAGAAAAGTTCACATTATAAGGCTAGGGGCTGGATAAGTTTTCGGAAGGTGGTTGGACGAAAGCTAAGCGGAAGGAGTCGAGATAAAAACTGAGAGAACTGAAGAAGGCCTTTCAAAGAAACGGGAACATCAACGGAGTAACCATATATAAAACTGGAGAAAAGGTAGGGCCTTCCAGTATACATCCGGCAGGTTAACCAGAGGTCCGGAAGGCCCTGGAGATTTATATTTGTCATCTTATTTTTCTTTGTAATAAGAAATTCCCCGTTTGAGAAAGTTAGCTCATCTAGCACATTGCCCAGACCTCATACTACTGAGGCCCTCATTCCAACATTGACGGGCGGCGGAGGCCGCCCGTCAATGTTGCGCGTCAGGAATACCGCTCCGCGGTCCAGAGACCGCGGAGGGTATTCCAAGTTTTCCCCTGGGCTGGCGGGCGGCCGCCGAAAGGCCGCCCGCCAGCCCAGGGGAAAACGACCTTCCCACCATGAAGCCGGCTCGTAATCGAGCCGGCGGAGTGGGAAGGTGCGACGGGTGCTGTTGCACCCGTCGCGTATTTCACTGTCTGCAAGGCAGACAGTGAAATACATTTTGGGGCCCTCTTACGGGGGCCCCTGCAGTGCCCATGCCATTGGCATGGGCACTGCAGGGGCCCCCAGGGGCCCCGCGACTCCCCCTCCCGCCATCCGGTTCCCGGCGGGAGAACCGCCAGGAACTGGATGGCGGGAGGGGGAGTCGGAATCCCCAAGCCGGCGCAGCAAGCTGCGCCGGCTTGGAGGATTCCTTGGGGGCAGCGGGAAACCGGCGGGAGACCGCCGGTTTCCCTTCTCTGACCGCGTCAGAATGCCCCGCGGGGCACTGCTGGCCTGTCGGCGGTGCCACCGCGTCCCGCGGCCCTGGCGGAAGTAATCCGCCAGGGTCGTAATGACCACCTGAGTCTCCAGGGTCTCCAGCTTTACAGTTGATTTTCACTAAAGAGTGGCTATCCCTAAAATCATATGAACGTGCCCCTGCCCAGTAAGCAGCACAGTAAGGTAACATGTAAGTGTTTGAGCTGCACATGCAGTCTAGTGGCAAATATTGGGGAGAGTGGCAGAAATGGGATCTGTAGAACTATTAGACCCCAGTTCCATTCCTGGCAGCCCCAGCTGTCGGATTTGAAAGTGCTTTTGCTGCTTTCCATATGGGCTGATACTGGGAGCGCTTACAACCATGCTAACGTTCAATTCAGCATTATAAGCTATATAAGGACAGACAATTTATATTAGCATATGCCACTTGCTTATAAAAACTAGTTCTCATCTTCCAAATGTAGTAGACGTGTTGTGTTTTTATTTTTTTTCCTGCAGCACTGCGAAGAGAGTGAACAGGTTGTTTCCTGGATTCCTTTTGTGATTTATACTTTGATGATCTCTGTTGCACAAAGACATAGCTCTTTTTATCTTGGATTTAAGTTGCATGAACTGTCATTTAATATTTGAATATTTTGCGATATTGATCTTCCCATAAACTGAGGCGTTCAAAGAGCATTTGGAGAAGGCAACTGCATTCTCTGGTGCTTTTAATAGCACTGGTGTACTTTCAATTGAGTGTTGCTGCAGGTAAGGTTGCCACCTGGCTGGTTTTATTCCGGCATGTGAGGCATTTCAATATCATGGCCAGTACACAAATTTAAAAAAATCACCAAAGGCCGGTAATTTGTTCCTTATCAGTACATACTTTAAGCAGTAAGCGTAGGGAGAAAACTCTTCAGAATGTGCTATGCTCTTATTACAAAGAAACCTGATATGCAAATTATAAACCCCCTGGGCTTTCCGGTCCTCTGTGTTATGATGCTAGTCTAACGACCCCTGACAGATAATTAAAGCAAATACCCAGAGAAAGGCCATGTTAAAAATTAATACGGATAAATTCATAGAAAGGTCTACTTAAGAATCGTGTCTGGACCTTTACAGATTGTTAAAATGTGAACTGCTGGCATGTGTTTTTCTCTGGGAAAGGTGGCAACCCTAGCTGCAGGAGAGACCGTCTTAACAGGCACGGGCTAGCACTGACTCTGTGAGTGTGCTGCCTAGAACTAAGCTGATTTCTAATTGGATAACAGGCTTCTCCGTCAAACATTTATAACTGCTCACTCTGAGTACCAGTTCTCCCCAGATACACAGCCTACGATCTGAACGCGCCAGGTCCTGGTGGGTTCAAATCAAATCAAATCAAATCATTAACATTTATAAAGCGCGCTACTCACCCGTGCGGGTCTCAAGGTGCTAGGGGAAAAAAGGGGGGGTTAACGCTGCTCGAACAGCCAGGTCTTTAGGAGTCTCCGGAAAGCGGAGTGGTCCTGGGTGGTCCTGAGGCTGGTGGGGAGGGAGTTCCAGGTCTTGGCCGCCAGGAAGGAGAAAGATCTCCCACCTGCCGTGGAGCGGCGGATGCGAGGGACAGCAGCAAGTGCGAGGCCAGAGGAGGGCAGGTGGCGGGTGGGGACGTAGAAGCTGAGGCGTCTGTTGGGGTATTCCGGTCCCTTGTCGTGGAGGGCTTTGTGTGCGTGGGTGAGAAGTCGGAAGGTGATCCTTTTGCTGACTGGGAGCCAATGCAGGTGTCTCAGGTGTGCGGAGATGTGGCTGCTGCGGGGTACGTCTAGGATGAGGCGGGCCGAGGCGTTTTGAATGCGTTGCAGGCGATTTTGGAGTTTGGCTGTGGTCCCGGCGTAGAGGGTGTTGCCGTAGTCCAGGCGGCTCGTGACGAGGGCGTGGGTCACGGTTTTTCTGGTGTCGGCGGGGATCCAGCGGAAGATCTTACGGAGCACGCGGAGGGTGAGGAAGCAGGCGGAGGACACGGCGTTGACTTGCTTAGTCATGGTGAGAAGAGGGTCCAAGATGAAGCCGAGGTTGCGGGCGTGGTCTGTGGGGGTCGGTGCGGTGCCGAGGGCCGACGGCCACCAGGAGTCGTCCCAGGCGGACGGGGTGTTGCCGAGGATGAGGACTTCCGTTTTTTCAGAGTTCAGCTTTAGGCGGCTGAGCCTCATCCAATCTGCGACGTCCTTCATACCCTCTTGTAGGTTGGTCTTGGCGCTGGCGGGATCCTTGGTGAGGGAGAGTATAAGTTGGGTGTCGTCGGCGTAGGAGGTGATGATGATGTCGTGCTTGCGTACGATGTTGGCGAGGGGGCTCATGGGTTGGGTCTTTCTCTTGTTTTACTTTCCACCCTCCCCCTTTATCTACCAGCCCACTTGGGAAAGTGTAAACAAATCCATCCAGATCACATACAGGCACTCAAAATATATTCAGAGTGGACTGCACATTAAAGAGACTGTAGTCAGTGCAAGTCCTACTGTGGCCCCTCTCACCTCTTGGCCCCAGTGCCACTCCACTGGCTGCACTACTGATAGAGGTATGCCCCTCGTGCCACCTGCGTTGTGTCCCTTCAACTCCTACTGAGGGTCTCTCAAATTCACTGCCAGCACTTCACTTTTCAGTAGTCTGCTCTGCTGCAAGAATGATGTCAAGAGCAGTGCCCCATCCTTTAGGGTGGAGAGGCCATGCACCCCCACATTTTGGCCCACATAACCAGTGCCTGTAATGCTGGGCAAAGATCAGCCGCTTTATTTTCATTTCAGGCAGGTAGGAGCTCGACATACGCTAAATGTGCATACAACTGGCTGCCTGAACTGAACTTTCCCATGCCAAAGATGTCACAGCCCTGTGGGTGTGACCTCTTCAGGCTGGCAGAGCACTTTGAGGCCTTCCCCCTCGTAAGGAGGGGGAGTGTCACTGATTGACCCTGATGTGGGCACTTCAGGTTTAAGCTCTGAAGTTCCCAGGGCCAGTGTCTATCACTGACGCCTTGTCATGAACTAGGGTGGTCTCAGCAGTCTCACAGACCCCTCATCCCACTTTGTGACGACATAGAGACTACTGCCTCCTCTTATTGGAGGCATCAGTCATAACTCTTCTGAAACCATTGGGGCTCCCCTGCTAGCGACAATGCATAAGGTAAATGTTATGATTTTTACTGTTTGGTGTGTGTATGTATGAATACATGTGTATTTGCAAAAGTGTGTACTGAATGGTGGTTGCATATGTGAACACTTGTGAATGCCTGGCGGTATGAGTGAGTGTGCATGTAGAGGGGTGAGTGTATATGGGCAGGCGGGCCCATATACACTCACCCCTCTACATGCACACTCACAGCTGCCCCCACCCCCTTACCCCCATGCTTGAATTACAAGCTGCCACCAGATTTCAGCAGCCCCAGATTAGCTCCAACTTAATCCAGAGACATGGTGGCACATCAACTCCACCTTTCTTATTCATATTGTTGTTCTTTAATGGACACCATAGCTGCATTCATGCACTGCATGATCCAGTGATGGCTGCCTGTTCTCAATTGCAGATGTGGCACAAACCTCAACCTCCATGTATGGAATGGTAAACAGTTGACAGAGCTGTGTTATAGTGCAATTATAAGGCCAACATTGTACCATAACAAATGTGATGCCCTTTAACTATATTGCTATGTGGTCTCCCACACCTGAGGAAATGTGCTCTGTAGGTTAAGCTATTGGCCAGGGAACCAGGTACAACCTCAATTTTCTCCACTTGAACACATTGTTTAATCCTTGGAAAATCTTTCCTCTATCTGTGTCTAAATGATTAAACTTCATCACCTCCTGTGGCCTCCTCGGTCAAGGAGCGCAGGATACAGAGTCAGGCGTTGTGTCTATGGGTAGACTTTCTGGTGCCTACTTGATTGTGTGCCTACTTGACTGTGTACCAAACGTCCCTGGTTCAAGTCTGCACTTTGTACTTATTGTGAGCTGACCTCATATTACTCAAACTCTTTCTGGGTTCATGCTGTGCTTTAATGCACAAAAGAATCATCAAATCCCACAAATTCTAGATTTGACAAAATCTGCTAAACTTGAGAGGACTGAAAAATGGGCAGAAGGCCAATCTTAAGAGCCTTATTAAAATAGGACATGCTACATCTGTATGTTTGGGCTCACATGCTTGTTTTAGTAAAAGGTAAAAGAGTACTTAAGAAATTCAAACGATTTTTCAACTCCCATACTATTTCGACGGATGCCTCTCTAAATAGGTGACTGCAGTTCCTCACAGTTCCAAAACACAAATCTATAGGCAGAGCTTAGTTTTAAAAGAATGAGTGCTGGGGGCCCAACACCCTGCTCAGAAGCCCATGGCTGATGCAATGGAATGTCAGCACAATGCATACCTGTAGTCTTCAATTCACCTCAGGACTCTTTAATCCACTGTCAGCACTACTGTCCCTTTATCTTTCTCTTGCAGGTTCCTGCTTTCTCCTTTTGTGACAGTTTTTCAGTCTTTCTCTTCCTCTGTCTTTGCGATCTGTGTGTTTTTCCATCTCATGCTATCAGTAAGTATCTGATGCAGATGAATAAGTGCTGGTTCCCAAAAATATGCGCGTGTGGCCCCCACCGGCAACCACCAGCTCAAACTAAACACTGCGTAGAGAGTACCCGAACACATAATGGCATATTTACAAGCCCTTAGCACCACCTTGCGCCGCCCAAGCATCATTTTTTTATGCTAAGGCAGCATTAAGGAGGCCTTTCTCCTGTGCCGTATTTACAAAGTAGTGCAATGCTTGCATTGGGCCACTTTGTAAACCCTTGCACCACATTATCCTCACGCCAGGCATAATGTATGCAAGGGGGCATTCCAACGCAGGGAAGCCAGAAAAAATGGTGCAGTGAAATTCACATTTCACTACGCCATTTTTTTCCATCATTTTTAATGCCTGCTCGGAGCAGGCGTTAAAATAGCTCACCCATTTTAATCAATGGGCCTCCCGGTGCTTTGCTGCAGTAGCATCAATTTATTTTACACTAGTATAGCAAAGCAGCACAATAGCGTCAAAAATGTTGACACAGTTGTCCTAACGACCGCCATGGTGCACTGTATTGTGAATACAGGGCAACCATGGTGTCAATAGGTGGGGCAGGGGCGATGCAAAAAAAGTGGTGCATCAGGACCATTTTGCCACTTTATTGTAAATATGTCCCATAGTTTTAAACATTGTGCTATAAAAATATGATAGAGTGAATAGTGGCTGCCAAAATATTGTGAAGCTTCAAATGCATTGGTTAGTATAGCTTTACAATGCTTAAGTGCACAAATACACATCTTGACTTTGAATATATATATATATTCAAGTTACATTGACATGGTGTTAACAATAGGAATGCTTACTTATTTAAATATACCTACCTTAATGATATTTTTATAGTCCAGATTTTGGCTATAGTATTTTTGTGGCACGATATTTTTGTTCTTGCGATTCTGGCACACAAATATTTGCAGATCTTGGGCTGGTGATAAAAAACACCACATAGCGAGAAACTGCAACGAGAGCAAGCAATCCTCACATACTATTATTTATTATTATTAACTGAGATCCATATAGCGCATGGCTACGCAATCAAGGGTTTCCCAGTGCTATGTCGTATCATTACTATCCAGAGATTGTCCCAGTTGGTAATACTGAAATCAGTAGTTAAAACAGCCACGTTTTAAGCTTTTTACCGAAGAGTGAGAGTGCTCTACCTGGTCTCAGATCTGGGGGGACGTGTTGGATTACATAAGGTCTGCTTTTCAGTGGCATTGACACGTGTACAGTTTAGCCCTGTGCAGGCATGTCAGAGCTTTTATGGGGCCTGGGTCCCAAAGTAATGTCGTGCCCTCTTTGTTTTGCTTTTGATCCAGGAACTCTGAAAACCAGCGTCAATGAACATTCTTTGAGTCAGCACTAAGATGTATCGCCATCTATTGCTGTTCTCATGTCTTTTGCATCGGCCTGAGTATATTACAAAAACAGACGTCACGTTTTTGTGGTGTATGAATACAATGAGCAGTGGCATCGTGTTGCCCTAAAAATAACGTGTCCACTGTTGCCCCTCCCTCGGGACCACTCTGGCCCCATGTACCTTGACAGACCAATGGCCTGACCCCACCTCGAGATGTACAGAGGTAAGTGGGGTAGCCATGGTGCTGGGGACACCCTGACTGCACTCCTCCTCGCATGCTTCACCAGGCTGCTGCTCAAAGAGTGGGTGCAGAGGTGCCTGGTGCTGGTGCACAGACGTGCTTTGTATGACAGTCTAAAGACACAGGTACAAATGTTCCATTTTTTTTTTCTTTATACTGTGTTCGCCCAAACTCTAGAGCGGTATATGCTTTCCCCTTTTTGTACTGATGCTTTGATAGTACCCCTGGCAGAGCTGTATGCCGTGCAGTCTGCGCCCTGCGTTAGGGAACCCAGCGTCTTGAATTTAGGAGCGGTCCACAGTGCCCATGACGAATGCGCAATTCATCACCTGACAGGCTCTCTTATCTCCTCCAATAGGTCTCAGCTGAAATCAATAGGGGTCAAACGTAGGCTGCCTCTTGGATGGGCCACGTCTCACATCTCCCTTGGGTGGCGTATTGGCTCCAGGACAAACCGAAATGCCATTCTTTGTATGAGGCATAACCCTATGCGAAGTTGCTTACGTCGCAATGTAAATACACCGACGCTTTATACACTTGCATTCCTAACTGTTCGGGAAAGGACCCGCTAGGAGTACGAGCCGCGCGCCCTGCTGAGCGCGTGCAGTGTAAGTGTGCCCCTAAAAGCACAATTATGAGACGGGCAGAGTGCGTTATGGTCAAAGATGACCCTGTCATCAGCACTGGCTCTCTCACTATTATACATGCATTGGTGATTTAAAAATGCACATTTACCTTCCATAATGGGCAATGGAATTCTGTTTGGTTATCACTATTGTAGAACGTGACAGGGCGGCGGCAGAATTGCCTCACAAGAAAAAGACGGCGGTGTACATAGACACGTGTTTTTTTTAATTCAAATGTGGACGCCATTATATTTAAACTGAACTCGCATAACATAATAGATATACTGTGTGCAGTCTGCTATAGCATAGCATTTGCCCTTGGGCAAATTTCCTATTGCTCAGAGATCAGCCAGAGTATGGAAGCTGGCAGTGGACTCTTGAATATTGAATGATGGCGGTGCGCGCGAGAGGTTACCAAAGGCAAGGCCGCATTCCCGAAGTCCAGCATTTAATGACGTGGTCTGCTACCAGGAAGCGGTCATCTCCTGCACGTGCAAGGGTCGCGGGAGGAGGCGCTCCGGAAGACCCGAGCCAGTACAATGATTCATGCACTGCCCCACCCCGGTGAGGAGCCCGGTTCAAGTCTGTCTTTGAGGACAAATTAAATATGATGGACGCTCTCGGTAGATTCCTTAGCAATCCAGTTCAGCGCCCCGCGGGCTAGAGAGGACATCTCGCGCCGATGCGCCGCTGCGTGTGTGTTTGTAACAGCGACTTAAGATCAGAGCATCTTTACTACAGTACATCCACAGCTTAAGAGAGGAAAATGGCAAATATTGATTTTTTATTTCCAGATCAACCGCTCACTGGCATTTAGTCAGCCTCACGCGGAGCTGCGCAGCTGCTGCTTCGCGTACTATTACAGTGCACTTTGAAGTCAGGGGAAAAAAACTATCGAAAAAGATGTTAAGGAATGTGGGGGTTAGATCTGGAACACGGCACAGTTCAGTGTTGTCCTGGCATGCAGGTTTTGGCATGCGTTAAGGAAGTTGTAAATGAACCACTAGCGTGGCTGAAGTACCTTATGTCCGGCACAGAGGCGCGCACTCGCAGGCACGTGATCACCGCAGGGCTTCATTGTACAGTCACACATGCTTACCTGTGCGCCCGCTGTACAGATCTGGGCTCCTGGACACACGCCTGCCGTGTGACTCGGAGAGTCGCACTTGTCTGGTGGACTGTGCATATTTTACTGAATAAGCCAACACAGCCATCTAGAGGACAGAACAGTGCTTGCCGCCCTCAAAACAGCGCAGTTATGTTTTTTACGGTATTTGTTGTTTGTTGTGAATTGGACACAAATTGTGCTGCCTCTTTGGGGTTTGTCTTTTGATTTAGCGCCGGCTGCAAGCTGACGGTAATCTACAGAATAAGACGGCCACAGTAAGAGGCACAAACGTGGTCAGCCCGAGTTACTCTACACCTTTAGACTCTAAGAGTCTAAAGAGGCAATCGGATAGGTCTGAATCTGAATAATTTTGGCGGGCACCTTAACGGGGCAACACCCCCCTTGCATACATTATGCCTGGCGCAGGCATAATGCGGCGCAAGGGGTCATAAAGTGGAGCAATGCATGCATTGTACCACCTTGTAAGTAAGGCGCAGGAAATTTGGCCTCTGAGCAACATTAGCGTAATAAAAAAGGACACTGTTATGGTGCCTACATTTGGGCCATTGTTTCATGGTCCGTCACTGCGGCGCTGGCAAAAGACCACTTTAGTAAGGTGTATGTCTTTACTATCCCCTCTCCATTTCTTGTTTTTATAGAATCCTAACTTGTACCCCCCTTCTAGGCGTTATCGTTTTCTGAGAAAATGACAAGCTTCTCAGGTCTCTTTGTAAACCATCTCCATTTAAACACACAATAGATCATTTAATGGGGTCGCCATCAGCTATTTTTGGTTTTTCCCAAAATGAATGATTCATGGGAGACGTTCTAAAACCTTTTTATATGTGATTTTCTTGACAATAAAAAATATTGTGTTCTATGGCAAGGAGGAATATTCAAGGAAAGTCCTCCGAATTTACACCATTGTCAGAAATATGCATCTCTGAAACTGCTGAAAAAGCATCTTAAGAATGTTTGTGAAATAGAGATGTGTTTAAGGCAGAGCTTGGTACAAAGAAGACATAATAGCACATGAATGCCATCAAGGTAGGTTATAACCAGATGACCTTGAAACTGTACTTAAAGGGGCATATATATGAGGGAATGGTGTAGGGCAGTGCCGCAAGTCTTCTTGCCCCACTGCACTACGCCAATGTGAAAGGGCTGTAATGCACCGTAATTAAGATATACAATGAATTTCTGTCCTTTCCCTCTCCGCTGGTGCACAATTGGCTGCCTAGCACCAACACAGGCACTGTTGCACAATGGTGCAAGGGTGCCTGAGCTGCATGCAGAATTGTTTTTGTGCATGAAGGGACACCTTCCTGCACAAAACAATCCCGAGAGGGGATTTTCTCTTTGCAGCACAAATGGAAAGAGGAAAAGATAAGGAGAAATGAAAACATTCTCTGGGGAAGCATAAGGTTTTGGCACATCCCCAGGTTTACTATGTGGAGCAGCATCAAAATCCATGGGTGTTGCATGAGAAAACCCACCACAATGCCCTGGAAACGTGCCCCCCGGCACAGAGTAAGTCAACCCAGCTACTTGTGCTGCTTTGTCTTACTCCATATCTATGACTCCATAAAAAAACACGCAAAAAAGCTTAGCATAGCCTCAGAGCTAAGGTTGAAATGCTTGCGCGTCGTGATGTAAAAAAAGTGATGCTCTGGTGGCGCAAGCCTCTCGTAAATATGCCGTATAGTTTTGAGCAATATTTTTTATAGTGGGAAGTCTAAGGCTGATCCATGAAGGATGGATGCATGCTAAGTTTTCAGAAATTCCACTGTGGAAAACGTTACATATCATGAAGCTAAATAGGAAGCATTCATGTGATCAGTGTTTATTCCGATCCTCGTGGAACACCCCTGAACACCAGTGGAACGTTATACACAGTGCTTAATTTGGTGGGGGCTACTGGAATTTATTTTGCTGCATGAGATATTTGGCACAAGCAAGAAAGGGAAAACACATAAATCAAAAAGAGGAAGAGAAAGACTGACAAAACGTCACAAATTGAGAAAACAAGAACCTGTAGAATGAGATAAAAGGACAGAGAGTGTCTGCTAGTTGGTTAAAGAGGCATGCAGTGTATTTAATACTACCAGCCTTGGTATTTGGTTAACGTTTAATTGCAATGGCCGCGGGCTTATGAGCAGAGCTCGAGGCACAGGCACTCTTCTTTTTACAAAATAAGCACTGGTTTTACATTACACTAAACATTTTCAAATGGATCATTGGGGTTTCAGCTATCAAATGCTACTCTTTGTCAATCTGTTGAACCGAAGGTTGCCACCTAATTTATGTGATTGGGACAACTTGGGACAAGTTCATAAACATGGGTCTACAGTTACTCATCTACACATACTTATAAATACAGGTGTAAATTTACAAGTTTTGAGAATTCACCATTTGCATTAGATTGCCAGAAAACTGTTCTAGTTACATCTTACCAGGCATGGGGAACACTACGTGACACTTGCTATTTCTTTAACATAGACTCGTACACTGGGTACAACTCCGTATTGGGGAATTCAGCCTGCTAAGCAAATTTTTTTGTTTGCTTTTCTCTTCTCCGTCTTGAGAACATTCCTTGCTCCATGCCTCCATGAAGCCGGGGGTTGTGGCATTCACCTTTCCACCCAGAAAGAGGAGTTACTCCAGACGTTTTCTGCAGCAGTTGGTTGGAGTAAATATCCAGCCATTTGATGGGTGGGAAAGGGTCGGAGAAGAGTTTCTGAATGCCAGCAGACTCACGAGGTCTTGTTCTCAACTTCCCATTGCAAACCATGACTTGATCCTCCCAATGCCCACCTTGGCACAGGAGTTACTCCTGCATAACTGTACACAGTTGTTGTGTAAAATTACAGAGTATTAACGCCATTTATGCCTGTCAGGTCTCCTTAAGTGAATAACTTACAGGTGTAAATGATTCCCCCACCAGCTGTGGGAATACGTTTATGGCCACACATTGAATTGGGTGCCGTGTTTGAAGGCCACCACCTTTCTTTAAAAAGTACTTGTCAGTCATTTCAGTTCATTTATTTAAACGGCAAGAACCTAAGCCTCCAAATCCCAGTCGAGCTTGAATTGTTAAACGAACGCTATGAACTGGAAAAATGGTGCCCATGTGACACGTAGTGAGGCGGCAACCTCCTCCAACTTGTGTCAGTGAAAGCCCACCCTTTGTGTTTCAATGTATATTGAGGTACAGGGATAGTGCACCCGAAGCCTCTACCTCTAGCACCCAAACCCCAAAGGTGTGTTTTGTAGTCACTTGTCCCCAAGGAGGTTGTCACTTCCAAGCTTACATCATGCTGAACTCTGGTATTTTCTGTTCAGAATCACACACTTTATTCAAAATGATACAATCCAATTAATAAGTGAGGATCAAACTCCCGCCCTTTGGCAACCGCAGTGAATGCAGCAGTCATCTGTGCATTGAGGTTCTACTTGGAATAAAATATGCGTCGATTATGTTTTCTGTGCATTCACAGGATTGGGCAGTATTCCTCTCCTAATCGTTTACCTTGTGTTTATCTCCTTGACATGTTTTCGTGTTTTAGAGCAGTACGTCCAGTGTAGGTGCAGAAAGACTGGATCCATTTCACATTTTATCGATAACAATTCACTTTGTAAATTAGCTCGATTTCTGTTCATAGAATGTAAATGTATCTCAGAGGAGGCTGTAATTATGATACCAGCTACGTCTCCAGTTACAGGTTAATGTGCCTTTGGCCCTGTACAGTTCTCTGCAGCCTTTAAGCCTTGCTTGTGCTACCTAAATACCAGCTAAATACCTACACAACTATGTACATAGATCCGGTCCCACTGGTCCAGTGCTGGAAGCCCTCATTTTAACATGAGGCAAGTGTAACAAGCCCTGGTTTCCTGCCATTGTCTTAACATTTGGGACTCGATATACAAAGAAAATCCTTTACTGGGAAAAATGTCAGTTTGTCCAAGAATTCACAAAAACCTCTATATTCCGACTCACCCACACGCATGTGGAAATATATGTGTGTGCATTTGTGCAAACATAGGTAGTGTGTGATAGCTGACCTCGGCTTCACTCGCCCCCAGGGCCCAATGCACTCCTATTACTAGGGGTAATGTGCACCCGGGGCTAGGTCTCAACCCTTCTGGGGCTTATATCCACATAAAGGGGGTAATTCTTGTGCTTCTAGAGCCGTGCTCCATTTTATTTAATACCACCCCTTCCAAAAAGTGAAAATAAATAACCACCCGTGGTGAAAAACATGAGAACGGAGCTTTAAATATATTTTGTGAAGCCCCTGCTTGCTCCTTCTGGGAAGCCACGAGAAGTGGCTGGCCAATGATTATGCACGAAAGGGCAGCATTGGTCCCTCTTGTACTCATTAATTGGGGGGGGAGGCTATGCAGCAATGCATTGTCCTGCCAGACCCCCATCACCACCACCACCGCCATGTATGGGTCATTTCCATGAATTGGGAACCTGCCTTTTCAGTGTTATTTATTCAGATCTGCTGGTCCACAACTGCCCTTCTCGGATATGGGCAAATCTTTGTGCCTCTCTCCCATAGTTTCCACACCCGTACTAAATGGAGGTAATTTCCAAATATATTACACAGCAGTATACATTAGTGAAACAAAACCATCACAATTTTGCAAAGGAATACAAAACAAACCTAACTGCTTTAACACAAAATAAAACGTATCAGCAACCCAAACAAATCCTGCAAAAAGAAAATAAACTACTCACATTGATTCCCAAGCAAGCCACATGATAACATAATCAAAAGGCAATGGAACAAACCAACAACATTTTTAAAAAAACAAGAGCATGTAAAAGGGTTATTCGTGTCTCATAGTCAAATACGTTTTTGAAACATGTTTTGGCAGCCCTTCTGTCTTGATTTTGGAAAGATTTCAGGTGAGAATTGATTACAGCCCACTTAGAAATCAGCAAGGAGCACGATTAAGGAAGTAGCGGCTGTTCACCTTGAACAGTGTCAGTCACACATGCCTTCCAGTTGGAATTGAGCTCTGTTTCACACTAACTGCTGTGCTAATCCCATTATAAACCATAACATCATAGAAGGAAAAGTGAAGCGTTACTGCCCTCTGCACGCCGAGCTTAAAACAGTGAAGTGTCCAGACGACAACAAAGGGCATGTAACCAAGTGGACATGGGAATTAAAGGGGGGTTAGCGCTCGGCAGCATGTGTCAAATGAGGACATTAACCCCTTCCTTGACTTCACCCACCACACGAAGACAACATTTGATTGCCCCCCCTTTTTTTTTTCCTAACTATAGAATTCAGGCAAACAAAAATGATTAATGCCGCCCATATTTCAAGCCTTCTGACTGGTTGAACCAATCAGATAATTCCTTCAAGGGTGTTTACAAACCCCATAAAATGACGAACAGCAAAAAGGCATGATCTTCAGATTCGTTTGCAGAAAAACTACATAGTTGAAATATGAACTGTTAAGATATTTTCTATTGATTTGGCAGATAAACAGCCCCACTATGAAACAGGTTAAAAGTGGGACGCCTCCCACCCAATTCACAAATATGCCACTCACCTGAGTTATTTCCAAACATCTCTGAAAACGATTAGACATGATTGTCTAGGACCACTTTTCCCGTGGTTTGTTACAGTGCCCACACATACATTTTGTATTCGAGGTGTACGTGTTGCATACTGATGAACTTCCTCTTGATAGGAAAGGCCTCATTTGGGTTCTGAAGCTGCTCCTCTTCATAAACCCTTTATGTGGTTTAGCTGTCTGTAATACTGTACTTTCAAATCTGAGGGCGAGAGGGGGATGGGGCGCGAAATTCACATAATTTTCTTTTGCATAGTTACGCAAAAAATTACATGCAATGCAAAACCAGCGTTTGGCGTTATATGTTAGTGCAAAATGGATCCTCAAGGCCGGTTGGGCAGAAGAAAACATTTTGCTCTAAAAAATGTAGCACAAAAAACAAGTGTCACAAACAGTAACCACTTGTGTTCTGGTTGATTACTTTGTTGCTGTGCGGTCTCGCTAAAATTTTGCAGTGAATTTGGGTAATTGATGTGGACTAATAGCGTAATTTCAGGATTTTCACCTAATTCGCATAACAAGAAATGAACGCCTTTAGAAGAGATTACACCTGTGAAACGGATACCTAGTAAAGCATGCCTTTAGAGGTATACAATGTTCAAAGAACATAGGTAGCATCAGCAGCGTAGCAAGGAATTGTCCTCTAACTCATGTTGCTGCTTGCACCTTCCTTAGACGACTTTGAAGACCCAATAATCTTAGTAATCACTGAGGTTTCACATAATTTGATAATTGACTTGAACCTTCTCAAAGGACTCTTACACAACCTATTGCCCTCCAGGGCTATCTTGCACTGTATAAATACCACTAATAAGATAAAATAATAATCAAATATTAACGGAGGAATACAATAATTGATCTAATGGGTCTAGCAAAAAGTAATTTTATTGTTTATCACTCCGCAGTCATTCTATCAATTTTAGCAATAGCCTCTATTTCAGATTGGTACCCAAAATTAAATGATCCCTAGATTAGCGCAGAGTTGCAAGAGATTGCTTGTACTTAATTCTTACTAGGGGAGGAAAGATGGGCTTCTTCTTCTGGGATGCGGTGCTTCATCTGGTGACGAACCTACTTGGTATTCCCTTTCATTTACGCTCCATTCTGAGCTCTCAGCTCAACATTAAAAATTCAACGCGGCCTTGTATCTGGCCCCAAAAAGGAGAAATCGCTTGTTCTGCTCATTGTTTTGCAAAATTTAATTGTGAATTGTAAATGCTCATAAAAGATGCTGAATTGGCAAAGCTGAAACATCTTTCATTTATTCTCCAGGAACAGGTGTAGAGCGTGTTCCAGTCGACAATCACAGTATCCAGCCAATGCACTGACAATTAGGTTTCCACTGGACTCAGTCCCAGGATCGCCTGGGATTCAGTACGGCAGACAGTCACCGATGTCCCCTGAAAATCCCAAAGACCCTTCCCACCCCAAAACAACCACTTAATT
This sequence comes from Pleurodeles waltl, assembly GCF_031143425.1. NCBI lineage: Eukaryota > Metazoa > Chordata > Amphibia > Caudata > Salamandridae > Pleurodeles > Pleurodeles waltl. Next base: position 942,397,739 of record NC_090440.1, on the reverse strand, counting down.
GAGAAAGATCCAGTCCTGTTCACTTTTGGGATAGGGGCCGTGAGACCCTTTTCTGTATGAATTAAACATATTCACAGACATAATTTTTCAAACATTATTGCACAGCAACCCACACTAATTACATTCTTATTTACACCTAGCCTTAACCTAGGCCGTAGTACATGGGAGCTACCTAACCATAAACTACGTCTGTTCCTGTGCAACCAAGAGAGAAAACTTAAGCATTCAGAGTGACTGGTTTAGGGAACCTTTCTCTTAGAACCCCCTCATCCAAGAATCATGGATGGGTCCCTCCTCAAAGGAGGACCTCATCAACTACCCTCACATACCAGAAATTCATGTACAGGGGTCCAGCTTCCCTTAGGATACCTACATCATGCACCTCCTTTAGTGCTTCCGAAGGTCGCTCCCAGCTGGCCAGTCCAGCCTAGCTGTCCTCAGAGGCCCCAGCGCTTCTGCACCACGAACTACTGATGCAGGCCGGGGCTCCCCACCATAGTAGAAGGCCCCCCTGAGTTAGGGAAGCCGCTGTAATTTCCACAACCATTCGATCAAACACATGTTATTGACACATTGCAAGCTCTTGCTATCTGAGGACTAATACCCACTCAATTCCCATTTAAAAGTTGGAAAGCTATACAATACTATACATCATACGTTTTGTCCTAGGACTGCATACATTTCATACTTTAGGATTCACAGGAATCGCCATGGGCCCTCTGCTTACTCATGTTTCACTTGAAAGTGTGCTTGCACATCTTTTTTTTTTCTTTTTTCATATGCTTGCAAAATTGTTTTCTGGGGAGGAAGAGGTCCATTGCCCAACACTCCATGCAGTATGGGGCTAACATGTGTTCCTATCCACAGTGGAAACAAAATTACTCAAGTATGGTGTCAGAATAGATGTACATCTGTTTCTAGTGGGTTGTTGGACCTGTAGATAAGTACCCACACAGTTCTGTCTTTGTGCGTGTATCAAGTATTTTGCACAACTTACTTTAAAGTCCCCTATCCCCATACCAAACCCTATTTTACTTCTGTAGAAAAATCATCACCATTGGCAAGTAAAAACAAATTTGCAATACTGGCAAGTAGAATTGCTCACAAACTGATTCTCAGAATAGCTGTTTTCGTGTCGTAAACCTTATAGGTACACAGGATAAAACAGCTATCAATCGCTTCACAAGCGTTATTATTTTTCTTAAACTACTGAAGCCTCAGGGTTGAACACACTTTTGGCCTCTGTATCACGTTTGAAAATGGAAACAGATGTAATCTAGGGTAGAAGTTGGCTGCTGGACTCGGGATACCTGGGGTCTTGCGCCCAGCATCTCCATTTGATTCCACTGCTTGATCTTGAGAAAATCCTCTCATCTCCCTATACTCTGTTCTCTATTGGCCAAAACTGGAAAAGCACAAAAAATGGCTAACACTGGTTTTCAACCCTATGCAAGTAGCTTGGCCTTTCCTAAACTAATATGTGATTTTAAGCCGGTATGGGTGAGTGCCCTTCATTTTCAAATAGCTCTGGAAGAGCTATTTCGATGTGTTATTTTTTTTAATGACGAATAGGAGGGCCATGGATGAGGGGGGATAGTAGCGTGAGAAAGGAACAACGCAAGCAGGGTGTGGAGGCAAGGAACAGAGGTAGGAGAGTGGGCACAAAGAATACGGGCAGCAGGTTTGGGTGGGGGTTCAAGCAATATGAGGGGAATGGGGAAGGTAAGTTTGGGCAAGACCACGGATAGAGGGAGCCAGGAAAAACATCGACAGGGGGAGAGCAGAGGGAGTGAAGGCACATGAACCCTTAAAGAGTGCATGTGCAAAAGTAAAAAAGAAGTACCTCTGAAAGAGAGCTGCCAGTGGAAGGACACTGACCGCAGACCAGAAACTCTAGTTGGTCCACGTTCCACTGCAGGGACAGAAACTCCAAGCCCAGGAGAAAGCAGGAAGCCACTGACCAACAAGAAGTAAGGAAACAAGAGCAACGTGCAAGACAACCAAGGGTAGGTAAAGACAGGGCTCTAATCCCCTTTTAAGGTTTTTTTTGGTTTACAAGAGCTTTTGCAAGGACAGCAGCGCTGCATGCACTGTTCAGGTGAATCCAAATGACTTCTTAAAGCAAGTGCTAACAAAGAGAATTGTTTCCTGTTCTCCAAACTTTCCACACATTGCATGGGCGCTGCAGGGTAGAGCACTCATACAATATGTTGAATGTTTAATAATTTGTCGGCACCTGGGATTTTGTGCTAGAAGGGTAGGCTTCCAGTACAAACAAATTCAATGCTATAGAGAATGTGTACGTATGCTGCACCCTGGCTCAAAGATGGTATGTAGTGCTAGCAGCCTGCTTGTGTGACAGCAGAAAATTACTAAGCAGCTGCAGGTTATTCTCCATATATATGTCTAAGCATTGCTTTCTCTTCCGTGCACAACACAGTGCAGCAACTTTGGTTGCTGCACTGCACCAAAAATAACAAATCTGCCCTACAATGCCTTAAAGAGACTTGTTTGCCGAGAAGTCCCGTTCTAGACAGGGGAAAGGGAGGGATTTCCAGAGCAGAAGCCCAGCAACTGAGAATCTCCTTCCACTTTCAGATGAGAGGATAAGCCTCTGGACATACAGCAGAGGTTTGTGTGTTCAAAAAAGTTACTGTGAAGACTTGCCTTAGTCAATGTTTCACACTTATAGGCGAGTGCATGTTTGAGCATATGTTTTTGGATTTTGATGCTGAATTTGTATTGTATTTGCACTTCAAATGGAGGCCAATGTATGTGTCTCTTGCTGGGAAAGGTGGCGTCCCAAGGTTTTTTTTTTAAGGTGAGCAATCTTCATTGAGCTAAGGGGTGCTTGAACAGTTAGGATTTTGGGTTCTTTCGAAAGGAGCCTAAAGCCCTTGTTATGAGTTCCCTAGAGTGGTAGAACACCATTAAAACCACATTTCCCTGCATTGATCCGGGGCAATAAATTCTGCCTCTCACACGTTTCGCCTTACAATGGGGCACAATATGTGGATTTTGGAGCTTTCAACGCCAAAATCCAATTTCCTGGTATTTACTGATTCTTTTTTTCCAGATTAATGCTGCACAAAAGTTGGCAGGCAATGATAGGAAGCTGGCGGAGAGGTAAGCTCCAATCCACAAGTTACTACGTTCATGAGATCGCAAGTAATTGCAGAAACACGGCAACGTTCAATGGAAGACAATCGCACGTTCCCCTTCCAGTCTCTGTTCATCCCCAACCTTCAATGCAAATGATATATTTTGAACGACGGTACATAAGACGAAACGCAGACGACAGCAGCAGAGCAAGCACCAGAAATCGTTTATGTGGATGTCTTACCCAGATAGTTCATTAGAAGCGGACATCCCTGGACATATTATGGAACACATGCTGTTTTAAAAGGAGCTGCTGAGCCAATTTAAAGACTGACTTACAAGTAACTGCGCCTTCAGCGACTAAAATAGCTCAAAAATGAAAAAAAAAAGTTGAAAACAAATATAAAATATAACACTTTTTAAGCAACGGCAGATAAATACAAAAACATTTTTATAGATAAATAAAAAGATAGATTTTCATCATTATTATAAAAGCACGTTGGAATTTCGCCGCCGAGTTGCCGGAGCGGTTGATCCCGTTTACGCGTATTTTATTTAGAATGCCTGCAGCATTGCTGCTTCCCGGGCACCTATCAGTCAAACGCATGTCACTCGGTAAGCAGTTACAGTATGTTCTCCCAATTAGAAGAGGGAAGCCTGGCTGTTTAACTCCATCAACAAAATCGTGCCCGTTTGACTGACAAGCGTGCATTGCGTGCTTCGTGTCACGCGCACCATTCAAACAGACGCACGCGCCTTCTAATGCGAAATAGCGTTCGGCTGTCTCTGCGCAACCTTAAGACGCGCGTTCTTAATATCTTTAGTTCAATTTATTCCATTCTGAAAAAATGCAGTGCAGTTGTTCTACATTTTTAAAATGCATGCGGCTTGAAGTCTTTGATTTAAACGGTAGTTCTTATATTTTTGATTAAAAAGTGGGTTCGAATACTATACGTTTTATCAATGAGCATGTATTCAGGGGCTACGAGCAAAGTAGTTTCGACTTATTGCAAAGGAGAATTTATATTTCTCTTATCTTTTTCACCTTTTCTGCTCGGTATGAATAATTGGGATTGTTTTTTATAAATGATAAGGCATGCACTTTATTACTTGTGCAAAGTAAATATTTTTGTTTCAGTGCGTAAGAAGAGACGAACTAGTAACCATAGCTTGTTTTTATATGTTTAGTTATGCACAGCTCCTCACACAACTTTATGCCGACTGTAGAGTGCTACACAATACAATCATAGAAATGTATTCTGCTAAAACGTGCAAGTGTAACCAATATCCTTGGGCAGGCATGGGCCTAGATTTAAACGACAAGATATATATATATATATATATTTAATATATATATATATATATATATATATATATACACTAGCTCTTCGAAAACCTGTGAGAGACTAATTACCCAGCTTATGGTACAGCTTTGATTGTCCCGGGAAGCGTAAATGGTTGATTTTATGTTCAAAGGTGCTTGTAGACAAACCATAAGTAGACCAAACGAGACGAGAATGACAATGGTGGCAGTAATGTAGTGACCCATACAGCCTCGTAAAAAGGTTCAGTATATTTTTACCCCTAGTTGAAACACATCTTGGTTACTAACACGTTATATGGGACCTGCTTGCCTTTATGGTTTAATTCCAAATAAAAATGACCAGTGTTCAAAATATGATTCGTGGTTAATCAGAATATGAACCCAAAGAATGAGGTAATGTAAATTATTTCATTCTAGTGGACATTCTTACCTATAAAAGGAAATGTGTATGTCACTGTTGCAGGTCGAATCACCAGATCACTGACAGGAGATCGGAAACACAGATATCATGTAAAAAATATCGAGGGCAAAAATATTGAGAAGGTAAGTGCAATTCGGTAAGTATAGATTTACTGTTCTTAACTCCACATTTATGTCCATGAAGATATATATATATATATATAATCAAGGTACACAAATGTGGAGTTATATGTAGTAAAACTGTGCTTACTTAACTCCACAATATTTTTGCCCTTAATATTCTTGACATAATATTTTGTCCACACAATATTTTTTCTCTGACATTTTGTCTGCACACGGATTCGCCCATAAAGCTAACTTCCTAGCAAGAGAATGGTCCGAACAGTAAATTACCCCCCACTTAGGATCATGTCCCAAGCAGCTCTGACCATCTATAAAACCTTTTCTCCTTCCTTCCATCACTCTATCCGTTCACTCCAACCATTCATCCTTCACTTCATTCATTATATCCTCTTTCAGTCCAGGAAATGGATCTTCATACACTGCAAGTTGTATAAAGATCTGTAAAACAGGTGCTCAGTTCCTCAGCTATTTGTTTTTGATTCATTGGTGTACTTAGCTGCTGCATTCTGACCATAAGCCACTCAGAAACAAACAGAATTGTAGATAAGTAGACAACAATAACAGGGTTGTGTGAAGTTCAAGTTGTTAATGAGTGTGTGGTGTGACTTGAAACTTTGAGGTGGCAGCGGTGATGCTGCCAGTGGAGAGGTCATCATCCAAAAATCATTTGCTTACATTTTCATATGGAAACAGAATTGTCTGACTTTGTAGTCTTGAGCATAACTTAGTTGAAAGTCATTAGTCCAGCATGGTCCCTGATCTTTGTTCACTTTTGACCTTCTAATGACAATTTTATCTCTTCCGGCTCAGTGCATGGATCCAGGGATTGTATCTAAGTGAATTGATCTGGATCCTGCACCAGCAACATCACTAGCAGGCACTGGTGTGTCAGTAGAGCTAAAATTATGCATGCACTTCTTCCAGCTGGACAAGCAGCCTGCCCTGGTCCATGCAATCAAGACTGCTGGATCGCCCTTTAAGGTCTGAGCTGTGCTGGTCTAAGCAAACAATAGTATAACAAAGAGTGCTGTCAAAAACGTACTACACTGTGGCTAATCAACCCCATTGTCAGCAGATCATCTGTCTCCAAGAGTCTTTTAGAGTTCACAATTGGAAAATGTGCAGGGAATCAGTTTGAGCCTTCTGTTCCCACCATTTGACGGGTATTTACACAGGACGTGATGGTACAGATTTGTCAGGGATCTGCCACCCTGTGTCTGGAACTCTGTGCCTCCTAAGGGGCCATCTTCTACCAGCATTCCATTCTGTCAGAAATGGGGGATCCTACAATTATAATTTTGGAAACCCACAGTTTTTTTCCATCAGTCTCCGCAGATCCTGCATTTTTCAAAAATCTGATTCTTCCATCTTCCATCTCCTTTGTAAGAGTAGGGAAGAGGTAGAATCAGTCTTTTGATTCTCTTCTGGGCCATAATGGCTTGGCATTGCCGCCTTTGCTATCTTGGAAGGGTCAAAAGGCAAATTCTTCTACTATCTTCTCTCACATAGAGACTGACTCTTTTTGTGGCAGTTACTTCAACTATGATGCTGCCTGTGGTTAACACAGACCCTTTTATATATTGATGGAGCCATACCTCTTTGTATCAAACCGAGCTTCACAAATGAAATCACATATGCAGTTCGTAGAAGTGCTGAGTGACAGACATAATCACACATAATGCCAAACCTCACATGACACAAACTGTGCAAAGTTTGGCTATTTCTCCTGACACAAAAATTTGCAGGATTTTTGCTTGCAGGAATTTGGTTTAAGAAGAATGTGTATTCCTCGCTCCATTACAGCTGTCCAGCCCTGTTACAGTTGGATATGGTTGCTTCCTAAGAATCCTTCCATTGCTACGTTAAGTCAGATAAACTGGCCATTGCCTGTGCACATGAATAAGAGCTGGTTCTTTTGCTCATGCTGATGATCCGATGAATGGCAATATTCATGGTATAGTTGTCAGTTTGGTTTGTAGTCGGAGGTAGAGTTGGTGATACATTTCATTCAGAGATTTAAGTTGGTCTTTCTTGAAGTTCTTTTAGGTTCGTATTTTGCATGGTACTGCTTTGGGCAATCTCATTATGCTCGAAATATGACAAGGAAGAGCGATGAAGTAATTTTAGTTGGTCTACTCACTAATAAACATCATTACCATGACTGGAACTCTTCCTCGTCAAAGTCATAAAGCTACCATTTTGCCCCTGGAAGTCAGCAACTCTGGCCAGGCCTGCTTACTGCTCTGAGAGGCAATGCAGAGAGTTAATGCAATGGGTGGGCCCAATAATGAGCCCTATGAAGGGGTTTAACAAGTAAAAGGGTGAATTTAGGCAGTAAATTGCTTGTCTAAAGCAGCGGGTTTAACCTCATTACATTAGGACAGTTATAAAGAAGAGTTGGACTCAGTGTAATGATGTTCAGCAGTTAATATCCAGGCCATTCACTTGGATTGGTGTATGTTGTATAGATCACCGGTAAAATGCACAGTATTCTTTGGACCTTCTTACAGTGTCTCGTGTGTCTAAAATCTGGTATTTATTTCTCTTGTCTGAAGCTGCACGTGTGTTGTATTCGCCTTTAAAAATGCATAACTTACATGTAAATTACATAGAGGAATGTAAGTCGGCCGAATTTAAAAATTCCATTAGGAGGAGCTACATAAAAGACAGCAGATTCTATGAAGCCAGCAGACGGTGGGAGAACCATTGCTATGAATATGTTATAGGGTGCTTTCAGTTCAGGGACTACACCCCGCTGTGGTTCAAGAAAATACATACATTGGTTCTCACTCAGAGCTCACTGACACCTAGTTTTAAATCACATGCGAGTAGGCGTCCAGAATGTAAAAAAAAACATACTTAAATTCATACAAAGCCGAAGCAAACATTTAAACAATCAGACATGGATGCGCTTTGCAGGATGGCAAAAATGTAGATGTCAGGAACCAGGAACGCTGTACTGAGTAATAAACAAACGTGGATCCTTCTGGATATTCCAGGTGGCCAGCTACAAATGGTCTATTCAAGATTTATTTGCCGCATTTCTTACTTTGGAAGTTGGAACTCGCATATTAATGCAATCTATGGAAAGTACATCACACAGCTTTCTTCAAAATTCATGATAATAATACTTAGAATACAAATGATAGTGATAATAATATAAATAAATAATATTAAAACTATACTGCACCTACTTCTACTTTTACAAATAATAATAATAACAATAATAACGTGTCCAGTTTAACAAAGCGAAGGAAATTGTAATAGATAAATAATAAAAAACATGAAGTGAAACAAATGTACACAATTGGACATGAGTTGCAAGAAGCAATTTTAATCAACGTAACTTGTCTGCACTGTAGTTCAATACATTTCCATACACTCATATGCCAGCAATAGGATCCTGCAGATGGCTTCTGCATGCCGGTGCTGCACCGTGCAAATGAGGAAACACTTTGCCACTACACCGGGTCCTGATTATAAAAGTAGGTGAAGAGGCAAAGGAGCTGTCTGGGGTGCATTGGTTGTCCCACATTGAGAGGGGGCACAAAGTCAGGTGCCCCCTGAAATTAGAAAAAATAGGGGCGTATGGACACCCCTGGATACCCCTTACAGGGAGATGAGGTCACTCGCTGCACCTGGGGATTTCTGCCCTCCATTGGACTCCCGGGTGATTCAGTCTGTACAGTGACAGGCAGAAGGAGAGCTTTAAACAGCTGGTCTGCCTTTCATTAGTGTGCTGATCCCAGGGAACGGGTGTGTTTGCGGCTGTGCTGGGGCGGCACATTGATTGGGATAGGGGCACCATCCTGGTCTGTACCTGGGCCACCGAGTAAAAAGTGCTTCGAGGAGCAGGCCTAGGCAGTGTGCTCAGTCTCTCATATGGGGCCCAGGTGGGTGACACGGTTGTGCACCTCTTCCGGTCTTTCATTTATTATAAAAAATGTAAGTGTAGAGGCCCATTTTTTTTGGGGGGGGGGGGGTGTTTTGCTGACAGTATTGCTGAGTGCAGTGCTTAATTTGTACATAAACATGTGCCTGTGCCCAAAGCCCTCCTCTTAAACACGCGGCTGCTGCAAATAAATGTGTGAACACGGAATACTGAGGCAGCGCAATCTTGAAGCCATTTCGGGCCTTTTCAATCCATATAAAGCCACTCCCTGCCCCTTCAGCTCACTTTAGCAGCTTCCTACTTTCTCCCTTTGTGACGCTTTTTCGTTTTCCCCTTCTTCCGTCTTTTCCTCGCAGCAAATATTCGAGGCAGAAGAATAAGCCCAGGCCCTAAAAAATAAGTGCCGGTGCTCAGCACCGGAAACAACAAGCACACATTAAGCACTGGCTGAGTGCCAAAGTTGCCTATCATGTACCTCTCTACGCTCCATGTTCGTCTGTCTCACTCTCGCAGGTTCTTTTTCGCTCCTGCTTTATCATTTTGTCTCTTCTTTGCTTTCGTTCTCTCTCTTCTTCTTCCATTTCTGCCTTTCTCTCTCTGCTGCTCTGGCTCCAAGTCTGATATGGAAAAGTCCCCTTTCCCAAAAATCAGTGACAATTCCCACCACCTGCGTTCACTTGTACACATGAAGCACTGCCCTCTTCCTAAAGACGGGCAAATAAGCGCATCCGCTGCCCTGACCGCTCCGTGTCCCTGTTTCTCTTTCTGACTGAAATTAGAATGCTGGGAAGAAGCAGTAAGCATTCTGATTGGGCGAGATAATCTCAGTATTCCACGTCGCTCTTATAGGGTTGTATGCAGTTCTTGATATGTCTTCGGTACATAATTTGTGAATCAGATGCTTCAAAAATACATATTTACGAATATAGATGATTGCTCTTCTATTTGGGAATCAGTGCAATGGCTCCGAAATTCTAAGGGGTTTGTAAATCTAACACGTTCCATTGTTTGAAAAAGACATTCCGAGGTCACTGCTTCATACACGAAAGAAAATACACAGGAATGTTCATTCTCACTTCAATGCTATCTTTCTGTTTTTACTCAAAGTTGTGTACACCCGAATTTTTGTGACCAAGCTCTCTTAAAGCTTGCCAGGAAACACGTCTGAAAAATGATATTAACACTTCATATATTAACCGGTAAACGTACCACAATAGTCTAAACTTTCATCTCTCAAAAGTGCTTCTTGTGTTTTTTATCATTAAATTGGCGTTTATTTATATTAAGGTCGGAGCTTTATAGTATTGATGTGAAGACCCATCAAAATGCATCCTGTGAAATATTTATTGTATTCCACGTGGGCAGTTTATATCAGCGAGAAAAGTGCAGTCTCTCAAGGGACCAGATTTCATTATCTTCGCACTGGTGACTAAACCGTTTCTGTACATAAATATTTTTTCACCTTTGACAGAATGGAAGAAAATAAAGCTGCTCTACGTTTGTTATATTTACATACTAATTAATTAAACAAATACTGTTTCTTCAACTATTTAAAAACGTGAAAGTTGCAAGCAAATATAAGGTTAAATAGTTGTATTTTTCTTGTTACAAAAGCGTCAAAAATAGTGGATTGGCACTTTGCTTCACATTTTTTGTGCATGGTTTTGGTCTTACAAATTGTATAATGTGATTTGTATGCAAATGATGAACATATGCACAGTTTTCCATGGGCATTTGTAATCAGGCAGCCCTTTCTAATAAACACTTCCACAGACACAGAAATGAGCGATATTTGTGCTCACCTTCTGACTGATGCATCTAACATGTCTGCCTGTTTTTATACTAAACTTAAGAAGTGTTAGACATTAAACAATCATGTAAGACTGACTAGAATATTAGTCAACACACATAGAAGTAAAACTACAATGGCAGATATTTAGTAGTTTTGTTTACTTCAGTTAATGTTACCTAAATATGAGGTATATTTTAGTTATTTTACAGCACCGGATAATGCTTCATGACACCACCAACATCCCTGACCTAACAAAACATGATAGCTGCCAGCAGCCCACTACACTAATGGCGGCCAAACTAGTTACCCTTATACTCTGGCATTCCCCACGACTGCCCAATCATGCTGAATGGTTGACTGAAATTTGCAAGATCACCTCTTATGAAAGAAGTATATACAGGATACAAGACAAGATAGACGTCTACTTACAGGTTTGGGCACCTGTCCTTTATGACACAACTCCAAAAAGAGAAATCCCAGAAGAATCCATCTAGAAACTAGAATACTTTCTGCACCATAGTGGAAATGATGCCCATGAGTGACAAAACATAGTCCCATCATCCCCTTAAAAAAGCTGGGATAGTGCATATTTATTTGTAATCGCATATCATTGGTTGTCAAGGGTCCTTTTTATTAATAAACATTACATGTCACCATGTTCTCATATTTTGATTCTTCCAAGTACTTTGTGAAGTGTATTACTGTTGGTCTGAAATAAGAAATACTACATAATGTTCTCCTTCTCTCCCACTCCTCCTCCTTTCCCCTATCTTGTTTACAATATTTTATGGTATAACATATTGTGCCTTACATAAAGCCCATATTGTACATTGACTTATTTTTCTTCTGAGCAATATGTGAATAACCGAATATAAATAAAGAAGAACACTTTACTTTATATAACCTTACACACTACTCAAAACATTTTAAAGGCAATGTTGTTTACATTTATTCAGTTGGAAAACGTATACCACAGAACTTGCTCTAGCAGCAGAAGAGGCGCCTTGGATGAACTTAAGAGTACACAAATCACAAGGTTCATCACTTTCCTAATTTACTTTTCCACATCACTAACTTTACAAAGTGCAAACCTGATGAAGTTGAGCATTATTATTGTTTCCTTTATGAGCTTCATTTAGGTAGCGGGTCTTGCACACTAGCAGAGTCACACTATTTAAAAATGTATCGCCTTCCAAGCGCCCTCCACCCTGGACTGCTTTTTGCAGGTGCAAGATTGAGGAGGGGGTGCCTTTCCTCTTAAGCATCTGTTGTCTGTGTAAGCACATTCCTTGATGGAATGTATGGCTAATGACGCAAGGGAGTTCCAATGTCCACAACGTTGGAATTCTCTTGTGGTCAGTTGAGCCAGGACGTACAACTGTACAGACCTGTTCCCTTTCACTGTACTGGCTATCTTAATAAAGGAAATAGTACTCACCTCGGTTCCTTGGCTTCATCTATGTCGACGATCGCACCACTACAATGTGGCGACAAAGGTGGTTTTAAGTGCGATGTGACCAGCGCGACGTGACCAGCGTCCAGGCAGGATTCCCGAGTACACGTGTGTCTACTCTTCTTTCCTATGGCTTTCGTCGACATCATCGTCAAACAGGTTTTGTTCTTCGTCATTTTTTTTTAATTAGACTTTGTTTTTCTTTTGGAAACGTGAAGCGCAAGCGAAAACCGTTGGAGCCACGAGCCGCTCGGCGCGCACGCTTCGTTGCCAAGGATACGGAGACGCATTCCTCTCGCGTCTCCTAAGGCACTTGACGCATGCACAAAGGCACGGTCTACGAGCGGAGCGTCTCCTAGGCAACTAGAGATGCTCTGCACATCGTTAGCTGCATGCTGCCCGGCAGTCTCTAGGCAACGAGCACCATTGTCAGCATTTCGTACATTAGTACGATAGAAGTGGAAGGACATTAAACTAAAGACTAGCAATAAACAATTTAAAAAAAAAAGAAGAAGAAGCAGCAAAGGGAACAGGTCCTGAACTGTACATTAAGGCGAACTCTACATTAAGGTGTGGCAATTACTGAATTGTGCATTAAAGTGTGGGCGTCATGGCACAGCCTGCACAGCCTAATTTTACTATTATTCCACCACAAGCATTTTGGGCTGCAGGGAACGCTCAACCAGTTAAATGGACTGAATGGAAGGACTATTTTTTTAACTATATAGGGGCCATTGATCTTGAGAATAAAATGCCTGCAGAACAGAAGAAGAGACTCTTGCTACATTTGTTGGGGCCCATTGGTTTGAAAACGTACAACAAGATGCAGAAGGGTTCTTTAAGTGGTGATACTTGTGTTTTTAATGTTGCAATGCAAGATCTTGACAAATATTTTGCACCAAAAGTTTGTGTTGGAATTACTCGTTATAAGTTTTTCCAAAGGAAGCAAGAGAAAGGGGAGTCTGTGGATGACTATGTGGCAGACTTAAAAAAATTGGCCCTTGATTGTAAATTTGGTCCTATACACGATGATCTGATACGGGATCAGGTGGTTATGCATGGCAACAATCTATCCATTCAAGAAAGGTTATGGATTAATGGTGATTCACCGCTGGAGGAGATATTGGCCATTGCAAGGAAGGCAGAAATTTCTGAAAGGTGTGTTTCAGAATTAAAATCAACAGAGAGGAGTGTTGACAACATTTACAAAATTACTAATCGTAGAACACCGAAGGAACAGAAAACATCACCGAGCAATGATAGTGAGAAGAGGTGCTATAGGTGCGACAGTAAGGAGCATCTGGCATACGCTAAGACGTGCCCGGCCTTGAAATTGAAATGCAGCAAATGTGGTATTATGGGCCATTTTGCAAAAGTCTGCAGGAGTAAAAAGAAAATAGTTAAGTGTATATCGGAAGGTGATGCTCACACGGGAACTGAGAACGGAGAATATTCTTCTGAATTTAGAGACGTTACTGTAGACGGGAATTTTATCTTGAATATAACTGATGCAGAGACTAAAGGGAAACCAATGTGTGATATGGAGATTGGTGGAATTCCGATTACTTTGTATGCCGATTCTGGCTCACCCTTCACCATTGTGAATGAAGACGTGTGGAATACAACATTCGTGAATAAATTAGGAAAACATTTGTCACAACCAGATGTCTGGCCAGAAAGCAATATGGGAGAAAAAATTGACCTGCTAGGTTTCAGGTGGCTCTCATTCTCCTTCAAAAATAGGTGTACCAGAGGGAAACTGTATGTATCAAAAAGGGGGCCATCAGTCATTGGATGGGAAGATCAAGGAAAACTTCAGATGATCCTAGATCCCAACAGCAGAGAAAAAGTGTTAATAGTTGATGATGGGTTTTTTTCAGCTGTGGAAATGGAAAGAAGATTCCCTAAAGTCTTTGATACACAGCTGGGAAAATTGGCTGGTTTTGAACATGAAATAGTATTAAAGAAGAATGCCATACCAAAAATTCATAAAGTGAGATCGGTACCTTTAATGATAAGGGATGAAGTTTCTAAAGAATTGGAGAAGTTGGTACGGATGGATGTTATTGAACCAATAGAAAATGCAGAGTGGATTTTGCCAGTGGTTATCGCTCGACGCAGCAATGGGAGGATCCGCTTGTGTGTTGATTTGAGATATTTAAATGAAAATATTGTAATTGATCGTTTTCCTTTACCAAAGATCACTGAAATGGTTTCCAATCTAAAAGGTGCAAGTTGGTTCTCTACAATTGACTTATCTGCTGCTTATCATCAGATTCCTATGAGAACTGAATCGAGAAATCTGACAGCTTTTATCACGCCTTTTGGATGTTTCCAGTACAAAAGGATGCCTTTTGGACTAGCGTCTGCAGCTGCAGTTTTTCAAAGACTGATGTATAAGTTATTTGGAAAATCCTTAGGAGTGATGTGTTTCCAAGATGATATTTTGATATTCGGGTGTGATTGAAAGGTGCATGATGAAAGATTGAGACATGTTTTGGGGTGTTGGAGAGTAAGGGTTTGACTGTAGAATTGAGCAAATGCAAGTTTGCCAGGAGAAGCGTGGAGTATTTGGGGCATGAGATCAGTGGTGATGGTGTGAAACCGAAAGCGTCGTTGGTTAACGCCATTGTTAGTGCAGCGACCCCCATTTCAAAGGAAGAAGTAAGATCATTTTTGGGGATGCCAGAATTTTGTGCGAAATTCGTCCCAAATTTTGCTAGTAGGGTTTATAATTTAAGACTTCTTCTTAAAAAGAATGCTCATTTTATTTGGAGTGAGGTATGTGAACAGGTATTTGAGAAGATTAAAGAAGATTTGAGCAAAGTTGCGAATTTAGAAAGTTTTGACCCTGAACTAGACACTGTGATAACTACTGATGCTAGCAATAAGGGGTTAGGTGCAGTTTTATCTCAGAAAGATAGAGATGGAAGGGAGAGGATAATATTGTTTGCTTCCAGATCGCTATCACCTTCTGAGGAGAAGTACTCAGTTATCGAAAAGGAGGCTTTAGCATGTGCTTGGGCTTTGGAACACTTTCGTACATTTATTTGGGGTAAGAGCATCACTATTCAATGTGATCACAAATCCTTGATTAAACTACTTACATCAGAAGGTAGTGTATTGGCTTCTGCGAGAATTTTTAGACTGTCCATGCGTATGAAAGATTTCATATACCGCATTGTGTATGTTCCTGGGAGAAACAATTTGATGGCAGATTGTTTATCACGGTTGCCAGGCCCGTTGGAAAGTTGTGTGGATGATCCTTGGAAGGATTATAGCATTGCTCTCATACATAATGCTGGTAGTTCTTCTCTGGATAAGGACTCTTGGGGTGATGAGATGGATAAGGATCTTGATTTGAAAATGGTAGGGAAGTTCATTTTGGAAGGTTGGCCTAGGAAGGACCAACTTACAAAGCTGAGTAAGCACTTTTGGGAGGTTAGACATGAACTGTCCGTAAATGGAAGCATCATCTTGAGGGGGAATAAAATTATTCCACCATGTGGTATGAGGGATGTTGTTTTGAATCTGTGTCTTGAAGGTAATTTTGGCATTGTTCGCACCAAATCAGTTATTAAGGATTTATTTTGGTGGCCGGGAGTAGACAAAGCGGTGGAAAGGTTTGTAAGATCCTGTAAGGTGTGTTCATTGGCGGACAAAAGTTTGAGTACCTTGAGACCACCCGTGGAACAAGCTCTCTTACCTAAACAACCTTGGGAATGTGTTGCGGTAGATTTGTTTGGTCCTGTAGCGGACGAACAAGAATATGTAATTGTTCTTATCGATCTATTTAATAAATGGCCTGAAATTGGTATAATAGAAAGAGCGGACACTGCTACTGTGCTAGAGTTTATAGACAAGGTATTTTTATCCGAAGGTATTCCAGCGAAATTGTTAAGTGATAATGGTGTGCAATTTGTTTCAGATGCTGCTAGAATGTATTTTGAAAGAGTGGGAATTAAGCACAAACCTACGTCTTTGTACAATCCCAGTGGCAATGGTACTGTGGAGAGATTCAATAGAGTCATCAAAAATGTTATTCAGAGCTCTATGATTAAGGGCGATTGGCACACAGCTGTATTTAAAGCTGTATGGGCGTACAGAATTACTGAAAATCTAACTACTGGATTGAGTCCTTTTGTCATTATGAGAGGCAGGAAACCCAGGGGTAAGCATAATCCTGCGTGGTTGTATGATGTGGGTGTGGAGCATTGGTCTTTGGAATTGGTTAGGGATAATTTGGACAAAATGCAAGAAAAAAACAAGTCGTACTATGACCAATCTCATCATGTGAAACCTGTAAAGATTTCTGTGGGAGATTGGGTACGGGTTAAGAAACCTTATAGAGTTAAGAAGAATGAAAGCCAATATTTTGAACCAGAACAAGTGATGGAAGTAGTGCATAATGCTGTTAGATTGAGTAATGGAAAGGTTTGGAATCTCAAACGCATTGCTTTAATTAACAATAAGGAGTATATTGTGTGGAAAGCTGTTGGTCCTGAGATTGAGAAAGGAAGATCTGATTGGTTAGAAGATGAGTTACAAGGTGTTAGGACTTCAGGAGAGGGTGATTGCATTTTGCCCGCGTCCCAACATGGTTCTAACTATGATGAAAGCGGAACGTGTGAGGGTAGTGATTTGGAATGTGATGTGGAAGATGCTATGCGTGTGGAGAAGAGGAAGGTGACACGTCCGGGTTGGCTGAAGGATTATGTGTTAGGATATATACTTGAGGGGTAATATTCCATCTTTACATTTCAGGGAACTTTATCATCTTTGTATTCTAGCTTTGAATTGTTTTGTTTTTGTTCTTTATTTTGTTTATCTTTTGTTTATTTATTTTAAGATAAGGAAAGGGGATGTGTTGTGTGTGTAAGCACATTCCTTGATGGAATGTATGGCTAATGACGCGAGGGAGTTCCAATGTCCACGGCGTTGGAATTCTCTTGTGGTCAGTTGAGCCAGGACGTACATCTGTACAGACCTGTTCCCTTTCACTGTACTGGCTATCTTAATAAAGGAAATAGTACTCACCTCGGTTCCTTGGCTTCATCTATGTCGACGATCGCACCACTACAGCATCGCCCAAGGCTCATCTTAAGACTTTCACATTTAACAGATTTAGGAGCCAACAAATTATTATTAAAGACTAGTGAAGCTGATCCAATGGACGGCAAAATAGGTATTTTTAAGAAAATCTTGGAAGTCAATGAGAGGGTTGTTATGGTCCCAACAGAGTACGTATCTTACCATGTTCTGCTACACACAATCCCACTCTGCATTCCATTACAGGGCACACGCCACACACTAGTAAACTGACCCGGTACAAAAACCATTGAACTATCCAGAAATGAGATTTTATGAACTTGGACAGAACATGCTTTCAGAAAAGGCAGGTAAAAGTATGAGCGTGAGCTGCCCAATTAACTTCATGTCTCACAAAGACGTGCTCAAATTAAATCTACCCAAGATATTCAGTCTCCTAAAATTATGAATTCCTTCTGTGCAATAATTACAGAAGATGTTAAAGTACGACCAGTGCCGAAGACAGCTTGATTCACCGCACTGAGTTCAGTTTCACTTAAATAATGTTTAGTTACTGCTTTTGCTTCCAGAGCACATAAGAAAAACAAGGGTAAATGAGTAATATTGCAATAACTATGCAGATGAAATCCAATCAGCTCATAAACTAACCAGGCAAAGACCAACAACAAAGCACCAAACCATATAATCAGACTACATTGGCGAATAATAGAACAAAAACAGGAAATATATAAATGCAATACGTTGTGGAGAAGAATTTCAAGTGTCAATAAAAACAGTTGTTTAGTATGGTCTGTTTTCATTTATAAATTAAAGTATTTCACTGATTGGCAAGTGAGTGTGGTTGTATGGATGAGTGAACGCTAAAATGAGCGGATGCATGACGGTATGAGTAACTGAATAAAGAGACAGAAGAGTGAGTGAATGGCTGGATGGCTGGTGAGTGCATGCATGAATGAATGTGTCAGTAAAGGAAGGATGGAATGGACAGATTGTACATGTGTTGGGTGGTTCCCTGTCGCAGCCTAGAGTCTAATTTGCACAATCCCTTGGAAGACTATATGCATATTGAGATTTGCAGCTGACTCTTAAATCTTGTTCAGAAGTGCTAGCATTAGTTGCCTGGCAGCAGAAGGTCTGAAATATATTTGTCTGCATGGTGAGAACATTGAAAATTGCCTGCATGGGGTAAGTAGCCGGCAATCTAGAGGAGAATAGGTGGAAATGCTCAGTTAGAATGATGTGCTTTTATGAATAGAAAACTGTAAACTGAAGGTGCTTGTGTGCATTTTACACCATCGAATGCACAGGGATGGCCGAAAATATACCGACCTTTTATAGGTATAATCCGTTTGAATAAAATCATCTTCCTTTCTCAATTGTTGACATCTCCTGCACTCTTTTTCAAGTCGGCATACTCTTTCCTGAGAGAAAAAAAAGAGATGTTATGATCTAGCTCTATAGCGCTCAGCAGATCTGCAAAAATGTGAATTTTGACTATTGCACATAAAATCAGCAAACACTTAAATTCATGTTCCCAATCCGTAGAGCTAATGAAATTCAAGTCTACTGCATTAAGAGCTGCGTTATATATACATAGCTGTATGACACTATACTAGGTCGATAATAATAGCACACAATAATATCATATCTCGCACATCGCCTACCACTACATCACCTTGGTAAATATATAATTACTGTTCTTACTTCCACATCCACTTACCTAGTCTTACTTTGTGACGGATTGGTTATGTACACGTGTTGAAAGTTTTAGTAGTGTCAAGTGACGTAATACATGCAATATAGTTAGGGTATCTCCTGTATGTATTAGCCTTCTTAAAAGTATTTTGCAGCGAAATCTAATATAACTTCGAGGGGAATCTTGTGGGCAGGGGATATTACAGGTTTCGATTAATAGGTCAAAGCCATGTACCCTACTGTTCAAGCAGAATACTGCTTCCTCTTTTACAATGTCCCTGCTACGTCTCAGTTTCACAAGGGATTGCACATAATGGATCGTATTACAGTGAGTTGATGTTTAGAACAATGGGGAATTAAAAATTATGACAACTGAGGTCCACAGGAAAATCCCAAGCAACAGAATTATTTAAGAGAACAACATCCTTATGACTTGCTCAGGTAGTTTACTAAGAAATATGCAAGCATGAGAAGGTGAAGGTGGCAGGTTCTGCATGTAATTCATTGCTCATGTTGAATCCTTATAAAGTCCAGGGCTGTGCTTGCCACCCTAAACATGGACTGGAGCAAGGTCAATTTGATTGCCCAGACTTGGGTCCCTTGGTCACTGTGCCACTGAAACTAAGCTGTACCTGGCTGATGAGCACATAAGTAATGTGAAACTGGTCATGGGTTGCTTGTGTACTGGTTCAGGGAGGACCTGGCCTGACAGTTTGGGCTGGGCTGTTCCCAGGAGGAACAGGGTCAGGACTGATTTGCATATGGCTGGATCCGAACTGAGGTGGCATGGTGAGCAAAAGAACAATGTGTTGGGATGCTACCTCAAGTTATTGCCAGTGGTTAGACAAATTGCAAGCATTCCTCCCATCATCTTTCTTGTGTTTCATGTACCACCCTAAGTGGCATGAGTATACCCAGACGTGAGTTCTGTGCTCACTGTGTCACAGGAACTAAGCTGTACTTGGCTGATGAGCCCATAACTAGGGCAAAACAGGTCCTGGGTTGCTTGTTTTCTGGTTCAGGGAGAACCCGGCCTGGCAGGTTGGGCTGGATTGATCCCATGGGGAGCAGGCAGGTTGGGCTGGATTGATCCCATGGGGAGCAAGGTCAAGGCTGATTTGCGTATGGCTGGGTCCAAAGTGAGGTGGCATATTGAGTAGAAGAATGATGGGTTGGATGCTTCCCCAAGTGATGGGCAGTAGTTAGACACATTGTAAGTATTTTACCCATCGCCCTCTGTGTGTTTCGCTTTGATTGTATTCACATTGTGAAACATCCCATCCAGTTGTGACAGTTTGTTAGGATTTGTGTGTAACACAATTTGTGACTTGGTGGCTATGCAGCTTTTACACTCAGTCACTCCATGGTCTGAGCAGCACAATCCCTAGATTCTGGTCCATAAACCAGAGTATTCATCACTGTTCTAAATGCACTCATAGCAGAGATCACGCTGATCTCCGTGGTGTATACTGTCCTCCCCAGAAAATTACTTGCTCTCAGACTCCACAGAAATGCTTCTCCTTCCATGCCAAAAACTCATGGGAAACAGGTGTAACCTGAAGTCTTCAGTGCTGAAGCTCACTAATAAGCCAGACAGAGAGTATATACTGCTGTGGCGGAGAGGTCCAACTTTCCACCTATAGAAACAGTGAGTATTGGGTCAGGGATACCACATATCGCAGTAACAAACAGGGAACACATTTTGTGCACTGTCTATACTACTGGGCTGAGCCACAGGGAATAACAGACTTTTAAAAACACAGAGAGAGTGTTAGACTTTTCATCCTTGGCGTGGTCTCCCTTAACTTTTTGCCTCTGTTCCCCAGGTTATTGATGTGTGCTGGACTCTGATTTTGCTGTTTTTATTACTCTGAGCACTTTACCACTGCTAACCAGTGCTAAAGTGCAAGTGCTCCTGTTTAAAATGTGTATGTAATTGGTTCTCCATGATTGGCATATTTGTTTTACTGTTAAGTCCCTAGTAAAGTGCACTAGAGGTGCCCAGGGCCTGTAAATCAAATGTTACTAGTGGGCCTGCAGCACTAGTTGTGCCACCCACACAAGTAACCCTGTAATCATGTCTCAGACCTGCCACTGCAGTGTCTGTGTGTGTAAATGTGCACTGTAAATTCGACTTGGCAAGTGTACCCACTTGCCAGGCCTAAACCTTCCCTTTTCTTACATGTAAGGCACCCCTAAGGTAGGCCCTAGGTAGCCCCAAGAGCAGGGTGCAGTGTATGGTTAAGGTAGGACATATAGTAATGTGTTTTATATGTCCTGACAGTGAAATATTGCTAAATTCATTTTTCACTGTTGCAAGGCCTGTCCCTTTCATAGGTTAACATGGGGGCTACCTTTAAATCTGATTAAAGTGTAGATTCCCTTTGGGAGTGGATGGAAATGTGGAGTTTGGGGTCTCTGAGCTCACAAATTAAAAATACATCTTTTAGTAAAGTTGATTTTAAGATTGTGCAATTGAAAATGCAACTTTTAGAAAGTGAGCATTTTCTTGCTTATCCCATTTCTGTGACTCTGCCTGTTTGTGGATTCCCTGTCTGGGTCAGTTTGACAGTTGGGCTGGTTGCACCTCACACTAGACAGTGACACAAAAGGAGCTGGGGTGTAGTCTGTATTTCCTGATGAGCCATCTGTGCTAGGAGGGAGGGGAGGAGTGGTCGCTTACACCTGAAAGGGCTGTGCCTGTCCTCACACAATGCAGTCTCCGACCCCCTGGTGAGTGTCTGGGGCCTGACCTGGGCAAGGCAGGATTTCACATTCAGAAGAGACTTTACTTTGAAGTAGGCCTACTTCAAAGGAGAAATTGGGTATAAGAAGGGCATCCAAAACCACAGATTTTAGAAACACTTCTGGAACCAAGAGGAACCTCTGCCTGAAGAAGAGCTGAATAGCCGAGGAAGAAGTGCTGCCCTGCCTGTGACTGTGCTTTGTGGAGCTTTCCTGCAGTGCTGCTTCTGCCAGAGTAAGAGGGCAAAGACTGGACTTTGTGTGCCTTCCATCTTGTGAAGAAATCTCCAAGGGCTTGATTTAGAGCTTGCCTCCTGTTGTTTGAAGTCTCAGGGACAGCAAAGACTTCTCTCTGCCAGCACCTGGAGTCTCTGGAGAGACTCCTGCTCTGACAAGTGGTGCCCTATCCAGTCCCTGGGCCCTTGAAAGGAAAGCTGGTGGAAATCCAAGGAAATCGACTTCGGACAACTCTGGACCAACACCGCTGCTGAATCCGGGGACGCCGCCTGCACCCGATGCCGTGACCTTCGCTGGAACGCGACGCTCTTCGCAGGCCCGACGCCACTGCAGCCCCGCTGAAGTCCGCGACTCCGTGGAAGTCGCTGCACCACATCGTGACCGACGCCGCAGATTCAATGCTTCGCACAGACGCCGCGATCCTCAACTTCACGCATCGACTTGTTTTCACTCTTCACCAAAGGTACTGTACTTGGGGGTCTACGCGACTCCGTGTCCGGCGCCGCTGGTGTCGGCTTGTTGGGAATTACCCCGTCACGATGCCGTATTAACACCCCATCGAAGCAGTTTTGTTTCTAAGCACTATTTTTGAGTTTAATCTTTAAAAATTCATAACTTGACTTGTGTATGTTGGATTTTGGTCGTTTTGGTCTTGTTTTGTTTAGATAAATATTACCTATTGTTCTAAACTGGTGTTGTGTCATTTTGTAGTGTTTTCATTAAGTTACTGTGTGTGTTGGTACAAATACTTTACACCTAGCACTCTGAAGTTAAGCCTACTGCTCTGCCAAGCTACCAAGGGGGTAAGCAGGGGTTAGCTGAGGGTGATTCTCTTTTACCCTGACTAGAGTGAGGGTCCTTGCTTGAACAGGGGGTAACCTGACTGTCAACCAAAGACCCCATTTCTAACAGAGAGTATCTAAGGGATTCATCTGTTCTGCCAGTGTTCAGTGGTCTTTTGATGGCAGAATTCAGGTTCTTGTAATGACGCCTGCCACCTCACAGAGGTGTAGTTCTAGAATCAATGACCCTGGAGCTTCAACAAATTGAAGGAGAGTAGGGCTGCCTTTAGCGCCAGTGGCACCTTGTGTGACAATCATTTTTGGTACCCCCCTCAAGACATCCTTCACAGATTCCCTCAGGGCCACCCTTCAACAGTGCCCCTCCTCTCTCCATAGCCCCTCTCTTACATGTGGTTCACAGACACCATGGTGAAAAAATCATTTGCAAAAAAATTGTGCCAAAAACATTATTTACACAGTATTGTGCTCCTATACTTATAATGGTAAGTACAAAAATATCGAAAAAAGTAGTGTTGACACTAACATCGTCCAAAAATAGACAAAAATAATAATTTTCTAGTATAAATAGAGTTTAAAGTAGTAAATGTTAAATATTTATACATTTAATACATTATACATTAAATATATTCCAATAATATTTAATGCTTTATATAACTATATACTTATATAAACACACAAACACATATATATGTGCTTATATTTGTATAAATATATAGTATAACAATTTTCATATTTTAAAAGTATTACTATGAAAATATATATGTACATAAATTGATAACAATAAATGTAAAATATTAATACATTTAATATACTGTAAAATAATTATTTTAATAAGTATGTTACACTATATATACACACAATAAAACCATAACAATATAAGCAATTGAATAAGAAAAACATATGAAATAATGTATACCACAAATCAAATAATAACATTCGAAAAATCCAAAAAGACATTTACTAAAAATACAATAAACATTAAAATAAATAAAAAATAAATAATATAAAATATTTTACAAAACAATGCTATGAAATCTATTTAACCAATATTATGAAATCTATTGGCAGCTAAGAATATTAAATATACTGTTCCCGCTCTAGTTTATGCAGCAATATGGGAAATGTGGGACTTTGGAAGGGTTAGATTTATTAATCCTACTCCTTGAAGCACGATACTCTACGCACACATGTAGCCCAGAGGGTGCGCAACATCCACCAGCATCCTGATACTATTTGAATTTCTTGGGAACACCCAGATCACTGTTATAATAGTGAATCACATTATAGTTGGCTACAGGGGTGGGTGTTTGAAGCAATTTCATCAACTAGGAAGGTACAAGCTACTTTAATAAGAATTATCATCTGTACGGTCTGTGATGTCATACGCTTTTTCTCTTTTTTTTTGTCCTCGTCTTGTGCCACGAATATTTAAAAAATAGATTTTAAGAAAAGGTGTTTGTGTGTGTTTCTACATGAAACAGGTCTCTCTACCACAATACTATCAAAGTTTGGCACCTGTGAAGATAATGTCACTTAAGTCAAGTATAAGATTTTCGCAACATAACAATGATTGCCCATGTTGTCGAATTCCTTGCCCTGTGTACGAGCAATTGACCCCAACAGCTTCGGGTGCAGTTGTCGGTAATATTCACAGCATAGAATTAAATCTAATGCTCAATTATCTCCCATTATGTCGATTTTATGCCTACAGGATTCCTTTCTCAGATCTCGCGTTTGACACTGTTTATTTGCATATGTAATAGGTCAAGAAAAAGGCGATAAAATTGTTTCTTACGTTGTTTCCCGAGAAATGTAATTATTTTGCTAATGTGTTAAGTGGACACAAGTGTCTTCCACATGAATACATCTATGCCAATAACATTACTACCACATGGGAGGACCATTTCTTATTCTGTTGTCTAAGCAGCATTAGGTACGACTTCAAAGAAGGCTTCAATGATCTTATAAAACGACTCCCCAAACTGAACACATTTTAAAGAAAGCTTTGAGTAACAAAGCAACCTTGTATTGCAATTGCGATAATATTTAGAAAATGTACACGTTATGTTATATCGTCATGTTATTGTTATGTTGTGTCTTGCTGTGTCATTCGTGTTTACATGTTCCACACTGTCGCTTGCTTTGCATTATAGCGTCCACACAGTTTGGTACTTTCTCACCCTGTTTTCAAGGATCCCATTTCAGAAGGGAGTCCACTGTTATTTGTGTTGCTTGTGAATTGTGGTAAGTGGCAGCACTGTGACGATATTTGATGTTTTGTTGTTAGTAATTACATACATTATACGCTTGTTGAGTTTGGTGGGAGCGACTATCCACAATGCTTATTTATTAACTGGAATGTTTAGCTTCCTATTTAGGGGGAAAGCTTTCAGGAGAATATTGATAACAAACTACATGGCTTGCTGGTGGTGTGTTTGAAAAGAGGTCTAAATAATATGTCCATCTAATAACCCCCATGTCCCAGCTAAGGTGGGTGCATGCGTTATGCTCTTTTCTAAGTCTACTGCTGGGCTAACTTGTAGGCCTGTAAATTTAAGGAGTTAAGGTTGACATCAGCACAAAGCTTCAAAAGAACAAAAGATATAGATCTTTTTAGATCCTTGAGTAAATCTGGTTGGCACACTCAAAAAGCCAAGTATTACAGCTAGCGAAGCATCTGATGCAATATTGAGTACCTCCTGAACTTATATTGGTACTTCCTATTTTCGTAGGTTTGTCAGACACTCAAGGTATAAAAGGCTATTCCCCATTTTTAGTTCTCTGACTTGAATCTCATGTTTATTGGATCGGTTTGTTGAAAATGCCTTTTATATTTTTTTCCTTGTGTTTTCTGCTAAACGTTTGTTTTTTGTATCTATTGTTTCTGCCCTTCCCACTGTGTTGGGATATTTACCCTGGAACATTTTTCGATCCTTCGGGGCAATTATAGTGGGGCTCCTACCGCTTTGCGGCTCTCCCAGTGCAAGGTGGTGCACGTGACGCGCTTGTTCAGTTGAGGCGCGCAGCTTCAAATCTTTCCTCAGATCAGAGCGAAGTTGCACACCTACACCTTCGGAGCCTGTCCGCCCGGAGAGTGACGCCTCAGATCTCTGAGGCCCATACTCCTCCCCAACTCCATTTCACATGCCTGGTGCCCCATTGTTAACACGGGGTCTGTATAACTGAAAATAGACACCCTGACAGGGTCTGTAATTTATATATTTGTGACTTAAGTCTTACTAGGTCTCTAGGACACACTCCCAAGTAGCAATCCCTTACACTACAGAATTCTATGCACTATGGGTGAAGTGTCCCAGGCTACGACCCTAGAATAGTGAGGATTGCCCACAATGGTGGCTTGGGGGGAGATAGGGCTTGCTCGGTTTCCCCTGGGCTGATCAGGTGTCGGTGGTCGAATCCATTGCGTCAAGAAAATTATTGGTTAAGGTCAGCAGGGGGCGGGAGTTAGTTAGGTATTTATATATAGGGGTCAAGGTGTGGGCAGCCTCTTTGGCCATTCTGTCACACCCATAGGTAGTTAGAGATTTGGAGGTGAGGTAGGCCAAGATAAATTTTTGGTTATTTATAAAGGTAGTTGCGTTTTTTGTATGCTATAGGTATGGATAATAACAGTAGAGTTCTGCAGGCTTTAAACATGTTACAGGAGGAATGTAGGGAGGATTTATTGCTTGAGGGAGTTTTGGAGCAGTCGTGGGTCAGTTTAAAGAGGCCAAAGAGGGCATTGTCTGAAGGGGTGGCTGCAGCTGGTTTAGCGTGTGCGTTGCTGCAGCATAAGTCTAAGAAATTTGAGCAAAAAAGCAGTAGGGGCAGAAAGGTCAGTACATCGCTGGAGTGCAAGGTTGTGGATATGATTCAGCATGATACTGGCTTATCGGTTACTGTTACGGTAGCCAGGAGAGGTGGTGTGCGGTTCACGCAGCGATCTGGGGCATCGTTACATCAGCGAGTGCCTGGGACGGGCCGTGGTATGGCTTTTCATGGTGCAGTGGCAGCGCAAGGCCACTTGGGTGCCGGGGATATATATGCACATGCGTTCTGCAAACAGCGTGTCACGAGGGGAAGAGCAAAACAAGCTCTACTCCACTCGGAGTCAAACTTGGAGCGTGGTGAGGCTCAGTTAGAGGCAAGGACCTCCAAGATGGCACCACCCACAGATTTCAATTGGAACGCAATTATTATTGTGCCTGATGATGGAGAAGAAGGGAAAATTGTTGCTAGGGTTCCCATTTCCAAGATTCAGCTGTCAGAACAGCCTTTTATGGTGCAGGAAGGTAGAATGCTGTAGGTTATTCCGAGATTAGTTAGCCCCAGAATGCACAATGTACAGCAATGGGATTTTGAGAATCAGACATTATATAGATCAGGGCAGCATATTGAGTCTAATCATAAGAGTGGTTTGGAGATGAGAGTCATGCTGTATGGTGAAACGGATGTTGGTGGACAGGCAGGTAGAGCAGAAGTAAGGTTGGAATTTTGGCAGCCAGGTGCAAATGTTCCCCAGTCTGAATGGGGTAGTGCCCATACACAGGACGTGTATGACGAGCAGACTTCGTCGCTGCGCTTGGGTGGTCGGCAGGCCATCAAACAGTGACGGTGGGGGTCAGGGCACCCTCTGGACACCGTTTTGAAGAGAGAGTGAGATCTGGAGCGACTCACCTGACATCGAGGGCACCACTCGGATTGGAATGTCATATGACATTGGAGGAGCCATCTACTAACCAGGGTGCTGGTTTCATAGCAGAGAACTATGAATTGCAGAATTAAGTTTTGGATAATGAGGAGGATGAACCGGAAGAAGGGGAGATAGTTCAGCATGGGGAGGAACAGAATGATGGTTGTAAAAGGTTTGGATCTAATGGGGTTCGGATTTTTGGTGTTTTGCAGGAACATGCGGAGAAGGCGATCCAGAGTGATCGCAGAGAAGGGGCGAGGAAGAAGACTGTTATGGCCGTACACCTACCTAGAGGTGAGACTAGAAGGGTAGGATTAGAAAAACGAGGGATGGTTTAAGGGTTACGGGCTGAAATAGGGATGGAAGCTGCGCGGAAGGACATGGGGATTCAAGCGGTCATGGGGAAGAAGGTAATATGGTTAAGGACAGTTAAAAACAAGAATCAGGTATTTTAGAGGTTGCAGGTAAGGTAGCCTCACTTCAAGAAGGTAAAAGTCAAGTCCAAGACATCAAGTCGGGCTATGAGGACAATGTTGGAAGTGTGAAGAACAAAAAACTGCCTTACATGGGAGTGTCAATGCCCCTGGGGACACATCTCACTCAAAATATGAAGGAAAGAATTTGTGAAGGAGAATTTATTGACATTTTCAAACTACTTCATAGGGAAGTGTAGGCAAAGAAGGGTTCAAAAGAAGAAGAATGTGAATTAGCGCGGAGGCCCAAGGTACCTACCACCATAGAGAATTGGACTTCATCCTTTTTGATATATGTGAGCGTTTATTGTGAGCGCTTTCCTGAAAGGTGTGTAGCTTTGTTTAAGAATATGGGCATTGCAAGAAGTGCCCAAATGGATTATGGTGGTTTCAGTTGGTTTAGGTACGATGAAGAGTTTAGAGCAAGGATGCTCCGACAAGGAATGGGGAGTGATTGATAACGAATTATGGATGCAGTGGCTTAGGACTGATAGGAATGCGCCAGTTATGCATACCACTAGTGGTTTGCCTTTACAGTATAAGCCCTTTCAAGGTCGTCCCACCCAATATGGGGGGGAATGTGCAAAAAGGACAGTTGCCTCAGAACAGAGCATGCTGGTCGTTCAATAGCAGAATGTGCACAAGACAGCAATGCACGTTTAGGATTGATTGTTCCAGTTGTGGGGGTAGGCACCCCATTTACCAATGTTTCAGTGGAATGCAGTGGGGATGGCAAGGAAACCAGGTAGAGGTGGTGAGAGAGGTAGGGGTTCCATGCACCATGTGGCGGGTAAAGGGCCCTATTCCTATTAGATTGCAGATATTGAATTTTCAGCTGCTGTTTTATCCTAAGGAATCTGAGGCTAAGACTTTGTTCTGGGGTTTTGCAGAGGGTTTTCGGTTATTTTATCAGGGACCAAGAATACAGAGATGGGCAAGAAATTTGAGATCAGCTATGTATAACAGGAAGTGGTTAGGGCTAAGTTACATAAGGAGTTAGATTTGGGGAGGTTTGTGGGCCCATTTGATTGTTGACCGTTTCCAAATTTGACAATTTCACCACTGGGCAAGGTTCTGAAGAAGCAGCAGGGTGAGTTTAGGTTGATACACCATTTGTCATGGCCTCTGGGGGCCTCCACTAATGATTTCATTGCTCAGGAAGACTCTGTTGTTCATTATGCGTCAATTGACAAGGCAATTGATTTGGTAAGAAGCTGTGGCAAGGGTGCTGAGATGGCAAAATCTGATATTCAGTCAGCATTTAGACTCCTTCCTGTACACCCGGACGGTTTCTCCTTTTTAGGCATTCAGTTTGAGAACAACATTTATGTAGGTAGAATGTTGCCTAGGGGTTGTTCAGTATCATGTTCATTGTTTGAAGCATTCAGTTAATTTTTGTAGCGGTTTTATCAGTCACAGAGTGAGTATAAGTATGTTACCCACTATTTGGATGATTTCTTTTTGGTGGGTACAGCTGAATCAGGTAATTGTCAGAGAGCTTTGCAGGCTTTTCAAGATGCCATGATTGAAATGGGTGTCCCTTTGGCTCGAGAGAAAACAGAAGGTCCGAAGACTTGTTTGAGTTTTCTTGGTATTGAGTTGGATTCTGTGAAAGTGGAGGTGTGTTTGCCAAAGGGGAAGGTGCTTAATCTTATTGCATTATTCAGTGAGGCAGTACAAAAACCTAAGTTGGAATTGAGGCAGGTGCAAATTTTAAGGCCAAGTATGTTCTAGGTGTTAATAATGACATTGCTGATCGGCTATCTTCTTCGCAGTGGCAGAGATTCCATGGTCTTGCAATGGGAGCAGATGCGCAGAAGACAGCTGTTCCTTGTTCATTATGGGAGATAGGAATATGAGGATGTTGGAGCTGATTCAGCAGTCCATAGCTCCGTCTACACAAAAAGTTATGATCAGGCTTGGTCAGAATTCTTAAAGTCAGGTGCAGTTCAGAGGTCGAACAGGCCCTTTATTTTTAGAGAAAGACAGGGAGATGCACTTTGTTTTATTATTCAGCAAATTGAGTTGGGCTTGTCTTCGGTTACCATATCGGGTAAGTTGTTTGGTATTTCCTTCTATTGTAAGTATTTTTGGGGTTATGATCCAATGGAAGGGGAGATTTGTCGACAGATATTGGCAGGTTTGGCGAGACCGGGGGGTGCAAGGTGTGACCAGAGACACCTAATAATGATGCATCTGCTCAGGGATATCATTTTTGTTTTAGAGGAAATTTGTTTTTCATCTTAGGAGGTGGTTTTAATGTCATTTTGTATGTCATGGCTTTTTCAGGGTGCCTTTAGAGTCTCAGAACTGTTGGGTTTCAAAAGTAAGACGGGTATTAGGCGTTCTGACGTGTGTTTGAGGATGGGGGTCATTTATCTCTGGTTACGGACATCTAAAATTGATCAGCAAGGTAAAGGACATGAAGTGGTTTTGCAGGGTGATGACCCCCCCCCCATCGGGTCCAGTGTATTGTTGGTCTTCTTTTTCCAGGTTTTTACCGAATTACGCCAGGTTTGTATTCGTTCATCAAAATGGTTCACACTTGCAGTCACACCAGTTATTGTCAGTTTTAAAGATGGCGATGAAAAACTTGGATTTGCCACTACAATTTTACCGTACTCATTCACTTCGGATTGGAGCTGCTACAGAAGCTAGGAAACTGGGTTTATCAGACAGGACAGTAATGGATTTAGGGTGTTGGAGGTCTCAATGCTATAAGTGCTATGTGAAACCTAGTCGTTCAAGTTTATGTTAATTACATGCTGTCCTTTGTTTTGGGGTAATTGTGTGTTTCTTACCTTTCAGGCTGTGTGGCTGGCCCGGACAGAACAGTTTGTTAGTTGTGGATAGTGGGACATTCCTTAGTGCGTTGGCCCAAGAAGCATGTTGCGGCAAGACATTTTGGTAAGCATTTGGGATTGGACGGGGCAAGAATAAAAGTTTGCTGGGTGGGGAAAAGTGGTATGAGATGGGGGAATTGATATATGTTCTTTCTAAACAAATTACTAAAGGTTTTTTTTCCAGATTTACCAGTGGTGCATTTGGGAGAAAATGACTTGGTGGCTTTCTCAGGTGTGGGTCTCTTGAAGGCGAGGAAAATGGATCTTCTAAGGACTAATCAAGAATGAGCAGGGACAAACATTCTCTGGACTGAGTTGGTACCTAGGCAGGTTTGGAGGGGGGCGAGATCTTTCATGGGGATTGAGAAGCAATGTAAAAAGGTGAACAGGGAAATGAAAGTTTCTGTTTTACATCATGAGGAGATTGGCTATAAGGACATAGAGCTTTCTTTGACAGGATGGGGTTCACTTATCTTTTTTAGGTAATGAAATTTTTTTGTTGGATCTTAGGATGCGAGTTGCAGGTCTCCTGGGTGAAAATTTGTGGGATAGGGAGTGAGATAAATTCGCAATGCTGCGAGGGAAGAAATATGCTGGTGGCTCTCCCACATGGACACATGGAACAAGAGAGCAATTCTCAGTTCAGCCCAGATCTGGTGATTGAATCCACTGCCGAAAGTTTAGGTTGGGGCACACGATGTAGAGATTTTTACACCAACGGCTTATGGTCACCCAGACAAACAAAAGTTACATATAAACTGTCTGGAGCTTTTAGCTGGCTCTTTTGCGGTCCAATGCTTGACCAAGGATTCCATTCAGTCGTGCATCCTCCTCAAAATGGACAACATATCGGCGGTGCAATATATCAATCATCTAAGCAGCACCAGGTCCAAGATTCACAACCAGCTTCTGGCAGTATTGCCTGGACCGTCAATAACAGCAGAATACTTCCCTGGTCAGGAGAACCAGGCCACAGATTTTCAATCCGGGAACTTCCAAGATTCCAGTTTGTGGAAACTACACCAGGACATTTTTCAAAACTTTAAAACATGTGGGGTCCTTCCACTGTGGACGTTTTTGGGGCCAGATTGGATCACCAGCTACCTATATTTCCCAGCTGGAGACCCGATCCCCTGGCAGTGGCCACAGACACATCTCCAAGACTAGAGTCAAGAGAATGCCTATGCCTTTCCCACTTTTGTGATGATTACTCGAATATCCGGTCAGATTCGGCACTAACAGACCACCCTGGTGTTGATCACTCAGATATGGAAGTCTCAGGTTTGGTTTCCAGTTCTGGAACTTTCTTAGGATTCTCCAATCCGACTCTCCCTGTTTCCCATACTTCTCCTCAATCCGGATCAGTTTCCTCATCAGATGATTCTAGAAGTCTCTGTCTCGCTGATGGCGTGGCGGATTAAAGGAGACGATGGTCAGTCCGAGGCCTTTCATACCAAGCTCAGGACTTCTTATCCAAAGCATAGGCAACAAGCACAACTAAAAGTTATAGATTGTCCTGGAATAGATGGACCCGTTGATATTTGTGACGGGGTGTCAATCCCTTGGACCATGATGTAGTCCATGTCCTTAACTTCTTGGCTAGCCTAGTGACTGATGGCCCTGCATATCATTGAATCAATACTTTCAAGTGTGCCATTTCTGCAGGACATTTGACTGTGGATAGCTCTCCTGTGGGGGAACATCTGTTTGTCTGCCGCCTCCTTGGGGGAATCAGACTTTCCCTTCCTCTTAAACCTTGTTATTCAGCTCTTTCGGATGTCAATCAGGTTCTTAACTCATTTTATTCCTGACAACTCAAACAATTTTTATTCAGAAAAGACTCAGCTAAACTAGCTATGCTTCTCTGCCTGATTCCATGTTGAAGAGTTTCAGCTGTCAGCCTTAGCTATCTCTGGCAGAATGTTTTCTGCTTTTGGAGTTTCTTTCATGATAAGTAGAAGAACAAAATGTAATCCTAGACGTATTTCTTATCCAGTCTTTCAAGACTTTCCAAAGTTATGTGTGGTTCAATGCCTCAAAACATATGAGGAGATGTCTTTGAAATTCTGCCCCTCAGGGAAGCGTCAGCTTCTCATTGCTCTACATAAACCACAAAAAAAACAGTATCTTCTACCACTATTTCTCGCTGGGCGCTTTGGGTAATGCAAGAAGCTGGTACAGACATGTCACTCTTTGGCGCACATTCCTTGCGAAGAGCCATGGTATCTAAGTCGTTCACTTTAGGTGCCCGTTTGGAGGATATCATGAATGCAGCTGACTGGTCTTTGAACTCTACATTTAAAAGATTTTACTTCATACCAGTTTCAGAAATGGCTCATTTAGTTGAAAGTAAGCTTTGAACTAGCATAATCCTCGCCTTCAGTCCTGACATAGAATGAAAAATTTCCTATCTATCGTAACAGAAAGTTCAATTCTATTAAGGACTCAGAGGTAAGGATTATCCCACTCTATCAAAAACACATGAATAACCCCCCCGTTACTAGTAAGTATTGCTTTTATTCACTTACTTACTTTACTAACTTATGAGAAAACCTTGTTATTCAATGTTAAATTTATCTACAAACTATTTTTTCTGCAGGATTTTGTTTCCTGACATCCTTCAAGTGTCCCAATAAATATTTTGTTTCTTAGGAACAGAGATGGTTAAACAAAACGCATAAGAACAAATCTACGGCGTGCATCGCGTGACAAAAGAGGACTAAGGGACACAGATAACACACTATGGCCCTCATTCCGACCTTGGCGGGCGACTACCGCCGCCCGCCAGGCGGGAACCGCCAAGTGGCCGCCATGCGGGCACTTTACTGCGGCCCACATTCCGACATTCCTGCTGGGCCGGCGGGCGCTAACCATGTTAGCGCCCGCCGGCCCAGCGGGAATGAGGCCGCAACACAGGAGCCGGCTCCTAATGGAGCCGGCGGTGTTGCGGCTGTGCGACGGGTGCAGTTGCACCCGTCGCGCTTTTCACTGTCTGCCATGCAGACAGTGAAAAGCAGGCCGGGGCCCTGTTAGGGGGCCCCTGGATACCCATTACCGCCAGCCTCTTCCTGGCGGTGTACACCGCCAGAAACAGGCTGGCGGTAAGGGGGTCATAATCCCCAGGGCAGCGCTGCCCTGGTGGATTATCACCGCCGGGGGAAAATCGGCGGGACACCGCCGTCCCCGGTGGTGCGACCGCGGCTTTACCGCCGCGGTCGGAATGGGGTTTGAAGCACCGCCAGCCTGTTGGCGGTGCTTCCGTCATTCTTGCCCTGGCGGTCGAAGACCGCCAGGGTCAGAATGACCCCCTATATTGTGGACCGCTGATTTTGGATTGGCTATTCCATAGACTGCCTCCTTTCATTGGTTATGATGATGTTTCTTCAAAATTCCCTATGTTTCATGGGAATTGTAGTTTCTTGTTATTGAAGTTCTAATTGGCTGCTGTATAATAAAGCAGAGAAAAGATAAGCATAATCCTGGCCTCCAAGTCCTTCGTAGAATTAAAACTGCCCATAACAATAGCTAGGAAACTTTTCATTACTCCATGTCCTGCAAAACATCAGAATGGGTCCCTTCAGTAATGAAGAGGCTACCTGGCTCATTTTGGTTATATATGCAGCATACCCAGACACAGCAAATATAACACTCACTGCAATAAGACGGTTCCTAACTCAGATTGTGGGTCTCTCTGGGCAACTTTAACTGCATGTCTTACAAATGACTGCTACAAAAGCAGTTGCTCTTAAACCTGCACATCATGTGCATGTTGTAGAACAGGCAATCAGTCCACGGACTCTTAATGCTATCATGGGCCAAACATATTTTGGAGTGCTCGCAAGACCAATCAGTCGGTGGCAGTCTATCTTCATATGCTACCCTAGAATAGCCACAGAATTGTAGGTATCTGTATTCTTCTTGGGATGGTACCACCTGTAGAAGAGTCTACCACTTGGACAATCATATATGTGAATATTTATATTACTTTGAATGGGACACCCCTATTAGAAGTGCTACTCAAGGTTCTAAAAACAAGTATACATTGAGCATGTAGCTGTACTTGCTCTTGATTTAGAAATGAAGGTACTGGGCAATTTCAAGTCACTCTCCTCAGTAATTCTGAGTAATGTTTGGCAAGAAGCTGCAGTTCTGGGAGTTTGCCAACAATTGGCAACAGGTCCCCTTCAAGAATATGAACAGGAACGTCCGAAGAATATTTCTGAAGTTTACACCTATGAGGGCCATGATACCTTGGGGTCATGCATTTTCAAAGACAGCTAAATGCAAAAAATTAGATTGGGTGTTCCAGCAAAGAAAAAAGCGGCAGCAAAGTACAAGAAAAAGTAGAAACCTAAACCAAAAAAAAGGACTGGCTCTCCCTCAATGCAGGATTTGAGTAGAGGTAGATATAGTTTGAGGGACAATGACAAAATCATTAAGCCAGATCTGTATCAATTTCCTGATGTCCTTTCTTCCTATTCTTTTCAGCATTCTGGGGACAGTGAAAGGGCAGAAAAAGGGGATTGACTGAGCATCATAGAAATAACAAAGGTAGCAATCAGAAAAGTGAATCAGGACAGAAAGCTGAAGTTAGTATAATAAGAAGCAAAAAAGTTTGGACTCAAAGACACACATTAAGAAAAGGGAAGTGGCTGGCCTAGTGAAAAAACATGCCCTGTGAACTACAGACATTTCTGTGAAACAGGACTTGAGTGGTAACAGCAGAAATTACAATAGTTCACCAGAAGCTCAGCAAGTGTCTGGTGAACACTCAAACAAAACAATACATACAGGCTGAAATGCGAAATGAGGGATGTACATCCAAACCCTATAGATAGGGTTCATGATGTAGAAGAACAGATTGAGGGAGCTATACTGTGCAAATTAAAAGCTATATTCTGGCCTTATTCATCAAACATTTATATCTTTCTTGCAGAAGATGACTGGTTCCTGTTATTATAAGGAAAGCACCCTGAGGTTAGGGGGTGATAACGACAGAATTCTACTCCTTAGTACCTGAAGAACTCAGGAAAAATATGCTAACGAAAGGGCTTTGAAACAGACTCCTGTATTGTACAGAAATCAGGTAGGGAGAGAGAAATAATTTGTTCCTCATATTATTCCCTTAAGCCCCAAGCTCAGTATGCTTTAAAACAGAGACCTAGGCACAATATATAGGCTATTTTAGATCAGCTACTATATCAGGGCATAATAGTGTCTTGTCATTCCACAATAAATACTTTTTTCAAGTACTGAAATCTGAAAATTCATGAATGATAATTTTAGATCACAGAAATTTAAATGCATATAAATATACACAGGCAGTACAAAATGCCCTTAGTACTGGACTGACTGATGATGATACAGTGCCTGAATCACAGTGTCTAACTGTTTTTTCAGTGGTGGATCTCACTACACTTACACTTACAAAATAGCCCTGCACCTTTTGCAGCAAGAATCATGGAGATTGCGCAACAGGATTTCCATGCACTATCATATATGGGTGATATCTTTCTCACAGATGATGACTTGACTGAATACCCGACTAGAGTGGACAAGATAGTGACTCTTTTGACCTGGTATGTTATAAGATCAATTTTAAGAAATCTAAAATTCCATATTCAAATGTGACCTTCCTTGGATATGAGCTATCTGGTGAGGGAAAAGCTTTTACAACTGACTGACTACGGGTGTGTGCTACTCCAAATACATTTAGGAAGTTACAACCCTTGATGGGGTTTCTTAAGTTTGGTAAGGCTCACGTGCCACACTACATTGAGACAGTGAAATCCTTGTATGATTGGATACCTCCTGTGTTTTCTGAAAAACATTGGACAAAAGCACATACAGCTATCTCACATGGACTGCAGGCAGACGTGTTAGAGACTAAGGCCCAGATTTTTAAAACTAAGGCCCAGATTTTTAAAACTCATTCAGTGCCTTGTTGTGTAGAGTTGTGTTAAAATTGTTGTGTTCCCCTGCTTTTTGCCTCATGGAAGGGCCTTATTTCCTGTATGATGCATCACAACACAAAGGTGATGCAGCCATGATGCAGGATGATGCAAAGTTGTAGCTAAGGAGTTATGCACCATAACACAACCACTTCTTGCATGATTGTATGAAGTTGGCTCTGTATATACTATTTCAAAGTAAGAAATAGTGTGCACAGAGTCCAAGGGTTCCCCTTAGAGGTAAGATAGTGGCAAAAGTAGATCATTCTAATGCTCTATTTTGTGGTAGTGTGGTCGAGCAGTAGGCTTATCAGAGGGTAGTGTTAAGCATTTGTTGTACACACACAGGCAATAAATGAGGAACACACACTCAAAGACTTACTCCAGGCCAATAGGTTTTTATATTGAAAAATATCTTTCCTTAGTTTATTTTAAGAACCACAGGTTCAAGATTTACAGTTAATACTTTTTATTTTTATTTGTTTTTTTTAAATATTTTTTATTGATTTTATGTTTCAGAATGTAATACAAATTGTTCAATTTGCAACCACAGGATAAACCATTACAATAACTAATATCTAGGTCATTTAACAATCACAAACCCCCCCAATGAGCACATCACGGAACACTTCTAGTTTTACAGTATCATTTCTGGCTGCACCCTCCATGGGTTTATCCTTTATTATTTATTTTATCTAGGCATTCGTTTGTGACCAGTGTGGGCCTTGTTTTGCGTGCGTGGGTTCCCTGGCTGCCTAACTAGGGCGCCATCCGGATTAGTATATGCAGATAGCCACCCTGGTTTTCTGCTCCTCATGTGTCACTGGTGCTGTGGTGACGAAGATTTGATGGATTATTATTACTAGAGAGAGGGAAAGAGGTGATGTGCATGTGCTGCGTTGCCTGAGTGCCCTATGAGCTTTGTTTCCATAGCGGGGGATGCAGGGGGATTTATGTCGTGGTTATTGCGAGTATATGTACCCCAGTTCAAGGAGGCATCTCATTGTTTTTGGCCTCCAATTTTGTTACCAGATCCTCCCAAGTGGGGCACCCTGTGTGTTGTCGCCCTTCGCGCACCATTCTTTTTAGTACCTGGTATTCAGTGCGAGTCCAACGTATTATTAGAAAGTGCCAGGATTTCAAATCGGGAGCCTTGGGGGCTTTCCAGTGTATTGCTATTAATCTTTTGTACATTAAAAAGGCCAAGTCTGTAAATTTGTGCAGGTGTCTTTGTTTTTTTGGTCTTTTTCTCAATCCCAGCAGACAGGACCCAGGGTCTGCTATCAGTGCAAGTCCCGTTAACTCAGATACCTCCCTCACCACCTCCGCCCAGGCCGTTTGTATATTAGGGCAGTCCCATACCATGTGGTAGAAGGGTGCTGACGGTGTTTTGCATCTTGGGCATACTGGCACTGAGTCGGGGAACATGTGCTTTATTCTGGCTGGGGAAAGATATGTTTGATGCGTGAAGTTGAATTGGGTATATCTAAATCTGGGATTCCTTGACACGCCTCGGATGTGGGACAAGGCCGTTGGCCAGTCTGCCTGTGGGATCGGGGTGGGGAGCACTGCATTCCATCTACCCCATGCTTTCCCTGCCTGTGGATCGGGAGTCTTGTTAAGGATTCTATATAGATTGGATATTATTTTTGTTTGATCACTGTGTTGTAGAAGCTGGTGGAGCACTGGGGAGATCTCTGGTTCCGAAGTGCCTACCCCCCATATTTTTCTAATTTCGTGACATACGGCGTGGTATGTCAGGAACTGACCCAGATTTATCTCCGTGAGGGCCTGGAGAGCCTTGAACGTCATTAATTTGCCGTCTTCGAAGCAGTCTCCTATTGTCTGTATTCCTGCTTCACTCCACAACTTTGCAGCTTGCATTCCAGCTGCAGTCCCCGCCAATAGATAATTTAGCGGTATGTGTGGGGAGTAAGGAAGTTTATCCGCTCCTTTTTGCACATATTTAGCCCAACACGCGTGCGCGACTGCTAGCAAAGGGTTGATCAGTTCCACTCTGGGGGGCTTAGACGTCAGCCAGTTTATTAGGGGGGTCCCGTTCCGCCGAGGCTCTAAGCTCATGGGTTCTGCTTGCTCTGGTCTGTGGATCCAGCATTGGACCCACTGAAGTTGTGCGGCTGCATAGTATCTTTCAAAATTAGGAGTTCCCAGGCCACCGCTATCCAGCGGGCATTGCAATGTGGTTAGCGCTACCCGTGCTCTGTCACCACCCCAAATGAGCTGCAGTAGAGCTGTATTTAAATTGCTGAAGAAACTTTTGGGAATAGTAATCGGCAGGGCCGCAAAATAATATAAGAGCCTAGGTAGAATCAACATATTGGCAATCGCCACCTTGCCGGGTGGCGAGAGCGGGATCTTGTTCCAGAATTGTAGGGAGCCTTTTATGGAGATTAGCACCCTCCCCAGGTTCCCGTCTCTTAAGTCTTCTGTGACATGATATATGTTTATCCCAAGATATTTAAATGTTGTCGGGCACCACTTTAGGTGCCCTACCTCAGGGGGGTCCTTATTATTGGGGGCCCTTTTCGCCAGGGGGAACACACAGGACTTCTCCCAATTTACCCAATTTACCTAATTTACCACAAGGCCAGACAGGCCTCCAAATTCAGCCAATAAAGATATTACAGGTGGGATATCTGCACAACCGTTTCTGATATATATTAAAGCATCATCTGCATATAATGAGACCGTGTGGTATAACCCATTCCTAATAATTCCCCATTCGTGTTCCATGAGGCGTATTCTTGCCGCTAACGGTTCCATTGCTATGGCAAACAATAGCGGGGATAGGGGACATCCCTGCCGTGTCCCCCTGGAGATCGGGAACCCATCAGAAATCTATCAGAAATCACCCCGCCTGACTTCACCCTCGCACTTGGATTAGAATACAATGTCCGGACCCAACGGATATAATTAGGGCCTATTCCCATGCGGGCCATCGTGGCCATCAGGAAGTCCCATTCCAGTGTATCAAAGGCCTTTTCTATGTCTAGTGAGAGCATTTCCTCTTGTGCAACCTTGGGGGTGTCTCCTATTATACTCAGCAATCTGCAAATATTTAGGAAAGTGTTACGCTTTGGGATGAAGCCATTTTGATCTGCGTGAATCAATGAGTGCATGAGGGGAGCTAATCTATTAGCTAATATTTTGCCTAATATTTTGCAGTCTGTATTTAACAGCGATAATGGTCTATAAGATTTAACATCCGTATGGTCTCGGCCCTGTTTAGGGAGTACCACTATCATAGCTTCCCTTTGGGATATAGGTAAGCTTTCTTTAGTCCACGCCTCTTGGAACACTCCTAGCAGATGGGATTTCAGGCTGGGTAGATAGGCTTTATAATATTCCGAGGGGAGGCCGTCTGCACCAGGCGCTTTGTTCCTGGGCAGCTGTGCAAGGGCTAGTTCTATTTCTTCTGTTGTTATGGGAGTTTCGATTGCATCTCTGTCTGTTTGTGATAGTTGGGGTAGGAGGGAGTCCGCCAGAAAAGCCTCAAGTTGTGTAGCTGTGCATGAGGTGCGTTTAGTGTATACGTTTGAGTAATAATTCCTAAACGTCTCATTTATTTCTACTTGTGTAGTGGCCATCTCATTCGCGCCCACCCGGATGGCACCTATCGGAGCTTGCTGTCTATCTTTGCGGAGTAGCCATGCTAGCATTCTACTTGATCTATCTCCTTCTGTTTGCAACCTAGTTAAGTAATAGTTGTAGTCGTGGCAGCGGAGCCTGCTATCTGCATCATTATATTTTGAGCGCTTTTCTTTGAGGACAGTGCTAGAGATTTCCCCTAGTGCTACCGCCTTTTCCGCAATCCTTAGCTCCTTCTCTAGTTTGCTAATTTCTGCCTGTAAAGAGCGTCTCACTCCCCACGTAGTGGACATGCATACTCCGCGTGCTACTACCTTATGGGCATCCCATTCTATCGCCTGAGTTGTTGCAGACATAGCGTTTATTTCCCAATATTGGCCTATAGATTTCCCCAGTGTTGCGGCGAATGCTTGATCTTGTAGGGCCTCCGCCTGGAATCTCCAAGTGGGGATTGCCTGACGTGTCCTAACCCAATTCAGTGTTACTCTCACAGGCGCATAATCCGAGATCGTCTTTGCTAAGTATTCAGATTCCGTGACCAGTGCCCCTATTTCGCGAGTACCCCATACTATGTCTATTCTAGTGTGGGTGTTATGTGGTACCGAGTAAAATGAATATTCTTTTTGCTCTGGATGGCCTAGTCGCCATACGTCATGAAGTCCCATAACGTTTGCCCATTCTTGCAGGGGACCTATGGGCTTCCTATTAGTTGGTGCGCTCGCATATGCACTGGTTCTGTCCAATTCTGCTGATGGGGTACTATTAAAATCACTGCCCCAGATGGCTAGGGGCATGGGGTAGGGCAGCAACATTGGAGTGAGAGTGGTGAGAAAGCCCGTGATGCCACTGTTTGGAGCGTATACCCCGACCACCGCCATTTGTCTGCCGTCTAGTCTGCCCTCCATCACTACGTACCTCCCTCCCTGGTCTATCTTGTGTGATGACAAGAGGAATGGAACTCCTGCCGCTATCCAGATCAACACCCCCCTTGCGAAGGCCGAGTATGTTGTGCCTATCAACTGGCCTCCCCACTTCGTGCGCAGATCGTGTAGATCCCCCTCTAGCATGTGTGTCTCTTGCAAGATAGCGATATGCACTCCTAGTCGTTTAAGTCGAGTGTACACTCTAGCCCGTTTGCTCGGCGCCCCAAGACCCCTGACATTCCATGTTAATATAATATACTG
The DNA here is from genome assembly GCF_031143425.1 of Pleurodeles waltl. Lineage (NCBI taxonomy): Eukaryota > Metazoa > Chordata > Amphibia > Caudata > Salamandridae > Pleurodeles > Pleurodeles waltl. Next base: position 942,356,354 of record NC_090440.1, on the reverse strand, counting down.
ATTTTTTGTATTATTTCGGGAAGACATCATATGGGGTTCTGGGGATGTGTTGCTGCGTTGAGGATCTGGGCTTTAGAGTTGGCCCGTCTGGTCGCTGCCTTTCTGTAGCTGATATTTAAATATAGCGGGTGCAGGCATATATTTCGTGCATTAAGTAATTCCGGTCCTTGCATTTCTACTAAACTGTTAATCCCCACCCCCCTAATTAAACCCCCTATACTACTTACAACTACAGTGAAACTACAAAACTTAAAAGTGTGAGAAATAACTCTTATCCAGTTGGATTTGCATAGTGGGATTCTCATATCGTACAGATGTGGCTCTTTTAAGGGGCTCACATCGTGCCGCAGACTTAGAGGGTCATTCACACCGACCACGGGAGCACCGCCAATAGGCTGGCGGTGCTCCAATGAGCATTCTGACCGCGGCGGTTCAGCCGCGGTCAGAAGCGGAAAGTCAGCGGTCTCCCGCTGACTTTCCGCTGCTCTTTGGAATCCTCCATGGCTGCGGAGCGCGCTCCGCAGCCATGAGGATTCTGACCCCCCCTACCGCCATCCAGTTCATGGCGGGAAAGCCGCCATGAACAGGATGGCGGTAGGGGGGGTCGCGGGGCCCCTGGGGGCCCCTGCCGTGCCCATGCCAATGGCATGGGCACGGCAGGGGCCCCCGTAAGAGGGCCCCAAAAAGTATTTCAGTGTCTGCCTTGCAGACACTGAAATACGCGACGGGTGCCACTGCACCCGTCGCACCTTCCCACTCCGCCGGCTCGATTACGAGCCGGCATCCTCGTGGGAAGGTCGTTTTCCCCTGGGCTGGCGGGCGGTTTTACTGGAACCGCCCGCCAGCCCAGGGGAAAACTCGTAATACCCGCCGCGGTCTTTTGACCGCGGCGCGGTAATTTGGAGGGCGGGATCCTGGCGGGCGGCCTCCGCCGCCCGCCAGGGTCATAATGAGGCCCTTAGTCTGCCAATATCGTCAGGCGCCCCCCCTTGGCATAAGTCTGTTCCCTCTGGCCCCGCCCATCCATCTTGTACCACCTTCTTATGCCCCCAATCACTTAGCTTAGTGTTGATATCAAAGATGCATATTGTTGGAGGCACTTTGTTCCCACGTCTCGGCGGTGCCGCAAAGTCTCTGCAGATTTTCAAGTTATGATCATCATCACTGGCAGTCTCTCTGGGCATGTACGAATAGTTTAAAGTTCGTCAGCGGTTCTTGGGGTGACCTTTGGCCCGCCTAGTTCTCCTGTTATCGTGGATGCGGAGCTGGCCGTGTCTGAGTCCGATCCCAGCTCTGAGAGGCCTCTAGCAGTTGTACTGTGACTTTGCATGTGTAACGGCGTCTCTTTTAGCACTTTTGCTCTTTCTTCTGCTGCTTGCCAGTCGTTGGGCTGGCCTCTGGAGCGCCTTTTGGATCGCTTCCTTGCAGCGGATTTTTGCCATTTCTCGTCCCCCTCGTCGTCCTCACGGGGGTGTGCAAGGCCCTTGGCCTGTAGCCATGTCCAGGCATCTTCGGGGTTAGTGAACATATGGGTGCGGTCCTCCATTACTACCCTTAGCTTGGCTGGGAAGAGCAAGGCATATTTTATGTTATGTTCCCGTAGGCGTTGCTTAATTTTGACAAAAGAATTGCGTTGGTTCTGCACCCCTTGCGTAAAGTCTGGGTAAGCGTTAATGTTCGAGTCTTCATACTTAAATGGGCCCTTACTGCGGAATTGTTGCAATATTGCATCTCGATCTCTGTAGTTCAAGAACCTAGCAATCAATGGCCTGGGGGATTGGCCGGGGGCCGGAGGTCTACCCGGGATTCTGTAAGCCCTTTCGACTGAAAAAAACTTGGATGGAGCCCCATTTAACACCTCCTTGATCAGCCACTGCTCTAGGGAAATTTCTGATTCCGGTTGACGCATACTTTCTGGAAAGCCCAGAAACCTCACGTTGTTGCGGCGCGCCCTGCTCTCCATTTCCTCCGATCTTCTCCAAAGTATCTTCAGCTCCTCGTCCATGCGCTGAATCTGTTTTTGGTTCCCTTGCGCTATTGGAGTTAGGTCGGCTATTTCAGCTTCAGTTGTTCTCACTTTTTCAGCTAGGCTTCGATGATCCACTCGTAATAGGTTCAAGTCTTGCACAACTGCATCGATTCTGCTTTTCAAAGATGACTTAGTGTCCAGTATTGCCTGCAATACTTTCTCGAACTGAGCAGAGTGCGCAAGAAGTGTGCTTTCCAGTGACTGTAGGGATGGGCTAGATTGTTGGTCGATAGGCGTTGTCACTTGAGTGGTACGGTCTGGGTTCTTGGTTGATTTGACTCTGCCGGCCATTTTGGCTGTTCTGAGGTTACCTCCCAGTCTGCAGTGATTTCGCACTTTTAATCTTCCTGCTTCGTTGTTTTAAACTTTTACTGAGTAGCCTGGGCATGGAGTACACATTTGGCATTAAGAGCGTGAGGTTGGCCAGCCGAGCCAAGGGACAGTTTAGCCTTATTCAGGCCTATCGTAGCCTGGGTATTCAATAACAAATGCTGCAGTCATTAATTGATTCAATATTCCGGCGTTGAGTTCTTGTGGGGCTGTCCTCAGGGCCCACCGGAGGGTGCGGAGGGTGTAAAAGCTTGGAGGGAACACTCACTTCCTCCTGTGTGATGGCAGAGCTTGGCGCCAGAGGCTCCCTCAGATATAGGGGGAGAGTGCTTGAGAGCCGGGAGAGGCGGCGCCGCACGGGAGAGACCGCAGTTCAGGACGAGCACCGGGCGCCACAGATGGGCTTCGTGCAGCTAGGGACAGTCGCAGCAGGGGCCCACTGCAGGGGGATCCAGAGCAGGCCACGCACCCGCGGTCTGCCCCAGCCGTCCATTCCGTGCTGGATGATTAGTCCGAGCTCACAGGAGCACACAATCCACATCAATCTTGCCCTCTTATGTTAATGAAGAGGTGGAGTGGGGGGGTGTCTGGCGTACCAAGAGTTTTCCACCACAGCTTAGTTTTGGTGTTCCCCCCCTTCTCGGGTGCCCTCCTCACCTCGTTCCTTAGACTCTGCTCTGGTATCCCCCGCAGCCTGCTGGGCCGCCGCCGCTGTGCGTCTTCGCTGCCGGGCCGGAGCGCCCCTTCTTCGTTCCTCTGCAGCGTGTACACGCAGCTTCTGCGCGGCAAGATTCAAAATGGCGCCCCGCCCCTCAGGCCGGCACCAGCTTCACACGCCCCGGGGCGCCCAGCAAAATCTGCCGCGTGGTCCGCTTTGGCCACGGCTCTTCGGCCCCTCCGGCCACGAGCAAGCCCGGAAGCGGGAGGGAACCGCACCAGGCAAGGGCGCGATCGGGGCTGCTAATGCAGCTCCTTCCCCTCGGCGCCGCACTCGGTGCGAGCCCGCAAGTCCCAGCCCCGATTCGTCCGTGCACCGAGGGGCGCTTGCGGCTCAAATTGGGCGCCCCGGTCTCCCCCGGTCGAGCCGCCGTCCCGGCCGTCGCAATCAGGCCGCGGGGGGCGCCTTTCAGGATGTTTCTAACGAGCCGGGAGCGGAGCGCTCCGATCAAGCGACCGTCCCGGCCGCCATTTTGGCTCCTCATACAGTTAATACTTTAATTGTAAGGTACTTCACTTAGATACTTTAGGAACTTTGAATGAAAGCAATATCATACACAGTCTCTGTAAAAATGGCAATAAGCTATTTTCAAAGTGGAAGCAGTGCAAAAATCAACAGTTCCTGGGGGAGGTAAGTAAAGGTTAATTTTGGAGGTAAGTAAAACACTTACAAGTCTCAAGTTTGGGGCATAGGCAGCCCACCATTGGGGGTTCAAGGCAACCCCAAAGTTACCACACCAGCAGCTCAGGGCCGGTCAGGTGCAGAGGTCAAAGAGGTGCCCAAAACACATAGGCGCCTATGGGGAACAGGTGTACTCCGGTTCCAGTCTGCCAGCAGGTAAGTACTTGCGTCCTTGGGGGCAGACCAGGCGGGTTTTGTAGAGGACTGGGGGGGGGGGGGCACGAGAAGGCACACAAAGTACACCCTCAGAAGCATAGGGGCGGCCGGGTGCAGTGAGCAAAGCAGGCGTCGGTTTTAGGTTGAAATCAATGGAGGGACCCGGGGGTCACTCTAGCATTGCAGGCAGGCACAGGGGGGGCTTCTCAGGACAGCCACCACCTGGGCTAGGCAGAGGGTCAACTGGGGGTCGCTCTTGCACTGAAGTTCGGTTCCTTCAGGTCCTGGGGGCTGCGGGTGCAATGTTGGTTTCAGGCGTAGGGTCCCTTGTTACAGGCAGTCGCGGTCAGGGGGAGCCTCTGGATTCTCTCTGCAGGCGTCGCTGTGGGGGATCAGGGGGACATCTCTGGTTACTTACGGGCTCGCAGTCGCCGGGGAGTCCTCCCTGAGGTGTTGGTTTCCTGCAGGTCGAGCCGGGGGCGTCGGGTGCAGAGTGTAGAGTCTCACGCTGCCGGCGGGAAACGTGAAGTCCTTGGAAGTTGCTTCTTTGTTGCAAATAAGTAGCTGGTTTTGAACAGGGCCACTGTTCACAGGAGTTTCTTGGTCCTGTAGTCCAGGGCAGTCCTCTGAGGCTTCAAAGGTTGCTGGTCCCTGTCGGAAGCGTCGCTGGAGCAGGTTTTCGAAGTTGGAGACAGGCCGGTAGGGCTGGGGCCAAATCAGTTGTTGTCTTCCTCCTTCTCTGCAGGCTTGTAGGTCAGCAGTCCTTTTTCTTTCTTCAGGTTGCAGGAATCTAGTTTCCTAAGTTCTGAGGAGCCCCTAAATACTGAATGTAGGGGTGTATTTAGGTCTGGGAGGGCAGTAGCCAATGACTACTGTCCCTGAGGGTGGCTACACCCTCCTTGTGTCTCCTCCCTGAGGGGAGGGGGGCACATCCCTATTCCTATTGGGGGAATCCTCCAAAATCAAGATGGAGGATTTGTAAAGGCAGGGGTCACCTTAGATCAGGACACTTTAGGGGCTGTCCTGACTGGTGGGTGACTCCTCCTTGTTTTTCTCATTATCTCCCCTGGACCTGCCGCCAAAAGTGGGGGCTGTGTCCAGGGGGCGGGCATCTCCACTAGCTGGAGTGCCCTGGGGCATTGTAACACAAAGCTTGAGCCTTTGAGGCTCACTGCCAGGTGTCACAGTTCCTGCAGGGGGGAGGTGTTAAGCATCTCCACCCAGTGCAGGCTTTGTTTCTGGCCTCAGAGAGCACAAAGGCTCTCACCCCAGGGGGTAAGAAACTCGTCTCTCAGCAGCAGGCTGGCACAGACCAGTCAGTCCTGCACTGAAGGATTGGGTAAAATACAGGGGGCATCTTAGAGATGCCCTCTGTGTGCATTTTTTAATAAATCCAACACTGGCGTCAGTGTGGGTTTATTATTCTGAGAAGTTTGATACCAAACTTCCCAGTATTCAGTGTAGCCATTATGGAGCTGTGGAGCTCGTTTTTGACAAACTCCCAGACCATATACTTAATATGTCCAAACTGTACTTACAATGTCTAAGAATAGACTTAGACACTGTAGGAGCATATTGCTCATGCAGCTATGCCCTCACCTGTGGTACAGTCCACCCTGCCTTAGGGCTGTAAGGCCTGCTAGAGGGGTGACTTACCTATGCCACAGGCAGTATTTTGTGTGCATGGCACCTTGAGGGGGATGCCATGTTGACTTTGCCTTTTTCTCCCCACCAACACACACAATCTGCAATGGCAGTGTGCATGTGTTAGGTGAGGGGTCCCTAAGGGTGGCACAACACATGCTGCAGCCCTTAAAAACCTTCCCTGGTCACAGGGCCCTTGGTACCACTGGTACCTTTTACAAGGGACTTATCTGTGTGCCAGGGGTGTGCCAATTGTGGAAACAATGGTACGTTTTAGGTGAAAAAACACTGTTGCTGGGGTCTGGTTAGCAGGGTCCCAGCACACTTCTCAGTCAAGTCAGCATCAGTATCAGGCAAAAAGTAGGGGGTAACTGCAACAGGGAGCCATTTCCTTACAATGACGCAAAGCCAAATTGCGTGCCGCAAGTCAGATTTACGTGATGATACTTTGATTTGCACTAAGCAAGAGCCAATTGCATCCTGCATCACTACAAAATGTGATGCATTCCTCTGCAGAATTTCCCTCTAACAACAATGTACATATGGATCAGTTTACAAACCAGGAGTGTGGAAGGAGGCATAGAGGTTTTCCCTTGGGGGAGTCATGGAAAAAGAAGCTGAACTTTACAGAAAAGAAAAATCACATTTCCATTTCCAAGGTGACAAAGCAAGAGAAATAACTCTTTGCCGCCTGCAAATTACCCTTATCTGAGAAGATTGCTTTATGGCAAGCAGTGATTGACAAAAGTAATGTTGTAACACCAACTTGAAGAATTGTAGTGGAATGCAAGGGAAAGTTGGAATGATCATAAATGCAGCATTAAGGAGAAACTGGCTAGGGACCTGAAGGCTGCATTGACCACAGGAGGAGGACCAGAAATCTAGAAGGAATTAACCTGAGTGAAGGAGCAGGTTGCATCACTCACTGTAATGCTATCTGTATTTAACCACCAACTCCATCTTGATCACTAACTCCATTTTGTGCTTAGCTTAGTTTCAAATGCTGTCACATTGGTGGCGCAGGTATTTTTCCACGCACAGCTTGTTAACATGTATTTATATATGTATATCGAGATTTATATAGCGCGTTCCGGCCTTAGCATCGAAGCGCTCGAGGACATAAATGAGGAGGGAACGACCGAGCCCAGCAACCTTACTGTGGAAACAACCATGTTTTCACTCGCTTCCTGAATATCAGGAAGTTACGTTCTTTCCTGATATCCAACGGTAAAGCATTCCAATATCTGGAAGCCGCCACTGTAAAAGCTTTATCTCCCCACCTGACTCTACGAGTTCAACAAACCTGTATCAGGTAGGAATTGTCTGATCTTAGGACGCGCCTTGGACGATACCACCTGAGTCTATCAGCCAGGTGTTCAGCACCGTCCCCATAGAGCGCTTTAAAAGTTAGGCAAAGGGCTTTAAAAATAATCCTCTTGCCAACCGGAAGCCAATGAAGATACTTTAGGCTATGAGAAGCCGAGGCAAAATGTGGAAGGTCCAAAATCATATGAGCTGCATTGTTCTGAATTAGCTGCAATCTCCTCAAGGAACCCCCATCAGTATCCAAAAGCAAGGAGTTACAATAATTCAATCTGGACATAATCAATGACAAAATAACAGTAACTCTTTCCTCCTGCTTCAAAAATGGAAAATCTTTTTTCAAGAGTTTCAGTGTCCAGTAACTAGATTTGACTATAGCACTAACCTGTGGCTTAAAGCTTAATGAGTCATCAAAAATCACTCCCAAATTTCTGGTAGCCATGCACGGGGCCGGTGGCTTTCCACATTCCTCAGGCCATCATCGCGAACTCCATAGCTCCTTACTACAACCATACAAAACAATCTCCGTCTTATTTGTGTTAAGCTTCAGCCAGTTCTGTCTCATCCACTTATCAATATCCTGCATGCACTTATTAAACCGATCAGCCACTTCCTCCCAGTTGCTCCTAGACACCGGGATGATAAGTTGTGTGTCAATAGCATAGGAGGATGGGATAAAACCATATGATCAGATAAGTCTTGCTAAGGGTGCCACATACATGTTAAAAAGCGTTGGACTCAACGCCGAGCCCTGATGCATACCACATAGCAGATGAAAAGCCGGTGCTTTAAAGCCCTCCCAGCTTTCAGTAATAGATCTATTACTTAAAAAAGATTCCAGGATTTTAAGAGCAGAATGTCTTATTCCAGCACTATGGAGGCTAGAAACCAGGATCGTAGGCGAGATGGTGTCAAATGCCGCAGAAAGATCCAATAGTACAAGGACTGCGCCTTGACCCTCATCCAGTAATCTCCGGATGGAGTCAGATGTCGTTAGTAGCGCTGATTCCATGCTATGAGCCCTTCTAAACCCATGTTGTGACTGGTCGCAGCCTCCCACCTGATTAAGGAACGTGGAGAGTTCATAATTAATGTGTTTTTCAAAAATCTTAGCTAATGTAGGTAGCAAAGAAATAGGTCGCAAATTGCTTAAATCAAATGCAGTTTGATCGGGCTTCTTTTTTAAAGGAATAACAGTGGCCTGCTTCCATGTAGAAGGGAAAATCCCTGAAGATAGGACTTCCTGAAAAATAGTAGCTAATTTCGGAACAACCGGTTCCGAAATCATCTGCAAAATGCCAGGTGGACACGGATCTATAGGTGAACCTGACTTAATCCCCTTTAGAAATCCTTTAATCCTATCCGGCAGCAATGGAGGAAAACATGTAAGCAGAGGGGTATCATGACTTGAAGAATCCAATGGGGCTATCCAGGGGTCTATCAAAGGGAAATCTGCATGCTTTCGACGGATTTTAGTTTTTAAAAAAAAGCATTGATTACAAGTTGCCTGAGAATTAGGTGAGCTGGTAGGGGGAACAGGAGGCGTGATTAAAGAGCGAACTACTTTGAATAGTTCTTTAGGAGCATTAGATACATTCTTGATTTTTGTAGAAAAAAAGGCTGATTTCGCCTCAAAATAGGCTACCTTATACGTTTTTAGAGCAGTTCTTAGTTTCATCTTCTCTATCTCATTGGGATATAACTTCCATCGTCTTTCTTGTTGACGGTACCTCCTCTGAAGCACCTTCAAGTCGCTATTAAACCAGGGCCAACTAGTTTTCTTAGGCCTCCCCTCTGGCTTTACTATCACCGAAGCCAGCTTATCCATAGCGAGGACTAAGCCTCCAAGGCAGACGTATGAACATTTTTAGCTACCTCCCAGCCTTCCTTTACTGCCGGGCCCAGCTGAGTCTCGTGATTTTGTTCCATAGCCGCAAAGATTTGCTGCCCGCTTTTATCTGTTGGTTGGGGAACCACTTAGCACTTTTAAACAGGAGAAGGTGGTGATCAGTCTAGGCCAAAGGAATATTGGACACCGTCACCAGATCCTCTGGGAGGGCAAAAATCCAGTCAAGAATGTGCCCTGCCTGATATGTGGCCAGGGTGACTGAAAGAATCCACTCAAACGAAGCCATGAGATTCACCAACTCTTTAACATAAGGAAGGTGACCCTTATCAAAATGTAAATTAAAGTCCCCCAGGATAATGCAATTTAATGCTGCTATCAACGGTTCAATAAGAATGGGCCAGTCTAACATAAATAAAGCAGCTGAGCCCGGTGGTCTATAAATCAGTAGGCCCTCAATCAGAATACAATTATTCTGGCAAATTTTAAAATACAAACCCTCACGGGACGTATGAGGAGGATTGGCCGGTTCCCACTGACAGGACAGAGTAGACCTACATATAATAGCAAGCCCTACTAACCTATCCAATCTAAATAAGGAGTAGCCACTAGAAGAAGCTTCAATAAAATCCGGGTTGGAGTCTGCCTTAGCCCATGTTTCGGTTATAAAAAGACAGTCCACTTGATTTAAAATAATCATCTCTGCAATTTCTGTCTTATGTTTTGACAGTGAACGTGCATTAATCAGAGCATAAACTACAGGTTTAGTACCCACTGACCTCATTGGACAGTCCACTTCCAGTTCGCCTAGTGTCAAAGACGGTTGGGAAGTCACCGGAGCCCAACCACAATCCTTGCAAACCCTCTGAAAAATCTGCCCTAAATATGGCAGGAACGAGTGTTTACACGGATCAACCGGAGCCATAGCATGTAGTGTGGGTCCCATGTAACAGATACGACTCGGGATCACCCTGCCCTGAGCATACCCCCTGGCCCCCGTCCTCGACCGTGCGCGGACGGGCGCAGACGGGCGCAGACGGGCTTGCCTTAGGCGCGCCTTCGGTGCGCCAGCAGTGCGCCAGCAGCGCGCCCGCATCATGCCGACAGTTATGGTCCCTTCCCCGGAAAACGCCCCCCCGGTGACAGGCAGCACTAGAGCGCTAACCTGTCTCCCCCAGGTCAAAGAAATGGAGCGTCAATGGAGGACGAGCGGGCTCTTACAGGCCCGAACCCAACCTCCCCGCTCTCTGTTGTCTACCCTGCAACAACTGGAGCATAAAAACAGTTTAAAAATTAAACCACATTTTAAAACATGTAAAAATAAAAACACATCTAAAAATAAACCAGCACAGTCGAGGACTCACTCTTATGCCTCACAACTCTGCAAAGTTGATAAGAATGTACAAGGAAGAGACATGAGAATGTTTATGGCAGAGCAGGGTACAGCTCAGTCTTGGAAAGACAACTTTGGACCTGGCCAATCTCTTGCGTGTTTTTTCAACACTGGCACAGTATGGCCAGTGCTTGACTTTCACAACTTACTCGATGGGAGGTGGGTTTTCTAGAACCTTCTTCTTAAGTTTGTTTAAGGTATATAAGATCGGGAAGCTTGACCCTGAGGGAGAAGGAACTCATTTATGAGGGTGGACTCATTGCTCAGAATAATCCAGTTGGGGAAGTTTCTCCTGCCTCAGCTGTCACGGGTTCCACAGCTTCACGTTGGCAGACAAGGATAATGTTGGATTCGATTCCCATAGTGATGCATTTTTTATTCTTTATAGCTAGCTTTACTGTGTGCGTGCATAAATATACACAGTCACTGAATATATATTCATTGTTGATGTATTGCATCTTCTTTGATTATTATTATTCAATTGCTGTGATTTTTTTGGTAGCTGCACGTGTGTTGATGCATTCAAATTAAGTGCTCCCGTTAGTAGTTTGCAGATTTGTATTTGAAACCTGGAAAGTGCCTTAACAAATTCATTACTTAGACTGAGAGTGCTACATTCTTTGCATTCTTTAGCTTTATTTCCTCAAATTGACGTAGTCGGCTGTATGAGGTGGAAGACTGAAAAGTGAAAGATTTAAAAGTGAAAAAATGTTAGGCAAGAAGTCAAAAGCAGTTTCCCAGGTTCCAAATGAGATTCCAGGGAGGGAGAAAGAAGCTTATAATGTCCTTGCGATCAAATGGTCTTGTGGAGCAGGTTTAGGTGAGAGCTGGCAAGAATGTCTTAGTGATGCTGTGCCCAAAAATGTTTTACTCTGTTTACCGAAAGTACCTCTGGAATGGGGATGTGATTTATCTATTTTAGGCAGACGGGGCTGGATCCTGTTCTCCTCTTATAGAAAAATGCATAAAAAATGTAGGCAGTTAGAACAAGAAAACCAGCAATTAGAGAGGCAGCTCGTTGAAGCTAAAAATAATGCAACCATGCTGTCTTGTAAGAATAAGTCATTACAAAATAAAGCAGATACTTATCAATCAGTAGCCGAGAAGGCAGCTGTCAAAGTCGCTCAATACAGGTATTGAAAATGGAAGGGTAAAATCAATCAAAAGAAAGTTCCTTTAGCTATTGCTAAAGCAGGGTTAAACTGGGATCCAGAAATCTGGGACGCAAATATCTGGGAATACACTGACTTTTCAGATTCCAGTGATGAGGCAGTTAAAGAAGGTGGGGGCCAGCTTGAGCCACACAAACCAAAAGTGGTTCACGCACAGCCAATATTTAGACGAAGGATACAGGGAACTCAACAGAATCCGGCAGAAATTGAGATGCACTCCCTAGAAGATTACATCCAGCAAGAAGTTAATGATATTGTAGACAGATTCAAGCAGAGATCTGGGGAAAAATTATTTACATGGATTGTGCGATTATTTGACACAGGAGCCTCTGGAGTAATGTTGGATGCAGAAGACGCTCCTAAGTTTTGTACTCTTAGCACTGACCCCATAATACAGGAGCAGTTCAGAGGTTATCAGGGTAATCAACAGATCACCCTACTATTGCTAGCAGTCGTGGGGTATAACCATAAGTATCCTACAGAATCAGATTGGCCACAGAATGGCAAGCCTTGGTACACCTTAAGAAATGCAATTCAGAAAATTAAGGAGGAGGGAATGAAAACTGCTGTTTTCCCGGATGATGCTCACTGTCTGTTAGACGGACCACTCTTTGTGTCAGTGCGAAATAAATTCATATGCCTTGCTCCTCCAGCTGAAAGCAGGTAATAATGGCTCTCTTAACTAACCAGACAGGGCAGGCAATGAAAGATGTACTGGAGGCAGTTTGAGAGTTAGGAGAGCTTGGAGACTGGACAAAACCTGAGAGAGCCTCGAGGTCGGAGGGTCGCACAGATAATAACAGAGTATCTAGGAAAGACATGTTTATGGCATTACTGAAGAATGGTGTCAACAATGAACATATTGATGAGATAGATACCAAAAGCTTGTGGGAGATGGACCATAAGTGAGGGCTGGTCAGGAAGGAAGGCAGCAGGAAAGTTGAAAAGAAAGCTAATAAACAAGTGAATCAGGGCCAGCCACCAATGCAAGAGGATGGAGAAGAGAGGGAGAAAAATGTTTCTTCATGAGGGAACGAGGAGGAAGATTTGAACAGCGAGTGGTTAACTGCTGAGAACAGGGAAGGAGAGGAATCTGTTTGCAGATATGAAAACATATATCCAGACCTGACTTGGGAAAAAGTTGACAGGTTTAAATCAGATTCGGAAACAGGCCAAGCTCCGGTTCAGGGATGGGGTCGTAAAGATAACAGACCCCATGTTGATTTAGAAATACACTGGAAGTCCAAAAATGTTCAAATGGTCTGGGCATTAGTCGACACCGGAGCGAAGGTCTCTTTAATTTATAGAAATCAACAAAAAAAAGTTTACTGGTCAGCACTGCACCATCACAGGGCTGGGGGGGGGAAACAAGCACCCCACTGTGCAGGCTACTGTTCAAATGAAAATAGGAAGAACACCAAAAAGAGAATATACTGTTTTGATTGTGCCCCTCCTAGGGTATATACTGGGAATTGATATTCTGAAGGGGATTACTTTATATCTGGATGATGGTTGTTATCAACTTGGATCAAAGAGATACATTTCAGTGGCAGCAATGAGGGTGGGTCATCTGAAGATACCCCCAGTGAGGGTGACCCAAATAACCAAGGTGGTTTGTTTGAAACAATATCGAATTCCAGGAGGGCATGAGGAAATAAGTGAGACTATACAGGAGTGGATGGAGGCTGGTCTGGTGGCTCCAGTCAGCACTGAATGGAATAATCCTCTGTGGCCTGTGCGCCGACCTGATGGGCACTATAGAATGACTGTTGATTACTGCAAATTGAATAAATATACACCCCTTTGACTGTTGCGGTACCCGACACCATCACTATGATTGAAAGAATAAAAAAAAAAAGCAATATCAATGGTTAACATACCAGGTCCCTTTATTGTTTTGTACTCTTTCAATCAAAGTGATGGTGTTGGGTACCGCAACAGTCAAAGGGGGTGTATATTTCTTACATTTGCGGTAATCAACAGTCATTCTATGCAACCATTGATATTGCTAATGCTTTATTTTCTATACCTTTGGCCCCTGAGAATCAGGAGCAATTTCCTTTCTTTCACTGTGGCAGACAATTCTGGATGCTTCAGCTCCCCCAAGGGAATGTACATAGCCCAACCATCTGTCACTGGCTGGTGGCAGAACATCTGGTTGAAGTATCTGTCATTCCAGTGGTGAAATTATCCCATTATTTGATGATGTGATGATTCAAGGAGAGACACAAGAACAGGTGCAGACTAAGTTGGATCAGGTTCTGGAACTCTTGCAGAGCAAAGGGTGGACGATTAATCCAGATAAGACATAAGGACCCTCCCAAAATGTGATGTTTCTAGGAATTCAGTGGAATCAGGGACATAGAGAGGTGTTGCCACAGGCAAAACAAAAGATCTTAGAATTTTCCAACCCCTGTACTAAGCAGGAGATTCAGTGATTCATTGGATTGTTTGGTTTTTGGAGACAGCATATCCCTCATTTGAGTCAGATTTTGGCCCCTTTGTACAAAGTGACAAGAAAGAAACATGAGCTAGAATAGGGAGAGCAGCAGCAGTGAGTTTGACTTGGCAGAGGAGGGGATTCAACAGGCTTTATACTTATGACCAGTACAGGAAGGGGACATTGAATTATATGTAACCATTCAGGGGCAATATGCAAATTGGAGCCTGTTGCAAAAACAGCGAAGATCGAGGCTGCCCTTGAGTTTCTGGGCCAAAAAGCTACCTAATGCTGGAGAGCGACATACTCCCCTTGAGACATAGTTACTTGCCTGTTACTGGGTTCTAGTGGATACTGAGCAAATGACCCTAGGTCATAATGTGATTCTAAGAACTGAGATTTCAATAATGCAGTGGGTGATGAATTCACCTAAAACTCACAGCATAGGATGTGCACAAGATACTAGTATCACATGTTGGAAATGGTACAAACAGGACAGGGCCCAAGTGGGACCAGCAGGGACAGCAGCTCTTCATGAATACATGTCAAAAGCCCCTGTGCAGGATGATGAGAGGGTGCAGGAGGTACCACAGTTAAAAGAGTCACTAATTAGATGGGGTGAGCCATTTGAATACTTGTCCCCTGAGGATGGGAAGCATATATGGTGTACCGATGGTTCAGCCAAGTATGTGGGGGCCAAAAGACATTGTAAGGCAGTGTCATATAACCCAGTCACCAAGAAGTTGTTATCCACTACAGGAGAAGGGAAGAGTAGTAAATATGCAGAACTGCACGCTGTATATCAGGCACTGAAACCAGAATTGCCTGGGACTTGTCACATTTATATTGATTCATGGTCTACCACCAATGGATTAGCCACTTGGCTTCCCACATGGCATGCACATAACTGGCAAATACATTCTAAGGAGGTGTGGGGCAAATAGTTGTGGCAAGAAATTTGGGAAATGCTACAGCAAAGTACCATTACTGTGTATCAGGTAGATGCCCACTGTCCCACCGACTCACTAGAACAATGGTTCAATTCTCCTTCAGAAGAAAAAAGCTAAAATCTCAGAGGCAGAAGTGACAACACAGGATTCTGACTTGGTGGGGATGGCTAAATGGGCGCACCAAAAATGTGGACATCTGGAGAGAAGGCCACTTACAGGTGGGCAAAGATTAGAAGGATTTACATTCCCGTAGGCGTGATAGAAACCGTGATCATGCAATATCTTATTTGTCAATACACACAACAGAGATCTGTCCTGCCAACAGTCAAAGGTCATTTGGGGAGAGGGAAGTTGCTAGGGCAGATATGGCTACTTGATTACATTGGGCCACTATCAATTAGTCCCAGGTGTCAATACGCTTGCACAGTAGTGGACACTTATTCTGATTACCTGATTGCCATCCCTTGCAAACGTGCCATTCAGTACACTACCATCAAGACTTGTTAATGTTGTACTACGGAGTCCCACTCTAAGCCCAGAGTGACAACGGGTTACATTTCAAAGGAAAATTGTTACAAGATTATTGCTCACAAATACAACATAGAGTGGATTTATCACATTCCATACTATCCACAAACTGCAGGACTGACTGAGAGAATGAACGGCTTGCTGGAACCCAATTAACAAACTATCAGATGGAACTTTGAAAAACTGGAGAAAGCATTTAAATGAAGCCCTCCAAAGTTTGAATAGCAGACCATTGACAGATGCAGAAACACCTTTAATGCGAATGTTAACCACAGCATTAGAGATACAACCCCATGAAGCAACAAACACCATCATGTATTGGGAAATGAAACCAGGAGCCTTAGCTCCTTACCAAGTCACACCAGAATCTCCAGGTCTTGATCTCCATGCCTTAAAGGCCTACACATTGAAACCCAGATACATGGTACTTTTTGAAACAGGTGTTGGAATACAGATTCTCTCGGAGCATTTTTGGATTGATTGCTCCCAGATCTGGGTTGGCACTCAAAGGTATTCAGGTCTTGGAGGGAGTGATTGATGCAGACTACCAAGGAGAAATAAAAGTAATTCTCCTGAATGGTGGACACACTGACTTGATAATACAATCTCGAGATATAATATCCCAACTTCTGATTATGCCAGTGTATAGAGGAATAGTGAAAAGGGGGACTGCCCCAGCCCTTCTTACAGTGCGTGAGGAGGGAGGTTTTGCCTCAACTGGCAAAAACCCTGGTGCTAACGTGTGGGGAGAATCCCCAAATCATCCTCCCGAACCAGCAGAAATCATGGCAAAGGGCAATGACAATGTTCTGCTTGCCATGAAACCAAGAAAGGAGAGATGGGACTACGTACCGGCGGATAAATGTTATTTGTGAGAATGATCATACTTGTCCCTTTTACGGCTCATACTACGAGGTGTCTGTGTGCTAGCTGTTCTATGCAGTCTCCCTTCAGGCATGTGGGGTCGGGAGGAACTGAAAGCCCCCAGCTCCAAAACGATTGACCAACCTCGCCAATCAACACCTTTACTGCACTTGACTGAAAATGTTTGGACTCATTTGGCACAAGTCATGCTCAACAGCTCAGACATTTGTATGAGTTATATACAAAGTATGGTGGATGTTATCTCCACCTCCTTGATTGCTATCCCAACTCCTGCCAGTGTTTCACTGCAGATCTTTAATGCCACCAATTAAGATAGAGCAGTTCATGAAAAAATGATATGTTTTCTCACTTTTCACTCTACGAATATTTCATTTTTTGCCACGAGGTACCGGATGAAAAATGGGACAATCTGACTAAGGTGATTACTTACAATATTACCACCAGTGATGTCTGTTGCAACTTAACTTGTGATTCTCACAAAATTGGAAAATGCGCTCAAGTGCACCTAAAGGCAACAATGGGTTCTCCTTAAGAGATCCTGTGGGAACAATGAACACTGTGTCAGCATAGAAACAATAAACTTTGTAAGAATATGGATAATAGTATATCTTGTCTATACATTGTGACTGCGACTAGTCATATCAAGCATGTCAAACTACCATTCCTGATAATATAACTGGTGGACCATGTGCTTTTACACGATTGGGACTCATCATGTTTCCATTTCAGTCTGTACATACTCGCTATCCAAGGGAAACAGTTCAATTAAGCGAAAGACTGTGACTCTGAAATTCAGTTATTATCGAAATCAGAATATGTGAGTGTAAGTATTTCTTTAGCAGGAGTTCCAGGATTAGCTGTTTATAATACTCGAGTTATTAACAAGTTAGCATGTAATGGTTAAGAACATCAATCATACCTCCATCACTTTAGCTGAATTACTGCTAGATATACGAGGTATTAGAAAACGTGCATTGCAAAACAGGGCCGCCATTGACTATTTACTGTTACAGCACGATCATGGTTGCTCAGAAATTGAGGGCATGTGTTGTTGTAACCTATCAGACCACTCTAAATCCATTCAGTCTCATATTGACACTTTAAATGAGTTAATGAAAGGAGTTAAAAAAGATGTGGACCAATGGTGGTGGGACTGGTTATTTAAATGGTTACCTGATTTTGAGCAATCAGACAATATTTTTGGCGGGATACTCGTAGTGATTTGTATTATAATCGTGCTATGTTGCTGTGTACAATGCATACCTAATCTATTTCCAATGTTTAAACAAAAAAGGGTTACTTTTAAACCAGTATGTTGTGGAAGTCACTAGTCAAAGGGTGGAGTGTACTGCTATCTGTATTTAACTACCAACTCCATCATGACCACTGACTCCATTTTGTGCTTAGCTTAGCTTCAAATGCTGTCACATTGGTGGTGCAGGTATTTTTCCAAGCACAGCTTGTTAACGTGCTGTCGCTTTTCTCATCAGGGAAGGGAACATAACATGGGGGATGCAATGTTGGTAAGAATGTACAAGGATGAGAAATGAGAATGTTTCTGACAGAGAAGGGTATAGCTGGGTCATGGAAGGACACCATGGGACCTGGCCAATCTGTGCGTGTTTTTTCAGCACTGACCCAGTACAGCCAGAGCTTGAATTTCACAACTCACTCAACAGAAGGGGGGTGTTTCTAGAACCTTCCTCCTAGTTTGTTTAAGGTACATAAGGTGGGGAAGCTTGACTCTGAAGGAGAAGGAACTAATTTCTGAGGGTGGACGCATTGCACAGAATAATCCTGTTGGGGAAATTTCTCCTGTCTAAACTATCACGGATTCCACACCTTCACGTTGGCAGATAAGGATGATTTAGGATTGGATCCCCAGGGTGATGCATTTTTAATTCTTAATAATTAGCTTTATTGTGTGCATGCATAAATATATGTAGACACTGTATATAAATATATATATATTCATGGTTGTTGTTTTGCATTTTCTTTGATTATTAGTTTCCAATTACTGTGATTATTTTAGTAGCTATACGTGTGTTTCTGCATTCAAATTAAGTGCTCCTGTTATTATTTTTGCAGATTTGTATTTGAAACCTGGGAAGTGCTTTAATAAATTCATTACTTAGACTAAGAGTGCTGCATTCTTTGCATTCTATAGCTTCGTTCGCTCTCAGTCTGAAGCAAAGCAGAACTCTCATTCACCAGAGCAAGTTGTCAGAGTTATTGATTCAGACACTCTGAGCTAAATACATCACCTACTACTCAGGATATGTGTTAAAAAAGTAATTTTTCATAACTAATCATGATTTTCTGCCTGCATGGACTTAGATGTTTAGGCTGTCACCCTAATGCTCATTGTTTTAATATTACAATGTGTAAAATACTTGCCATTCTTAATGCAACCTAACAAACATCTCTCAGAAGAGTATATATTTTTTCTAGTATAGTGTGTTGCAGATTATCAACATCTTTTATCCGACACAACACAGCAAAAGTGTTGTTGGTGTGCTGCATTGCATCACAAGTAGAGAGGTAAGCTGGGCCTTCAATGCAAAGTTATTTCTCTTAACCATTGTGCATTTGTTTTTTCCTAGTGCCAATTCGGGCACCATTAAGCCGTGGCCCAAGTGTGGCAGTGTTGTGTTCAGGATACATTATGTGCCTGATGGTGTTTAGTCCTGCATGTAAAGTAACCTTTGAGACTATTTCTTCTTACTATGTCTTAAATAATTCATCACACATGGAAAGAAGAAATAATGTAATGTAAAATAAATATATTGCCTGCCTTATCCCAGATTGAATGTTCATTCTGATTCCATTGAATTCTTCTTCACAAGCCTGTAATGATGTGGATGTGTGTGGACATTAATGACTTTAAGCATGGGAAGGTACAAAACCCATACATGTCATTGTGCTCACACAAAACGTAGGGCTATGCAGCATCAATGTTATGCTTTGCTAAACAGTATTTCAAGACATATAGTTCAATTATAAACTGCAGAAGGCAAAACCTCATTTTAACACACGTTATTATTACTTAAGAGCCGTTACATTGTGAGACATGTGTTTTGAATATTACTCATAATTTTCTATTAATCTCTTTCTTAATGCAAGCCCAATTATTTTAAAACTAATAGTCAACACACTACAGCAGTTTCAGTTGTTGTGCTTTGTTGTGGGATGCTGAGGGTATACCAGTGTGCCATATTTGGTATTAGAAGGGGCTTCTGTGTTGAAAGCATGCGATGGTGCACTTCATGCTGCCATGCACCATCACAGACACTCTAGCATCATAGTGCAAGTGTGTTAACTTTGTGGCAAGTATAGTTTAGTAGTCAAAAATTCTAAATTGTCTAAATGTACCATATATGTAGTTTTCCTGATTTTATGTATGTTGCAAAATGCACCACATAATAAAATATGTAAACTGTAGAAGAAATATAAAATAAAAATGTTTTACTTTGCCTCATGGATGTCAGTTTTTTAAATTTAAAATCCTGCTATGTCAATATTTTCACACAGTTATACCTGACAAAAAACACACGTGGCACTTTCCATAGAACATAACATTTATGCAAAGACAATTAAGGTGGTGGGTAGTGCAAATTTGTCTTTATTTTGATGACTATCAAATCAAAATACTAATTGTTGTATTATTTCAAAATTCTACATGACCCAGTGCATTGTGGTTCCTCAAAAAAAAGTAATTGTAAACTGACTCAAAAATTGTGATTAATGTTTGAAGGTTAAATTAAATGTATAAATGTAAAATTTTTAAATATAGTCTCACTATATCGTAAAATGAATTTGTGACATAACTTTTTTTACAAATGCAAAATAAATAAATACACCCTTATTTTTGTATTTCATCTTCAGCAGAAGAACAAGTTTAGCCTGAACTGCAGATGACCATGACTTCAATCTGCCATCCTTGGTTGATGACATCTTCAATTATTTCCTGGAAGTTTTCAATGATTCTCCTCCCATCCTAGCAAGGGATGAAAATGTTGCTGTGTTTGTAAGTGATCTGACACAGACTTCACATTCAACAAATGGGCACGTGCTGGGCAAGATCACGTAGACTCTCACGTAGGCTTTGAGAGAAAAGTCTACTGGATTCAGCTGCAGATGACGGAAGAGACCAAGTCATGGATGGATACATTGATGGGCACTCTAGAAGGAGTCTAGAGTGGGCTGAGCCCCATCAAGTGGTTGGAACCCATTCTTGGCTCCATTGAAGAGTCTAAAGCTGACATTGTTGTTGTTTTCTCTTCTCTCTGATGACAGTAGCAATGTCCTTCTCGCTCGTATACTAGCGATGTTGTCAAGCATGCAGAGCTCATCAGTTCCTCCATCCATTCTTTCCAGCATGAAATGGAGTCCAACATGGGCTTCTTCCTTTTCACTATGAGTGCCCTCAACAACATTATTGTAGCTATATTACAAAATTAGCAGTCCCTTGCCAGGGATTGTCATGTAACTTTCAGAGCACTCACTAATGTTTTAGGTAACTTGCACTTTACATCTTCCTCCTGTGGTGAGTGTCATTAGGCACAGGTCCGCCTATGTCTACGTCTCAACCACAACATAGGAGCATGCAGAGTCACCAGAGGATGACGATGTATGATGCACTAATTGGCAATGCAAGTAATAATTAGTGAGTTGCTCTTTATTAGTCCTTTCCTTGGTCCTGTTATTGTCATTATGCTATCTGTTTTCATTTACTCTGCAGTCCTCTGTAGGTGCTATGGTATTTAATTTCTCCATATTTTGATGCCACAAAGCAACCTTTTTAAAAAAGGGACAATTTAAACAAGTATCTTTCTTTCACTTTATAGCAACATTTGTATGTGCAGTTCATAAAAGGATATTTGTGTAATGCTTTTCCTCTTCTGTAAAGGTCAATTTTCGTACTTGCTTCTCAATGACACTGGTTCCTTTTCCGAATTAACGCCAAGTTCTATTGTTTTGCTTCTGTGGTTGCTACTGTGTTTAGCTCCAATACAGTAGCCTTTAATGTTAAAGTAATTATGACCTATCATAACTACACTGGACTTTTACCCTGGTGATGTTCACTGCTGAGTATTGTGTTTAGCCACAAGTTTGTCTTACAAGACCCATTATCCTTGTCTTGCTTTAGGAATATTAATCTTAATCAAATTACAAATATAGGTCTTTACAAAATGCGATTTCTGATAACGGATGTCTGGTTTGCGTCCTCCTGCTCAATGGTTATAAAAAAGAAATGGTGTTGTTCAATCAATGATTCGTGTGAGTTTTGAAAACAAGTTTTTTTTTTTTTTTTTTTTTTACCAGTGGTCAGTCACTACTGCAATGTCTTTTCTTGTGCCTCTCTGTTTGGCTATCATATATAGGGGGTCATTACAACCCTGGTGGTCTTTGACCACCAGGGTTGTTTTGATGGAAGCACCGGCAACAGGCTGGCAGTGCTTCCTGGGGAATTACGTGCCACTTTAGTCCCGGCGGTTTAAATCCCCCAGGGCAGCGCTGCCCAGGGGATTACGAGTCCCCCTCCCGCCAGCCTTTTCATGGCGGTTTGAACCGCCATGAAAAGGCTGGCAGAAAAGGGAGTCACGGGGCCCAAGTCTCATACTTGTTTATGTAGTATAGCGCAGAAGCCGGCTCCATGTTTGTCATCAACTCGATCCGGGTTTGGCAGGCTCGTATACATCGGTTTCGGCATCTTTGATAGCTGGCTTTGTGTTCCGGTATCTAATGTAGTTGGATGCCTAGCCCAGCTTGTGGCTTCCCTCATTTTCGGATTTATTCGAACGGTGAGTAGCATACTGCGGATCGTTCTAGTGTAACGTGTTTCCTTTTTACGATTAAACAAGATATACAGGCCCTCTTTACAACTTCGGTGGTCTTCACAGAAGACCGCCGAAGCTGTGGGCGCCATTATACCACCAGTGCTGGCGGTATTTCTGGCTCCCTATTTGGACTTTTCCGCTGAGCCAGCGGACGGTAACAATGTTACCGTCCGCTGGCCCAGCGGAAAAGTCACATCAACATTGCTGCCGGCTCGTAATAGAGTCGGCGGCAATGCTGATGTGCAGCGGGTGCAGTTGCACCCATCACGCATTTCACTGCCTGAAATTCGGGCAGTAAAATACGGGATGGGGCTGTGCCTGGGGGCCCCTGCACTACCCATGCCAAGTGCATGGGCAGTACAGGGGCCCCCAGGGGCACCCCAAGTCCCCCTTACCACCAGCCTTTCCATGGCAGTGTTTACCGCCGTGGCTAGGCTGGCGGTCGGGGACTCATAATCCTGGCGGTATAGTGGAGGGGCCGGCGGTATGGCCGTGGCTATTGTGCCATGGTCATAATAGCTGGTGGAACACCGCCAGCCTGTTGGCGGTGTTACCGCCAGCTTGCCGCCAGCCGCCAGGGTCGTAATGAGGCCCATAATTTCTACAGTCTGGGGCTAGTACGAGAGTAATGTTTTGATGTCTTTCTAATTAGTCCATTCCCCTAGAGTTTTCCTTGAGTATTGATTTTGTTATTGGTTATCCCCCATCCCCAGTTTAGGAGATTTTAGGGACATATGAGTTACCTTTTAAGCTCTTTCTGCCTTGGTCTCTTGCAGGACCAGCCATATACACTACTATATTATGACAGGGTCACAGATTATTGGGTACTCTGCTGGATACCAAGACTATGGCCCATATTTATACTTTTTGATGCACAACTGCGCCAACGCAGTTGTGCGTCAAAAATTTTAGCGCCGGCTGACGCCATTCCAACGCGCCATGCGGGCGCCTTATTTATGAAATGACGTTAGCCGGCGCTGTGGACTGGTCTGAGTAAAAAAAAATGACTCACACAAGGCAGCGCCATTGTATGGGAAAATAGGGGTTGTGCGTCAAAAAATGGTGCAAGTCAGATCTGAGGCAAAAATCAGGCCACAAACTGTACTTGCGCCATTATTTTTGTTCCACAACCCCCATTGACATGACTCCTGTCTTGGCAAAGACAGGAGTCATGCCCCCTTGCCCAATGGCCATGCCCAGGGGACTTCTGTCCCCTGGGCATGGTCATTGGGCATAGTGGCATGTAGGGGGGCTCAATTCAGGCCCCCCTATGCCACTTAAAAAAAACAGAAAAAAATACTTACCCCAACTTACCTCAACTTCCCTGGGATGGGTCCCTCCATCCTTGGGTGTCCTCCTGGGGTGGGTGGGGGTGGCAGGGGGTGTCCCTGGGGGCAGGGGAGGGCACCTCTGGACTCCTTCCGAGCCCACAGGTCCCTTAACGCCTGCCCTGACCCAGGCGTTAAAAAACGGTGCACAACAGTCTGTGTGCCGTTTTTTTAGGCCCACCCCCTCCTGTGCATCAAAATGACGCCGGACTATAAATAAGGCGCACAGGCCTTAAAGTCATTTTTTGGAAGGGGACGCCTACCTTGCATATCATTAACGCAAAGCAGGTTCCTGCTTCCAAAAAATTACGCTCATGGTGGAATTTTGACGTCCGCGGGGTCGGGCGTCAAAGTTTAAATATGGGGCAAGGTTTGCGCCGGATGCGCGTCAAATTTTTTGACGCACATTCGGCGCACATTCGGCATATAAATATGCCCCGATGTGTATACCTATGTACACCTTTAGGTGAGCTTCCATAGTCTTCTTGAATGTTCCTTTTCTCCTTTCGTTTTCCTTATATTCTACTTTGGGTATCACTACTGGTGGTGTTCTTCGTTGTTTGAACATGGATATTAAACTTTGTGTATTATTTCCTGAGCACGTTTTAATCATTTTATTATTTTCTTTCTTATTGTTTTTCACATGGAAGTTTGTGGTTTTCACACTATTTAGGTGTGTTGGTGTTTATCACTTGGTGTGTGATGCAGGGATACATTGTGAATATTGGATTGAGCATTATATCATTTGCTTTTTATAATTTGTTCAGAGCTGATTGATTGGACGGAACATCTCTTTCTATATTTTTTAACCCGTATTTTTTAACCAACTTTGGACACTATCTGCATGCCCTGAGGAAGGTGTGTGGCCTTTTGGCAACTTTACACCGAAACGTACGTCGGCATGATTGACATTGTTGGCGAAGAAGAAGAATTAGTTTCTCTGGATTCAGATTGACAGTACTTGATGTCCAGTACCGTCCTAATTAGAGACTATCCAAGGAGAGATTATCATTATATCTTTTCTAAGTCTTGTTTGATTTAGATAATTATTTGGGTATTACAAGCATATAGACTTAACAGGAATTGATTACATGACACTTGGATTCGATGAATATAATATGTATAAAGCATGATTATATGGATTGACACCTGTACTGGATTCAGTTAGTTGTCCTTTCTATTTATTTTTTATTGTATGGTTGTGTAAGGTATAAGTGAGTATAATTGGTGTTTGAAAGAGAGTTTTCCAGGCTGCCTTGTGAACGTTTATTTTCATATATATATGTGTTATCATTCATAAGTTGTATAATAAAGTGATATTGTTCTATATTATATAAGGATTGGAATTTTTTGTGTTTGCTCAACGGGTAACGAATCATTACTTAGATTCCATTTGGAACTATTGTAGGAGGCAGGTTTCTTTTGTCTTTTCCGTTTACAGGTCCCTGTCCTCTCTCTTTAGCACAAAAGCTGCAGCACTCAAAAAAATGTTCATAATAAAAATGTCCTCCAGTTGAGTTGTGTATATGGAACTATGCTCAACTGACTACTTGGCTGTATTTATGGATCAATGCTCAACCGATCTCTTTTGATGCCCTTGGCTACTAATCAAAGGAATCCACTACAACCAACTTTAAATTGAAATTAAAATGATGTTTTAGAATGTTCTTTTTTAATAGAATTGTACAAATAAAAAAACATATTTACTAGCGTTCTACAGTATACAGTGCAATACAGCAAGGAAACTTGCTGCACTTGCTGTGCTGCGCCTTGCACTGGCACACTGTGTGCTGCCTAGCAACATCAGAGGTATGCTTGTGCCATGGTGCAAGGGGCTGTGTTACAGGCAGAATTGTTTTGTACAGGAAGGCATGCTTTCCTGCACAAAAACAATCCTAAGAGGCAATTTCCTCTTTCTATGAGTGATGCAGAATGTTTTTGGGTGGAGTCCTATTGGCATCAGAAGAAAGAGTTTTTAGCATTCTGTATGTCATTTGTGAAGATAAATACCAATGCCGACTTTTACTAAGTGGATACAATGGAACATAAGTCCATAAGTGTGAGTTCCTAATTTACTCAAATGATGATTTGTGCCACCTTGCATGATATTGCATGATATTGCAAAGAAATGAAATGGTAAGCGTTCCATGGGTGGAGCATGAGCATTCTTGTGCAACGACACTTTGAAACAAAACCTGGAATTGTAGGCTGCAGCATATACAGAAAGAGGAAATCATCACTTAAAATTGCTTTTGTACTCAAAGGCATCTCTTCCTGTCCAAAATAAATCCTGGCACAAGAGTGCCTGCATTCATGGTGCATTTCTACTCTTTCATTTTCACACTAAGCTGCCCAGAACATTGTCTTGCTGTGCTGCATTGCGTGAACAATTATTAAATCAGGGCTTGTCTGTTGCATGAACAAATCGTTGTTCCATGGTGTGTGTGTGTTGTAGTACAAAAAATGTTGGAAAGGATCTGGCTGCTGTAAATATTTATACCACCATATTTGCATGTGTGGACGAATTATACACAGAGAAAGATAAATGTCCTGGAAGTTATGGTGCATGGCTACAATCCCAACAACCACTCACTATGTTTGTTATATTTGTTTAATGGTGAATGCAAAGTGTTCCAAAATGAACATAATGGGGTGGACCCTTGCTTCAAATCTGTTTTGCTAAACAATAACTCATCAAAGCCCACAGCATGTTTAATTTATGCCATGTATGCTGCATGTGTTTACACCACACTTCAGTTGTGTAGCTACAGTATTTCTACTGGCAATGCATTTTTTGTTTCACATTGAATAGTATTTTAATTATAAAGGGCACCATTCTGCTCTTTGAAGTGTGAGCAATCTTAGAGGGCTTTGTAGGTTCATACCAGGGTTGGTATGTCTATGGTAGGTATGTTTGTGACCTACAAACGTCCTTGAAAGGACAGCATCAGGGTAGCAATTTCCTCATAGAATTACTGAATGGCTAATTTTTTTGACAGATGCAAGCCTTAAATTTCTTGCTGGGAATGTTTGAGTAGTAGAGTATATATGTGTGGGTGTTTGTTGTGGTTAAGTTAAAAGTATTTTTTTTGTTTGGTATATTGGAGTTTGTGTGGTTTTTGAGGTAGCATCCACTTTATTTTTGTTAATTTGTTTCTTTCTAAGATTTTTATTGGTTTGCACATTGTGATGGTGTCACTGCTTTGATGTAGGGTTGAACATGATTTTGGAGTTATTCCTAGGGATATCCTCAACAGTATGATTTATGTGTGATACTGTCAGGTTGACTGCTCTTTTGAGTTACTTTTGGTAGAGTTAGTTCTTGTCTATCAAGGAGACGTTTACATGATCTATATCTCGGGAGACTGCTATATGCACTACTCTTTGTGTGAAGGTTTTGCCCATCCTGTTGATTTATTTTAATGAATTGTGAGCTGATGGTGAGGTTAAGAATGATGTGTCGGTCTTTGTAGTTGTGCAAAGACTTTGGGCCTCATTACAACTTTGGCGGTCTTTTGGGAAAACTGCTGCGGGGGCGGCCACTAAAAGACCACCATGTTGACAGTCATCCGACCACTGTATTGAGTCACACTGTTAAGACCGCCATAAAACAGACAAAAATCCAACACCCCCAGGACACAGGAGGGCGGGAAAGAGTCAGTTCCACCACCAGCACGACACAATTCCACCTACCAGATTATGAGCCACAAACCAGCACAGCTGTTGTACAATGGTGGTAAACCATTAGCGGTGCAAACTACCATGGCCAAAACCCACTACTGTCAGAACACAGAACCACATTGGACAGTTTGAATACCCCACACCTGACACACATCCACACACACCTACTCGCAGCACTCTGTAACACACCCCCACACAACCAAGAATCCTTTGCAACTAAAACAACAAAGACATACATAGAGAGCAGGCAATTACAGAGAGAGTACCCTAACACCATAGGCACACACACACAACACACATCATACACCAGCACAACGAACACACAACACACATTACAAGCACACACAAATCACCATGAGTGCCCATCACTCACAATGCACCTCCCATAGCCCATTATACATCCACCACTGCACCCTTACACACAACATCCCCCACCTCAACTCAATCACAACCATGTCCACACAAAAGCACCCATGGTTCACAGACAACGAGTTGAGGGTCATTGTGAATACAATTGTCAGGGTAGAGCCACATCTGTTTGGAGCACAGGTTCAGCAAACATTGATTGCCAGGAAAACTGAGTTGTGGTAAAGAATAGTTGACAGGGCCAACTCAGTAGGCAACCATCCACGCACAAGGGAGGACATTAGGAAGAGGTGGAATGACTTACGGGGAAGGTACATTCCACGGTATCACAACACCAGATCGACGTGCTCAAGACTAATAGTGCGATTCCACCTCCTCCTTCGCAGTTCACCTCTTGGGAGGAGAAGGTCATGAACATTCTGCATCCCGAGGGCCTGACTTGAATACTTGGGGGACTGGACTCTAGTAAGTACCCACAACTTCCAGGTCACACACTTGTCATGTCCTGCATGCTTCCTCACCACCCAAATACTACCCGATGTCTAACAACACCTCCCACCCATTCACCTACTGCCCCTCTCCTGCATGCCAAACCTCCACCTAGCTCAACTGCCCACACAAAACATGGCAAATGCACAGATAGCATTGGCTAATATTATCAACATGACTTCCACAATGCACTAGCTCATCTACATGAAAACCTGGAGTGCGCATGTCACATCCCATGTCATGCATGTACGACTAATGTACGAGCTACACCAATTAGATGGCACGACTGAGGACCACTACATGGCAATGACAGCAATGCAATGGCACAACACAATACCAACCAAGGTTAAACACAGCTACAGCTCTGTGACAAATCAAAATGGCCACTCATACTGATCTCCACCCGTGAAATGGACTCCCCATGGTATGGGAAGTAAGATGGCAGACTCCATGCACATGCACAACATGCACAGACAGGACATTTAACCTTGCAAACTCACACACAGTCCTCCTACTGGGACACGATGGCGCAATGTCCAGCCATTTCGTGTCACATCTAGCAAATCTGACTATTCACCATGTAACAGTGCTGAATAGTCACGTGAAGTATCAGACAGTACCTGAACCCATCCACAGTGCTATATATACCAAACCTCGATGACAGCACCCAATATGGAGTATAGAACACATTCACAGACTACTATGTACCACCAATGGTATGCTGTGCAGCATCTGTCATTGTCATAGCAGGGAATAATGTAAAGCCACTGTATGCAGCTGACAAACAGATAACCAAACACACTTTCAAAAATTAACTCTGTGTCTCACTCCATCCACAGAGACCCCTGCCAGTGCAACCATGGAGAGGATAACAGAGATTGCCAGCCCTCCTCAGGACAAAGGCCCCAGTGAGGACAACACACCTGGATATCTGGACACTGACAACCTACCTGGCACATCTGGGACACCTGGTCAGTCTTTAGCTCCATGCCTCACCCTGCCCACATCTATCCCCCAACCCAGTAGCTACAACTTCACAGCCAACCCTCCGTCCCTAAACCTGTGTCCCAAGTACTGTTCAAACAATTGTGTGCCCCACAGTACAGGGACCGGAGCCGACTACTCACACCCCAGAAAATGAAGGTCCTGTGAACACTAGGAGTGGGGACACTGTGCAGGGGCACAGGCACCTGGGGCAGGGGATGTGGAATGGAAGCTGCGGGCCAGAGGATGGGGCCCCAAAGGGACTCCAATGACCAAGAAACCATCTACCACGTCATGGGAGCATACCAACAATCCCAGGACAAGATGGGTCAGATCATCACCATGTTGGGGGAAAACCAAAGGCTGCAGAGGGAAATCCACCAGGAGGTCATGCAGCAGTGGCAGGCCCACAATGCCACCATGGCTTTCATTGCAGGGGTGCTTAGAGACATCAACACCACCCTGCATGCTTCCTTGACACACCACCAGTCCCCTTCTGCTGGAAACCTAACATCTGAGTCATCTACAACTGTGGCAGCTAGTGGAATGGAGGCCCTGCCAGGGGGCCCAGAAGCCTCAGACACTCCTTCCTCTGTAGCTGAAGAACCTCCCGGCAAACATGGACGTCCACCCAGACATCCGGCTGGAGCAGATGCCAAGACCAAACCCACTGCCAGGTAGTTAATCTCACCTGAAGTGTCTCCCTTGTGTGCCATTGAGACTCCCTGTTAACTGTTCAGAGACATTACTCAATTTTCCAATAGCACATGGACACTGGACCTATGCAACCAACTGCTGTAGCAGCTACTCTGATTATTGTATGAACCATGACCTCATTCATAACCTTTTGGACAATTTGAGCACCTTAATTTTGCCTTTCACAATCATGATATGCACAATAAACACCATTGAACACAGCTACTGTATATGTGTTTTAAATAAAACATCAACAATTCTGATGCTTGCAAACTGTGGTCTGGTAATGCCCCCCTATGTCAAACAGGCATTGTAATGGACAGCAGAGGGAGGTAGCCTCAGCAGGAGACACATTACAACAGATATGTCTCAGGACAGATGTCAGAGAGCTTGAAATCCAAGCCCACACAAGAGTATAGTCAGTATTACAGCCTGCAAAAAGAGCATGACAGAGAATGCCATCAGGATGGAAGGCATGGTACCACATCTGCAGGTCATAGATGTCATAGCCACTGTAGTATGCCTCCTAAGCAGGGGTCCCCAGATATTACATATACATGACTAGGTACAGTAAATTCACACATATCATCCTACCAGCCATCTGCCATGCATAACCCTCATTTGTGCAATCATGTACCAATGGCTAATGACTATGAATGCCACAAGCCATAGGTAGCAGAGGCACAGATTTCTATACCACAGTCAGTGGGTGGCATGACATGAGAAGAGGAGAAAGCAGGATGCATAGCTCAATACTGGTCTGTCCATTTGAGAAGTGAATGTAGGAAACTGCAGTGAGAACACATGTTTGAGATGAACCACTTTTACTGTGCACCTTACATTCTATGAGCCTGCTTCCACAAGTCACACATAGGGATAGGACCACATTACACCCCACTGAAGAATCACACCAGGAGAAGTTTTTTCACCAATGATTGTGGACATACAGTACTTGAAACTCCCCACTCAATATACCTGTATGTCACTGGAAGTACTGATTGATGAGCTCAGACCTGGAGTTAGCTGCACCTTCTTCCTCTGGGTCCTCATCACTTGCCATGTCAGCATTTCCAACCAGTCATCCAGCTGCCTTACCCTCATCAGCTAGCAATGGAATCTGACATCTCAGGGCTTGATTGTGGAGAATGCAGCAGGCAACGATCACTTGGCATACCTTTTGGGGCGAGTAGAGGAGGGCACCTCCAGATAGGTCGAGGCACCTGAGTCTGGTCTTCAGTAGGCTAAATGTTTGCTCGATTACACGCCTCGTCCCTCCCATGAGCCTCACTGAAACAGAGTTCCCTTTCAATGGCATGGTACCTCACTCATGTCAACCGCCAAGGTAGGTTTGGATAGCCAGAGTCACCTGTGTGCACAAATGTAGGACCAGTGAAATAACAGGTACAGCGACTGTGCAGAAAGTGATGACAGGTGACATAACATTGAAACACCTTAATATGCATGCATACAAACGATCCAGGCACTCTCTGTGTGTAGTCATGCCATCATGTGGGGCATTGCTGTTCCTCAAAATGTAGGAGTCATGGACAGATCCAGGAAACTTGGCAGTGACTTGTGAGATGTACTGGTCTGCCAGACACACCACCTGAACATTTATGAAGTGGTAGTTGTTCTTGTTCCTATACCTGTTCATTGGCATTGGGAAGGACCAGGGCTACATGAGTGCCATCAATGGCATCTACCAAATGAGGAATGTGTCCCATATCATAAAAGTCTGCCTTCACGCAGGCCAAGTCCGCTCGTTGGGGGAACCTGATGTAGCTGTCCAGCTGCCTCAACAGAGCACACAATACATCCTTCAACTACAGACTGAACATGGGCTGAGACATACCTGCTGTTAAGGCCACTGTATTCTGAACGGAGCTAGTGGCAAGAAAGTGTAGCACTGACAAGACTTGTACTATGGGAGGGATATATTAGGGATTGTGTATGGCTGGCAACAGATCAGGCTCCAACTGCATACATAGATCCATGATGGTCTGACGATTGAGTCGATATGCGTGGATTAAATGCCTGTCCTCCATGGTTGCAAGGTCAACTAGTGGACGCTATATTGGTGGTTGTCTCAATCTCCTCATTGCAGGATATCTAGGTTGAGAGGAGAGAATGTACAATGAGTAAAGCAGTAGGAACATTTATGCAGCACATGTTACATCAGCACACACCTAAGAATACTGGGCATGCGTTGCACAGATTACATATACAATAACGACCATGCTTATGCGCATTGGACACCCTCCTTGCTGCACATTGGTTTACCTGTAAGTCATGTAGTACAAATGTCATATGTGTCATGGAACATGTGTGGATGACTGAGCTAACCTGCACAGATCATGCAATATGTATTGGAAACTACCACTATTTAGCCGCTGCATAAGTGCCTCCGAGTATCCAAACATGGTTATCAACTATTATACAGCCACATCACGTCATTGTGACAAGAATGTCACAAATTGAAGCACCGCCATGATGGCACAACATTGGGTCACCCTGTCATTTGGGCAAGCATATGTATGGCACACTTATTTAGGGACATCCATCGATTATTTGTGCACAAAATGGCAGGCACCTGTCCTGATGTAGTGGACAGTTGGAAGTGACCTATGTCTGCCTGCGGAAGTCATCTTGGTGGTAAGCGGACGCAACCGCTGTGCAACTTGTCACTGGTTAACATTGCTGCCTGTGGCAGACAGGGGCCAATGGCGATGACCACTGGTGGTGACGGTCCTGTACATGGCAGCCGTGACTGCCATTTTTTGCAGCCTTGCCTACTTGATTCCTGACACTGTTGCTAACAAGACCTCCACGACGTAAGCTGCTGTGTACTACCTCTGGGAGCCATCATGCCATGTCCTGCAGATGATAGGGCCCCTGCATTCACCCTCTGAAGAACTGGAGAAGCTGGTAGAAGAGGTCCTACCCTGTATGGACAGCTATATGGGGCACCTGAGGAGCAGGTGAGTCCTGTGTCATGGTCATGTGTGACAGGGGTTGTGTGTGACTTTGATTCGGGCAAGTGTACTGGTGAGGGAGTATATGCATGCAGAGGGCATAAAGTGAAGGTGTGTGAGCAGAGATGATGGGTATGTGTGGGCACTTGCTGTGACCGATGTGCAGTGTTCACTCCTCTTGGTATGGTGCATGTGTACATTACTTTCTCCTTTTGTCTGTGTCATCCATGCAGGTGAATGCCCATCAGAAGAAAGGGATCTGGCGTGCAATCGGCAAGCAAGTGCAGACCCTGGTGGAGCACCCATTGTCACAAGCGGTGGGAGGACCTGAGACACTGGGCCCAGAAGACCATTGAGGCCCAGCTGGGGATGTCCTCCCAATGAGGGAGGGGTGCCCGTCGGACCCTGACCCCCCCCAATGGCCCACATTATGGCACTGGCCTACCCGGAGGTGGATGGGCATTTGAGAGCAGCACAGTAGCCACAAGGGGGAGAGTACTGACTGTATCCTGGTAATTGGCTATGGTTGTATGGTGTTTGCTGCCTCACTGTAGCTTCTGTGACAATGTATTAAGTGCAACATGTATGTAGAGTAGTGGACATGTGTAGTTCCCACCTTGCCTGGGTATTAAATGTAGATGTGGCTTCATGGGTTTCTATCAGTAGATTAACATCTCCTGTGTCATAACATCTCCGTGTGTGAATGTGGAGATGGTCAAATGAATATGCCGTATGTGTGACTCCATCCTGCCCAGTCTATGGATGTGAGCTTGTGTATCACCTACCCATTGAGTCTGACCTGGTCCTTCCATCTGCATATTAGCATTGGTTGCTCTAATGCATCTTTCCACTCCCATCTTTATTGATCATCTGTATTTGCAACTGGCAGCCTCTCATATTTGGTACAAGGGCTCTAGGCTTCTAATACTGATACAGGTATAGGCTCCATGTGAGGCAGCAAAATCATTTACACCACAGATATGGCCTGTATAGGACTGTACTGAGGGCTTGGTAGTTGTATCCCAGTTGTCTGTTCATCTTCAATCAATGGAGTATATGAAGGTTCCAACAGCAGGACAATATGATTTGGGTGCCTGATTTGGTTAAATTGGACTCACCATGCATTTCCATGTTCTTGACTTGTGGGGATATTACCTTCAACCCAATGGGAATGTTCTAAAGGTGGTGAGTGCCTAGGCAGATCTCGCCTATGCCAATATGCAATGTAAATGCCATGTGTGCCAATGCCCTACCAATTACATTGCAAGTTAGCTTAGTTGCTGCCTACATCATGTCTCAATGTTTAATTGGGGGCACATCTGATGAAGTGGGACAATGACTGCTACCCTTGGCCTAGCTGATGTGTGAAATTTGGACAGGATAAGGTTTGTATGAATTATGAGATGGTGATGTAACCCTTTAGGTGTATCATCATTCCTGTAGCAGCCATATGTAGTAGTGAGATATACTGTCAGTGTAATGGCAGTCATGTAGGTCCATGCGTGCATTGTGCATACATGCCATTTCCGTCTGACATGTGTGTTGTCAGGACTTAGGTACAGGTAATCAAATACCAGGAATGGTGTGAGTGATGGTGGTCTGATCATGTTGTGAAGTCGAACTACTGTAACTGCATGTCAGGTGAATTGGTATGTGGCCTATGATGTAATATGTGGCTCCCTGAAGTTCATTAGTTGTGACACTGTACTCAGTGATTGACTATGGATGTGTTATGTGTGTTATGTAGGCCATTGCAGATGCACTTAGATGTATGAATAGTTGTGGTATATATGTGTTTTGTGTCTGCAGATCTTCCTCTGTGATAGGGTCAGACTAATCACATGCCTGTCCCCAGGCTTGCATTCTACATATCAGATGTCACCTGTTTGGGAGATCAATTTGTAGTGGAAACATTAGTTATCTGATCTATATTGGTAGTTCTGTACAGAGTGTTGGGTCAGCCATGTTATGTGAGAGGCAGGGGCTGTCTGGTCTGTGAGTCGAGTAGTCTTCACTATCAAGGGACATTACAAATGGACATGGACTGATCAGGTGAAGTTACAGTACAGGCCTGATGTGTTTTGTTGACTTACCTGCTCCTCCAGTAGGTGATAGGAGTATGGAGCGCTATGATCAGGATTCAGGTAGTCATTTGCACTTCAGCCAGGGCATGATGTGCATGGCATTGCTGTTGATCATGTGTATTGTTCCAGTCGTGCTAACTTACTTTGATATGGATATGGGTGTGTGGATTGGCATACAGGAGTGGGTAGTTGTGAAATGCAGTGACATTGTGTAGGATATGGGTATTGCCACCTGTAATAGCCTAGCCAGGAGATGTTTACCAACAGATGTGAATGTTCAAGTTTGTATGTGAGGAATATGTTAACCCTCTCTCTCTCTCCCTCCTGCTCTCTCTCTATTTGTGTGCATCGGTAGGCAAAGAAGAAAGGGCACAGGCGAGTGGGGATGTCGCAGGCCACGGGACCCGAAGTGCTGCTACCAGCGACAGCGAGGGATCCAGTGGCACAGAGGGCGAGGGGAGTTCCACAGGGAAGACTGGATCTTCAACATCATTTTCAGAATCCTCCTCCAGTGGATACTCCCTGGTGGTGGTGGAGGACCCTTCTGGGGCCACCACAGCACCATCTAAGTCCGCCACCCCCCTCCCTTTAGCTCCCCAGTCAGTTGTCTGTGCCCGCTCACCCAAGAGGGTGGGTGTCTCCTTCACCGCAGGCACCTCTGTCCCTGGCCCAGTCAGCCCTGCCGCCCTCAGTGAGGAGGCTATTGACCTCCTGAGGTCAATCTCTGTGGGTCAGTCGACCATTGTGAAGGCCATCCAGGGACTGGCAACTTAAGTCCAACAGAGTAATGCATTCCTGGAGGGCATTCACTGTACATTGGCTGGCCTACAGAGATTCTTTCAGGCTCTGGCCTCCTCACTGATGGCAGCTAGTCACCCTATGTTTTCCGTCCCCCTCTCCACCTCCCTCTTCCCAATTCTAGAACCCACTTCCCCGTCCCAGCCAAAGCACACAAACAGAGAAGCATGCACCCACCTCTACATCCAAGCCTACAGCTGACAGGCACAAGCACCACAAGACTCACCACCGGCATGCATACAAACAACACCAACCTGCAGACACACCAACATCCACTACCTGCACAGACTCCCCCAACACCCCCACCTTCACAGACACCACACTAGACACACCTGCAGTCTCCATACCAACATTCACTGATACAGCCACCACTCCAATCCTACCCATAGTTAGCACAATAGCAGACCCTCAGACGTCCACCCCAGTCACCACATCTGCAGACACCACAACCACGACACACAAACATTCAGCACATCATCCATACCTGCGGACACTACCCCAACAGACAGTCACCCATCCACCATGGCATCTCCCAGCACCTCCTCCCAAGACACATAAACACCCACACTCACCCACCCAACAGACACCCAGGAAACACAAGCATCCCTCACACAAGCATTCACCCAAGACATCCACCATGACACCTCTTGCAACCACTCCATTTTGCCATGACCGTCCCTATGTGTCAAAAAAGGTGTCCCTCTCTGAGTTTTCCCTCTTCCCTACTCCGCTCCCACCCCGCGATACCCCCAAACGGTCTGTGTCCCTCTCAAAGTCCAGCCCTTCCACCTCCAAGTCCTCCCTAGCCCCCTGCTAGTACCCATGCCCCTCCCTCTGCCAAGAAGTCAACCCCTCCCAAGTGTTCCCATCCCTCCCCTAAACCTCACCCTAAGCCCCCCAAGCCCAAAGACCATAATGACCCCATATGTGCCTCTAATATATACTCAACGTTATAAGAAGTGGGTCTCTGTCAATTTATATTATGTGTAAAGCATGTCCTGTGATGCTGCCATGGAGCTATGAGTTGATGAGTGGCTGAGTGTTGTTGGTTTGGGGAGCAGTATAGATATTCTTCATTTAAATCGCGTTGTGTTGTGTAGAGAAAAGAATGTCAATCTTTGCTATCTGTTTTTTTAAAGAAATGAAATAATGATTACTAATGGGTTTTTTTACATTGTCTAGCAACATTGAAGACAAATTTAGGAAAAAAACTACATTTGCAGAACAATGCACCAAAAAGGGCACTTGTATGTTTATAAGAAAACCTGCACCAACACACCAGCCTGCAAGTGTAAAAATAGCAAGTAAAAGCAGACTGATGACAGTGAAGCAAAAACAGTTTTAAAAAAACATATAACACACAGAAACACAATTGACAACTTTTGAACAAAAATATATAAATTAAATGTGATAATAAACCAGCAACTGCACCTAATTACAATAACGTTAAACGGATGCCAAGAGGTACTCTACATCATGACACAGAACTTGTGAACATTTAATTTAAATATGTTATGACTTGTTGTTTATTTGAAATAACATTTATGAGATAGTAATAGGTTAGTTAGATTTTATAAGTATTTTAGAAGGAGGACAGAAAATGTATAATATATGTTCAGGTAGATGTTTTATTTATTAAGAGGGTAGGTGTGTGTAATAAGATTTAGGATAAGCTAGTGCAAGTGTCTCCAACCTTTTCTGTAATAAGAGCTACTTCTGTTCAACAACAATCCTCCCGAGCTACTATTATTATTAGAGATGTAGTAGTAACCACATCAGACAAGATTACAATAGTGGCCACCATATGCATGATTAATAGTTGTGATCACCTTCATGCATTGGGCACACTTGCCATCCACAATGTGAAAAAAAGCTTTGTCAAATGAGATGCCTCTACATGGGTAATACAAAACAGCCATAGTTGCAGTGCCCCAGCACCAAGTTAATAATATTAGTAATATTGTCCCCAGCATTGTTTGATTTTTATTGCTCAAATATCGGCTTTAAATATATTTACAGTGAAGCCGTTTTTGCCGGTCAGCCCAGCAGAACCAGTGCCATGCCATTGGCCTCAGCTCCCTTAAGTCTGCATTCTGAGGGAGACCCCCTGCACTGCCCATGTCATGGGATGGCCAGTGTAGGGGGCCCCCTGTGGCCCCTATAACTGGCTTTCTGCCTGCCTTTTCATGGTGGGGACCCCGCCAAGAAAAATCTGGCGGAAAGAGGACTCATAATCAGCACAGCAGCCCTGAACTCAGCGCCACAGTGGCTGACCACGACTCTGACCGCAGCCACCCTGCTGGCATCCATGATCCTGGTTGTGGCAGCATTCCCCTGGCGGTCTGACCACCAGGGTTGTAATTAGGTAGCCGAACTGCCAGGAGTGTGGTGGTCTGAACGCTACTGCCAGTTTGACAGCCCTTGGACTGCTAAACTCACAATGAGGCCCTAAGTGTGGGAACTGAGTAATCACTTTTCTGTAGACAAGTAATAAGGCATGTACTTCTGCAAGCTGTACAGTGGAATCAGTTAAAATGTTAGTGTGTGTGTGTAGTATCTAGAAGTTGCCATCTTCAAAAATTCCCTGCACTACAGTACAATCTGCTGAGAATTTCTATTTAGGGCTAACAGCAGGCTGCCCAGAGCCATCCGTGTAGAACATGCTCTTACACTCTTGTTTAGGTCAAATATTTGAATTTATGGCAATATTCTGCATCTATTGTAAACATTCATTAAATGTGAAGTGTAGGGTCATATTCATATTTTATATCAGAAGCATTCAAAGAAGCAATTCACTGTGTAGAACATGAGTATTGGGTTTACATGCTTTTGGTGCTACATCTGGTGTAGGTACAGGAAAAACTATAATGATTTGTTTCCTATGCAATAAAGGGTACTCTTTCAGTAAAAATGTCTGTAATGCACTGATCATTTTCTCATTTGGAGCAAAAAATGTTCCACAGTAGAAGAGTGCAAATATGATCTGTAAGCTATGGGAGTCGTTTGTCCTTTATTGTACATTATGTATTTGTAGCCTGAGGTGCTGGGAAGAACCTGAATTACTATGTTTTGTCATCACAAATCTGTATTCTGGACTCAGATTTACTAATCCCTAACATCCTCTGTGCAAGCCAGTGCAACATGACACAAGGGTTTAAGTTACATTTACAAAGCAATGCAGTGGTTGCTAGTGGTGCAAGTCCTGCATTGCATGCCTTGCGTTATGCACATTTTAATGTACACCAGGTGGGTGTTCCTGCACAAATCCTAACACAGTGATTTTTCCAAAGTCTCAAAATGCATCGGAATGCTCTGTATGGTCCTAGCAGATGCAAAAAGTCAGGCAATTACATCACTATAAAACAGCTTTATTGTCCACAAATAGTGTGCAAAAACGATTGCAGTGTGTGCTGTCCTGCATAAAATATGCATCCAGTCTAATTTAGAATGAGTGTGTGAAAACGAGGTAACATCCACATATGATTTGAAGAGCTGGATATTGGTGCCTTAGGAGTTACTGAATATACAGAAGGCTGTAGGAGGCAAAACAATTATTTAAACTGAGGAGAAAACAAATAATTTTATCAGGTGTTGATATTTTGTGATAATAAAAAGATATAGATTTTATATTCCACACTGATTAATTTACTCTAGTAAATGTTTGTTTACAAGCCAAAATATGTTTTTTCTTTGATAAATATGTTGTTTGTTTATTAAATATATTTATTTTAACATTATTTTCATTGTGTTTTAACATATCATAAAACTGTATGCATGCATCCTATATTCAAAAATGTGTTGTTATTGTGACATGTAATCACTCTTGCTAAGTTAATGTCTGTTCTATAAATCAAAACATATGTATATTGTTGAGCACATAACAGCCAGATGTTTTAACACGTTAACACGTTTTATAATTTAATAATTTTCAAATGTTTTTAAAGAAATTATACCTAGTGTGCTTTACCTCACAGTTTGTCAACCACTACGGGTATGGAGCAAGCACAGCCCCACTGTGAAACATTTAGGGACAGATTTACTAACAGTTCAAAAAAAGCAGTGCAGCAAGCAAAGTTTCTGTGCTGCATTGCCTAAACTATTAGTACATTTGACCCTAAATTGATTCAAATGTATGATTAGAAAAGAAGCACACAAGTAGCAACTAAATAATAATACAATATAATGTGCATATTAGCTAATCGTTACTGCTGTACAAGCCAGCAAGCCAGCTTGCTGTGTTCTGTCAAACATTAATACATTTGTGACTGTGTTGTAATTGTGTCCTTGGTATTGGTAAGTATACAACACATAAGTCATTTTTCATCATTATAGTACATAGGGTCTGAGTGTGAGAATGTGAAATACTTGGGAATTCACACGAGTTGGAACATCTCAGAACTTCTTTGTAGCAATTTCAGAGTGGCATTGGAGATGCATAAAATACAAACCAGGAGGTGGATACCGCTGCCCCTCTCCCTATTGGCATGTGTTTCCATCATTAGGATGGTGGTGATCCCCAAATGTTTGTATTTATTTGCTAATATTTCTTCTATATGCTCCCACTACAAGCAGCTCAGCAAGCCTTGTGTCATTTATTATGGGGTGGACGAACCATTGCTGGTGCAATGGAAGGTTTTGACACATCCCATACAGTCCGGTGGTCTTTCGGTCTGAGGTTTGTATCTCTACTACTTGGTGGCACAAGGACACTATATTAAATACCGGACTACTACAGCAGAACTAGTGATTCACACCAGAAAGAAACGTACTATGTATGACATGCTCAACCCCCACCCCCCATCTCCCTTAGCGATGATTTGCCAACAGCCACAAATATTCCTACATGACGTGGGGGTAATTGGTATGACATGTCGGGCATGGTGGCTGTTGTCTCGGGAGTGACTTGCCTGCTGCCATATTCCCTACATTTGCTGATATGTTTTAACCCAATGCTATCCCGTACAATGAATAAATCAGTGTCACAGTTTCTAGGAGAGACAACAATATATACACTAGGGGAGCTCTAGCCCAATGTGGTGTTCTTTAGTCTTAGTCTTACAGCATTGCAGGGGAGGGTCAGATCCTCGTCCATGGGAATGCTACTCTGTTACCGACCACGATCAGCTGTGAAATCAGCATTTGCTGACTTCCCCAAACTGTTATTTAAATTTCCCACTGTTACAAAATGCGTGGAGAGTGCGGATCTGGGTAAATCCATCAACTTATTACATGCTGATATTATAAGTGGTGGTCCACCTTCAGTACGAAGGAGCAAGGCACAATGGGAGGTAGACCTCGGAGGGGGAGGGGGATGGGGGCTGATATTTGATAAATACTGGTCCTTTTGCTGTGCACATGTTAGAGATGCTCTCCTGACATATAGACCTAAACTAATCTAGTTTAAATTTCTACATCACTTTTTCTTTACTCAGAGCGAATAGCCCTGGGGCTGAAGTGAAATGTAAAAAGTCTGCTACGATTAATGTTGGGTTTTTCAATGTACCATGGGAATGTCCTAAAATGTATGCAAGAGTTTGACCTATAGAGTGTTATAATGGGCACCCTGCGGTCCCCCTCTCCAACCCTGGCTTTGTTGAGAGCCACTATGGACACACCTACAGAGATGCAACAGTTCCTCTCCATGGCATTATTGCTGGCGAAAAGAAGGGTTGCCATGATGTGGATGCAAGGCTCCGCTCCTGATTCTAAACACTGGGTGTAGGACATGGAATACTATAGGGATCAAGCTGAAATATATGCTATGGAACTTCACCTGCAATAACGTCTCAGAGATTTCTGGGATCCTCTCCAGACGTGTTTACTGCAAAATGAAAGAGTCAACTTCTCTGCGGATTGAATGGTAGTGCAGCTACATCCCTTGGTACGGAGTCGACATGTTGATGTTTATGTACTACAACATGTATTGTGGTATTGTTGCTGTACAGAATATGTATTATAACATTACTTAAAGTCTGTGTAGGAAGGATGTGCAATCTGAATGTATGGTATGGAATTTAATATCATATTCACTCACTGTGAGATACTGCATATGTCCATTAAAAATCTTTAAAAAGCAATTTTTTATAAAATTGTAACAAAAATATATTCATTAATGAAAACTCACCACATTAAATAAATTGAAATGTATCTTTATTCCTATGAAATACTCTAATTTAAATGAAGTACACTAATCCTAATAATATCTATTTGAAACTACCAACAAACATTATATGTAATTAAATTACTAACAAACAACTGCTAACTATACTAAACCACCTCATCCACACATTTAAACTATAAAAAACGACATAAGATATATGTACATAAATTCTAAATTACACTAGCTCAGGCTTCTCCAATGAGAAGCTCGTGAGCTACTGGTAGCTCATCAACTACCTGTAAGTAGCTCTCCTGTGTGCAACCCAGTGAGCTAAATTAGCAGCTTTCACTTGATCTAATTGATATACATATACCAAAATGGAAAACAGGGAGGACCTGGCTTGGCAGTTCCGGATGGACTGTTCCCTTGAGGAACAGGGTAAAGGCTGATTTGCATATAGCTGGGTCCAAACTGGGGTGGCATGGTGAGCAAAAGAACAAAGAATGAAACCCGGATCTGTTTCTGGGGGTGAGTTTTTGCATTGTTCAGCACTCCGTCCATCATCCTTTTATGTTGTCATATTAACTAAGCTTTGCAAAAATATGTGCCAGTATTTCCCACAAATAAAACATTCTACTTTTGCAAGACTAGATCAGACTCTCCTCAATATCTCTGACAAAGCTTTTGGGGTAATTTTTCTCGACCACATCAGGCCAATCCAGACTGTAAACTGCTATAAATGGAAATTGATTGATGTCAATTCATGCTCCAGATTCCTTTGGGTTTTTGCCTCAAAAGCCTACCACCGCTCGAATGGTCATAAAAAGTTTGCAGTATCTAGTAGCAATCGGAGCACATCATACCTTTCATTCAGACAACAGTCTTGAATTCACCACTGTGGTATGAATAGATGCTATGTCTGCTGTGGGAGTATGACTGCTACATTTGCACCATTTCTGCGAAGAATCTAGCATGGTTATAGAACACAATAGTACACTCATACAAGCCTTGATCACTCGGGACCCAGATGCAGGTTTGAGCTGCCTGCATAGTTTGTATGTGGCTCAGAGAGCACTAAATAACTTGCCTAGAGTAGTGTTACTGGTCACACACCAAAAATGATCCTCTATGGAGTACCAAGGTACTTGCCTGATCTTGAAATCCCTGGAAAAGAGACAGAGTTCAAAGCACCTGATCCATTGCTTCACTTGACTCATTCGCAGATCATTAAAAAAACTAGAACTAAACTATCTAATGTGAAGATTTCCAACTCTACCACTGATAAAGGCATGATTCCTAAAGCTGTTGATGAATGGCTCCCCAAAGTGGGAGAGCTAGTGCAAGAAAAGATCCCTGGCAAACAAGTGTTTAGGTCATTTTACAGACCACCTGCTCCAGTTCTAGCGGTAGATGGCATTTGAACAGTGATCTTACCACCTTTACCTCATTACAAAAAGAACAAGAAGTGTCCATTGATCACAGCCAAAGGCATCAAGTAACGGATTCTTTTCAGTAAAGCCCCCACACTGACACCAAGGTACTTTTAGAGTAGATCAGAACATCCTCTCCCTACTCTGCAAGAACTATTCCAAGAAGAATACAGTTGTGATGAGCCCCACACATCATTCCAGGGACTGAAGAGCCTGCTGTGTCTCCATCCTTGCATCAAATACCACTTTCAACAGAAGAATTTGATGCTATGATTCCCAATAATCAAACTATTGAAATCATTGCAGTAGTTTATCGTGAGCCACATGCAGAATCAGTATTAAGGAAATGATTCTGCTACAAGAAATTGCAGTTTCTGAAACTGATTCTAATACAGACTTTGGAAGAAAAGAAATCATAGTAATTTGCCAGTCAACCTGCACTATAGATGTCTTCTTGTTTGATGTTGGTTTCGTTACAGATACCTTTTTACAACAAGGTTATATATCTGGTTTGCTACTGGATTTCTTTCTCTGTTAATTTGCACTGTAATGTTGATCATAATTTTGCTTCTTTTGCATGGAAACTACATTCCTGATGAGACAGTGCCATATCCAGTGGTTCAGGAATAGCAGCTGCATCCTTCTTCTCACAGAACCCTTCCGGCTCATCATGCTGTAAACATTGCTGCTTACCCTGTGCTGGAAGGTGTTGTTTGGAAAACAATTCCCTATCAAAATTTGGGGCTGACAGAAATAATTTAAATTCCTTATGTTTTGAAAGTGTCTATAGTTGACATTATTGTTCCTGACCCCTTTATGTCTCCTAAAAGGAGTTAAAATCTCGAAGCCTTAATAACGAAAATCCTTATTTACATGCTGAAAATCTCCAAGAGCTTTCTTGTTTCATCATTATGGCTATCATTATATGTGTAGAACGAATACCCCTTGAGAAATATTTAATTATACACAGTTGGAGCCCCGCCCATAAATAGCTGCAGACGTTTCCAGAGAAGGTTCACTTATTTTAATGATGACGACTATTAAGACCCATCTGCTTTTTATTATTTGAATTTGTATCCACTCTAATACATGCCATTAGTAAAGAAAAGTAAGCGTATTCACAGAGAGAAGGTGCAGAAACAAATAGAGAACCTGATAGGGAATTAAAGCAAACCAAGTTTAAAGTGATAGATAATGGTTTCCAAACACTTCCCTAACCCTGAATTTTCTAAGAGGAAATGTACGTGTTTTACAGAAAGGACAGCCTCAAATGAGAGCAATAACAAAGTTAAATTTGGTTTTACAGACACTGAAAGCCAATAAAAT
This sequence comes from Pleurodeles waltl, assembly GCF_031143425.1. Taxonomy (NCBI): domain Eukaryota; kingdom Metazoa; phylum Chordata; class Amphibia; order Caudata; family Salamandridae; genus Pleurodeles; species Pleurodeles waltl. The sequence continues at coordinate 942,312,165 of NC_090440.1, read as the reverse complement.
GCATTGGAAGCTCATAAAAAAAGTGCTGCGTTTGACCCTTATATTCAAACTCAAATTGATGTGTACAATTAATTAAAACCATTACAAAGTTGATCAATTTTACAATAAGAAAAACTATTCTGAGGCACCTCTCCCTGACCTATACATTTGGGGGGGTGTTTGCCAAACTAGAGTTTATAGCTAATTCTTCAAATCCATAAAATTCACATGCTACTATTAACATGAAAATGCATTCAGTTCAATATTTAAAAAAACGCCTAACATAAGTAAAGTGTTAAGATATTCCAATCTGTCCATAAAAGTATCTGAAATAAGTAAAATACTAATCATTTTCTCATGTAGGAAATCATATCCAGTTTGCATCATTGGTCTAAAAAATACTTCTCATCTAGCCAGTGCCAACTTTCTTCTACAAGATTCCTAGAAATTGCAACACATTGCACTTACACATTATTGAGCTATAATCACCAAATAACTTACACATATATAAGTTATAGTTCTTTCCACATGTAACAGATGCGGCTCATCAAAATCAATGTACAAAAGCAGAACTGAAGTGGAGAAGTTCAGAAGTAGCTCAACAGAATTAACATACAAAAGCAGTACCGAATCTATAAAGAGAGATTCAACAGCCAAAACCTAAATCATGTCACTGCAGAAATCTTTGATCAGTACTTTCCTTCTGAGTAGGCCTGTATGTGCAATCTTCAGTTAGTGATTTCAAGTTCTACAATAATTACATCTGAGTATTTGACAAGTCTGCAAATTAATTTCAAATAATTCCCAAGACGCCAGCCACAATAGCATTTTTCATTATGAGTAGGCCCAATCCTAAAAAGCATGTTCTTAAAAGGTGTTTTGGAAATCTAGCACAGATGGACAGGCACAGATAAAGTGAGACAAAGACTCAGTCCTGTAACTGCATACTCTACAGCATTTAAAGTGCCATTCCTCATTCAGCTTCATTCTATCAATCTATTAAAAATTCAAGTAAGCATCAGAATACCATTTGCCATATGCAATTTTAGATTGGCAGGGTACCCCATCCATATAATATGTTTTAGAATGCTTACCGCAGAATTTCTTAGTCTAGCACAGTACATAACAAATCGTAGGTTTACTATCCCAGCAAGATTATTAAGATGGAATCCAACCTTGGTTGACTAACTGGAGCACAATTTGGTAGACTGAAGGCATGTCTCATCACAATTGTTAGAATCTTTTCCAATTTATTATAGAATTTGGCCCCATACGAATGACAGCCATATACAATGGCCAGGAGAAATTTAGCTCTAAAAAACTCCAATATATGGTCTCCAGACCTAGGGCCTGATTAGGAGTTCGAACGTCCGACAGGGAGGTTGCCGCCATACTGGCTACCTCCAAGCCAGACCCATTAGGACTTTCCCGCTAGGCTGACTGGCAGAAACCTCGGTTTTCACCAGTCAGCCTAGCCAGAAAGTTGTGGTAGCATTGGTCTCTGGCTCATAATCGAGCCAGCTGCAATGCTGCCGCCTGCAGGGTCCACAAGCAGCCTCACAATGTTCACTGCCTGCTCAGCAGACAGTGAACATTGCGAAGGTGCTGGGCAGGGGGACCTCTGCCCTGCCCATGCCAAGTGCATGTGCAGTACAGGGACCCCCCCTCCCCCCCCACCTGTTCTTCACCAGCCTTTTAGTCTGGTGGAAAACAAGGTCATAATCAGCAGGGCAGCACTGCATGCACCGCCACCCTGGCTGATTCCGACCTTCTCCACTATCAGCCCATCGGGATCACTGATCTCGGTGGAGATTGCGGTCTGACTGCCAGGGTCTTAATGTGGCAATAGACCACGACAGCAGCGGCAGTCCTGACCGCCACCGCAAGGCTGCTGGTCTCAAGACCACCAGCCTCATAATGGGGTCCTTACTGTTTAGTCCAACATACAGTTACATTGAATGATACTGCAAATAGTGTGCCCTATTTTTCATGGCCTGGAGTTGGGAATTTTGACCTAGTTTGTTATTTCGTCAACCCCCATGTATTGATAGGAATCAAATTGATTTATTCATTGTCACAATGCTTTCATTTACCATAAATGTAAGTAACCATTTGAATTTTGTTTACTGACAACAGCCAATCCAGCATTCATAGGCACATCTGCATACATCATTACATTAGGACACTCACTCCTCCGTGATTCCATCACTCTGCACAGGACTTGGAATTCTTTTCTTATAAATTACTTGCAGCACCTGCCCAATTATCTCCTTCTTATCACTTGCTCTTACGGAATGGTTCTTATCTAATAAGGGCAAATAAGAGCTCCTGTGGGATAACTCCCTAGTTCACCTTCTTTTTAGCCATTCAAAGAACAGTTTTGATAAGCTATTAGAAATTGGATCTCTAGTTGGCAGAGGTATGCACCCTGTCTAAGTAGTGACCATAATCCTAGTCAGGGTAAGCCAGTTTTACACCATAAATTAACCTGTGCTCACCCTCTGGTAGCTTTGCACACAGGAGGCAGGCTTAACGTAGGAGGTAATTTGGGCAACACTTAAAACAGCAACATAGCGACAACACTACAAAAAGACTCCACACCAAGTTAGACAAAAATGATTACTATTTTTATGAGTAAAACAAGAAGAAAACTACAAAAATCTACGAAGTAGAAGTCAAGATATATTTTTTTAAAAGAATGTCTGCAATTGTAGTGCTTAGAAACTTAAAGCACCTATCTGGCCGCACTAGACTAGGGTAAGTTCAAAGTTTAGTCCGACCGCGATGGGGCACAGGCTGGCTACAGGGACCAACCTTGCCCTGCTGAAACAGTACCTTGGGTAGAGGGATGTGTCGACAGTGAGAATCTGATGCGAAGAGCGGAGGAGGTGATGCAAAGTCAATGCGTCGGTTCCAATCCGTACAATCAGGTAATGTGTCGCCGAGCTGCACAGTCGATGAAGCAATGTCCTCGAGGCGTGGCATCAAACCCTTGATGCATCTCTGTTGAGCCTTGCACAAGGGTGATGCATTGGGGCATATGGAGATGCATTGATCCAGGGCAGTGCAGTCAGTCAAGCGAAGTCCTCATCCTCAGCGGCAGCAGTGATGCATTGGGGCATATGGAAATACATCAATCCGTGGTCGTGCAGTCAGTCAAGGGAAGTCCTCATCCTCAGCAGCAGGTGTCCGCTTCAAGGAGGGATGCAGCGGTTCTGGTCAGCACAATGGCAGTGATGCATCAATGTCGAGAGTTGCCGCACAGAAGAACCCACTTACAGGGGCCCAGGACTGGATTGGCACTACTTGGCAGGGCATGACTTACAGGTGGCAGAGTCCAGGTGCTATATGGAAGATGCAGGCAGTCTTTGATGTCACTGAGACTGCAGAAGAGGAGGCAAGCCAGCAAGCCCTTGGAGTCACTTGGGAATGTAGAAACTCACATCTAGTCCTTCATACTTCCACACAAGGACACAGCAGACAGCAGGGCAGCTACACTAAAACAGGAGTCCAGCATAGTCCAGCAGAGTTCCAGCAGAGTGGAAGCCCTTCAGCAGCACAGCAGTCCTTCTTCGGGGCAGAGTATCCTCAGGTCCAGAAGTGTACTGATTTGGTAGGGCCAGAAGTCCAGTTCTTACACAGACTGGTGCCTTTGAAGTGGGGGGGACTTTAAATAGGGGCTTTGAAATGCACACAGGGTCTCTCTTTCCTGCCCTGGCTCCAGACACATTACATGGGGGTATGCAGCTCTTTGTGTGGAGACAGACACAGCCCATTCTGATGTAAGTGCCATCTTCTCCCATCTGGTTCAAGAAGGCCCATCAATCTGGTGATAGCCATCAGGATGTAAATGGCCCACCTAACCTCGCTTTGTTTGTGACTGTCTAGAGGGAATGCGCAAAGACCTGCTGACACACAGCCCAAACATGTATTGGAAGCAGGTAGCAGGCACAAAGGGCTTAACAGCAGAAAAATGCCAACTTTCTAAAACTGACATTTTTAAAGCTGTACTCATAAATCCAACTTTACATTAAGGATGATGTATTATTACAGGTCCATAGGTACAAAACATGACAGCCCTACCCCTCCCCAATCAGGAATTACATTTAATAAATGTTTTAAGCAATTCCCAATGTTATCCTATGAGAGGGGCAGTCCTCACAGTAGTGGAAAACGAATTTGGGAGTTTTTCACTACCAGGACATGAAACACTAAAAAGTAAATGTCCTGCCTCTTACGTACACCGCACCGTGCCTTATGGGCCACCTAGGGTCTAACTTTGGGGTATCTGATGTGTACTAAAAGGGGAGCTTAAGGCTTGGCCAGGGGTTTTAAATGCCAAGTCGACATGGCAGTAAAACTGCACATACAGGCTTTGCAGTGGCAGGCCTGAGACATGTTAAGGGCTACTTAAGTGGGTGGCACAAACATTGCTGCAAGTCCACTAGTATCATTTAATTTACAGGACCTGGGAACATATAGTGCACTTTACTAGGGTCTTAAAAGTAAATTAAATATGCCAATTCTGGATACACCAATGTTACTATATTTTAGGGGAGTGAGGACATGCACTATTGCACTGGTTAGCAGTAGTAAAGTGCCCAGAGTCCTAAGGCCAACAAAAACAAATCAGCAAAGTGAGACAAAGCAGGCCTGGGTGGCGTAGTCTGACCCAGGTCTTTGTTCCACCATAAAGTCCATTCCCTGTAGGGAGATGGTCCACCTCAACAATTTTGGATTTTCACCCCTTATTTGCCTTAGGCACCCGAGAGGGCTGTGGTCAGTCTGAAATTGGTAGTGAGTCCCAAATAGGTATGGTCTCAACTTCTTCAGTGCTTAGACCACAGCAAAGGCATCCCGCTCAACAGTACGCAGGTTGGTCCAGGTCCTCCTCATTAAGCTGTGACACTACCGCCCCTATACCATGCTCTGAGGCATCAGTTTAAACTATGAACTCGTTAGAAAAGTCATGGATCTTGATTATTTCAGGGTGTTAAATGCTTTCTGGCATGCCTCCGTCCAGATTACATTTCTGAGTGTATGTTTGAGTTCTACTTGAGGTTCTATTTGAGGTTTTGTTCAGCATCCACCTTCATACCAGGGGACAGTAGCTATACAAGAATATTAATCATTCAAATCATCATCTAAACAGCTAGCCAAAACACTTGCTGTAGAAGATGTTGCTTGATGAATTCCTATGTAATGATTAGGCTTGGCCAGACTACAATCACCCAATGTGTAGACAAGTGGCTGGATACAAGTTAGCTATTCAAGAAACCACTCACACTGTAAACAATACCTGTATAGATTCAAAATATATAGATTATTCAAATGCAGCATTTGTGAAAATCTGAAATCGTTGTGGCCCTAATACACCAGCTTTGGATACTCGTACCAATTGCTCATAACTTATTATTTTTATTAAGACTCAATGATTAAACTCTAGAGACACCTGCTCGCTAAGTTGATAATATAATCATAATTGTTTTTTGTAAAGCTCTAAATTACACATTTCTGCCATTTCTATGGACTGTAGTTAACAGATGTTACTAAATAGTCAATTTAAACTACCCAATTTAGGGATTTAGGAATGATGCAAGGCTAAGGGCCTTATTACGAGGCTTGTAGTCTGAAGACCGCCAGCCTCGCGGTAGTGGTCGGACCTTGGTTTCCACCGGTTAGCCCCGCGATGAGGGAACCGACAGGGAGGTCATCAGCACTGCAGCGACCTCCACGTCGGGAGTTTGGCGGACGGATGTTTCCGTCCACCAAACTCATAATCAGCCCCTATGTTTGCCTTGCCAGAAACCAAACTTCTGACCTTCAGGTCACTGCAAATATCAGCAACAAGTGGAAACTCACTAAATGATCATTTCAGCAAGCTTGTATAAATCGTGCCTGCTCAGAATCATCGTTTCAATACTGTCTGTGGCCGTTCTTTGATATAATGCCAATTATAAATGCCATCTTTCCTCATCAATGATACTTTTTTAAATAAAGGTGCACTACATCATCAAAATGCTCCAATTAGTATTAAACCCACTACTGAGACTTGTAAAACATTTACAAGTAAGCAGATTTGCTTTCAATAGTACAAACGTAGCCACTATGCAAAGCATCATCTCTGCACTGTCGTTGTGATCATCATTTTGCTTTGCCAGCATAAAAAACCCATCATACCAGTAAATTCTGTGGTAGTAACATCTCCTATTCACATCGCATAGAAACAACAGACGTGTGATTAGTGCTATACAGAAAACAAATTATTATTATAAATGCTGAACACCAAAATTGTGCGTTTTTACGTTAAGACTAGTATAACACTAGTCACCTGTAATAAGAAAATGACGTGGCTGCTCAACTGTACTAATTGCAGTTGATCTGTGGTGTCATTATGCCTACTGCTAGAGCTAGCAGACAATATGAAAGGTAGATCAAGTAGCTGGGTTATAACTGCTCGTCAAACAATGAAAACAAGAACTAACTTTTCATTCTTGCTGAAGTGTTTTCCTGAAATGAACAATTATAAGAAAAAAGGTTATGTTTTCAGCAGCCGGTGTTTTTTTTGCACAGCTGTAGTTCATGCCACCAGAGAAGGAATCTATCTGTATGTTAGCACTCATTACGAACTATAGCTGTTTTGAAAGTGATTTACATTAAACAAGTAAAATGTAACACGTTTTGCAACAACTTAGCTATACATTAGTAGGTTTTAATTTCTCACTAAATGTATTCTACATATTTGCAAGTATACTTCTTTATGTGAAGGAGCAACAGTACGTAAGCTTAGGCTTTTTGAGGGAAGGGTAAGGTAACCTTGTACTTTAAGGAATAAAACACACTCTGTTGAACATTAAAAGGACATTGCAAGTCACCTATGAGCATCATTACGTTATAAAAGAACTAGGCCTTTGGCCTTGTACCTCTAAATGGCGTTGAAACTTCTTGTTGACTTGAAATACCCTTTTAACTCACAACATATAATACTCTTGTCTGTATGTTATGTGCAATAGCATCATCTGACCAAAATCACAGAGGCTATCAGGTACCATATTATGCTGTTAAGGAAACTGACATCACACAAACCTTGACCTCAGTGGCTGACCGCTGAACGTTTTATTGAAGCATTTTTACTAAACAATCTGAGGATGAGGTATGCTAATAAACAGAGTTTTAGCAGCCCCAAACGCTCATTAAGTGAACTAGTAAAAGCTAACTAAGTTTCATTCAAAAAAATGAGAAGTCAGGTTACTGAAACAGTTAGGGTTGTAAAGCAGATCACATTGATTGCAAACAGCCACAATGTGGCACCCTCAGGAGATGCGAATTATTCTACATCAGTAGACATTTAATAACAATGTGTACTGGTGGAAGCACAATTAAAGATTGATTTCCAATGGTCACCTATAGCTAGATCATCAATTTGCTTCCTGATGTTTTTAAATTAATGTGGTATATCTGAAACAAATGTATGCATTTTGTGTCATATTTCAAAAGAACCACAACCACAGTTTACACTTCTCAATATCACTAGAGCAAAATCCCTGAAACAAGCCCAGGAATGTTATCAAAAGCCTTCACTTTTACCGCTTCTCTGATAGTGACCTCTTGCCTAATTTTGTGATAGGATTGTCTAGTTTTTGGCTCCTCTGTGCAGCTATAAAAAGAACCCACCTCCTCCTCACCCCATTAGGATGAAAGCTGAAGATTTTATTATTCATGTTTAATAGGGAGAAGCAAAAACTCCCCCAGGAAGTGTAAAAAGGTAGGTTTTTGATGTGGCAGTCACTGAGAGGTTGTTACAGAGCTGTGCCGTTAGTAGACAGCTTGATAAAAAAAAAGACGTCCTGGATCATCGCTGCAGGAAAAATGTACATACTGTCGGTTTTAGAAAAAAGTAAATAATTTTCAAACTTATGAATCCAGTCCTGCTCATGTGCTGTTACGTGCATCCCAGGTACTGTTAAAAACATCAGTTAGTGCACCTCACCTCTAGTTTCTGTAATTTAATTGACAGGCCCTATACTTCGAAGCGCTGCATTTCCTTTAAAAACAGTCAGATCATAAGAGTTATTAAAGTGAAAGAGTCATACATAGAATTAACCGGGGAATAGGCAGCCAATCAGAATACTCCAGAACAAGGCAATGCACTTTCTGTTGACCCACAAAATATTAATCGCTCTAAGGATTGACAAAACAAGATGGGGGAACACTATGAATGCATAAACGGTTCCATGTAGCAGCATAGACTGAATACATGGCCATCATCTGATTTCAATTCCCAAGATCCAGCCAAATTTGTTCTAACCAATTGTAGTACAGTGTAAGTAAATATTCTGTCACCAGTCCTAGCATGTTTTGGGGTAAGAGCTTTGCAATGGGTTTACCTTCCTAGCACCATTTCTGCAGCTAAATATTCACATATGGCTGATTTTTGTCAGTCTACATTTGTAATCTACGTTTATGAAGTAAAAAATTTCAGTCTATGATTTCATGTTACTGAATACATTAAATAAACTGATTCTATGGGCTTCTTTACAAATGGCCTTTAACGTCCGAAAGGGCGTTTTATAACATTAACCATTTCCATCAGAATTATATGTTGTGTGGGAACGCTGTATGTAGGGGCTATCTTATGTGGACATTTGACCTATTAAGGTAATTCAAGAATAGGGGGGAATGGGTTTTCTGTGAGCTAGTCGTATTGAAGGCCAGTTTGTTTTCTGCTTATGGAAGCCAACATTTTTTCCACTTTATTTTATCTAAGAGGAGTGACTTTAAGTAAGTGCTTTATTATGGCAATAAGCTTCTGGTCATCTCTAATTTCATATTTTTTGTACAAGGTTTGTAGTCTTCAGTGTGATCTTTTGTTTTCTGCCTACTGCTAACAGAGAATCATGCTGATGCTAGAAATATTTAAATATCCGGGCATTTCTCCAAGCAGTCTGGTCAAAAGAGGTCGCCTCAGTACTCAAGTTCTCCCCATAACACAGTGGCCTCAGCCTTTCTCCTACTTACTTTCAGCTAACTCGATCCTTTCAGAGAGGAGAGCATTCAGACAATGATATGGTGTTTTGAATTTAATGTACTTTTTGAAGTGCACTGTTGCTCGAAATGGTTATCTGGCAGTAAAAGAAAGGATCGTGAAGAGGGTTAATACCTATTAAGGAAAATAGATTTTGAGATTTTACAAAAGGCATATAGTTGTTCACTCATTTAACAGTGGTAAGAAGATAGTTCTGTAGTTTCTGAACCATGTGAGAGAACTACATTGACCCACATGTGGTTCCTTGGCTTATCAGAATATAGACTGTGACTGAACTCAACACCGCCATTGCTGACCATGACTTTCACTGCCGCCAACCCATTGGGATCCCTGATCCTGGCAGTGGTGTTGTGGAGGTCCGACCACCAGCATCATAATCTGGCCAGCAGACTGTCAGGGATGCGGCGGTTGGACCGCCACTGCGAATCAGACCCTAAGTATGCCAGGGCAGATGCATGGTAGATAATATAAAAGAAACAAAAGAAAGGGAGACACCATAGAGGTCGGAATAGTTTAGACTCATTGTGTGGGAAGCATAAGGCATACCTGCTTGACAGGATTTGAGCAAAATGCATTCAGTTGCTGTGAAGGTAATGTACCTACCTTATAATAGCTTGCAATAGCAAAACGTGGAGAGTTACACCTAGGTGTAGGAGTAAATCAGCATTTAAATAAATATACATGTGTAAATTTACCTTTGTTAATCAGTCCCGTTCCATTTCCAATAGCTCAGCACACTCAACCATCAAATGCAAGAATTCATTTTCTAAGACATCTAACAATGAGACAAATACATATTTCATACCTCAAAACCATGTATTTCTTGTTCTGCATAAATGTAATCATTTTTTATTCTCAAGCATATCACTCATAAACTGAGCAACAATAAAATCAGGCATACTGAAATTGGCTCTTTCCAAAAGGTAGTATATCTTCACTGATAAAAGTAAACTATTAGAAGACATTTACTTCCTTACATAAAATCACTGAGACAGCCTCTTATCAGACTCTAGAAAATGTTCTACCTTCCCTCTGTTGTGAGAAAAGCCAGCTTCTACTCTCAGGACGAGTCACAGTCTTTCTCTCCTCAGTACCTAGAAGACACATGGACATGCTCACTGCAGTCCACTTTCACCTACAATAAACAGCCCCTTTCAGGGCATATTTCTGAAAAGTGGCGCTGCACCCAGTGCTGTGCCACCTTTCTTGCGTGCCTTAGCATCCCCTTAACACTACCACGTGTGCGCTGCATTTAATATATGGTGCACCATTGCGGTAGTTAGGGAACTAGCATCAGAATTGTTTACGCCAGTTCGGCGCTTTGCGGCGCTAGTGTCAAAAATGTGGACGCTAATCCTGCAAAGCACATAGTAACCAATGGGAGCCTCCTTTTAACGCTTGCTCTGAGCAGGCATTAAAAGTGCTGAAAAAATGACGCAAAGAAATCTCTTACATTTCTTTGAGACATTTTTTCAGCACCCCTAACAGGGGAACGCCCCCTTTGCCTACATTATGCCTGGCGCAGGCATAATGTGGTGCAAAGGCTTACAAAGTGGCGCAATGCATGCGTTGCTCCACTTTGTAAATATGGCGCTGCGTATTTGGCCATCTAATGCCACATTAGCATAAAAAAATGACGCTAATATGTTGTCAGAATGGCGCAAGACCCTCTTAAATCTGCGCCTTAGTCTTTTCAATTTTTGGCAGGTTTTCCCTCTTTCAAGCGCTGAAGAGATCATGTGCTAAGAATTCCTCATGTGCTGAAGATGAGAAAGGAGCCTGAAATGTTTCATTGTTAGCGCTGCCTTGTTAGCGCTGCCAGATACCAGTATAAAATACAAGCTTGCCCAGGCTTTGAAGAGTGATGACACACAATGGACCTTAACAGTGTCCACGCCTGCCGTCCTGCTCATGGCCAGTTGCGCTTTTCCACACTTCATGTATCTGTTGACCACATGGGTGCCTTACTGTCATCAGTAAAGAGTTGGCCGTTCAAAACAAAAGACTGCTGCTCTTGTTGCACAGTGCCCCAACTTTTAAAAACGTATGTTTACTAGTGACTCAAAAATATTCCCCAAATATGAAAGAATTGAAAAAAATGACACACGCTTTTCCTGGGAACTGACAGAGATCTTAGGAGATCACAAAATCATGTATTTCCCCAGAAAAAACACCCAGTACATTTAACTTCTGTTGGCTAATAACCACTAATCTAGACCCTGAAATGGATCAAAACAAAATCTTCCCACATTTCTATCACCGCTCTCTGTTTCATTCCTTTGGAACTGCAGTCACCAGACAATGTTCAATCTTCTCAAACTTCTATTGCTCAGACTCTGCCCTTTTCAATGATCAAGTGCAGCCACAGTAACTAGCAGATGTCCACAAACATCTGTCCTTCGCCAACAAACTGCCACTTCTACTTGCAGGCAGCTCCTCCGTAATGCTTTCTGCACAGTGCCCAACTCTCATAAGCCACTTTAGGTTTTCCAGCCCACCTTCCTCATAGAGCTCCTCCTGACCATCAGTCATCAGTGCACAATGACACAGTTCATTGTAAAAAATACAAAAAATTTAATATAATGTAAAATATATTTTTTAATAATAGTGGTATATTATATATATATATATATATATATATATATATATATATATATATATATATATATATATATACAAATATACACACATACACATATTTATCAGCCTCATTATGCGTTTGGAAGTTCGAGGCAGTGACAGTGAGACCGCCAACAGGCTGTTGGAGAGGACCGCCAAATTATGAGTTTTGTGGTGATGCAAGTAGAATGCATCCAAAGCGCCGCCAGCACCGCCAGTGTGGTCAGACCACTGCGGATAATTGAAGGCATCAGCAGGCAGGTGGAAACCAAGTTACCATCTGACTTATTACAAGGTTGCACACCACCAACATTTCTGCCATGGTTGGACCACCACTGAAACCCAGGCAGAAACAAACTGGATAAAAGGAGAGACACCTCCAGGAAGCCATACACATCTGGAGCCACCATGTAACCACAACTATACATAATCCCGCTGCTCCCCGAATAACAACAAAATCTTCACTGACAATGACGACAGCAACCGTAAGAACACACACTCACCTGTTACTGTTGTATATTGTGACAATTTTGTACTGTTTCATAACATAACATAGAGAAAGGGCTGCGGTGGCAACACTCGCACATAACAGTACACCGACACGCACACTCATATACAACAACAAAGACATCTACACATACACAGCACACACACTGCAGCCAGCACACACACACACATCATACCAACACGTCACAACAACACCACAACCGCAACATCATTAACACATTGTCAAGCACTCACAACGGACACTGGCCAGGGACTCATCAGACATACAGCACATTGTACAACCAAGAGGGAATGAAACACACAATTACACAATCATACAACTTAGCAATCGACACACACAAAGCACATCATACCTATGCACACTTACACAATCAAAGCACACAAAGCCACACACCACAACAACAGACACATGTCAACACAAACACTACACAATACCATCACAACAGCATGTCTGCAACATACACATGCTATTCACACAGCACCCACCCTATCATTGGGATACAAAATCACTGTACACACCCTCACATACTGCACAGACAAAACAGGAAGCACAAGCACCACACACACACAAATGCTCACACACAACCAATGTCAGACAGAAACAAATCAAACCTAGGAAAAGAAAAGCCATGTAACTTCCACTTGTAGGGGCATCAATGGGGCAGGAATGCACCTCAGGGATGATTGCGTGGGTGAGTGGACGGGTTGGGCTTAGGTTTGGGAGGGGGTTTCAGCTTTGCCTTGGGAGGGGGGTTTGGTTTAGACTTGAAGGAGGGTTAGGTTCTCTCGGGAGGAGTTGACTTCTTGGTGGGGGGAGGGGCATGAGTACTGGCAGAGAGGGGTAGGGGAGGCCTTGGAGGTGGAACGGATGACCTTGGGGAGGGAACCTGTTCATGTAGGAGTGTCACAGGGAGGAGCAGGAAAAAGGTCAGACTCCAAGACGAAAGGCTTTTTGCACACACAGGATGGTCATAACAAAAGGGCTTGGGTGTGGGGGGAGAGAGTTGTTGTCTGAGGTGTTTGTGTGGATGGGTGTGTTTGTTGGAGGTATGTTTGTGGGTGTTGAGTGTCTATTGGGTGGGTGAGTGCAGACGTTTATGTGTCTTGGACTAAGGAGTGGTGGAGGTGCTTAGGAATGCCTTGGTGGGTGGTTGGCTGTCTGTTGGAGTGGCGACTGCAGGTATGGTGGATGTGCTGCATGTAGATGTGTCTGTGGTTGTGGTGTCTGCGGGTGTGGTCACTAGGTTGGATATCTGTCTGAGCGTCTGCTGGAGTGGTGTCTGCGGGTAGGATGGGTATGGTGGCTGGATCAGTGAATGATGGTGTGGTGTCTCCAGTGTGCCCGGTGTTGTGTCTGTGATGGTGGGGGTGTCAGGGCAGGTAATGAGTGTTATTGTGTGCAGGTATATGTTGCCTCTGTGTATGCCAGTGGTGGGTCTTGTGGTACTCGTGTTTGTCTGTGCTACCCTTGGATGTTGAGGGGGATGCATGCCTATCTGTGTGCTTTGGCTGAGTCAGGAAGGAGGGAAATGGGATTATGAAGAGAAAGGTGGGCAGTAGACAACGGTTGACTGACTGCCGTCAGTGTGGAGGCCAAAGCCTGAAATGGTCTCTGTAGGCCAGCCAGTGCACTGTGAATGCCCTCCAGGATTCCATTACTCTGTTGTATCTGAGTTGTCAGTCCCTGGATGGCATTCATGATGGGCGACTGACTCACAGAGATCGACTTCAAGAGGTCAATAGCCTCCTCACTGAGGGCAGCAGGGCTGACAGGAGCTGGGGCAGAGGTGCCTGTGGCGAAGAAGATGCCCACCCTCTTGGGAAAGCGATCACGGACAACTGGGTAGGGAGCTACAGGGAGGACAGTGATAGAAAAGGGGAGTGGACGGAGATGGTGCTGGGGTGGTCCCAGATGAGTCCACCACCACCAAGGAGCATCCACTGGAGGAGGATTCTGAAGATGATGACCTGTATCCTGTCTCCCCCGTGGCATTCCCCTCATCCTCCAGGCCATTGGATCCCTCAGTGTTGGTGTCCTCATAACTGGAGGTCCCTTGGTCAGAAGCTTCCCCACTCAGCTGTGCCCCGTCTCCTTCACCTGCTGATGCTGATGCTGGGAAATAGAAAGTGAGGTGGGATCATCACATTCTTTACATACCACTTACATCACATTGTACACATCAGTAACATCACATGTAGTTGTACAACACCCACCACCAGGTAGTACCAGTTTAGTGCCGACATCATGTCACAACAAGAAACAATGTACATCCCTCAATCATGACATAGTGACACACCAGCTAAGCTACTTATCTCACACCCACAACAACATGATATCAGCAGAGCTATCACACTAACCATTCTATGAAAAGGTGACTTGCCCACAAAATACAGGGTCCCTATCCACAGCAACATGGACAAGCAAACGAAAGGAAATAGATGCAACATAGATTTCCACATATCACATACACAAACTAAACACATACCAACAAATTGGCCTGATGCCATGTACCAGGCAAGGAAACATATTTTAAAGCAAACACAAGACAGCATTTTGAACAAAAGCCATACCCACTCATGTCACTGAGTAAACAACCTTCACAATGGAAATATGCAAACATGCAAATACTCTAAATGACAGAACCAAATGTTAGAAGATGAAAGAGTCAGAACACATGTCACCTACACATGCACCAATGGTGATGTAGGATGTAGGGAAAGATGGTACATACTATGTGGACCAAGTCATTGATGTCATTGTCCTCCCGAAAACAAAGTATAGCACTCATATATAGGGGCCTAATAGGTTCAGAGCGTTTACACACACACAACCACAGGTAGTATGTCTACTATTTCAAGCCAATGGGCACCTGTCATGTGCATGAAGGTGACAAACAGTGCAATGTATCATGCAATTGTTCCATCAAAAGCCCAATGACTGAGTGGCAACATCACGAAACACACATCAGGCATGACAAAACTAACATCTGTTTGGGGAAAATTCAGAGAGACAAACCCCATTTGAGGCTACCATGACAGGTACACCCACCATGATGCAAGTCAAATGCCTGACTACACGTACTGTACCACTTACATGTGTATTTAATCTACCACACCTGCACAACAATGGTGTCAGTGCAAACAAAAGGTTCCCATACAAGGACTCAAACATCCAAAATAGCAACAGAAAGAATGTTAACAACACTTTTCAATGTTGATTCATGACGTACCCTTTCAATGTAGACATGATGCTGGAAAAAAAATCTGTCAAGAATATGTCTTGGCCTATTTAGCATGCCTACAACACTACGGCTAATGAAATAGCTGTGTAGACACTTCCCATCTACAGAACATGAACATGGTACTAACATTCATAACCCTTACACCAATGTATAGGATCCAGTAAGAGTCTAGCAATACCTCCATGGTTACCAACATATGGGATGCCTACTCAAATGACACGTTCCACAGGCCTATGTACATCCCTCACTTACCAAGGGGGTTCACCTTGTAACAGGTCTGAAAAAGTCATGCAAGTATGGCATGTGAAATGTCAGATGGACATCACAACCTCACATGATGCTGTCACTCATCAAGAAACTTTTAGAAAAGTTGGAATGACTTCAAATTGTTAGACTCTATGTTGCACACAGCCATCGTTCAAGGGACATTGGAATGGACAAAGACCAAGACAACTTTCCATCATGATATTGGGAGTATTGACCTGTAGGTGGAAAAAAACAACCACCAGGGAATGAAAAGCTGTACAGTGGTACATACATTTGACTCAGTCATATGTGCATCATGATATGCTTCTGTACAGAAGGAACTCAATAGGAGAGGAATATTTCCCCATACAAATTAGAATGTGTACACCTGTGTACCAATGTTGGGGGCTGTACATCAATGTGTTCCTTGGAGATCCCTTGACCCTTTGCACTTACCACTTTGTCACAGCTTCGAAACCTTCACATCATACACTAACCTGTTAAAGGGATGACAATGGTGGTCATTACAACCCTGGCGGACGGTGTTAAAGCGGCGGTAAGACCGCCAACAGTCCGGCGGTAAAAAATGTGGAATTACGACCGAGGCGGAAACCGCCAACAAAGACAGCCACTTTAACACTCCGACCGCCACGGCGGTACAAACAAACAGCGCGGCGGTCACCGCCAATCGACAGGCGGAAGCCAATGTACCGCCCACACTATTATGACAGGCCAATCCGCCACCTTTTCCGGGGCGGATTCACCGTGGATAAAAACGTGGCGGAAACAGGAATTTCGAAGGGAAAACGCTCACCTCTACACACTCCACGAGGAAGGAGGACACCATGGACCCGGAACTCCAAATCCTACCTGTGATAGTCTTCCTGCTCCTGTACCAGGAGCACGAACACCGGCGGCAAAGACCACAGTGAGTACTGCACCTACGACACAGGGGAGGGGGGGAGGCAAAAAACAGGGACACACACACGCAACACCCCCACCCTCACCCACTACGACACACACACTAATACATATCTATACATTATAGTTACACCCCCCAAACCTCCCAGAAGAATGCAAAGACAAAAGGAAATGAGTGTAACCATTGTAATATATTAAAATGCAGTACGCAAAAATATACATATATACACTATAAACAAAATATACACCAAGAATAGTAGTCCAGGTATTGCACCATTCATAGTCCGTGGACCACTGGGCCCAAAATGCATGGGCGAGGCTCACACTCGATACCAGATTAAAACAGAGAGAACACTGCAGGGTCATCAGATAGAAATACAACAGGCACCTCAGGGGGAAGGGAAGGGGGGGCACCTCAGCTGGTTGAGTGCACGACGCCAGATCCACAAGGGGGCTCCATGCCCATTGGTGTATCCTGGGGAGTGCAAAGCCACAGTCTCTCAAGTCTCTCCAGTGGGTGGTTTACCCACTGCATTATCATGGGGAGTGCAAAGCCACAGTCTCTCAAGTCTCTCCAGTGGGTGGTTTGCCCACTGCATTATCCTGGGGAGTGCAAAGCCACAGTCTCTCAAATCTCTACAGTGGGTGGTCTGCCCACTGCATTATCCTGGGGAGTGCAAAGCCACAGTCTCTCAAGTGGATAACAGTCTCCACTGGTTCTGGAGGGGGACTGGTGCCCAGAGTGCTTCATCCTGTGAAGGACAGAGGTAGTGGATGCATGTCTCCACTGGTTCTGGAGGGGGACTGGTGCCCAGAGTGCTTCATCCTGTGAAGGACAGACGGAGTGGATGCATGTCTCCACTGGTTCAGGAGGGGGACTGGTGCCCAGAGTGCATCACTCACCCCGTGACGGTCCCAGTTGCGTCAGTGCCCCTGCCGCTCATGGGCTAGCAGTGCTTGATTCGGCGGTGCCCTGTTCAGCGGTGCTTGAGTTGGCGGTGCCCTGTTCAGCGGTGCTTGAGTTGGCGGTCTTTCATGGCCCAGCGGTGCTTGTGCTGGCGGTCCTTCATGGCCCAGCGGTGCTTGTGCTGGCGGTCCTTCATGGCCCAGCGGTGCTTGTGCTGGCGGTCCTTCATGGT
Organism: Pleurodeles waltl; assembly: GCF_031143425.1. Taxonomy (NCBI): domain Eukaryota; kingdom Metazoa; phylum Chordata; class Amphibia; order Caudata; family Salamandridae; genus Pleurodeles; species Pleurodeles waltl. The sequence goes on along the minus strand of NC_090440.1, from coordinate 942,294,466 downwards.
CCTTCATGGCCCAGCTGGGCTGTGGCTGGCGGGGCCCTTCTGGGCAGCTGGGCTGTGGCTGGCGGGGCCCTCCTGGGCAGCTGGGCTGTGGCTGGCGGGGCCCTCCTGGGCAGCGGGGATGGGGCTGGTGGGGCCCTCCTGGGCAGCTGGGCTGGCCTCCTGGGCAGTGGGGATGGGGCTGGCGGGCCCTCCTGGGCAGCGGGGATGATGGCGGTCTTCTCCGCCGTGCTGCTCTTCCCAGACCTGCCGGGTTTCTTGTGGCCCTTCCCCACCTTGGGAGGTGTCACAGCTGAGTCCACACTCCCACCGGGACCCCTGGGAGCGGCTTGGGTGGCTGGAGTCTTCCCCTTCTCCCGCCGGGCACTGTCCAACTTCTGGTGCTTCACAGTGGAGGGACTGGCTGTGCTGTGGCTCCGTGCCACACTGGCTGGTGGCCGGTGCACTCCACATACCTGTGACTACAGGCACCACTGGTCCCGGAGATGTTGTGGCTGAGGTGCTAGTTCGGGACCTATGAGATGGATGGGGGGGAGGTGTGGGAAAAAGGACAAGGCTGGACAGGAAAAGTTTTTGGGACACACTGGGACGGGTAGCTGGAGGGGGTTTGGGAGTGGAGGAAGAGGTGGTGGTAGTAGGAGGTGTACGTTTGGTGACTTTGGGTGCAGGTGCATGTGCTGGAGGCTGTCGAGAGGTGGATGGCTGTTGGGTGGGTGTGTGCCTGCGTTTGTGTATCTTGGGAGGGGGCGTCACAGACACACTGGGAGAGGACACAGGGGACGTGTGAATGGTAGTGGGGGTGGTGACTGCACGCGAGCGGGGTGTGCTGGTGGGTGTGCTGGTGAGGGACGTAGTGGCTGTAGAGGTAGTGCATGCAGGCGTGTGTGTAGACGAGACTGGGAGGGAGGAGGGAGACGAGGAGGAGGGGGACACAGTGGAGGCAGTAGATGTTGGTGTGTCTGCATGTGTGTGATTCTTGCGTGAGTGCCTGTGGGATGTGTGGTGCTTATGTTTGCCTGAGCTTCCCTTGTGTGGTGAGGTGTGTGCAGGCTGGTCTGATGGTGTGCTTGGGATAGGCAGAGGTACAGGGGATTGGATCTGGGTGGAGGAAGTTGGAGGGGGGAGGCTAGACACAGGCACAATGGCTGCCATCAGTGCTGAGGCCAGAGTTTGAATGGCTCGGTGAAGTGCCGCCTGACCAGAATGAATGCCCTCCAGGAATGCATTAGTTTGTTGCAACTGCCTTTCTACACCCTGGATGGCATTCAAAATGGTAGACTGCCCAACAGTGAGGGACCTGAGGAGGTCAATGGCCTCCTCACTGAGGGCAGCAGGGATGGCTGGGGCAGGGCCTGAGGTGCCTGGGGCGAAGGTGATGCCCACCCTCCTGGGTGAGCGTGCACGGGGCGAAGGCTGAGGGGCTGCTGGGAGGGCGTGCTGGTAGGGGGGGTGGCGGCTGTACCTGTAGATGCGGGGTGCACAGATGCTGCCACCACCACAAGGGAGCTCCCATCAGAGGACGAGTCCGTGTCGCTGGTGTCAGCTCCTGTCCCCACCGTGGAGCTCCCCTCGCCCTCCGTCCCACTGGTGAATTCTGAGTCCGTAGTGTGGCCCTCCATGGCCATGTGGGATGCAGCTCCCTCGTGCTCCGGTGCCACTGCTCCTCCGCCTGATGATGCTAATGCACACAAGAACAGGGAGACCACAAAAAGGGGGGGGGGGAAACAGAAGAAAGACATGTTGAGTGCATGGATTACCGCTACCGTTGGCGGACAAGACAGACACAGAAGCCCCCTGCACTACGCCGCGCTCTTGGGCTCTACAGTGCAACTCCTGGGAAATGGCCTACAAGGCTATGGACGACATCTGCACACATAGGTGACACAGGGGCATGAATAGCTATACTTGGCACTCTACAGAGGTGGGGTGGGGGGGCCACAGGGCAATGCCTTAAGGAGGGCCTAGCCTACGGAACTCGCCCTGGCCTAGGGAAACCCATAGCCCTCCTCCCCCACCCAGACAACTCCACTGCGCGCAAAGTCAGCTGAATGAGAGTGTACTCACCCCCTTGTGTCTGCTGTGATGCCCTCAAGCGCCCATCCAACTCCGGGTAGGCCACCGCCAGGATCCGGAACATCAGGGGGGTCATGGTTCGACGGGCACCCCTCCCACGTTGGGAGGCCATCCCCAGCTGAGCCTCCGCCGTCTTCTTGCTCCAGCGGCGAATGTCCCCCTATCTTTTCCGGCAGTGGGTGCTCCGTCTGTGGTAGACCCCCATGGTCCGGACGTCCTTGGCGATGGCATGCCAAATATCTTTCTTCTGGTGGCCGCTGACCTACATGAAATGTACAGGGGAAGAAGAGAAGTCATTACCAACTGCACTGTCAAAGTGACTGGCCCCCATCCCTACCCTTGCCATGTGGCACATGCACCCACCGTCTTTCATGCATGCAGAACTCTGCCCCCTTCCTTCTTACATCCAGCCCTCTCCACACAGACATAGCCCATACAACATGCTCACTGTGTACTTACCTGTTTGTCTGGAGGACCGTAGAGTAGCGTGTACTGGGGGAGGACCCCATCGACGAGCTTCTCCAACTCCTCCGATGTAAAGGCAGGGGCCCTTTCCCCAGATGCACAAGCCATTGTCTCTTCCAGACCGAGGTCACAGCAGCACTTGCAGTGTAGGTCCTCTCCTGTCGAAGATCAGGTATCGAGTGATTAAACAGATAGAAAATGGCGGTCACGTCCGCGGCGGTGCGTACCATCACCGCCGGCGTACATCGTCATTGGCTCCTGGGACCAATAGGGTCCAATGTTAACCAATGCAGCATTGCGCCGCGGTCTCCGACCGCCTACCGCGACGGTGTACAACGCCAGCGCAGTTACCTCACATTCCATTGTCCCACTTTAGAGGTCAGGCAGCCGCCATTTCAGGGGCCCACATGGCCTAATTTCCAACTGCGTCACACATACCTAGGCCTAGTCTCAACACACATACAGGCCACATTTTGTGTATGATGGGTGTTCTGGGTAAACTGTGGGTACGTACCTCTGAGTTGTTTGACTCTGTGCTCGCTGTTGTCCTTCATAGGCACCGTCCGCTGGGACATGTGAGGAGATGGCGGAATCCTCCGGTTCACCGACCGCTGGTGGACCTGTCGACAATGGAGGAAAGACATTTGATAATCACCTACAGGTTTGACCGTGCCACAATCCAGGAACTGTGTACCCAGTTGGAGCCAGACCTGATGTCAGCAATCCGCCATCCCACAGGAATCCCCCCTCAAGTGCAGGTGCTATCAGTGCTCCATTTCCTTGCAAGTGGGTCTTTTCAAACAACTGTGGCCATGGAATCAGCGATGTCCCAGCCTATGTTTTCAAACGTATTGTCCAGAGTGTTGTCTGCCCTGCTGAAACACATGCAGAGCTACATTGTTTACCCTCAGGTGGAGGATTTGCCTACCGTGAAAGGTGACTTCTATGCCCTTGGACATATCCCCAACATCATAGGTGCCATTGATGGTACCCATGTGGCTTTGGTCCCCCCCCCACAGGAGTGAACAGGTGTACAGAAACCGGAAGAGTTATCATTCCATGAATGTACAGATGGTATGTTTGGCAGACCAGTACATCTCCTATGTGAATGCCATGTTCCCTGGCTCAGTGCATGATGCCTACATCCTGCGGAATAGCAGCATCCCTTATGTGATGGGTCAACTCCAGAGGCACCATGTGTGTGGCTATTAGGTGAGCCCCTGGAAGCAAGACAGGGGGAATGGTTGTCTGGGGTTATCCCTAAGAGTTAGTGTGTGTCTAACAGTTGTCCCTCGTCATTTGCAGGTGACTCTGGGTACCCCAACCTGTCATGGCTACTGACCCCAGTGAGGAATCCCAGGACCAGGGCAGCGCAACGCTACAATGAGGCCCATGGGCGGACTAGGAGGGTGATCGAGCGGACCTTCGGCCTCTTGAAGGCCAGGTTCAGGTGCCTGCATATGACAGGTGGATCCCTATTCTACTCACCAAAGAAGGAGTGCCAGATCATTGTGGCCTGCTGTATGCTTCACAACTTGGCTTTGCGACGACAGGTGCCTTTTCTGCAGGAGGATGGTCCAGATGGCGGTGTTGTGGCAGCTGTGGACAGTGATGAGGAGGAAGCAGAGGAAGAAGACATTGACAACAGGGACTCAGTGATCATGCAATATTTCCAGTGAAACACAGGTGAGAATACATTTCTGCCTACTACATGTACTTTTAGCCTACTACCTCTATCCTGTCTGTTGTTTTCACCCAGTGTATGGTCACTGAGTTGTCACTTTCCCTTAAGGTTTCACAGATGTGGGTCCCAACGTGTGTCATCTGCTTAGATTCATCATGGACTAGAGCTGTGTGACATAGGTATGTTGACATTACTATTTCAAGAACATTTTGTCACTGTAATTGCAAATACACTATTTCGAAATCACAGACAGACTCCAGATCTTTTTGTGCTTTAGGTGTGTTTATTTAAATGCTAAATATTGGAGGGGGAAGTTAAATGGTGAGGGCTGATGGCGGAGGAGTGTCCATGGCAGAGTCCAGTCTATTAGTCTCACAGGTGCATTGCCCATATGGGCATAAGAAGTGGAGCTGGGGCAGTTTAATTATGGACAGGGTGACAAAGTGGGACAGTGGGATGACAATCAGGGTGGTCTCATTTCTTGGCGGGGGTCTTGGCATCACGCTCTGTCTTGTTCCTGGATCTCAGGGACCGTTTGCGGGGTGGTTCTCCATCTGCAGGGGGTGGGGTGCTGGTGTGGTGGTCCTGTGGCGGGGCGTCCTGTCCACCAGCGCCGGCAGAGGTGGTGGGTAGTTCATCGTCCATGCTAGTGTCAGGGGCCCCTTGTAGTGCCACAGTGTCCCTCCTGGTGTTGAGTACTTCCTTCAGCACCCCTACGATGGTGCCCAGGGTGGAGCTGATGGTTCTGAGTTCCTCCCTGAAGCCCATATACTGTTCCTCCTGCATGCGCTGGGTCTCCTGAAACTTGGCCAGTACCGTTGCGATCGTCTCCTGGGAGTGGTGGTATGCTCCCATGATGGAGGAGAGGGCCTCGTGGAGAGTGGGTTCCCTTGGCCTGTCCGCCCCCTGTCGCACGGCAGCCCTCCCAGTTCCCCTGTGTTCCTGGGCCTCTGTCCCCTGGACCGTGTGCCCACTGCCACTGCCCCCAGGTCCCTGTTGTTGTTGGGGTGGTGGGTTATCCTGGGTTCCCTGTAGTGGTGGACACACAGCTGATTGACGTGTTCTGGGGACGGAGGTATGGGCCCGATGGGTGGGTGCTGTGCTGGTGTTTCCAGAGGGGGTAAGGTCTGTGGTGGCCTGTGCCTGTGTGAGGGGAACCGACTGTCCCGAGGCCCACGATGGTCCGGGCTGGTCATCTAGATCCAGTTGGACAGAGGTGCTGTCATCACTGTGGGCCTCTTCTGTGGGTGGAGTGGACATGTCTGGACCCTCCTGTCTGGTGATGTTTGGTAGTGGTCCTGCAGGGGTGGAAAGGCATGATTATTGCATCTGTGTGTGTCATGGTGTGCAATGGGTGGGTGACCGTGTACCCCAGTGCTGGCATTACTATGTGGGAGCTTGTGTGATAATGGTTTAGGGGGGTGTATGGGTATGTGCAGTGGGCATGCTTTGGTGATGGGTGTCCATGTTTTGTTGTTGCATGCAGGGCTTGGTGTTGGGATGTGTGGTTTGTGATATTGGTACATTTGTGAGGAGTTGGAGTGATAGGGGTGAGGGCGATGGTGGGGGTATGTGATAGCATGCAGGTAGGGTGGGGGATGTAATAGTTAAGATTTGACTTACCAGAGTCCATTCCTCCACCAACTCCTGCGAGGCCCTCAGGATGCAGAATCGCCAAGACCTGCTCCTCCCATATTGTTAATTGTGGGTGAGGAGGTGGGGGTCCGCCGCCAGTGCGCTGAACCACCTGGTGGTGTCTTGATACCACGGAACGCACCTTCCCCCGTAGGTCGTTCCATCTTTTCCTGATGTCCTCCCGATTTCTTGGGTGCTGTCCCACTGCGTTGACCCTGTCCACTATTCTTCGCCATAGCACCATCTTCCTTGCAATTGAGGTATGCTGCACCTGGGATACAAATAGCTGTGGCTCTACCCAGACGATTTCCTCCACCATGACCCTGAGCTCCTCCTCCGAGAACCTGGGCTGTCTTTGCCGTGCCATGGAGTGGTGTAGGTGATGTGTGGGGTGGGGTGATAAGTGTGGTGATATGTAGTGGTGTGTTGTGTGAGGTGCTTGGAAGTTGTGTGGGTGATGGTGTTGTATGCCTGTGGATGCTAGTATTGTTGATGGTGGTGTCTCTCTCTGGCCTTCGTTCGTGATCTTTGGTCGTAGGGGTTTGTGGGTGATGTGGGTGTGTGTTTTATATTGTATTGGGTGTGTGGGAGTGGTGTGTGTATGTGTCTCAGGTGTGTGTATTTCAAATTGTCCAATGTGGCTGTGTTTTGTAAGGGAGTGTGTATTTTGAGCGCGGCGGTGTGTACTGCCAATGGAATACCGCGGTTGAAAGACCGCCGCGTGGATTCGTGTGTCGTGATAGTGTGGGTGTATTTCTGTTGGCATGACGGTGGAGGTTTTGTTTTCGCCAGTTTATCACTGACCTTTGGTGTGGCGGACTTGTGTGGGTGTCTGAATTTTGGCGGATTCCGAGCAGTGGGTCATAATGACCGTGGCGGAATTCCGCGGCCGCGGCGGTGTGTTGGCGGTCTTCTGCACGGCGGTAAGCGGCCTTTACCGCCAAAGTTGTAATGACCCCCAATGTGTCAAGTCTGTACCTACTGCCTTTTGACTGCTGTGCTGCGCTCAAATGCCTATCCAACTCCGGGTAGGCCACCACCGATATGTGGGCCATTAGGAAGGTCAAGGCCCGATGGGCACCCAATCCCATTAGGAGGACATCCCCAGCTAGGCCTCTGCGGTCTTCTGGGCACTGCATCATAGGTTGTCCCACCGGTTCTTACAGTAGGTTCCCCACTGGTTGTGGACCCCCAGGGCCCACACTTTCTAGGTGATGGCACACCAAATCCCCTTTTTCTGATGGGCGTTGGCCTGCATGGATGACACAAACAAGAAGAGAATGTCATGTACCCATAGACAATACCACGACAAGCAGGGTGAAAATACAAGTTACTGTAACTAGCCATACACAAACTGCCTTCAACATCCCCTTCAATGAGAGATGAACATCTGCAGTCAGGCTGTGTGTGATGATGAGACAGGCATACAACATGCATATCCAGCACCAGGTGTCAGCTTGAAAGATATGATCAGACCACAAGCATTTCTCTAAACATGGTATATCTCCTCAATTATTTTTCACAACACATTCACTGATCATGTATTAGTCTGCAATTGGATCAGGGCACATACATCAAACACACTCCACTATGTCTCAGGACTCAAAATCTATCTGTACACTTATGCACATGCCCATCTACTCACACATTATACCACAAACCTTCATTCCACCACATTCCCGGACATCGTCATACACTTAACCCTTAAAACATTGCACTTGCATTGCAATTACTTGTCCTCTGGTGCGCCATAGAGCTGTCCATACAGTGGTAGGACCTCCTCACAAGCTTTTCAAGCTCCTCAGGGCAGAAGGCAGATGTCCTATCACCTATTGGAGATGGCATGATTACTCCTAGGAGCAGTATGCAACAGCTCAGGATGTGGAGGTCTTACTGGGAGCTTGTCAGGAGTCAAGTGAGAGATGAAGTATGAGATGACTGTCACATATCCCATGTAAAAGAGCGTCAGTGCTGGTGGACATTGCCATTGGCTCAAGACCGCCCAAGGCAGCAATGTGTGCCAATGGCAATGTCCACTGCGGTTGTATCCGCGTACCGCCATGAAGACTTCTGCCAGCAGACTTAGTTCCCTTCCTAATGTCCAGTACAGTAGGTCAGGCAGGTGCCATTTTAAGGCTCATATGTGAACAAAAAATGTATTTTAAAGTTGCGTTACAAGCTGTGAAACATATCTACGACATTGTGTTCACTGGTGGCTTTGAGCAAATATGTTGCAATGTGCATAAATTATGTACAGGATATCAAACTAATGTGTTTTATGAATTGTAACTGTAGTAGGATAGTCAGCAAAGCAAGTACAATCTGACAAATGGTATGTGTCCCATATATGAGCGACATGTTACTAATGTTAATGTCACACAGACAGTCAGTGACATGTTTTCCCATTTCTAACATATGATAGAGGAAACGGGGTGTAACTGTAGTAATAAGCCATTATTTGGCTTGGTATGTTCAATGTACACCGTTTCAACAGTTTCATGTGGCATTTTACAGCATAATATGTGACAAAAGTATGATCATACTTATGATGTACAGAATGACTCATACACACACACATTCTGGTTTTCTCCCACATAGTTACTGTGGCATGAGAAGAGTGAGAGAACCTCCAGTGTACCGTCCACTAGCAGACCTGCAGACCATAGAGGAGTGACATGTGATTCAGATGTACCGCCTGGATAGGCATACAATGATGGATCTCTGTTGTCAGTTGGAGCCAGATCCGATACCTGCCATTTGTAATCCCCATAGCACACCACCCATTGTACAAGTTATGTCAGTGCTGCACTTCCTGGCCACAGGCTCCTTTCAAATTACAGTGGCCCTAACTGCAGGGATGTCTCAGCCTATATTCAGTTTGGTCTTGAAGGATGTACTGTCTGCATTGTTGAAACACCTGGACAGCTACATCAGATTTCCACAAAGTGAAGATTTGGCCCATGTATAGGCTGAATTTTATGCTTTGAGACACATTCCACATGTGGTTGGAGCCATAGATAGCACCGATGTAGGCTTTGTTCCCCCAAAAGCCAATGAACAGGTGGATAGGAATGGGAAACACTTTCACTCGATCAATCTCCAAGTGGTCTGTTTGGATGACCTCTACATTTCACTAGTTTGTGTAAGGTACCCGGGGTCAGTCCATGATTTCTTCATCATGCGGAACAGCAATATCCCACTGCTGATGAAACAACACTACACAGAGAGGGCCTGGCTGGTTGGTAAGTCACATATGTCATGTGTGTCTGTAACTTTTATCTGCTAAGTAATGTGTGGATGTCTGTTACTTATGTTAGCCTTTTTAAACTCTTGTTTACACTGGATTCCGGTTACCCAAGCCATCTCTAGTTGTTGAGACCAGTGAGGTACCCAACCACGCCAGTGGAGAAGTCTGTTTCAATGAGTCCGACGGAAAGACAAGGCTTGTCGTGGAGAGGACTTTTGGGTTCCTAATGGCAAGATTCCCTGGCATCGATAAGTGTGGTGGAGCCCTCCTCTCCTCACCCACCAAAGTATGATGCTCCACAACCTCACCCTGAGACATCAAATCCAATTTATACTAGATGATGGGGAGCCAGCAGTTCCAGCGGGTAAGAATGCAGATGTGCCAAGTGAGGATGAAAATTATGAGGATGAAGCTGGAAACATTAGGGCAGTTCTCATCAATCAGTACTTCATCTGACTTTAGGTATGTGATGTTATGTGATTAAAGTAACTTCCTGGGGTATTGGTGGGGTTGGTTATGCTTGATAAGGGTCTTAGTAAAGTCATCAGACAGGTCATAAGTAGCTTCAAAACACATAAATCTGATGCATATGCAGAATGTTACATGTAGTAGAGTGCATCTTTTTTATCACAATAGTCTTAATGTTCTCACAATGCACAGTCTGAGTCACCCTTGTATATGGGAATTGGCTAGATGATGTTTTAGTTTCAATGCGGCCTATACCTTATGCTTGTCATTTATAATTTGCAGATTACTTCACAAGCTCATCCTCATTGGGAGATATCTGACCGTGTCACAGACAGGTGGAATTAACAGACTAACAATTGAAGTGAACATGGATTGTATGAGGTACTGTCTTGAATGAGATTTGTGGTGTATTAGTTCCATGTCCAGACTGTCATGAAAGTGAGATGATAGTGTCCTGTTCCACTCTATACACCTGTATCGCATCGGACGTTTGTTCAATGGTGCCATGTGTGTGTTTATTTGTCGCTCACACGTCATCCTGTGCTATCCATACCCTCATACATCAGAATGGTTTGCATTAGTAAAATGTAACTTGTATGTGGTGTCACTGTGTTTCCTCACTGCAAGCCATTGTGGATGTGCATCAAGACTGGCATAGGTGAGCGGCATGCCTACAGATATCTGATCATGGTAAATGGAAGGTTCAATGACTGGGGGCATTTTTATTGACCTCTGTCTGTATCATGGGGTATGGTCAATTGGGGGCTATACTATGGGTATGTGATAAGGCTTTAGCTGATGAGACATTGAAACAATTTGTTTGCCTATTGGGGTACAGAAAGACTGACAAGTCTGTAACTTCAGTAGTCTGTGAGGTGGTAGTGTATGACACCTATGCTGATACACTGAAGTGAGCTGCAGTACTTAACTGTGTGATCATTGACATTCTTCCAACCTGTACGTGGGAAAGTTCAATGAAAGAGATTAGAGTTATGTCTATCATTATTAGTGAATGCAATTCTACCCAGATTAGACAGTACACGTGGAATGGAACATTATAAAGGTTTTACATTTGCGATAAACTTCTCTGTGCAGGAGGTGTTACAGATGACAGTAAAATATGGTTGATAAATAAATTGGATCACATATACCAGAAAGGAAACTGTGAAGGGTTCTGTCATGGTGGGTAAAATCATCAAGGTAGCTGCTCCAAAATTTGGAGACACAAGTCCAGTGTACCTGTACCATAGGAAAATGGAGATAGGTTTCAGAAAAGTCAGCAGGGTGTATCTGTGCCAGACAAGGGGTACATTCAGTAGAGATTCACTTCCTGGCAGTGGTTTTGGTCTAGGCATCTGCTCCTCCTGGATGTTTTAGGAGACATCCACATTTGTGTGGTGGGGGTTCTTCAGCTGCAGAGGCAGGAGGGTCTGAGGCATGTGCTTCCCCATTCCTCTAGCAGCCACAGCTGTAGAAAGAGCTGATGTCTCATTGCTAGTAGAAGGGGCCAGCTGGTGTGTACAGAACCTACTCTGTGTGGTATTCATGTCTCTCAGCACCCCTGCAATGGGAGCCAAGTAGGCATTGTGGGCCTGCCACTGCTGCATGACTTCCTGAGGGTTGTCCCTTTGAAGCTGCTTGATCACCCCCATCATGGTAAGAACCTGGCCCATCACGCCTTGGGATTATTGGTAGGCTCCCAAGACTTGGGAGAGGTGTCCTGGCCAGCTGTAGCCGTCGGAGCCTCCATCCTCTGGCCAATGCTATCTCTCCCACGCACCCTACCCCCACATGCCTGTGCCCCTGGGACAGTTTGCCCACTCCTACTGGTGCCAGGTCCATCATTATCTGGGTTTACGACAGGAGACACAAGTACTTGCACTGGAGGCACAAGATGGTAGATACTGTCCTTGGAACACAGGTTTGGGGGCAAATGGTTGCCTGTGATGTTGAAGCAACAGGGCTGGGAGGGGTCCATGTGGGCAGGGTGACGCTCACAGTTGTTGAATGACCAGATGTCTCAGATGGGCCAGCTTTATCCTCAATGTCCATGGACTGTACAATAGTGGAGGAGTCAGGTGGGTTGAATTGATTGTTAGTTTCACATGCAAGGCTACTCAACAAGTAGTACAAAGCTCTGGTTTCCTTAATGGTAGAACAGTGCCTGCTGGGAGTTGTAGTGCTATCAGTCCCTGTACTAACCATGCCATACAAAGACAGTGTTCCCCGGGTGAGATCAGTTGACATGTGGTATGCCAGAGAAGGGTATTTGTAAATTTGGACACAGAGATGGTGAGTGGGTTGGCTGTTAAGGTGGCCAAAGGCGATCAGTGAGCATGCAGTACATTGCAGTTTGGTGACAATTGTATTGTCACTTAACCGACTCCAATCTCCCAGGCATTCCTATCAAGCCCTCACGATGCTGGATTTCCAAGACCTTCTCCTCCCATGATGTGAATTGTGGGGGAGTAAGTGGGGGATCACCGCTAGTCTTGAGGACCACCAAGCTGGTGCCTGGCGGCCATGGAATGCACCTTTCCCCTGAGGTCCTTCCACTTCTTCCTGATGTCCTACTTTGTGTATGGGTAGCTGCCTACGGGATTTACTCTGTCGACTATTCTTTGCCACAGCTCAATTTTCCTGTCTATTGATGTTTGTTGGACTTGTGCTCCAAATAGTTGTGGCTCTACTCTGATGATTTCATCTATCATGACCCTCAATTCATCATCTTTGAAATGGGAATGTTTCTGCGGGGACATGATAGTGGTGGGCAAGACGGTGAGGATGAAAAATATTATTATGTGAATCAGTGGTGATGAGGTGTGGGTGCTGTGATGTGAGTTGTTGACCGGTGGTGTTGAATGTGTGGAATATTAATGTATGTGTTGGATGTGTTCTACAGGTGTGGGATGAGTGCTATGTGATGTGTGTAGGGGTGCCTATTCTATGGTTGATAAGTTTTTTTGTGCGACCTCTATCTCACGTTCAATGGCGTTCTGGTTGCAAAGGATTGTAGGGTGTGAAGAGGTGTGTTTTATAGTGCAGTGTGTAGGTGTGTCAGGTGTGTAGGTGTGTCAAGTGTGTGGATGCGTTTCAGGTTTGGGGTTTTTAAACTATCCAATGTGGTGTGGTGTATTACTGATGGGACTGCTGCAGTTTGCACCCCCATTGGTGTTCCGCCATGGAAGAACTGCTAATGTGATTTGTGGGTCATAATAAGATCTGAGATTTTTTAGTGGGCTGGCAGTGCTGGTGGTGGGACCACCTCTATCCCGCCATCCAGAGACTTGGTGGTTTGGGAATTTTGGCTGTCTTTTGGCGGACTTGGCTGTGTAACTCATAATATGGCAGATTAATTTATATTTAGTAATAAATGTTACTTTCATTTATTAATATACATTATAGTAACGTTGTATACTAACATATTTAAGATTTACTATTTCAAACCATATATATATATATATATATACATATATATATATATATATATACATATATATATATATATATATATATATATATACATATATATATATATATATATATATATATATATATATATATATATGATATTTTTTAGTTTTTTTAAACAATGTCAGTGTGAAACAATATTGTTTTCAATATTTTTGTATTTACCATGATAAGTATAAAGAAACAATATTTTTGTCATCAATATTTTTGACACAATATTTGTGTATCACGATACTGTTGTATGTCTGTGTGTGTGTGTGTGTGTGTGTGTGTGTGTGTACAAGAAGCAAGTCCGAAAATACTCATATATGTATCTCACCTATGCAAAACATATCTTGTCCAACATCACAGGTTCACAGCCATTGTAACAATGATTAAATGTACAAGTTGCTTATCTTAGGAGTTGACCCCGATGGTGTGGATTTTCTTTGTGGACAAGTGTCTGCAGCAAAGGGAGGACCTTGACAAGGGGCTAAGCGAAGGAGGAGCAGTGGAAACTGGACATAAGGTGAGTACTATTCAGCAGGTCGAGTAAGGTCTTCCCACTACAGTCGGCTTGGTGATGAGCCGCATTGTAATACCACTGGCAGGAACATGGGCTGGACTCAAGCCATTGGTTGCTGCGGCGGCGGGAGGCTGGTGGTGGTGGCGGGACCGCAGTGGTCTTTGGTTTTTGTAACCGCATGCTTCGTAATTTGGAGGCTGGAGCTACAATGCTGTCCAGTTATTCCGTCACCATGACAGTACTAAGACCGCCAAACTCTAATCAGGCCCTAAAACACTTAAAATTAGAATTTCTTTTTAAGAAATTCACACAAAGTAATTGTATCAGGATTCCATTTGTGATGACAGTAGAAAGTCCTGAGGACCTATTTCAATAGGTAATAAGAGTGCATGCTGAATATGCAGTCAGAATGAATAACGTAAAAGCATAACAATGAAGAGGAGATCTAGATGACACTTTATAGGGATAGCAATGTAAAATTTGACGTTTCAGACTCATTCGAAATGGGAAAAAGTCTAGCTAAATAACTGCAATAACTCATAATCTTAAGGGACATACTGAAAGAGTTGACATTCTGGTGATCTTTAAATCCAATAATGTTGTTGGTTACTTAGGTTTTTCTGTGATGTACAGTACATCTCATCATTAGCCTGGATCAGAGCATATCAGAATGATTTAAATCAATTCCATGCCATGAAAGTTAGAAAACTGATGTCAGCCGACTTGAGCATCCATTGCCATGATGCACAGAAGGGGTCATTGCTCAGCATTGATGGAGTAGGTGTAGATAAGTGAAGAACAATAGATCAACTTACTGTAAGAAGGCAGAAGGCATAGGGCCATATTATGAGTTTGGCGGATGGAAACACTCGTCGGCCAAACTCCTGACAGGGTGGTTGCCACCATGCTGGCTACCTCCCCACCGGCCCCATTAAGACTTTCCCGCTGGGCTGATCGGCGGAAACAGCTCAGCTGGAAAGTAGCAGCAGCATTGTCCCCAGCTCGTAATCAAGCCGGCGGCAATGCTGCCACCCGTAGACAGTGCAAATTACAAGGGTGCTGAGCAGAGGGACCCCTGCACTGCCCATGCCACGAGCATAGGCAGTGGAGGGGCTCCCCTGTGGCCCCCTGCACCTGTTCTCCACCAGTCTTTTCATGGCAGTGAAACTGCCATATAAAGGCTGGTAAAGAACCAGGTTGTAATCAGCAGGGCGGTGGTGAGTTCAGCCCACACTGGCTCATTCCAACCTGCACCGCCGTCAGCCCGTCGGGATCTCCAATCCTGACGGAAACGGCGGTAGGTTGGTGGGGCTGCCCGCCAACCTCTTAATCTGGCAGTCAGACCTCCACAACTGGAGTAGTCTAGTTAACGGAAATTGCAGAATTTACTTAAGCATTCCACAAACTGCTGTTAACATACCTTTTCTGTATTCTTAAGCACACGTCTCTCGACCAACGCCCTTCCTCTTGAAATAAGAACCATTTCTGATTACATGTGTTTTTTTAGATGAAGTTAAACTAAAAATAGATATCAAATATAAGAGATAAAATAGATATCAAATATAAGAGATGAAATTAACATAAGAAAATATTTCAGGATGTTACGTTTGTGTTCATCACTTGACACCCATAGCAGTGTTTGTACTTCAAAAATAGGCTGATCATCTACTTGGCTTTCTATGCTCCATTCTTGACCAGGGTCAAGAGGCAGATCATTTTGCTGTCTGGAGCGCATCTGAAAGTATTTGGCGCTTAAATATGAAATATCAGGGTGTATCAAAGTACTCAGGTGTGCCCATGCTCACTCAAGATTTCAGATTACCCCCACAACGCAATTACTTTTAGACGCAAAATTTGTTCTTACATATTTATTTTAGGCAGGTTGAAAGCTCAACGTAATGTTTTTCTACTACATTTAAGTGGTTAAACGGCCACACTCCTAAGTGGTTATACTTATATAAAGAAGGAGTTAGACAGCATGTAATGATGCTACTCATATTAGGAAACACCATGCTTATCAGAATTAAATTAAAGTTTCTTTGCTTTCGTGTTTCCCAGTATTCCATCTGATTTGACCTAGAGGGAGACAGAAACCAAGCAGGCTAATTTTGCATTTAGAAACATATTTTCTCATAACTGCCAGCAAGAAATATCACCATGAAACATTTTTTCTATTGTAACTGTTCTTGCTCTCATTTACAAAGACATTGAAGAAAGTACAGAACTGAATTTATTAGCATCTGATATCTGGTGAAATGCTGCCTTCACTCCCACCTTATGAAGAGGAGAACAGGAAGAGAGCTGCAGACTGTTTACTGTAAACATTTAAATCTTGTTTTGCCTTGTGTGTGAAAATGGGGTTGGTGCGTTGTGGCACTTTCCTTGTAGGGCTCCAAAGTGTCCTTCAGGAATAAAAAAAGGCCTCATTCAATGCAAAAGCTGTCTATGGTCCTTACCAATAAAGTGTTGACCTCCGCTAGATGGCGCAACACAGATAGATTCCACTGTGTTGTCTGCACACACTCAAGGTGCTTGTGATCCAAAGCTGTAGGCCAAATGGTGCAAAAGAGATACACTGGCAGTTGTGGTTTCATTGTCTGGAATGAGTAGCCTCTAGCCAGAAGGCACTACAAAACCCTTGTCTCTAGTTCGGTGCTATATAAATAATTCAGTACAATTCAAAATAAAATAAATTAGGCTTGAAGTAAACCACCTTGGGTTCAAGAAGCTCCTAAAGTCAGAGATGTCCTGCCCAGTCTTCGAGTCGGGAACATTTTAGTTGTTAACTGTCTCTTGTTTCATCAGACATTTCATTGCGTCAAAGCTGACCCGACACCTTCTAAAGCAGTCGAAGGGACACGTACAGTACCAGGGCTCTAAAACAAAGTATAGCATAAATAAATAACCATTATAGGACGTGTTTTACTGTTTTTTATTACACTGTATTTACTCAGTTTGAAAAAATACTCATTTCACGCATCACCCATTCTGTTGCAGGAATTGTTATTGTAAAAATTTTGTAAATCAGCACTCCACCCACCTTAGTCGTCTCAGTACGCCAGGTAACCATTTGAGCACATTCAGCTGAAAACACAATGTCAATCTAAGTAGTGCTGTTATCTTACACTGGGTCAAAAATAAGTTATATGACAAGAAACAAAGATTGAAGAGGCTCGTCCCACCTGAGACAGATTGCCACATAGATATCATTAGCAAATAACAGGTAAGCATCATAAGCACAGGTACCCTTATTTGTTAAATCCTTTATCTACATGAGGTGATAAACCATTCAGCACCGGCATTAAAATCACAGAGAGGTGAAATAGGGATTAGAGAGCAACACCTAGTATGCATTGTAGTCATGAGCAAAACTAGATGTGGTAGGAAGAACCATTTGATCATAAGACAAGATGGATAAAAGGTTAATGGAAGAAAAGTATGATGTACAGTATCCAAGCCAAAGGGCAAGACACTGGGGAAGTCAAAGAGGATGATCTGATGATGAAGCAGCAGTTAATAGAAACTAGTCTTCCCATTTTAAGGTTTATGTCCACTCTGAAGAGGAAACAAATAAAGACTCGTGGCAGGTCCCAAGTCCACCAAAATGGCAGCACGGTTATACCAGAAATCCCCAATGAGAGCAGTCGATTCTGGAGGGGAGGGTAGATGTGTGACATGTACATACCCCACGAGCATAAATATAGCAGGAATTTTAATGAAGTTCTAGGGTGTAATTTCTCAAAGACACGGCTTACAGACCAAGGTAGATCAAATATGACAAAATAAAATTATCTTCAGAAATTGAACACTTAAATGGCACTGACTTTCCGAAAAAACAGGAGAACACAAGAAACAAGATTAATAAAGATAGGGGGTCGTCAGAGCATTACTATCCAGAAGTAAGTGCATCGCGTAATGGATTGGGAGACTGTTGATGAAAGCTTACATGGTAACACTGAACTGTTATCAGTCTCTGTAGCCCCCAACAGAAGATTCCCCTACGAAAAGTAATGATTTGGCTACATTGGGAGAGACATCAAAACTACATCATCGACTCAAGATGGAAGAACTATTTTAATTTGTATAATGAAGAAGAATCAAAGGCAGTAGGAATGTGCTGGACATTGAGAATACAAGAAAAATACTACATAAGAAAGTTGGTGAAAATCAAAACGCAAAAAGAAAACTTGAAAGATACAGGTATTCAACATCAAACATCTCTTTGGGTAATGGGTTAAACATAACATGCATAAAATAAAGGGACATAATATAAAGTTACTAAATAAAAAGCCATGTTTTGATAGCTTTCATAAACAGGGCTAGATTGGATTCTGCATGAATGTTCACTAGGAGGGAGTTCCATGGAGAAGGAGTAGTCTCCATAGGCTGGCCTTGCTTATGGAACAGATAACTTTCTTTTGGACTCTGTAAACATTCCAACAACATAACTAGGCTCTGGCTCTTCTGTTTAATGCACTTTGTTTTCCCAAGTTGGTAGGCTATGTAAGTCCCCCTACTTACATAAATACAAACAAATTTCACCACTTCATCAACTGTCTAACCTACCTGGGGAAAGTTGTCTCTGCCGAATTCTAAAGAAGTAGAAAAGGTACCAAAGAATACTTCCATTTCTGTATAAAAGTTTAAAAAATGTGTTATAAAAATCCTTACTTTTCAAGGCTACTCTGCGCCCTTTCTCGATGGAGGAACGTGTACCACCCTACATTATGTCAACCAAGTCATTACCATTTCCCAGGTGACGTCAGTGGCATGCACACAAAAGTCAATGCAGAACCCAGGACAGTGGTCAAAGTCTCTGAGCCAACACCTTAGCTAAGCAGCTTCCATAGCCACCACGGATATTCAGCATCTTACAAAAACAAAACAAAAAAACAGTACTGCAGCCACATATCAGAGTCCACATGAACAAGTAAATGCAAGCATCCGAGTAGGCAGTTACTCAAGGGCACTAAGGTAATGAGTTGTTCCTGGACGTATGTTTTATGATGGTACTAGACTATTGTTCTTAGGATAGCAAAGTTGTTTCAATAAGCATAACATCTGATTCCTGATATTTAAGTCTTTTAATCAACGATTGCTGATAGTCTCTAGAAAAAACTGGGAAGATTATTCATACTGTAACAGATGGAAGACCACCCAAAAATGATGGATGTCTTATCTGCCATATTTATAGTGTATATATGGGTATGGCTGCAGTGCTGGAAGGGGTGTGTGTTGTGTACCTCACGAGCGGTGTTGTCAGGACACAGTGCAGGCAGCGGCATTGGTGTCAGTGTGAAGCAGCTGCATCAGGGATGTCAAGGTCACGGTGTGAGGAACCTGATGCGGAGTGTGGGGCCCACAGGTCACATGCAAGCAGTGGCTTAGTGACACCGTCAGATGGCGGTGAGAACAGGGTTGCGGTGCAACATAGGGCCAGCTCCGTGCAGTGGCATCAGGTCACAGTGCAGTAAGCGGCGTTGCAGTGGTTTTTCTTATGTTGCAGCACAAAATGCAGAGTTCCCAGTGCTGTAGGCAGATGAAGTTGAAGTCTGTGATATCCCTGAGACTTCCAACAAGAGGCAAGCTCTACTCCAAGCCCTTGGAGAAACCTCACAAGCAGAATACACAGCAAAGTCCAGTCTTTGCACTCTTTAAGACAGAAGCAGCAACTGCAGGCCAACCCAGCAAAGCGCACACCACAAAGGGGCAATACTCCACCTCCAGCTCTTCAGGTCTTCTCCTTGGCAGAGGTTTCTCTTGGTCCAAAAGTGTTCTGAAAGTCTGGGGTTTTGGGTCTGCTAGTTATACTCATTTCTGCCTTTGCTGTAGAAAAGAAAGTCTCTGTTTACAAGATCCTGCCTTTTCCAGGCATAGCTCCAGATATACTCCAAGGGGTTGAAGACTGCATTGTTTCAGGACAGGCAGAGCCCTCTCAGGTGCAGGTGTCAGCTCCTGCCTCCGGACTCTAGCCCAGGAGACTCACCAGGATATGCAGGCGACATCCAAGCACCCTTTGTGTCACTGTCTAGAGGGAATTCACAAACAGCCCAACTGCCAGTCTGACCCAGACATGGATTCCACAGGCAGGCAGAGGCATGGAATGGTTAAGCAAGAAAATGCCCACTTTCCAAAAGTGGCATTTTCAAACAGACAATCTAAAAACCATCTATACCAAAAGATGTATTTTTAAATCATGAGTTTAGCGACCCCAAACTCCATATCTCTATCTGCTCCCAATGGGAAATTACACTCAAGAGGAATTTAAATGCCATCCCCATGTTAAGCTATGAGAGAGATAGGCCTTGCAATAGTGAAAAACAAATTTGGCAGTATTTTACTATCATGACGTGTAAAACATAACAGGTCATGTCCTACCTTTGAAATACACTGCACCCTGCCCATGGGGATACCTAGGGCCTACCTTAGGGGTGACTTCCATGTAGTAAAAGGGAAGGTTTGGGCATGGCAAGTGGGTGCACTTGCCAGGTCGAATTGGTAGTTTAAAATTGCACACACACATACTGCAGTAGCAGGTCTGAGAAATGTTTACAGGCTACTCATGTCGGTGGCACAATCAGTGCTGCAGGCCGACTAGTAGCAGTTGATTTACAGGCCCTGGATACCTCTAATGCACTTTACTAGGGACTTACTAGTAAATCAAATATGCCACACATGGAAAACCAATCAGAATCACAATTTACCAAGAGAGCATGTGCACCTTAGTGCTGGGTAGCAGTGGTAAGGTGCCCAGAGTCCAAAGCAAACATAAATAGATCAGAATAAATACGAGGAAGGAGGCAAAAAGTTTTGGGATGACCCTGCAAAAAGGCCCAGGTCCAACAGCCTTGTTTTTCGGCCGGGCTCTTCCTCAATCATGCCACAAATGTCCAAGCCCCAACTGTGCGGTGTTCGCCCATGTGCAAGAGGGTGTGGTCTTATAAAAACTGCACCTATCCCCACAATGCATTTAGTAATTCTTTTTTTAATCAAATACCTGGCCCAATCTGGCACCAAAGATTGTGAACATAGCGGGGTGTGAGGAGCCCTAGAGCCCTGCAGTCACTGCCAGCTCCCTACCTGGCACAGCTCTGAAGAGAGCTTGCAGGAAGTCGCTGCTTCATCTTCCTGCCCACAGCCAGTGGAGGTGGGAGGTTTTTTTCCTCTGTGTCCTACACCTCCCAGATGCGACAGGCAGCTGTGCTCCCAGGGGCCCAGGGCCTCCCCAAAAGCAGTTTTGTGGTCATGGTGGCATTAACAATACTCACTCTTCTCATGAAGGAGGTGGCAGTTCCTCAGGATATTAAAATAAAAGGATTATGGTGGCGCCTGGCTGTAGGAAAGGCCCTGCTTCCAATTCTCTGCTGTGCACAGCCAAAAGCCATGCTCAGGGGGGAAGTTAGCTGAAAATGATCAAAGGTCCTCAGAAATTCACTGAAAAACAAAGGTGGCATTATAGTTAGGTATGGTAATATGATCCTACCTTTCATAAAAAAAATCACCTCAGAAATTAATTGGAAAAAAAGGTTCAAGTGACATTATAGTTAGGTATGGTACCAAGATTTTAGCTTATATTAAAAAAAACCTTAGAAAGTCACAGGAAAAAGATTAAAGTGACGTTATGTACCGTAATAATATAAAAACTAAGGATTAAAAAACAAAAAACACTGAAAATCGCCAGTTATGATTTAGTGAGCTGCTTATGACTTCACATATTACATCATTCATGATATTTTAAAAGACATCACTGAGGACCGCACTGTTGACATCATCCAATGATGGTGACAGTTTATCGTAATTAGAAGGAGTTAATCAAGGTACACCTAGTACCAGTTTTCTATCACTTCTATAGTACTAATGGCCCTACGTGCAGGACATGAAGCATATCTGTCAACTTACCCACATTTAGTAGATATTAGATCTGGTTTTAGTGGTATTCAGCTGCGTATGAAATGTAATGGTTCTTCACACATTAATACCTTGAATACCGTTCAAAAATTGGTTGGTCATTATTTAGCTTATTGAGAAATGCCTGTTAAACACTTCATGTGATATACCATTTTAAGGCAATAGCTTATCATGTACGCATTAGCCAAAGATAGTACATTGATAATCAGGCTCTGCGGACAACCTTCAATAGTTTGTTAAAGTGTGAAATGAGTACAATGGTGTACACCAAAAGAACAACACTTACAACCATATTGCAACTTGAACCATCTGTGAGTCACCTATATATTACACATTCTACAATAATTTATAATGCCTCAGAATTTTCACTGAACTTATGGAAATAAGTATCTGTACTTCATAAATCTCCTGTTTTTATAGAAATTGATGATAGCACTACATAACAAATGTTTAATGTCAGCATTTACCCAGTAATCCACAGGTCAATAAAGTAGTGTTAGGAGAAACTTTACTTTTTCGCACGTTGAATAACAGGACTTTCATTTAAGCCACAACCTATTTGAGATATAGGCAAGCAACCCACACTAGTAGCACTCAGTCTTTACCTTGTTGAAATGAAGTAAACCTGCCACTTAAACTTCACTAGTAGCTAAAGTGTGCATCAAAATCACAATATACACATTCATTATTCCATAGCAAAATTGGACACAGATACAGGTAAATGGCTGAATGGATGTACACCAAATGTGGCAAAAAGCAAGATCTTGGTCCAGAAAGCATGCTTTTTGTGAGTTGGTGTAATTACATTCAGTAGTTTTTTTTAAAACTGTGGTTAAAAAAAATATAGATATTTCACACAGGTGGGTTCCGCAGAGCATCTGCGACAAATCTGTGAGCTCATCCATAGTGACAGACTGGCCCCAACCTGAAAGAAAAGTGGTGGACTGAATCCTAGGACTCGGGGACTCAGTCTCTGAGTCCTAAAAAAATAAGACAAGATAAGATATAAGGAGGCAGTGTACAGGCACACTGGCCAACTGGGCCTTGTTGTAGGGTCCCAGACGTACCCCCTCTGAGGTTGGATTTATTTAGGGTTCTGTGATACCTCTAGGGCTCTGCAGTGGATCTGCAGATTTGGGGAAAATCCTTGGTGGTGTTGCAGTAGATCAACAGATCCACAGAACCCCCAAAACACAAAAAATGCAGTGTGTGTCTGCGAAGGTTGGATGCAGTGCCTGGGCATACACATTGAGCACCCAATCCACCTTTACGTTAAAAAAACATAGAAAGTCACTGAAAAAAAGCAAAAGTTAAAGTGAAGTTATAGTTAGGAATCATAATAATATCTTACTTTATAATTAAATGGACTAAATACACTGAAGTTAAGTGAAAATGTCAGTTAAAACCAGGGGCAGCTCCTCCGTTAGGGCGGACGAGCATCATCCCCACGCCAGCTGCGGCAGTTGCAAAACCTTTTCAAGAAAACAATAATAAACTGAGTTTATTATCGTTCTCTTGTAAAGGGGTGGGGCCAAAGGGTGGGGTGAAGTGGAGCACACAGCACTCCCTCTCAGTGTGTATGTATGTTTGGCCGGCTGTCTCGGGCTGGCCAAACACACATGCGCAGTAGGCTGTCTCCAGCCCGGCACTGTGTTGCTGGGCTGGAGAGAGCTTGCACAGGCTCACAGTCTCCCTGGGAGCGCCCTGGCTGGGCGCTCCCAGCCAATCCTGATCCGAGCAGCATCTGGATTGGCTGCAGGGCAGGCTGGGATCCTGTGCCTGCAGCAGAGGAGCAGTGGGGTGGTGTCAGCGGCGATCGAGGTAAGTTTTTTTTTTATCATTAATTTAATGTTTACCCCCCAACACCCTTCCCCATGCACTGCATACTATTTTAAACAAACAAAACCACATTTAAGTAAAAAGTAAAAAACAGTATTGTGTCTCCGAGAGCAGAACAGATGTAATAACTAATTTTACTCAGGAATCAACGCATATTTAACCTCATTGCTGCAAGCTCAAATATCTATCCTTCAGAGGCTTAAAGAAATAATCGTCTTTACATTTCTTTCCTAAACAAGCCGGCTGGTGATTGGATTAGCATGCTGTGTGCTCTTTTGCGATGCCACGGTAATTTGTTGCGCTGCTAAACAGTCGCATTGTTCTAGACAACAAACAGAGCCAACATGCTCATTTCACGATCAATACTGTCATTGCTTTCAATAGAAAAAAATTAAATTATAGCGGCTTTATTTACATTTTTTTTCAAAAGTACCATGCAAATGATTTTCAGCTAGGAACCAATCAATGTTTTAGACTGAAAATATGCCAGTCGGCATGAAGCTGTAAAAAGATTAATGTTCATTTTTTTTACAAGAAATTAGTAGCTTAATGAAGTGGATAAAAACGCTGTCACAATTTTATTGGATCTAAATTGCATGGTAGTGGAGGTAAGTGCCTAACACATAATGACAGAATGAGTCATGACTGTAGCTGCGAGGCTAATTTGCCCTTAACTGACACAAAACCAGAAAATTAACATCACACTAGTTCCGAGCCAGCAAAAGAGACATTATTTCATTTTACGGCAGGGTTTTTAACAAAACTGTTAACTGTAGAAATATTGATCTATTATTCTGAGAAATGATGGAATTCGAATTTAAAGAAAAGTAGATTCTAAATTAGTGGTGCTGCAGTGAGATTTCTTTTTTCTCTCGGTGCTTTCAGTACTGTGTGCAGACCCCGAATATTTTGTGGAGTCTGGGTGGCCACTGCTGTTACTCTGTTGCTCCTTGTAACCCCGAAGCCTGCTTTACAGTCCTAGTGATTAAATCACTATGACTGCTGCACTATTGAGGGCCTTATTACAAGTAGGACAGAGCAGTACTTTTAGGGTCGGGAGGTGGTACCACAGACATGATTGCCAAGTGAGGGACCCTATGCTGTCCTAATTACTTTCAGAAATCTTCATTACTCCTACACGTCCTTGACCCAGTCATAACTAATAAGGGTTGTATAGAATGACAGGGGACAAAAAAGAGGAAACACTAACTAACTCCACCGACCCTCCAGCAGGGCTCTAAGCCCATATGCTTAACTAGCACTTCCTGAAATACCAAGGCCCATATTTATACTTTTTTAGCGCTGCATTTGCACCGCTTTTTGACGCAAAAGCGGCGCAAACTTACAAAATACAATTGTATTTTGGAAGTTTGCGCCGCTTTTGCGTAAATAAACGACGCACATGCGGCGCTAAAAAAGTATAAATATGGGCCCAAGTCTCTCAAAGACCTGATATCGGGAGGGTGGTTGAGGAGTATTACTGGGTCAAGGATGAGTAGGACTAGGAGTAATGAAGATTACTGAAAGTAATTAGGACATTATCTTTACGTCCTCGACCCAGACATAACTAATGAAGTACACCAAAGTAGATTTAAAGCAGATGAAGGCCTTTGAACATAGCCTACACCTGAAAGAAATACACAAAATACATAGCAATGTATGCAAAACCCATGTGATTTTCATGCTATATGGGGAAAAAACTAAAGAAAAAACGTCATACAGTTGGCTGTGGACCCAAAGCTTGCAAAAGACCCAATACAAAATGCTTACAACTATACTACGTGCAATTCAGTTTGTAATGGCTTGTGGAAGTGTGTTCAGAAGCCCAAGGAACAAACAGCTCTGAGAATTTCCTCCAAAGAAACACCTGTAAGATCAGCCCAAGAGGCCGAAACACCACTTCTGGACCTTGCTTGGATAGATACTGGAACAGGAGTATCAGAATTTTGATAAGCACACCTAAAGGTCACTCTGATCCACCTGCTCAAAGTAACTTTAGATGCCGTCTTCCCACAGCCAGGCAACCCAAAGGTCACAAAAAGAATGAATCTGATGTCCCGATGGCAGCAGACCTCAAAACCTTGTTGATAGCACTACATGACAAATTGTTAACATCAGCATTCACACAGAAATCCACAGGTGAATAAAGTAGTGCCAGAAGAAGCTTTACTTTTTCACACGTTTGGGTAAAAGGACTTTAATTTAAGCCACTACCTATTTGATATATAGGCGAGTAACTCAAATTAGTTGCGCTCAGTCTTTACATTCTTGAAATGAAGAACCGCTGGCACTTAAACTTCACCTGGCAGCTTTAAGTGTGCACGAAAAACCCATTTTACAAATTCATTATTCTATAGGAAAATTAGATACTCATACAGCTAAAAAGGTTTAACGGATGTATACCAAATTTAGCAGAAAGCAAGAATAGGAGGAGAGCAGTGTAACACAGAAAGTTCTCCTAATCATCGGGCTGAGTTTATGGCAACAAAGAACGTTACCTTGTAAGAAAGAAAGTTCAAATCAACATAATCTAAAGGTTAAGATGGTGGAGCTTGAAGAACCCTATGGACTAAAGAAAGATCCCAGTACGGAATAGAAGGAGGTGCTGTAAGACCAGACAGGCACAGACTCCTAAACAAACAAAAAAACGAAAGATGGGCATCAAGAGAAAAGCTACCAGAGTCTCTAACAGTCTAAATCACAGTCCATTGACCATTCAAGGTAGAAAGAGAGTACCCCTTCTTAGAACCATGTAAGAAGAATGGACGAAACATTAAACTAGAGCATGTGACAGATGATAGATTTCAGGAGGCATAACACCTGTCAAACTGCGGCATACCACCAAATTTTGACAAGTGGTAGAACCTTTTCTAGGCCCCTAATAATAGAATAGTAAGGTAGAACCTTTTTTAGGCCCCTAGACCACAGAAACCACACGTGAGGGCAACCCTTGCCTCTCTAAGGATCGCCACTCAACCTCCAGACCATTAGCGTTAGTGGCACTGGAAAAGGGAGGCCCTGTGATTCCACTGGAGAGGGAATCCATGGCACGATCCATGGTGGTTGAATCACCAAACTCTTCAATAGAGGAAACCATGATCTTAGTGGACAGGAAGGAAGGACTGCCACCACTTGTGCCTTCTCTTGTTGAACTTTCCTGAGAAAACATTGAATCAGTGGAAAAGGATGGAAGGCATATAGAAGCATTGGAGGACATGACAGGTTCAATGCATCCACTCCCGAAACACCTTATTTGCTAAATCTCAAGCAGAACAGAGGAAGTAGGGCACCCTCCTTGCATGCAAACAAGTCCATGACTGGCAGACCGAACCTCTGACAAATTGAGCAAAGATCTTCTTAGATAGACGGAGAGAGAGGGAAGATGGAAACTGTATGACTAAGCACATCTGCAGAGACATTGGCTGCTCCCCTGATGTGAATTGCAGACAGGAGGAGGAGATGCAACTCCATCCACCGACCTATTGAACATGCCACCAAGTTGAGAGACTGACTGTTTGTGCTGTCCTGGTGATTATTATATTCCACTGCCACACAATTGGCTCATCAATCAAATTAGCACATTGAGCCCTTCTGCTTGAGGCTGGAAAAAACAAAATACTCCCTCCACGCCAGACAGTTCACCCCTGTTGGATGCACATTTCATTTTTCATATCCACCAGCAAGCTTGGACTAAAATGTTGTTCAACGTGGCACCCCAACCCAGAGAGCTAGCATCAGTTGTCACAACTGTCAGCAGGGAAGAGTGCAGGATCACATCCTTCAGACTATTGGGAGTATGAAGCCACCACTGCATCTCCTGAACAATTGCTAACAACACTGGAACTTGTGCCTCCGCATTGTTAATAGGAAAAGCCACAAACTTGTGTAGATACCAGAGCAAGGGACACAATTGAGCCTTGCCAAAAGGACTGAAAACTCTGCAGGTGCCACATACCCCTGCACCTCCATCCACTGAGTGAGGCTGGTTGAAGACTGACTCAGCAAGAGACGAAGAAGGGGCTACAGGCAAATAATCTGATTTTGTGGAAGGAAGACTTTCCCTTGAATTGAGTTGAATAGGGCCTCAATTAATTGAATTCTGGTGGACAGTAACAGGTGACACTTTCGAAAATTGAGAAGAAAGCCTTAGTCATTTAGTGTTCATATGGTCAGTCCTAGATGTTGTTCCATGATTTTGATTAAATGGGGCTGAATCAACAAATCATCTAGGTAGGGAAACAGGGATACACCTTGAAGATAGAGATATGCCACCAACTTCACTACCACTTTGGTAAACACCCATGGGAGGAGTAGAGGCCGAAAGGGAGAAAACAGTATTGCGAGTGATGACCTTCCACACAAAACTGGAGCTACTGCTGTGACCTGGAACCCATGGGAATGTGGAGGTAGGCATCCATGATATCCAATGTCATCATCACTGACTGGATCTGAATCAATGGAACAATGTGCTGCAACGTCTTCATCTTGAATGGAATATTGTAAACGTGTTTGTTTAAGGATTTCAAATTTATCACAATTCAAAATCCCCCAGTCAGTTTGGGAACCAGGAAGGTGATGGAGTACACTCCCTTCCCCACCTGGTCGAGCAAGACTGGTATAATTGCCTTCTTCAATAAGAGTGACTGACTGCCCTCTTCCAAAGCCATCCTCCTGACTTTATCTCTGGGAAAAGGGGCAGAGATGGTCCCTGAACTGCAAGGGAATGTTGAGATTTGATACACGCTGGTAATGATCTCCAAGACCCATCTGTCTGTTTTGCGTAGCCACGTGCTCTAAAACAGTGTGAGCCTGTCACCAACCTCTAGTAGTACTCCATTTTCCCCCTGGAATCCAGTATACTCAGGAACACTGATTTGATGCATTAAGCTCCTGCCGTTGCTTCTTCTGGAATCTACACTGAAAAGTTTTCCCCTGATGCATCTAGCCACCTTCTGCATTCTGCTGTCACTTGAATAGTTAGTGAAAAGATTTAGATGGAAAGAAGGAAGGCGTACTCTGAGATTACTGTTTCTGGAAACAAATAGAATGTTTTATTTCCTTATGGATTTTCTATAAGGTTTCCCCTAATTATTTACCAAAAGGATGGGCTCCCAGGCATCGCATCTTTAAGGCAGCTGAATGTTTAGCTGAATCTGTAATGCACCGCTTCAAATACAATTTCCTGTGTGCAGTAATAGAAGCACCGCAAGACAAAGTAGAGGTTTAAACAGAGTTAAAAGAAATGTCAGATAAAAACCTGCTTGTCTCTCCATAGTTTCCAGGAGGTCAGGACACAGACCACCCTTTTGCATGCGATGAAAGAGCTCCTTAAAATACATAAACAAGGATTGAGCCATATATGCTCTATAGATACCAAATCTCAAAGCCAGATGAGACCCCAAATACATCGTTTTCAAGGAAGTATTGATTTCTTGTCAGCAATGTCCTTCAGGATATTGTCTCAAACAGCGAAGAGCAGCCCACCAGGCTTGAGATCACCGAATCCACGTGGAGCAAGTCAATCATAAATTCCTCCATTTCTTCCAGTGGGTATAATTTGTTCACAACCCGAGGAACAGAAATTCTCTCTGGATCTTTCCATTCATTCAGAAAGACTTCCTGAAAAAACTGATGAATGGACAGAGAAGCACAAGCAAGATGTCTAAATTCAGGTAATATAGCATCTTGTGGAGATGAAGAAATCTCCTGAGGGGACCCAATATTTTCCCTAACATGAGACAAAAGTTCAGGTAGCATATCTTTTCTAATATATTTCCCTTTATGCTCCATTCTCCCTTGCACTGAAACCTCTGAATATTCACACTCAGAATTGTCTGAATAAAGGCTGGTCTGATCAGCAGAAGGAAGAAAGCTGACTTTCGTTTTCTTTAGAGAACTTAAAGCTTAATGTCTCTAAAATCAATTGCCACAATCTTGCCTCTCCAGCCCCTGAGATTGCCTTCTTTGGGGCAGGCACATGCAGGAAGGAAAGGCTGGAAGAAGAGGATGAAAGGGAACAATGCCTCCTCTTAGCTGAGTGTGTCCCCATCATGAACATACCGAACTCCACACTGTCACAATAAGAAATGCAACTAGACTACCTTATACACATAAAACAGTCACTCCTGAAAAAATTATAAAAACCAGCTAAAAGCTGACACCATTTTTCTTTTATATGCCTCTCCAGAGCGCATACGTGAACAAATCAGGAAGTCAACTGAAACCCGGCAGACACGTTCTGAAAGCATAGCGGGGCAACAACATTGAAACAGAGGCTTTAGTGCGGTCTCTCCCCCCCCGTTCTTCTCGACCTCTTAGACACTGGCCCATAGAGAGGGAATGAGAGCTGCACCGCTCACAAGCAGCAAAGCTGACTCCAAATAGCCCCAAACAATAGACAGGAAAGGCCTGGGCTAGAGTGACCAGCTTTTGAGGAGCAAAAACCGGGACAGGTCAGACATAAAAGAAGGACTAAAGACTTTACTCTCAATTTTATATCTAGCCTGTCCCTTTTTTGTGTAGCTTTGTGAATGTGTGTCTATACATATGTGTGTTTATTTATTTAAATATATATATGTATGTGTATATATATATATATATATATATATATATATATATATATATATATATATACACACACACACACATATATATATACACACACATTTACAAGACTACACACGATTAGCTATGGCTTGACCTCCCACCCTGCACCCCCTAACCCGCCCCCACCCACCTCTCTCTGCTTCCCACTGGTCTTACTGCTGGGAGCCGACAGGGGGCTGTGTTGCCTGACAGCAACAGATAAATTACTTTAATTATTTCATACTTTGTAGGAGTATTTAACCTATGCTTCCCTAGATGATCTGACCTTTGTCTCAAAAACCAGGACATTTATTTAAAATTAGGAGAAGCGTTGAGACACCAGGACAGTCCGCTAAAAACTGGGACTGTCTGGGGAAATCCAGGACATCTGGTCACCCTAGCCTGGGCGGACATAACAGCATGATCCATTACCTACAAGAAGGGATGGTCCAGAGGCCCCTCATGCTTTGTTTCCCTTGTTGCTCCCACATCGGTCAAGAAATTCTGCTCCCCACTCCCCTCCCAAGACCAGCAGGGGAAGTGATTCTGCCACATCACTTATTGGAGGCAAAACATAGCAGATGCCTCACGTCTCCTTGTCCTTGTTCCAGTCAACATGAAACAGAA
Organism: Pleurodeles waltl; assembly: GCF_031143425.1. Lineage (NCBI taxonomy): Eukaryota > Metazoa > Chordata > Amphibia > Caudata > Salamandridae > Pleurodeles > Pleurodeles waltl. The sequence continues at coordinate 942,263,962 of NC_090440.1, read as the reverse complement.
ACAGGAAGTGCTAAGGTAAGGCTATGGGTTTAGAGCCCTACCAGAGGGTGGGTGAGGCTAGGTAGAATTTCCTGTTTTTGTATCCTGTCATTGGATACAACCCTCATTAGCTATGACTGTGTTAAGGATGAGGAACGTGGAGGTAATGTCAGGTGCACAGACACGCACGGTGAAACTACACAAATGCTTGGGGCAAGGAAGAAGATATAAGCACAGCCCATCGTACCCATTCATGAACCAACGGAGAGCATGGAACGCTTTTCCATAGCCACATGGTCTACTTCTCCCTGACACCTTCCTGACCATTGGGACCGCCACTCCCTTTTCTTGCCTGCTCAGAGCAGGTGTTAAATTAAAGCAGAAAAGTCCCTGGAACCAGGGATACATATGCAGAAAATTACCAGATATTTCCAAGGCAGTAGTTATTTCTCAAACCTCGTTTACCACTCAGAATCAATGATTCTGACTCTCCACGAATTTACAACTCGTAACTGGTCCCTACAAGTAAGACAGACTTTGGTTTGTGCATGTTGGGGGTTGATTTGTTTGCTTACCTCCCTCACACTGCATGGACCTGACTTGCAGCTCTTCATTTTGTACCCTATGTGATCTTGCTGACTTCCTTGCAGTATGCTACTTTAGCCAGGAAACAGCACAAATGACCTGAGGAGTTGAACATTAAGGCCGATATTTATACTTTTTTGCGCCGCATTTGCGTCATTTTTTGATGCAAAAGCACCGCAAACTTACAAAAAACAATTATATTTTGTACAGTTGTGCCACTTTTGCATCAAAAAATGATGCAACTGCAGCCCAAAAAAAGTATAAATATGAGCCTAAGTTATTTTGGTTAGGGGTGAAGAACGGAAATGAATGGCTGGAAGTCTTTGAAACACTGCATATCCCACTAATTTGAAGAGATCCCTACACACATCTAATGAAAGACTTCCTTTCTCTCTCTACAGAGGAGCACAAGTTCACTGGCATTCATAATTGCTAGCACTGAAGTTGCTTGAATAATGAATTGGCTATTAGAAATTTAACCTGCTGAGGAGAAGCAGTTTCCCTATGGTAGGCGAAAAAACTGATGGAGTATTCTGAGGCTTCTTTTGACTCTCCACAGGGGTGCCTTGTAGAAGCCCAGGACTACGAGGAGCTAATCAGTGCCTCACATTTCCTCTCTGAGTCTTTAATTCAGACAAACAAAATGTTACACTAAATTGACTTTTTTTTTTGCATCCGTTGATGTAAGGGAAAATTCCAAATAAAGAGTGTTCCTTCAGTGATGTCCCCTTCCATTATTAGAATAAACTACGGCATATGAGCCTTTCTAGATAGTTGGCTAGTGCTACCAGATCTTCTTTGGTATGAATGGACGGGAATAGGCCCCAGAATCGCTGACCCTCTCAATGAGAAACAGTGAACCCATACAACCTCACCTAAATTGAGCTTATCATCTCAACTTTGCCAGTGAAGAAGAATCATTTGAGCAAAATCAATCTCCCCAATAGAAGATCAATTTTAGAATAAAGTGGCATTATGCCCTATAGAATACTCCAGATATCAATAATTTGGGGATCACAATATTTTACACCCTCAAGCAATTAAAGTCTTTCTGAAACTTTAGTAGACTGCAGTCCGGATGCTGGGAGTCATAGTGCCTGCTCACGGTCCTCCAGATGGTTGACCTTAATTCTGTTATTAGTGCCAGTGACATGGTAAGTATCGGGATTTCATGTATTTGGTTTTTCATGAATTCACACATTTCACATTTACTGTCACATTATGTTGACAGTGACGCCTGGTTTCTGATAGGGCACTGTATCTCGAATGTCTCAAAGCACTGCAGTAAGAGGCATTAGTACTGACTCATTTTATTTACCTTCAGCCGTTAATGGTTGAGTTGGCACATGTCTAAGAAATGCCAAATTAATCATTCACAGTACAGATTCCTACATATCACCAGGATAAAGAAGGAGATAGTACATTTTGCTTCTTAACAATATGAAAATGACAGATGTTTTGGGAAGGGGATTCAAAATCTTGTGTAAGTGGGGTGCCCATTTTCTTCCAGAGCATTCTGGACAGTATCTTCATTCCTACACTACATGTGATTATTTATTGCATTCTGGGTGTTGTAGTCTTGCTTTGACTCACTTGAACTAATTTGACCAACACACTTGAAAACATTGACATGTAGTCAAAAAGTTCAGAACTGGAGATAGATGGTGTGATTCACAAAGGTAAACTTACACTTGGTAGTACGTTTACTACTTTCTCAGAATTCACAAACTATATGTGGAATTTTATGACTCTACACTCCCTATTTGTATGTGTGCCAAGCTCTAGGGACCTGGAGACACTACAGTCAGGGCAGAAAATGCCACATAGTTTGTGAATGGAATTTTGTAGTATGTTTTTTGCAGTACTATACAAATTACTGCAAAGTGCAGTTTGTGAATCAGGTTCTGTGTCTATAATGAGTTGAGGTGAGGTGGTCACTCTGTTGTGTATCTTAATGCATGAAACCTGGTATTTATATGCTGTAATCTAGAGGTCCCAGAGGTTCATTGGTATGTGCAAAGTGCCATTAGAGAAACATTAATTTAAGTTATATCACCCCAAGCGGACCAAAAATGAAAACAGATCTACACTAGGAGTGTGCACAGCACATTAAAATAACAATAATTAAATTTTATGCATATTCCTTTTAAAAAAGAGAACAATCAGAAGAACCGGCTTCAACAGTGCTAATAGGTATGGCTTTAATGTGCTACACCCTGCACTTACCAAGGCTCACTCTTCACCACGCACACAAAGGTAGTTCTTTCACCCTGAACTCTCATAGATACGCAGCTCACCCTGCATGAAAACACCACACAGGCACAATGCTCACCAAAAACCCAGACAGACAAAGCTCAGTCTTCACTCATACACACCTACACCACTGATACTGCATTCACACAGGCACACAGCTAACCCTGCATGAAAATAGGCACACCAGTCATCCTGCATGCAGACTGAAACACCCTGCACTCACATAGGTACACCCTTCCCCTGGCACTTTGCACTTATGCAGGAGTAGCTCACTCAGCAGTGGCTCCTCCATTATGGCAGAGGAGTGTCACCCCCCCACCCCACGCCAGCAACAGCAGCTGCAAAACTTTACAAATAAAACAAGAGGTACAATGTTTATTATCATTTTATTTTTAAGGGACGGGCCATGGGGGTGACAGGCACTGGAGGGAGTGGTGTGCACTCCCTTTAGTAAATATATGTGTTTCGCCGCCTGTCTCGGAACGGCCAAACATACGTGCACCTAGCTCTCTCCAACCCGGCACTGTGTTACCGGGCTGGAGACAGCAGGCCCAGGCTCCCAGTCTGACTGGGAGCTCAAAGCAAGGGTGCTCAGGCCAATCCTAACGCTGCTCTCATGCATGACAGCAGCATTAGGATTGGCCGCAGGGCAAGCTGGGAGTCTGTGCCTGGGAGTCTGCAGTCCAGCTGAGACCCGAGGAGTGGCGGTGCAGTGGGTTCAAGGTAAGTTTGTTTTTAGTTTTTAATTTATTTTGTTTTGTTCAACCTCCTCCCGCCCCTTTGCTCCACTGCCAACCGTGACAGAACTCACTCTTCACTCATAGTCGCTCAGACAGGCATCCACATCACTCTCCCTGCACTTAAAGACATCCTGCACTCATGTAGGCACACTTCTCGCCCTGCAATTACGGACACTACTCATTCTCTACGCATAAGTGCATGGAAACAACCTGCACACAGAAATAAACTGTCCTCACTCTTGCACCAAGCACTTACACAGGCACTGCACCCATACAGGACTAACTCACTCTACACTCATACAGACTCTTCACCCTGCCTTCACTACACAACCTGAACTCACACAAGTGCTCCTTTTAGCCTTCACGGACACAGACATACCATTCACTCTGCACACCTTTCTGAATGCAATCATACAGGTACATCACTCATGCTGCATACAAACAAGTACCCACTCACCTTTCTACCTAGAACACATAGTGGCATAATTAATTCTCCACTCATAGAAACACCTCGCCCCAGTGCATGAAATGGAAATACAAACGTGCAGTTACTCCTTGTCCCACAGTACCTATTTGCTGTTGAGAAGATCCAGTACTCTCCCATTAAAAGCACTGGAACAGTGCTGAGAAGTGCCAGTACTATCCCTTCCAAATTAAAGGAATGCAGGCACTGAGTACCTGCCCATTTAAAGCACTGTCTTTCACAGGGCACTCATACATTGTGGGCTCGCACAGACTCACCCTAGAGTCACTAAGGCACACTGCTCGTTCCGAACTCCTGCGGGCACACTTCTCACTTTGCACTCACAGACAGAACTCATACAGACAGCACTCACACAGACAATACTCACATGGACATCGCTCACCCTGCACGGCTTTGGACTGCAAAAATGTAGGAAGAGAAGCATGTCCTAAAGCTTATGAATAGGCCTTGGTTGCATAACAGTCAACCCCCTCATCTATTTCACTATGGAAGAATATGTATGTTACATCTTTTTAGCTGATACATCACTCCCTGAAGGTCTTGCTGGCATTCACCTGATATTTCCGCCTGGGCCCCCGAGGAAGATTGAAGTCTGTGGCACTATATGGAAGCTACAGCTCTGTGCATCTCTGGGCTTTGCCACCACCGGCCCCTTCGCTCCATCCCGAGGCCAGCCGCAAGACCTCACTAGACAGTGCCATCCCGCCACTGTCTGCCTTCATGCCAGGGTTTGTGGGGCCCTGGGCAGAATAGGAACATGTGAGGCTCCTGAACAACGTGACATCTTAGGAAGTGACAACACAGGAAGGGACATCAATTTAACATTAATGTCCTGGAATTGTTGAAGCAGTTTTGCACGAAACTACCTACGCAGTGGGGATATCACTAAAATGGCTACAAAATATAACTAATGATCCTCATAAAAAATGTATATATTTTTTAAAGCTGTGTCAAATCAAAACACAAAACTAGGCCAAGGTCTTTCCAAAACTGATATGATTGATACAATGTTCACTTTTTCCAGATTAGCCATGATTACATTTCCAAGTCAGATTGTCCCATAACTCTAGGGCAGGACTTCAAGTGATGTCAGAGCCCCCCTTTATGCTAGTGAAGTTCAAGATACGGCATTTGGATTTCAGCAGGCATGGAAGATCAACACGAACAGATGCATGCTACATGGGGTAAGTGACCTGCAAGGACTGCAGCAAATACAATATAAGAAGAAGAAACAACACAAATGTCATTCATAGGTTGGGTGGCTAAAATATTGGCTGACAGAAGCCTGGACCGCTGGCCCACAACCACACACAGAGCACTTAAACAAACATAGCAATTACGTTCTAACTCCATTTTAAAAAGATGCAAAGAACAGAAATAACTTATAGATTTATACAATGGATGGCTTAAAGGAAAAACAGTTTGAACAGTTTGTGACCTGGGACAAAAAGACTCTAAAGCTATAGTTGGAGCCAGTAACTAAAGAATACATTAAAGCAACAAAACAAAAAGGGCCTACTAAAGTAGACTTTATACAGTTTACAGCTAAATGGAAAGGAAACTTAGCAATGTGGAATAGGTAGTTTAGGGAGCTGGTGTATGACATGCAGACCAACACTAAAGTATACCAGAGACTTACAGTTGAAAAATAATTGTCACTAGTCCTTAATATATGAGAAGGCACTTGCCAAATCCAAAGGGACAGAACCATGCCACTCAAATAATTTTTAGCCTTAGAAGTAATAATGGAATTTTGCCTGCCGTCAGGTAAATCCGTGGGATCTTGGTTAAAGAGATAATTGAATACAAGATCATTTTATTTATCCACAAGTCAATCCACTCACTCCCCAGGTACCTAACCAAACACTTTAGCTCTTCCAACCTCCAAATAAAGCTCTCTCTTCCTGAATCTACTGGTTACCTAGTTGCATAAGCTCAGTGTTTGGCAGATCTCTCAGAGTGCAATGATGTACTCTATGGATAGCCCCCTTGCTTATCAGCTGCTCTCCTCCCCTACATCCCCCATCTGCTGTACGCCGCCTCTTCTTCTCCTCACCCTCACAGGAGGCCAATTCTAACTGTGTTCCTGAAAGGCAGTCATTTCCTCAGGCTGCTCTGCCACTCCTTGAGGTTTGGAATCATTTGTTGCAGGAAGAGGCACACATCATACTGTGCTTGCCAAGACTGGCCCGTTGTCATTCTGCACATGACAAAGGGCCAGGTGTATGTGTTAGCACAGTCATCTTACATTCTTTCTTTGATTCGGTCACTCATTCAGCCATCTTTCCCTTCTATGCTCTACTCCTTTTCTCTCATCTTTCTACCAAACCTCTCACCTTCTCTTGCCTCATCTTTTTTCCTGGTTTTGCCCCCTTTACACCAAACACTCCCTTTTTCCCAGCACATTTTAGCTGGTTCTGCCCCTCTTACATCCACATCTTCTCTCCATTTGCTGCTCTTTCCACTCTTCTCCCACTAGTCTCTCACCTTATTTCAGCTGTTCTCTTATTTTGCATCAATCTCTCCCCTTCTACTGTCACACTCTCATTTTTGTATGGATTTGCCCCTCCTAACATTACTATCTTTTGCATGCTATTATAGGTGGGCAAGCCACTGAATATTTAGTTCAAGGTGCTCTTGTAACCTCGAGCCCAAAATGAGCTGAGCTTTAACAGGAGGCAATGTCGCCCAGTGCATATGGCTGCCCACCGTGCACCAAGGGGGAAAACTACTGTAGTCTGTGTCTGTTGTGAAGAGCTCTTATGTACATGGCCAATGTTTGTGCTATAAAAAAAACTGCCAAAGACACAATGTGGGCCCTGACTGTCACCCAGACTCTAGTCTCATCCTCCAAGAACTAAAGATGAAGTGTTAAACTCAATGCCACAGAGAGATACCTATGTAGTAGTTGAATTGCACAGTGAGAAACTGGAAAATCTAGGACCAATCCTGGCTTCCCTGCTTGACCAAATTGTGTGATCCTAGGCAAATGCCTTATTTCACCAACCCTTATTACTACACATCAGAACACATTCAAATGCTTGCAGTCAGGGAGTGTGCTGTACAACACTTTTTATGTAATAGACTGAAATTTTGTTGCATGTTTAATAACAATGTAGCTCATATAGTGGGCACACATGAACCCTGCCATTCCTCTTACGCAGTGCCACTGGAACTATTTGATTTCATGGTTGCTGCATTTTCTGAATCATTATGGATTTGTTGCATTTACCACAAAAAGCAATCTGCTCCATGATCTGTAGTTTTTTTAAATAAAAAATATACTTTTGTGTTTCTAGCTCAAATGCATCAAATGTTACTAAACACATAGCAACTCTTGTCACCTTGATATTGCTTATTGCTGTATTTGAATGAGTGACAAAATAATGAGGTAGCACTATCTCAAAATGTGCCACATTATGTCATATAATTCCAAGTACCAACGTAAAACTTTCTCTGTGTTAAAGAAGTGAGTGTGTTTTTTGTTTTGTTTTTAATTTTGATGATGCCTAACTCCCTTTCTTCCATCCTAGGTAATGAAACATCTTTACTTCTTATGTTGTGAGCCCTGCCAGACACCCTGTTTTTCATTCATGCAAAGGCAAGGCTCACTTTACACCTAAAGAGCCCCATCTAATTGCTGTTATCATGCAGCTACAATGATTAGATTTCTGATGCCCATTCAGGCAATGGCTGTGAGGCCCAGGGGAGGGGGCCTCCTTCAGCTTTACAGCTATGAACCACTGCTGCTTCCTAAGCCTCATAACGCTGAAGTTTTTTAAATGGTGCTGCAAGGCCCCTTAGTTACGAGCAGGCGCAGGGCTTTGGGCAGCTGTCCACACTGCCCATGCCTAGCACCGGTCCTGCCGCGTGCCGCTGGTACCATCCTCCCTGTACCGTTCCGGGTACCACAATGGCCTCCCCTGTGATCTGGAGTGCAGGCGAGGCTGATGGCCATGGACTGGACAGCCCCAGCAGAGAGGTCGGGCCAAAAAAAGATCCTCGCAAAGCGAGGGCTGTATTGAAAATTTAGAGGAAAGAAAAGCAAGCAGTTGCCCCGAGGAAAATTGAAAGAGTGGTGTTTATATAAGATTCAAATTTTACTACTGTTTTTCGACTATATGAGTAGCAGTTGCAGACTATGTTTATTGGATCTACATTTTTATATGGAATTATATTATCACCGGAGAAAAGGCCATTGGAACCCGCATGGGCTCCCTCAGCTCCTAGGACCCGAACTAAAAGCACCATTTATGGACTGGAACAACGTCGAGACACATCACCTCTGGGTCATTGTGAAGAATAGTGGGTGACCCCTGACCTACAGTTTTACGGAAACAGGAAATGCTTCTTCACGGAAATCAGATCGTATTAATGAAGTTTTCCGATTACCGGTGAAACTGTAATACTTTAAAGACGCCCAGAACAAACCAACATTAGAGCAGCGCAAAGTACAATGTAAATGCCAGTGATGATTATCCTTCCAAAACAACTTCACAAAGTATTATAAAAGTTCTAAATTTAATCTACAACGTGAGAGACATCACAACCAGTAGCAGCTCACAGCGTGTGGCGGGGGCATGCGTGTGGAGGAGGGTGGGGCGTTTGTGTGAAACAAAGTAATAATATTTTTTTTTTAAACGTACCTGAATGCACCTCCGGCTCTGCCACCACCACCACTGCGCAGCGCAAAGCACAATGTAAATGCCAGTGATAATTATCCTTCCAAAACAACTTCACAAACTATTATAAAAGTTCTAAATTTAATCTACAACGTGAGAGACATCACAACCAGTAGGAGCTCACAGCGTGTGGCGGGGGCAGGCGTGCGGAGGAGGGTGGGGCGTTTGTGTGAAACAAAGTAATAATTATTATTTTTTAAACGTACCTGAATGTGCCTCTTGCGCTGCCACCACCACCACTGCGCAGCTCCTTTTTCCTTTGCCGCAGGCACAGGCTCCCAGCCTGCCCTGCAGCCAATCTGAACGCTGCTGTCGCAGCAGCGTTTGGATTGGTCGGAGCGCCCAGCCAGGGTGCACCTAGGACGACTGGGAGAGTCTGCCTGCTCTCTCCAATTCAGCACTGCCTTGTCGGGTTGGACAGAGCTTAGTGCACATATATGTTTGGCCGGCCTGAGACGGCTGGCCAAACATACATGCGTACTGAGAGGGAGTGCTGAGCACTCCCCCTCTGTGCTCCTCACAGCCTGTGGCCCCACCCCTTCTACAATACAACGATAATAAACATAGTTTATTATCGTTGTATTGTAGAAGTTTGGCAGCTGCTGCTGGCAAGGGGCGACGCTCCTGCACCCAAATGGAGGAGCCACCCCTGAATACAACCACTGATAACTTACAAAAAAAATAGCAACATCAATGTGGAGTGAAAACAATACAAAGTAGACATTACAAAGAAATGTCTTTGGTCATGTGTGAGAGTTCTTAAATATCATTTTGTTCTAGCTTTTGTTTTTTGCTAGCATTGCTTTGTCTATCCTGTCAGTACATTGATACCAGGGTAATCTGAAGGCAACTGGCACAGAGAATAGCTAGAGAACAAGCTAGCGAAGAGGTACTACTTTAATGTAATATGCAAGTTAATCTTCGCCTATTTTTCTTTACAGATGATAAAAGCATGTTTATGTTAAAATCTGAAATGAAATGTACAGGAATTATATCAATCTTCTATTTGGAATCATTGGAAATATCTGGTTTGACTGGCAGCAGCAGTGAATTATGGTTTTGAGAGTGTAATAAGAAAAGTAGATACCTACTCTCTGTATATATATATATTTTTTTTATTATTATTATTATTTTTTTTCAGTGAAAAAAACAAAGGTTACAGGGACGTTTTAGTTAGGCTCACATTTTAAACATGCAAAACCATAGAAATACACCAGGTATAGTTAGAGTTACCTCAAGTAACTATAACTCATGCCCTACGGTAACTACAGCTTCCACACTCACCAGGCACAGTTTTTTTGTCAAATATTTTACTGGAAATATTACATTGATGTTATCAATGATGTTATAAAAAATGTCATGAGTGCCATCATTTGTGGAGTGATTAGCAGTGCATGGCGAAGGTGCGAGTTATAGTTACTTGAGGTAACTATAACTATAACTTGTGAATTTCTATGGATCTGTACGTTTAAAATATGAGCCTAACTACAACGTCCCTGTAAGCTTTGGTTATGTCAGTGAATTTTCATGTTTAGTCATTTCATTACTATACATTAATCCAACCGGCCATGTGGCAAAGGCCATCCCCCTTACAAGCACCCAACCTTGCACCATGCACGGACTTCACCCATGTGCAGCAGGGGTTGCCCGCAAGGGCTGGCCTGCTGCCAATCCTTGCAGTCAACCCCACCTAACCACTCAACCCCCTTTGGCCATGCGTGGCAGAAGCTGGCCTCAGCCTCTCTGGGTGTCAGAATAGGTGTGAAAGGGTGTATCTGGGACTAAGAGGGGCTGTGAGCGTGTCTGTGTGAGTGTGAGAGTGCGTACATCAGTGTTTTAGTGGGTTCATCAGTGTGTGCGCACGTCTGTGAGTGGGTGCATGAGGGTGTCAGTGGGTCTGTGAGTGGGTGTGTGAGAGTCTGAGTGGGTCTGCGAGTGGGTGCGTAACTGTCTGATTGGGGCTGTGAGTGGGTGCTCAAGGATCTCAGTGGGTGTGTGAGTGGATGCGTAGGTGGGTGTATGAGTGGGAGGAAGAGATTGAAATAGAGAAAGGGAGTGAGAGGGAGAGAGATAGAGACTTTTTCAAGCTTTGATGTACGATATGCTTAGAATGTTATATTGCTGTACAATTTAAAAAAGTAAAATCGTCCTTTATTTGGTCCTAAAACATTTGTACTTTAAAAACAAATATATGAGGGAAACAAGTTTGGCTAAACTCACACTGAGCTGTTCTTTTGTTTTCTTTAACCATTTTTTTCAGCCCTTTTATGGCTATCTGGGACAGCAGGGGAGCCCTGCAGGGCTCTCCTGTGGTCCCTATATGTTTTTTTTTTTTTAAATAAGTTCTAAGTTGCCCTTTACAGGCTATCTGGGACAGCGGGGGACACCTCAAGGCCTCCCCTGCTGTCCCATCACTTTAGCAACCAAGTACCTGCTTTGAACAGCAGCTCCCTGGTTGCTGTAGCAAACCTTTCATCTCTGTTCCCTACACACACATCTGCGTTCAGGGAACAGAGATGAAATCTCTGCTATTTGACAGCAGGACCTGCTTGACAGGTACAGCTGTCAGAAACTGGAATGTTTGCTTTGCTGTGACTTGGCTGCAGCTTCAAAGCTGCAGCCACAGCAAACAGCTATGTCCCGGAGATGAGCACCCTGGTACATAGCAGGTGCCGGCCCTGGTGGGTGGTGGTCCCCAGCGCCACCAGTGACTACTCGAGGGGGGGGCGCATGATCCCCTTCCAACATGCACTTTGCCTTGGAGAGGTGGTGGTCTCTGCAGCTGTATTGAGGCTGTGAGGCACCACCACATTTAAAATTATCAATGCCCTAGGGGCCTCCCCACCTGGGGGCTTATAAAAAACAAGCTCTGGAGCCGGTGCTTGTTTTAAAAAAAAAAGTTTGCTGCGAATTTGTGACTATCGCGATTTTGTGACAACAAAAATTTAAAAAAAATGCATTTTTGCTCTCAGGGTGGTCCCTCTGGGACCTCACCACCAGAGCTAAGGGGTGAGGGTGTCTCTACCCTGGACTCTTTTTTTTTTTTTTTGCATTTTTTACTGGGACTCGGCTGAAAACGAATTCCAAGATGGCTGCCAACATTTCCTGATTGAAGTGTTTGCACCAAATCAGAGCTGTGCATTTCCCTGCACGAGCTTGTCTTTTTTTCTAACACTTCACAGGCAGAGATATACAAATTTGCATTTCCCTAAATTTCTCAAAACCTTTTGAATGGATTTACACCAAATAAGCAAAATATCAATCTCTGTACTGAAAGCTAGCTTTCTGCCTACTTTGGTGTAATTTCATCCAGTGGTTCAGGCTGTAGACGTGTCTAAATGTCCAATGGGAATTAACATGTGAAAAGCAACTTTTATGACCACCTTTTTTTTCTCTGCCCCCTACTTCACGGATCACCCCAAATTTTCCATGCACAACAAATTTTTTGAAGATTTGTCAAATGCTGCCAAAGATATAGGGAAGTAAAAAAACACTTTTTCTCTGGAAACATGGCTCTACCTACAACTACCTAGAGGCGACCGCCACTAGGTAATATCTATGGGCCATGTCAATAAAATGAACGTGGCTCAATAATACGTCACTTAGCCAAACTGTACTAATAAACAAACATTACCGCATTTATTATCAAAGAGCAATGGTCAAATGTGAGGTTATTACTACACTACAGTAAAAATGGCATGGGGAAAACCCTTTTTACTGTCTGATAGAGAACATGTAACACTTACTTTACAGAGAGAAACAACATAGTCATGAGCAGTGCTTTATTTGTAAAACAATAAGAATCTGGTCCCAAAGTTTTGTTCACCAGCCTATGGCCAGCGCTATGGAAAGCTGGCATGCTGAATGCCAAGGCTACATAAACTCTATTCCACCTCATAACTCTTTAATCTACCAGGTGACACTCCCTGCCTCTTTATCTCACCTACTGCTTTCTCCCTTTCTCATTGTTTTTCTGTATTTCTCTTCCTCCTTCTTTCCCTTCTTTACCCCTTCTGTGTTTTCCCTCTCTTGCTCTATCCCAGTGTTTACTGAGGAAAAATAAGTGCTGGTCCCCAAAAATGAGTGTCGGTGGGCCCCACCTGTAACCACCAGCTCAAATTAAGCACTAGTCCTGAGGTAGCCTCAATCTGAATCCACTATACTGCACTAATGTAACCTCTTGCATCCTGGGTTTGATACTGTTTGTTAAAATATGTACACATGGAAAAACAGCTTGGCATAAACTTTATATGCAGATGTGCACATTATTAAATTAGATTTCTTACCATTGTTGAGTGAGCGGAGGGGAATCATGAATCTCTCGAGGCTTCTCCTCTCTTGAGTTATGGGCCCCATCTTACAGCCAACAATGGTAATAAATGGAGTAGACTGGGAACATCAAGTCTAAAATATGGATGTTTCACAATTTCATGACTACAATATTGAGGGGTAAAATATATACACAATTGCCTCCATGAGTATCCTCCCTTAGTGCAACAGAACATGGCATATGTTTACTACAGTGTGAATAGGAGTTTTGAGCATAAACTACACATACATTTAGGATTCCCTAGAAAGTAATGTCCGTAGAAATCTTTTTTTGAAATTCCTTAAAAAAAAGTTGAAAAAAACATCACAACGGGGCTCATGAAGCGATGCATCAACAGTATTTACATTCGGTAGTTTGTGCCTTGAAATTCATTGTTTTCCGTGTGACTACTCACAGGCAACATGGTCATAAATGTCTTCTCATTCAATTTACTTCAAGTCAAGAATGAAAATGTTTGCCACTAAAAACAAGAATTATCATCCAACCGATTCATGCCCAATCAACAAAATATGAACATACAAAAATGAGTCTCTCTGAGGAAAAGAAAGCTGTAAGTGTATTCCGACTTCTCTTCCTTCCCTTCATGCACACTCACACCTAACACTTCCAAATACCCTCCCTTTTAAAAGTCTATAAGCCTGTGACTGTGGAAGAGAAAGAAAGGCTGCAGATTCCTTGACCAATGCCACATTAAGTTGGCTAATTCTTTTTAAAACAGAATTCATCCCATTCCTGTTTCTCTTCTGGATAGGGTGGAAAAGCTGCTGTCTATGTGTTGGACAAATCTCCATTGAATGACCTGTGATATGCAAGTCAGGACACTACCATTCAAGCAATAGCTCTAGGGTGGGCTTCACTACTTCCTTTTTAGTCAATGTTTTGCTATACATATCCCTTCACCCATTTTCTTTCCCGGGTCCTTCTTTCAGGTAGGTTCAGTAGGTCATAAAACTAGGACCATAGTAAGGGTAGGGTAAACCTAGGTTCCATAGGAAATCCACACAGACACTAATAAAATTCACCCTGCACTGTGCAGAGTGTACTGTTTCTGCAGCTCAGCCTACAACAATTCTTGATTCCCACATGGGCAGTAATGCAGTATTTTCAATGTGGTTGTGTGTGTGGTCTATACAGATTGGGGCTCTCTGACTGATTTTAGTGGGATGACTTCTGAATGCCAGACTGGACCATTAGGCCTATAATTCTGCTTATATAACCCAAGGCTGTCATGATCAGCTCCAGCCTTACAAGTTCCGATTGTCAAGCACGGGTGTTCTGGGTGATGCTTATAGTGTCTTCTTGATTCAAAGAAAGACCTTCTTATCCTCAGAGGCAGTGGCAGGCGCCAGATTGGATCAATACGTATAACAATGCTCTAGAAATAACTCAATAAGGAGGGAAAACTGGATACTAGAAAAACCCTTCTGCCTGTCCAGACCAAGCAGTGAGACAACAAGGAGTGAGAACACAGGAACTGGAGAGAACACAGGTTCCCCAAGGTCTAGTGAGTAAGCAATGGTACAAAAAACAGTTGACACACATGTAGATCTTAAATGGATCCCTTGTATAGCAAAGAACAGGGCATGACATAATTCTAAAGGAAAAGGTTAGGCCATCTTGGATTGGGAATTAGTAAAAAATGTAATCTGTGACTTTTGCCTCTAAATAATCCTTAATATTATCTATATTTTGCATGGTTTTCATAATATCAGCTAAGGTTTAAAGAAGTTCTGTTTACCCCTTTCTTTCCCCTTTCAGCAGGCGCCTGACCTCAATATAGCTGTCAGCAAGGATGCCGTTATGTTCTTGCATCAGGAAGAGTTGGTGTGGCATGAAAATGTCAGGAGAGGAGACACGCGGCAGCTGAGAAGGAAGACAGCAACTGCGGCAGGGCCCACATGTGGGCATAAGTTAAGGAGAAACTCCATGTTTAGAAAATGTATTTTAACTAGAATTGTTAAATCAAATGTTGAGTGTGAACCTGATCAGGTTGTTCCCAAGAACAGTCACAAGGAATCCAATCAACAAGGAATTGAAGTTTCACTCTAAAATATCAGGAATCACACATTACTTGGACTTAATATTCAAGTTGGCCATCAGCAAGTATGGGCTTTGGTCTTACTTTAACAGAACAGCCCTTACAACGGCGATTGGGTTTCAAATGGTAAACATGAAGAAGGAAGTTTAAGTCACACTGTGACAGGATTTAACATTTTTTACATTTTAAAAGACACATAATATCTTGGGGAAAATTTGGACCAACAGATTGAACAAGGTAGACTGATGGAAGACAGCCTACTTTGTATGTAGGATTAGGCTGTCTGTGCTGGGTGGCCTGAAATGTTTGTCTGGGCTTAGAATTTAACAAAGTTTAAAGTACTTTCTGTTCAACAATCTTTAATTTCTCTAACGACTTTTGAATTGCAGGTACAGAATCATCAGTTTCTATTGGATCCAGAAAAGTTGAAGGATGGACTCTTGATAAAGCAAAAAAGAGAGAGAGAATCACGTAGAAGTATTATTAGAGTTGTTATAAACAAAATCTGCTGCAGAGCAAATGGGACTTCCAGTTGTCTTCAAAGGCAGAATCGTAACACCTTAAATATTTTTTCCGAGTTTTATTCAACCTCCTCATTTGTCCATTAGATTGAGGGTGAAACCTGGAAATTAACAGATGCAAGCTTGAGACACAGAAATTTCCAAAATTTAGATGCGTATTGTGGTCCACTGTCAGAAATTATTTTTAAAGGCAATCCATGAAGGTGAAAAACTTCAGCCATTTGTGATACAGTAGGTAATTTGGAGAGAACTGAAAAAAATGCCATTTTAGTGACTGAATCTATAGTAAACATGATTGTAGTGCAATTTTCAGAGGGAGATAGATCTACACTGAATTTAGTTGATATGTACCAAGGAATGGAAGGAATTTAATGAGACATAAGTCATTTTTCTTTTTTGTGTTTCATTGTTGTTTTGATCCCTGATTTTGAAAAGGTTGACGTATTTAACAACATCTTGGTGAAGAGAAAACTACCAGGACATCTTCCTGATAAACTCTTCAGTGACCTGTCAATCTCTATGTCTAGAAACTAAGGTCTGAGGGCATAGCAGTAATATTTTCATTTATGAATGTTTTGTTGAAATAGTAATTTCTCTGCAAATATGTGGCTATTAGTATTCTTTGTTTGTAGACTTAAATGTTTTTCTTTGAGTAGATTCAATCATTAAGATTCTTGAGACATTGATTCTAAAAATAGAGTGGTTATTGCAGAAATGAAGGCTTAAGGAAAATGTATTTTTTCCACAGTTTGAAACGCTCAGATTCAAGATAACACCTGGACAAAGAATCAGCAACAATATTCTTGAGCCCAAGAAAATTGGTAAGAAAGAAATCAAATTATTGGAAGATGGCCCAAAGGGCTTGTCTGCTGTTTTGGCACTCAGCCTGTTGGAACGCCTAAAGGTTCCTATGTTTAGGTTGGACAGTTATTCTGTTTTGGGCTCCTAAGTATTGCTTTTAATGAAAGCTGACTTAATAGCTAGAGGACTTCTTTCTCCAAGACAGAATAATTTTGTTCTGCTGGATAACACTTCTTTGAGAAGAAAGCAATAGTATGTTCTTCACCAGCATGATCTGGTTTAATTAAAACTCCTTCAAGAACTAGTTTTGAGGCATGTATCTCTTCTATAAGCTGTGAGGAAGCATCTAGTTTTTGTAGATTGGGACCTTGGATGAACTCAGCTTTCAATTTTTCAAAAGCTAATGTGGCATCATTCGTCGAGTCAAAGGTCTTGTTCGTTTTTAGTAAATCCATAATTGGCAAAACTAGCTTGTAAGTTCTTGATGAATTTTAAATAATAGTTCACCAAACAAATAAAACTTTGTGTTTCATTTATGGTGGAAGGAGTGGGCCAATCAAGAATGGCATGTACCTTTTCATGTGTCCATGGTAATTCCTTATGAAAAAAGGATGTAGCTTAGATACTCTTCAGATTCTTTTTCAAAAAAACATTTTTCATCTTCAGCAAACAGTTTGTTTTCTGTTACCTTTGTAGAACATGCTTAACATGGTCAAGATGTTCAGTCGGGTCCTAGGAAAGGATCAGGATATCATCTAGAACGACAACCATAGATAGAATGATTAGATTAGAGTACATAGCATTAATGAACCGTTGGAAAACAGCAGGACATTACGTGGCCTAAATGGCACTACTCTGTACTTGCAGTGCCTAAAGGTGTTCTGAAGGCTGTTTCCACTAATCGCCAGACTGAATCCAGAGCATGCAGTGAGTTCCTCTTAGGTGTGGTTTGGTTAAGAGCTCAGCCACATCAACAGCTTCCAAAATATCAAGGTATAGTTACCAAATGTAGAGCTCTGTAATCTACACAAGCCCAAAGTCAAAACAAGGAAAATCTGGCAGGGGATTGAGATGAGGAAATCAGGCCATTAGCCAAGTTGGCATTGAGATATTCCCTCAGGGATTGTAGTTCCAAGGGGGACAAGGAATAAAATTAAGGAACAGGGGCATCTGGAAGAATGTCAATAGTGCAGTTGAAAGAGCTATGAGGTAGTAGCGCTTTAGATGTTGATTCTTGAAGTACATTAAATAACTTATGATGGGTGACAGAAATCTGAGCAATAGGCTGAGCAGACATATCCACAGAAACTGTGGAAGGTTTAAAGGAAAGTTAATTGCCCATATATTCAAACTTGGAGAGCAAAACAAGGTCTTAGCTGACCAATGCCTATAAGGATTGTGAAAAAGTAAACAATTAATACTCAAAATGGTAGTGTACCATTGAGAAGTAATTAAATAAAAAATGAGTGTTTCATAGCGAGCAGTTATCCTGAGAGGTACTGGTTGAATTTCCTCCACTACTAAGTCAGACACTACTAGAGTCCCATCAACAGCTTCTACAGGCACTGGACTTTCTGTCTTAGATACTGCAATGTGGTGGTGTGAGGCCCACTGAATGTTATTATATAAATATTTGAAGCTCCACAGTCAAGAGGAACTGGCACTAAAAGAGATTTGGGCTGAAGCAAAAACTCACCTTAAAGGAGAATACATTTGGAGGATTTCAAAGGTATAGGCAGAGATGTTTAATTATCACTGTCTTTTATTTCCTGCACTAGGGGTTAGTTCTTCAGTTTCCCGGCTTCCCTGAATTGCAAGTAGGGTGTACAGGGCA
Organism: Pleurodeles waltl; assembly: GCF_031143425.1. Taxonomy (NCBI): domain Eukaryota; kingdom Metazoa; phylum Chordata; class Amphibia; order Caudata; family Salamandridae; genus Pleurodeles; species Pleurodeles waltl. The sequence continues at coordinate 942,245,715 of NC_090440.1, read as the reverse complement.
GAAATCATCCACAGTTAGGGGATCATTACTGAAACACACCCGCCTTAGCTCATCCTAAGGTTCTAAAGATTTGGGTATGGCCTTCAATGGTGGTATATAAGTCGACTTGGATGTGGACCATCTTTGCCATTCTTGACATCTTTCCTGCAGATGACTATCAATTGAGATGGTTACCTGCGTGAGATCTTTGAGGAAAGATGGCCATGGAACTCTTATGAGTTCATCTTTCAACTCAATGTTATAAGCCTTTCTAAAAAAAATCTATTTCTCTTGCCCTCTTGCATTTCAAGATGTAGGAGTGAAGATTCAATGAACCTTGACAAATCTCCATGATCTTGGGCAGAGCAATTGTGGTCTTGGTGTCTGAACATTTTTTTAAACTCCACAATAAGGGCTGTAAAGTTATCCAAACGGGGACTGGCACTAGATATTAATGACTAAGTCAAAGCCAATGCGTTAATAGTGATATCACATATTATAAACCTCCCTTAGATATATATGAAGTGTATATATGGGGTTTGAGTGTGAAATGAACCTGGCAGGTGTCTAAGAAGGTCTTTAGCTTCCTGGATCTACCATCAGATTTCATCTCTACGAGCACTCACTGCATCCCAAAGTTTTGTCCCCAAGGCTGCCATCACACCCTCTGGTCAATACAGTCTTGGTATCTCCCAACCCAATTTGAGAACTATATCCTATCTCAACGCCTCATCCCAGCAGACTGAAAAATCCACTCTCCGACATGGACATTCATATAATTCTACTCATCACAGTAACCCAGACAATTTGGGTCAAATCCAAACTATTCCTGTGAACCCACGCAGGGAACCTAGGCTTAAACCCAGAGCCATTAACAAATCCAACCTTAAGAATTCCTGTCACACAGACTTCCTCAGTAAACATTAATTCATACTTAAAATGCATGCTATTCAACTGCAAATCGACAGTGCAACATGCGACAGACATCACTGGCCTCATCCTCCCACACATGTTTCACCTCTTAATCCTGACTGAAACTTGGCTAAGTGATTCTGCAGCACCAATCCTTGACTTTCTGGTCCCACCTAGCAATGACACCATAAGATTAGACAGCTCTAGCAGACTAGGGCACTGTATTGTCTGCATACACCATAACAACCTCACAGTGAAACAGTCACAAACTGTAGCTCTATCCTCATGCAAATACCTATGTATCAATATTATGTGTAACAACAGGCCACTATGTAAACTTCATGTAATCTATCATCTACCAGGAGTTAACATTTCATTTGCAGATCAAATTATGGAAATAATCTCAACCAACGCGGGGTAACAATGCACCCAGATCTTCCACGGAGATTTAACCTCCACTAGAATGATCTGAATGACCCTGCAGTTAACAGCCTCAAAACCTTCCTAGCAGACCTCAACCTGACCCAATTCTTCAACAGTCCTAAGCACGTCATGGGTGCAACCCTTGATCTATTCATTGCTTATGTCAATTCCATCCCACTTGAATCTATCATCACTTTCGACTAGTCAGATCATCACCGTATCACATTCCTCATTACGGAATCCACGCGGACAAAAAAAACTTAACCAAAAAAAACCGCACAATATAAAAGGAGCACATAAAACATAAATCTAAACAAAATGATATTCTTCAGCAATAACATCTTGTTCTCTCCTTTAAAGTTGTCAGATGTCCAAGACTTTATAGATCACTGCAGCTACTCAATCTTGAACATTCTTAACTCAATTGAGCCTTTACAGCTATAAAGAATGTTAACTAAATCAAATCAAATCAAATCAAATCATTAACATTTATAAAGCGCGCTACTCACCCGTGCGGGTCTCAAGGCGCTAGGGGGGAAAGGGGGGGTTATCGCTGCTCGAACAGCCAAGTCTTTAGGAGTCTCCGGAAAGCGGAGTGGTCCTGGGTGGTCCTGAGGCTGGTGGGGAGGGAGTTCCAGGTCTTGGCCGCCAGGAAGGAGAAAGATCTCCCACCCGCCGTGGAGCGGCGGGTGCGAGGGACGGCAGCAAGTGCGAGGCCAGCGGAGCGGAGGGGGCGGGAACTAAAGACTTCAACCTTGGTACCATGGTAGTCTTAATGATGAAGGATGCGATCTGATATTAGCTAAATGTTCATGGAAACTTTTGCCACCCCTAGAACACCTTAATGCCCTCATTACAACCCTGGCAGTCAAAGACCGCCAGGGCTGTTTTGAAGTTTGCACCGCCAACAGGCTGGCGGTGCAAACTCACGTATTACGACTGCGGCGGAAGCGCCCAGCGGATTTAATCCTCCAGGGCAGCGCTGCTTGCAGCGCTGCCCAGGAGATTACGAGTCCCCCTCCCGCTAGCCTTTTCATGGGGGTAGGAACCGCCATGAAAAGGCTGGCGGAAAGGGGAGTCGTGGGCCCCATGGGCACAGCCACATGGAGCTTTACACTGTCTGCATAGCAGACAATGAAAAGTGCGACGGGTGCAACTGCACCCGTCGCACCGCCGCAACACTGCCGGCTCCATTCCCTGTGTTGCGGCCGACATCCCCGCTGGGCCGGCGGGTGGAAACTCGGTTTCCACCCACCGGCCCAGCGGGGATGTTGTAATGGCCACCGCGGAAGTGCGCCCGCATTGGCGGCCGCGCAGCGATTACAACTTGGCAGGCGGAGGTTTCCGCCCACCAAAGTTGTAATGAGGGCCAAAGTACTTGAGTCCCATGAGGAACATTTATAACAAACAAATTAGAAGCGTGAAAGCCAACTTCTTTAGAAACCAACTTGATGAAGTCAGAACCAACCAAAAAAGTGTTTGAACTAGTCAAACCAAACTACAATCTAATAGGCTAAAAAATACAAAAACTCTTCCCCAATTGGGTCCAGTTCACATTCAAATTGCAAGGATTTTGCCTACTTGTTCCTGGAAAAGACAAAAAAGATTGAAGTGATTTAGGGTAAGCATTGGAGCACGTTCTGGTCATACCACATATCAGACACCCCCACCCTGGATCAAGGAGCTCCCTTGTTTCCTAGGGCACACCCCCAAAAACCACGCTTTGTGGAACATATTTAAAACCTTTGATGAAATCACCATTCTCAATATTCTAACAGCACTGAAACTTTCAAACCACTTCAGTGACATTCTGTCACCAAACTTCTTGAGTGAGATGAAAATGTCTATACTCCCACTTTGGACCAAGATAGTTAATACCTCCCTACTTTAAGGCACTATTGTAGACTGCCTAGAATCTAGGCAGGTAACTCCTATTTTGAAAAAATCCACAGCAGATCACACAGACTTAAACAACTTCCGCTCAATCTCAAACATCCCGACTCTGACAAAGCTCCTTCAGAAACGTGTCTATGTCCAATTATGCAACCACATAAAACAATTCCATCTTTTAGATCAATTCCAATACGGCCTCTGTCAGGGCCATAGCATGGAAACCGCTCTCACTCACATAGTTAACAACACACTAAAAATGCTGGATTAGAACAAATCTTGCCTTCTAATCCTCCTTGACCTCCCATCAGCCTTTGATATGGTCAAATATAACAGCTTCCTAGACCTACTGGAATGCAGGATGGGGTTTTCAGGGTCTGTCCTTAAGTGGTTTGCCTCGTTTCTCCATAACAGAAGGCAAAGAATCAGGGTTACCCAGTCTAACTCCACGCCGGTCACATTATGGGTCCCACAAGGGTCCATGCTCTCTCCAACTCTCTTCAACCTGTCAATGGAGGCTTTAACTGAAATTATCTAACATCCATTATTATATGTATGCTGATGAGACCTAACCATACCTGAAAATCTCTTCCCTCGAAGATATCAAGTCTTTCAACATAACTCTACAAAAAAAAAAAAACTGGTTGACCTGCAACCACCTCAAACTAAACACTCTCAAAAAGGAATTCCTCTTAATCGCCCCCACCCCAAACAGTCGCCTGATATCGAAGAATGGATGAAGCAGGTAACAGCTCTTAGAATAAATCTAGACAAGAACCTGAAAATGCAGGAACATATTAGTTCAGGCACCAAAGAAGTGAACTTCCAATTGAACATCGTAAGAAAAATACCCCCCCCCCCCCCCCCCGGTGACTTCAAGTTAGCTGTTAAAGCCCTAGTGATTTCCAGGTTGGAGTATGGAAGCACAACCCTCTGCAGCCTACCTAGATATAAGCTGGCACCACTTAGGACCGCTCTTAACTCTGCTGCAAGGCTCCTCAAGGATCAAAAAGATACAACCACATAACTCATGACTTGAAATCTCTAAACTGGCTCCCTGGAAATCACCCCTTTCATCATTCAAGTCTTCATTTATCTGTAGTGGCATTCTTCAAAGGAAATCTGCTGTAACGTTTTTCTTTCCAGGGACATACATTATCTTGTACACAAAGTCTTGCAAGGTCATAGACATCCTGACAATTTGTGTGGCTGGCTTTTACATACCCTAAGTGAAGAGTAACTTTACTAGCCGTGTATGATCACTTCTTGATATACATAACTTTCCCCATATGAAAGAGCGAAACCATTCCAATGCCCACACACATGCAAGGGTTCCTTTCTATTACAGAGAACTTCTCCTCTATTGTAGATAATGCTCTAGAGGCATACACAGTTATTACCTCCTTGCCTTCCACAATCTCCTGGGATGGGACTGCACCCAACCCATTGCAACTTGCATCCGTGGTGATCACACTCAATAACTCAGGATCAAAACTACTTAATGCAGGAGCATTCACTATCCTTTCCTTAATACAATCAAATTCTCTTTCACACTCTTCATTCCATTTAAATTTACAATTGTTTTACGAGAATTGACGTACATTAAATACCTTACTTGCAAAATTCTCCACACACTTTGCGTAGTATTCTACTAATCCTAATAAGGATCTCACTTCTTCCCTGGTATTCAGTAAAGGAGCTCCATGAATAGCCTCAACTAACTCAGGTTTTGGGCTTACTCTCTTTCCACCCAACACATGGCCCAAGTATGTTACTGATTCAACTGCACATTTACATTTACTGTAGAGTAGTCTACCATCAAACCTTTCTCACACACAATGTTCAAAATGCCATTATGCTCTTCTTTGCTTTCTCCATATATCAAGATATTATCTTTGAAAGATTGGATAGTAGACATATTTCCAAACAATCAATGTATCAAATGCTGAAAAACAGCTGCTGCCCGAATGACATTCTCCTACACTGGTAGCAACTCATAGGTGTAATGAATGCTGTAAATGCTTTACTATCCTCATGTAATAACACCTGATGATATGATGCAGACAGGTCAATGGTAGAGAACCATTTTGCAGCCTTAACCAAAGCTAACATTTCTGATATTTTGGGTAAAGGAAATCTGTCAATAAGGATATTATTGTTAAGATGGAGTAAGGCAACACAAACTGATTTTTCCATTACTATGCCTTGCCACAACATTAGGAGAAATCCATTCTAATGATTCCACAGCCTCTATAACCTCAGCTTCCACTAACCTTTGCAAATCTTTTTCAACCTTCTCCCTGATAAGAATTAGAATATGTCTCAATATATGTACCGTTGGACGCGCATCTTGTTTCAATTTTATCTTATGTTTGAAATCAATTACATTTCCAATCTTTCCACTCAATATATCAGGAAGTTTTTCCAACATACTTTTTCCAATAATCTCTCCTTCATCAATATTCATTATAGGTTCTCGGCTGTTAGGTTTGAGCGTTATATTTACATTTCCTTGATAGTACCACCGTAAAACTGAGGGTCCTTTCTTTGCAACATACACCTTTACCATTTCTTTCTTGATTTTTGAGATTAAAAATCAGGGCTCTATATCCTAGTAAACTATTCTTTCACAGGAATATCCTTGTGGTTTTATGTCTGCTTTTTCTAATTTAGGGAATATTTTAGGTGCAAACTTGTGGCCTCGTGGTCGGAGTGGAGAAGTGGCGGTTTGGCATCGCGGTCACTGCCATGCTTGTAATTTCATTTTTGTTACCGCCGGACTGTTGGCAGTATTACCACCACTTCTCCACCGACCGCCAGGGTTGTAATGAGGGCCTAAATGTGCAATACTGTCACACCTATAACACCTTAACCCTTCTTTATTTTACCTGGTGTCCGAGATTCACATCTAGATTTACTCTTATGTACCTTAGCATTTTTTTTACTTTCCTTGCTCTCTACTTAGCTGTTTCCACCTGTGTTTCATCAATACCTAAGAAGGAGTGAGAGGTTAATAAAGAGAAGCCCTCAACTTCCCAATTTCTAATACAAAATACACACAAGGAGTGGTGAGCCCTAACTCTCTAAATTCAGTTCCTTACGCTAGAATGTATCACCTTACAAACATCTCAAATGAATGTATGAGAAGCACTCAGGTAAATTAGTGCTCTTGTCACATCACCTGTATATATTTAGATATTTTTGTAGGGTCCTCACCCACAGGTACCTCCCATGGTCTGCTTCATCATCGGACCCTCACTCCTATCACCTAGTGTGAATGAGTGGACTCTATGCATTTGTAAGTGGAGCACTACTAATGTGGAAAGGCAAGGGATTTCTATGAGTGAGTTAAAATTGCCTCACAGAACCTTCAGATATGCTATAATGGGCAAGGTCTCTGGAAAGATTAAAAACTATGAGATGTTATGAGGCTAACAATGGTCCTCAACATCAAGAGGTCTACATATTTCAGCCGTTACACTGGCCCAAAGGGTCAATCGGTTTTCATCAGGACTAGAAAACAATCTAAACTCCTGCATAGTAAGTAGACTTTCAAAGTACTGCAATGCTTATATGCTTATAAAGTTCCAAATATATATATATATATCTATCTATAATATATATATATATATATAGATAGATATATATATATATTTAAAAGAAACAATATATCAAACTCAACTGAAAATAATTTCACATAATAGTGAAAAACATGCAAACACATGTAGGGGCAGGAGTCACAGTCTACCTACATAGCCTATTTGTTCTACAGGCATCATAGGGATGTGCAATGGGGACGGTCACTGTAGTCACACACTGAAAGGAACACAGGAACAGACAATTGAGATATTTGAAGATGAATGTCAAAAGAAACCTTTGAATACATGTGAGAGGAGGCACTTATTTCGTCAAGGGATTGCGTTCATAATGTCACCTACATTACTCTCTGCATCCCTGCATCTTAGATTACCTTGCACTCAATGGTGTTTAAAAGCATTCAGTCCCAGAAATCATGTAACTAAGAAAGCACCAGTGGTGGCCAGCAGTTTTAGGAGGGGGCGGGAGGCACACTCACACTCATTCTTTAACACACACACACACACACACATTCACATCCATTAACAACACTCCTCAACATTCAAACATGAACGCACGCACCAAACTTTCATTTAAGAAGATACATACACTTACCTTCAGCCTGGGAGGTCCCAGGAGGGTTGGGACTGTTGTCTTCCCTCACTGGCTGACCTTAGGTCAGCCAATGAGGGAAGACAGCAGTCCCAACTTCGTCACAGAGTGGGATGGGGTCAGTAAGACTGCTGACCTCACCCCACTCTGTGACGAGGTATCACTGATTGACACTTGCCCTGGGCTCTTCAGGGCTTAAACCTGAAGTGCCCAGGTTGAAGTCAATGGCAGACGCTTCCCTCGTCACCCGGGGGAGGGCCTCAAGGCACCTTTGCTGAGCCGAGGAGGTCACAGGAGCTGTGACCTCTTCAGCCCAGCAAAGTTCAGCTCAGGCAGCCAGGAGTCTGCACAAATCGCACATGTCTGCCCCTGGCTGCCTGACCTGAACATGAAGAGTGTCTGTCAGGCTGACCTTTGTTCAGCCTGACCGGCACGCTTCATGAGATGCAAAAAGTAGGGGGGCATGGCCCCTCCGCCCTAAAGGACGGGCCGTGCATGGAAAGCACATGACCCACTGTAGTTTGTGCGCCCGTCATTATCAAGATTGTAGCCAATATCAAAATAGCCCCAGGAAATAAAAACTGCAGACCCCCGCGAAGAGCGGAGGTGCAAAAGATTGTGGCGCAAGAGTCAGCTCCTGATTGCCAGTTGTCATGTGCTTACGTAGTAGGTGTGAGCACCCAAAGGACTCATGTGTATTGAATTCCTTGTGCTCACTTCGGTCCTGAAAGCATCTTGTTGCTTCCTAACAGACTCATATATGCTACATATCACCGGATTTAAGGTGTCAAAGATTTATTTTTTAAATTTTCGGTCCCCTAAGCATCTCTTCCTCCCTAGATGATGTGATTACTGTAAATATCACCAAATTATAGGTGCCCAGGATACATTTGCCAATGGGGTCGACCTGCCAAAACTGATTGTACTTAAAAAAGGATATAAGACCCATTTCAAAGTAGTATATGTATGGACATGTTACCAAATCGGCATGATACTGGAGCGCCATTCTAATACATTGCATGTTACACCATTTACTATGTTATGAGTATTGTGACACCAAACCTGCTTCATGTGTAATGCCTGTACTCTTTGATGACAACCATCCATCACTTGGAGATTAAAAAGGAAGACTTTCTCATGTTTTCAGGACAGCTAACAGAATTTCATGAAAGAAATCTGACACCCGAAGGGTGCATATATATATATATATATATTCTAGAAGTTAATAATTTAATGAAAATGATATGATTGTATCATTCTTTAGTAGTGGCAGGAGGTCCTAGTGTGGATTTATAATATGCTCCCCCATGGAATGTCATCTTTGAGACCTGTAGTCTGAGTTGACAATTTATAGATCCACTTCTATTCTTTTTCAAAAAGTATTTTTTCTAGGTTCCTAGTGCCTACTACCACCTGTTCGAGAATAATCCATCTCAGGTCGCTTACGGTATGTTTATTGTTAATAAAATGCTCTGCCGTTTTGGTACTGCTGCATCTGCAGCATATATTGTTCCTATGTTTGCTGATTCTGGTGCTCACTTTCCTAACTGGCATCCCTATGTATTTCAGGTTGCATAGACATGTGGTCATTACTTGTTTAGTGTTACAGTTATTGTGCTTCTGGAGTTGCCTTGGGGTCTGTAAGCCAAGGTCACTTTCTTCTATCGGTGCAGTAAGATGACATGCACTACATAATGCCCTGTAAATTTTGGTAACCCAAAGACTGTCTCTATGGTGTTCACAGGTTTCAGGTCTTGTCTAGGTCTTGTGTGTACCAAGTTATCACATAAGCTTTTGCCCTCTTATGGAAAAACAAAGGGTAGTCTCATTGTCTTGTTCCTTGTTCCTTTGTTTAAAATTTCCCAGTTGCACTTGATTAACTTTTTGATGTGATCGGATGCCATATTGTAAGTAGTCGCACATACTAACAGTAGATCACTCTTTTGTCATGTCTGGGTTTCCAATAGGGTCTCATGGTTTTGGTTCATTGCTGTCTTCCAAGTATGCTGAATTATCCGTTCTGGATAATTATGCACCCTAAGTTTAGCTGACAGAATATTCGCCTGATCTCTAAAATGCTTGACTCAGCTACAATTCCTCTGAAGACAGAGGAACTGACCATAGAGCAAATTCTCTCGTATAGGACGTGGGTGGCAGCTATCAAATCTCAGAAGATTGTTTCTTATCATAGGCTTGTGTGATAAGGGTCAGTCTGGATTTTGCCTTCCTCATGAAAATGGGTTACATCCAGGAATGTCAATGAATTATTGTTAGGGTGACCAGATGTTTAAACGAAAAACCGGGACAGGCACAGACATAGAAATAGGACTAAAGGTCCTATTATATCACAGTGCATTATATATATATGTGTGTGTGTGTGTGTTTGTGTGTGTATATATATATATATATTTTTTTTTTTTCTTCCCCAAACTCCCTGCGATTTCTATGAAGAACTCCTGAATTCAGCTGGTGCGTTAAATCCTTTATGAAGTAGACCATTTCACCATCCCAAATTAGTTGACTGTAATGGAGTCACATATATCGTTCACGTTTTCTCTTCTGCTCCAAACTCCTCACACTAATCTTAACCTAAAACATACTCTTTAGTCGAGAAACAGAGTTCCAGTAAATTTGTGAATGTTAGAGAATCCTAGATATAAATGCAGTAAAAATCAAGCAAATTGAATGAAATAGCGATGGATTTCTGTGCCTTTAGAGAACTACCCCGAGGGTTGTAAAAATAAATGTATGAGGATAATCTTCTGAACATAAGATATATGATTGATGCAGTTTCACAAAGATTACACACCATTTTGTAGACAGGTGCACTCAATGCACTTTGCACGTCTTCACTGTTTTCTTCTGAGCATGAGCAGGTTTAGTTTTGTTTTCTCTAAGGTATGAGCGTTGAAGTAATCACATCACTTTCAGCGCACCCAAAGATTCTCTTGAATGCCAATGTATGAAGCCGATCAGATGAGGCAAAAAGCAACTGAATTATGAATAAGGACAGTGTCTCTACTTGAAGACACTTAAATGCAGTTTCCTCAAAAATAGCTGCAACTATTTATTCATCTAATTTTACAAAAGGAAACTTTCATGTAGAAAACTTTTGCTATATTTAAATTATGATACCTATTGGTGCAATAACTTCGAAGGTGGGGAACTGATCTCCTAAAGTCTGAATTTAAGACTGGATTTAATAAGGCATTAGTTTGAAACCATTTTTTATAACTTACTGACTGGTTCACAAAACCGAAATTTCTGAGACTGAAATATCATGAGCATATATTTATATAAATACATATATTTTAGGCCATAGCCCAAGACAAAGCGTTACGAAGATCAACTTTATTAACAATCATATATTCACACATTTATTAAAGTGGAAACGCCAAATACCATGTACAGTAAAAATGATCTAGAATAAATATTGTTTACTGCCTCATGGATGGCATGTTGCAGTGACATTATACAGAGAAACAATCCCTTAATAGTGAGGAAGCCTCTTCAAACCACTTAAAAGTAACAGCTTGCATCCCAGTTTGGATTAAAACCCTTATTTAAAATCATTTGACATACAAATGCCACAGCATAAACCATATATGCAGAGTGCAATGTGTTATTTTGATTTGGAAACTTCACCTTTATTCAGTCATTACCCTTTTTCATACTCAAAAATGGCAATAATTAGCATTACACGTGTGCATGTATATAAATATATAATCACTTAAAAAAACAAAGGTTACAGAGACTATAGTTAAGCTCACATTTTAAACATACAAAGCCATAGAAATTCACCTGTTCCAGTTATAGTTATCTCAAGTAACTGTAACTCGTGCCCTAAGGTAACTATATCTTGCGCCCCCACCATGCACAGTTTTTTCGTCAAACATGTTACTGCAAATATTACATTGATATTATCAATTATGTTATCGAAGATGTCATGAGTGCTGTAATTTGTGGGGCAATTAGCAGAGTAACTTGGGATAACTTGGCAGGAGCTGTCAAAGTTCCTGCCACGTCAGAGCAAACAGCTATGTCCCAGGGGTGGGCACCCTGGGACATAGCAGGAGCTGTCCCTCGGGGGTCAAGGTCCCCAGGGCCATCTGTGGCTCTACGGGGGGGGGGCAACATGGCCCTTCTCCAATGTTCAATTTGCCCCAGGGAGGTGGTAGTACCCGGGGCTAATCCAGCCCCAAGGAGGTGGAGGTCCCTGGAGCTGCAGGGTAGCTTGTGCCCCCCTAATTTAAATAAATTGCCCTGGGGAGGTGGCGGTCCGTGAGGGTGCTGGGGGGGCCTCGAAGCCCACTGCATAATATACAGTGTAAGCCCCGGGGAAGCGGAAGTCCCTAGGGCTGCAGGGGCCAGGGGCCCCCCCCACACAAACGTATCTAGCCCCAGGGAGGTGGCAGCCCCAGGGAGGTGGCAGCCCCCGGGGATGTGGGGGAGGCCAAAGTGCCTCCCCCATTTTAAAACATTATTTTTCCTCTGGGAGGTGGCGCTCCCTGATGCTGCGGGGTGTGGGGATGCAGCTTCCCTGCACAAACCTCTTATTTAGCCCCAGGGAGGTGGCAGTCCCCATAGCTCTGGAGGAGACCATACGGCCTCCCCCATATGAAAGGATCCTTTTGCCCCAGGGAGGTGGTGGTCCTCAGGGGGTGGGGGAGCCGTGTGGTGCCACGGCATTTTTCATTCTGATTGCCACAGCAGGTGGCAGACCCCAGGGCTAATAGAAGCCCTAGGAGAGGAGCCCTGTGTGTCCCCTTCTTTAATAAAGCCCCCAATGCCACCAGAGCCTGGCCCACCCAGGGGCTAATTAAAAGAAAAGGGTAGGAAACCACTCTTTAAAAAAAAAAAAAAGTAAGAAAAATCCATAGATCCGCAGATTTTCCTGACATTTTAAAACCCAAGCACCAGAGCTAAGGAGTCAGGGTGTCCCTATCCTGTCCCCTTTGTTTTTTTTGTTGTTGTTGTTGTTTTCTGGATCTCAGATGCAGGCGAGCTCCAAGATGGTTGCCAACACTTCCTGCTTGAAGTGTTGACAGCCAATCAGATATCAGCACAGGGACAGTTGGATCCGTGGAGGATCCGCGTCCCTATATACCTATATTTTTTTTACCTCTAATTTCTCCATAAACTACTGAAAAGATTTACACCAAAGTACAAAGCGTGTTTTCTATACCAAGACCTAGCTTTTTGCCAAATTTGGTGAAATTCCGTTCAGCGGTTCGGACTATTGTTGTGTTCAAAAATGTGAAAAATCCCATTGATGTCAAATGGGGAAAAAGTGTTTTGGGACCTCCCCTTTTTCTCAGCCCCTACTTGACAGATCGCCCCAAAACTTTCAACACAGCAGCTGAACTGACCAAAGTATAAGTTTTGTGAAGCTTTGTCAAGTGGCGCAAACGTTTTTGGCACAACAAGAAACACTCTGTCTATGGAAAAAATTGTCCTAACTATAACTACTTACTGGTGGCTGACAATATGTATTGTGTCTTGAAAAGCGCAGAAACAACCTTCTTTTATTCTCCAGTTGTAGACACTTATAGAACAGCAGAAACAGACAACACATGTTTGGAGACAGTCTCTTCTTTATATGTATGGGCACCACCAGTGCTCAGGCAGCACACCAGCATCCACCTTCAGCAAAATTTACAGAAATATACACGCACACACACACACAAGGTGCCACATAAGCCATCACTTACACCACCGTAGAGATGCTCCTTTACTGGTACGGCCTCCAGTCACAAAATTGAATTCACCCAGACTTAGGTCTCTGTATGACAATACAGTTGAAAGAAGTCACTGCGTTCTGCAGACCTCATTGACAAGCAGAGTGATGAGGCAGAAGTAGTGGTGTCCTGTGTCTCCACTGCCTTTCTTATCCTGTCCCCCTTTCCTTGCCTCTACCACTGGCTTTCATATATCCTTATATGTGGCAGTTGACGTAGTTCTGAGACGTTGAAAAGAGCATTGCTCCCATTGGATCATGGGCATAAGGTTAGCACAAACCTGACACACTGGTGGAGCCGGAGCAAATTAATGGAAAGAATGACAATACCAAGGTCCGCTTGTTAAATGTTTGTAAAACAGAACACAACTTTGAAGCACACATCAACACCCATTTTTCCCCTTAGCCAACTTTCTCCATTCTTCTATTCCTTAGGCGTAGGAATTTCTTATTTTTCTAATTTAGTTACAGAAGTTAGACAAGCTTTGCTGTTGATTCCCATCAGACTGATTAGAAACAACCCCACCAGTATTAGCAAGTCAAACCTCTACTTATATTAAGATGAATGTCGAGGTCAGATGAGCTGCCTTTGTTTTTCTGTTTGCAAATAAGGCCAAATACAGCAAAAGTGATTGATCTGCAGGGAATGAAATCTCATGCACTAAAACAAAGTACTATAACCACACTTATACTACGTACGTTTAGTGCTTCACGGACCGTTTATGTCATGCAAGGGAGGTTGCCACAGAAATTATGCATTTCATCCTTGTGTGTTTTTGTTATTGAATTTTGCCCTTAAATTAGTTAATCTGGGGATTTAGCAATCAAGGTTAACCACAATTCATTAGTATCACAGTGAACGTTGTCATCATTCACTGCCAACTTCTTCTTCGGCATGGCCTAAAGCAAAAGTGAACATCGTCTTTCCAACCCCATGTAGCCATTACTTCCTGATAAGTCAATTCGTTTCTAAAGATTTGTCTATATTGACTACAGATTTGATCTCCCGCTTAGACTGGATTGGAATGGTTAGCTTTGTCATTACTGCCTTAGAACCACACATTCTAGTCTCCGGTCCTGATGGATTCCTGTCCTGTGGTCTTTGGGACCTGCTGGTTCAATGGCAGAGACGTTGCTGCTCTTTGTGCTGGCACGTGACTGATGCGTCACAAATATGAGAAAACGAGCCACATTTAGAACATCTCAAAGAGTCTTATTGTTACAGGAAGCCCTGTACTATTTACTATATATTTCTGCCTAATATTCCCATTTATTTTTGCATAAGAACTAACACATTTATATGTGCAATATTTCTTCATAATAAGGTTACTAGGACACGCAAAGAAATTACACAAGGAGACCCAATCATTAATTCACTGGTTTATCAGAAAAAAATCTATTAGTATGGAATACACACTAGTAACCGAACTTCAGACTGGGGAGGTTTCACGCTTGAATCAGTGTGATCAAAAACTGATCCCACCCAAAAAGGCCTATTAAACGCACTAGACAGGGACTGTAGAGCCGTTCTCACCCAATGAACATGCTGAATTCAGTTTAGAAAACAGATGTAAAGAAATGACCAGATGATGGGCGTGCTCGTCTGTTTTCCTATCCGTAATCAGGCAAATATTTCCAATTGGAAAAAAATAATAATGGCTAGATTTTATTTAGGTATAAATAATCCGATCAGGACTTTTTTTTTTGCTCTCTAAGAAAGTATTTTACTTCCAAACGCCACAAACAAAGGGAGTGAAACACTTCAAGTCCTGAGTTTATCTGGAACCCTGGAAGTGAATGTTCAGATGCTAACGTGTGCAATATGGCATTTACAGTACGCGCCCGATTCACACAAGTGGCAGCCCTGTACCAGAAAAGCGAACCATGTTTGCATCCTCCTTGGCCTACGCGGACTCCCTTAATCCTACCAAAAAGTGTACTCAGCACTGTGCAAAATGTTAAGCATAGGGTTAAAAGATATTTGTGAACTAGAACCAGAAAATGTTTTTATGAGTACCCAGGACACACCTATTCGCAGGGGGCTCGTCCCCATTGGAATTGCATTTATCAGACAACCCCACTACACTCTGCTGTGAATTTCACTACTCCTTAACTGCCTTAAGAGTCACTGGCAAAAGTAGAAATGTCTACATATTTGCAGAACGTCGCCCATAAATCACATATCCCTAATCAAAATGACACACAAGGTGTCTGTCAGCTGGTCAAATATTTGAATACAAAGGCCTCAATTACGAGTGACCCAGAGTCGTTGGAAATGCTTATTGTACCTGTTAAAATCCAATCCAGACAGGATATGTGGGGCTGATTTTTTTGGAAGGTGAAGGGATTCTACCTGCCAGGATGCCTCACCTCATCAGAGATGCATTCAGCTAGGCCTGGCGTTTTGGACAGAAAAGTTTTGTTTCCTGTCATTTTGTCACTTTTTAATTCTGCATTTTGCTCTGTGCGACCTCCTTGCCTGCTAAGCACTGTTGGAAATAAAGCCAGGACTGGCTGGGGGGGGGGTTCACAATTATATGGCAGCTGTGGAGAAGAGCCAAAGGTCAAAGTGTGCCATGCCACAAACATTTCTCTCCACTTGAGAGTAGATATATGTTATATGATATGGTATTAATGTATTGTATTATATCTTGCTGCTGAGAGCGATACCAGTCGCTAAAGTCCCTAAACCTGAGCTATTAGCCCAGCCACAGGAGGGGCCATACAAGGGGAAGAGGACCTTGTGTAGCCTGAGGCAGAAGGCCTACAAGACTGTTAAAAAAATATACCCTTAAATAAAAAGGAAAACAGGCAAATATTGCAATTTTGGAGTGGAACGTTTATCAGCCAGTATTGGCCTGGTGCAACTATATTGTCTTCCGTGGAGCTCTCGGCATTCCACTATATGATAACATATTTTTAAGCAATTGTCTCTAAATAAACTGTACTTTTGTCAGAATCAGCTGCTATTGAATGTCTCTAGGTGTTTTTAGAAAAACAAAAAATACTCAAGTAAAAATGGTTTCTCAAATATTAAGGTTAAACTAATATTAATATGTTCTCTTAAGTAGTTCTGACTGTAATCTAGAAAATAAGCTACATTAGCATTCAAGCATACTTGATAGAAAAAATATGATGAAAGGGTGACCGAATATGTGGAAAACGAGAGGGTGCATGCAGTAAGGTTCCTGAAAAAGCGTGCGTCTCAAATGTGATAGAAATAGATTTATCTACGAGAACATTGATGTACAATGCTACAATGCTGCCATCTAGTGACAATTTACTATAATATTGATAATTGAATGAAAAATTTACACGAGCAATATTTTGTAAAGAGTCGATGGTGAATTATTAATTTAATAATTTCGTTACATGCTTATACATTTTCTTATAAACCGTGAAACCCGCCCTAAACCGACTGCCCAATCAGAACAGAAGCAACTGTTCCGAAGCACGTGTGGCGGGGAAATAAAAGAGAATATAAATTCAAAGATGTATGGAAAGCCACAGTTAGTCGTAATTGATAGGAAAGGGTGTCAGAGACATGGCCTCTGCAAGAAAAAAATGCATAGATATACTGCATTGTAATGTCTTCTATCATTTATACAGAGTTTTTTGCCACTGACGGGGTCACAAAGTACTCGGTTTTGCATCGTGGTCCTCGGTGCCGTGAGAGGGATGTAGGTTGTGGTATGTGCTGTTTGAGAGCTGTTTGAGAGCTGTAGGGTGAGCAGCGTGAGGTTTGGAGACATGACCTGAACACGGTACTGCTCCGTAGCTGTGCTTATGCTCAACTTGTTGCGGGACTCGTGAAAATAAATGTAAACGGATACTTTACACAATGAAGGTGAACTTTATTGACAGACGCCCAAACTTTAACCGTGATGGTAAACTACACATGTAATCTAAATTGTGTCCACCCAGGAACGACAGACGCCCAGGCCTTAGAGGCAGTACTGGATTTGTAAACAAGCATTTGTAATGCAATCCTTCTCCCATTTGCTCCAGTTAGAGCTAGTGCCGTTGTAATTTGCTAAATAGACTTTTCTTGCCAAATGCATTGAAAATGAAAAATAAAAGATTAGTTGACAAAAGCGAACCTATTCAAAGCTCCATGGCTGCCATGAGCGCAAAGGGGAGATACATAAGGAAAAAGAAGTTCGCTCACAGTAAAACTTATCAGGATAAGGATCAGTCTGCAAAGCATTAACAAAACCTCCCCAACGCAGGACAAACGTAAAGCATTTACCAATGATAAAAAAATTAGTCCTAGTCCCCAAACATGAGTGCTGCCCAGCAAAAAGAGAGAAACAACCAAACAACCAGATACACTATAAAAAATAGAGTAGTACAATTGGGGGAAGACGAGCAAAATAATAGGACTGGTGTTAAAAATTCATGCATAATACAATGTTTGTGAGGTTAATCTACTAGAGTTGCGAGCACAGTCCCTTGGAGTGGTTGGTGTTAGGTACACAGAGGGTGGAATTAGAGATTCTGTGACTCAAGGGAATTACTATAATGAGATAGTGGAGGGGGCAAGTTGGATGGAAGGGCAGAGAAACTAGTGCAAGGTTCTGGCTTTGGGCCCTTCCAGGGCAGTAAGAGAACCAACAAGCATTGGTAAAGCCAATAGGTTTTGCCTACACAAGAGCTATTGGCTTTGGCAATGCGTTTTTGCCGTGTTGTACACCAGTGTGGCTGCTAAAAGCATGGCTAAAATTTAGTGGCGTGTCCTGGAGTGGAGTGGGGAGGAGGCAGGGTAGAGTATCATAGACTGGATTTGATGGAGTACAGTGTCGCAGAGTGCAGTGTCCTGGAGTGATGTGGAATAGGATGGAGTGCACTGAGGTGGTGGGGTGGATTGGAGTAGACTGGGGTGGATTGGATTGTGGTAGAGAGGGTTGGATTGAGAGGGGTGGACTGGAGTGGGTCGACTGGATGGGGTGGATTAGATTGCAATGAGGTGGATTGAAAAAGGGTGAGGTGGATTGGACTGGGGCAGATTGGAGTGCGGTTGATTGGAGTAGGGTAGATTGAGTGAAAGGACTGGGGTGGATTGAATTAGAGTAGGGTGGTTTTGTGTGGGGTGACAAAGTTGAGTGGGGTGGATTAGGCTGGAGGGATCGATTGGACTCGAGTGGAGTGGAGTAGATTTGAGTGAGTGGTGTGGATTGGACTGGAGTGGGGTGGATTGCAATGGAGTAGACTTCAGAGGAGTGGGCTGGATTGATTGAATTGAGTGGGGTGGACTGAACTGGGGTGGAGTGGCTAAGACCGGGGCAGATTGGGGGGGATTGGAGTAGTGTGATGGATTGGACTGCAGAGGAGTAGACTGGATTAGACTGAAGTCGGGTGGATAGAAATGAGGTCGGATGAATTGAATTGGAGTGGGGTAAAATGGGGTGGGATAGGTTGTATTGAACCGGGGTGGGGTGGATTAGAGTGGGGTGGACTTCATTGAGATGAGGTGGTTTAGAGTGGGATGAAATGGGTTGCCTGGGGTGGATTGAGTGGGGTGGACTAGTGAGGGGTGAAATGGAGTGGGATGGAATGGAGTGGGGGAATAAGAGTGTGGGGATTGGAGTGGGGGAAATTGGATTGTCGTGGGCTGGGGTGGATTTCAGTGAGGTGGATTGGATTGCAAGAGAGAGGATTGAGTGGGGTGGATTGGTTGTAGGTGGATTGAATTGCGGTGGGGTGAACTGGATTGGGGTGGCGTAGATTGAAGTGAATTAGCTTGAGATGAATTAGATTGTGGTGGGGTGGGTTGGATTAGAGTTGGGTTGAGTGGATTTGGCTGGATTGGAGAGGATTGGATTGATGCAGGGTGGACTGGATGAGAGTTGGGTGGATTGGAGTGGGCAGATTTTTTTGGATTGGAGTTGAGCAGACTGTTTTGGACTGGAGTGGAGAAGATTGTTTTGGATTGGAGTGGGGCACATTATTTTGGATTGGTGTGGGGTAGATTGAAGTGTGGCAGCTTTTTTGGATTGGAGCGGGGCAGATTGGGAAGGGAGTGGGGTGTATTTGGATAAGGTGGATAGGAGTGAAGTAGATTGGATTGGCGTGCATTAGTGTGGGGTGGATTGTAGTGGAGTGGGGTGAATTGGGAAAAAGTGGGTGGGTTGGAGCAGACTGTAGTGAGAAATATTGCTTTGTATCGAAGTGAGGCAGATTGTTTTGGATTGGAGTGTGGATGAATGGAGATGGATGGATTGCAGTATGACCAATTGTTTTGGATTGAGTGAAACAGACTGAAGGGGACAGATTGGAGAGGGCAGATTGTTTTGCATTGTATTGGGGCAGACTGGAGTGGGGCAGATTGTTTTCGATTGGATTGGGGCAGACTGGAGTGGGGCAGATTGTTTTTGATTGAATCGTGGCAGATTGGAGTGGGGTGGACTGGAGTGGGGAGGATTGTTTTAGATTGGGGTACACTGAGTGGGGTGAATTGGAGTGGGCAGATTGTTTTGGATTGGGGTAGTTTGGAGTGGGCGGATTGGATTCTGCAGATTGTTTTGGATCAAGGTGGGGCAGACTGGAGTGGGGTGGATTGCAGTGGGCAGATTGTTTTGGATTGGACCAGATTAGAGTGGGAGAGATTGTTTTGAATTGGAATGGGGGATTGGAGAGGGGCAGATTGTTTTCGTTTGGTGTGAGGCAGATTGTTTTGTATTGGGGCAGATTGGAGTAGGGCAGATTGTTTTGAATTGGAGTGGTGTATTGGAGTGGGGCAGTTTGTTTTCGATTGGAGGGAGGCAGATTGTTTTGGATTGGGGTAGAGGGGAGTAGGGCAGATTGTTTTGCATTGGAGTGGGGCAGATTGTTTTGGATTGGAGTAGGGCAGATTGTTCTGGATAGGACTGGAACATACAGGAGGGCAGAATGTTTTGGATTGGAGTGAGGCATAATGGAGTGGGGCAGATTATTTTGGATTGGAGTGTGGCAGACCGGAGGGGCAGATTGTTTTGAGCTGGAGTGGGGCAGATTATTTTGGCGTGAGTAGGGCAGATTGGAATGGGGAAGATTAGAGTGGTGAGTATTGTTTTGGATTGAAGTGGGGCAGATTGAAATGGGGCGGATTGGAGTGGGCAGATTGTTTTGGATTGGGGCAGATTAGAGTGGGGCAGATTGCTTTGGATTGGAGTGGGCAGATTGTTTTAAATTGGAGTGGGGCAGATTGTTTTGAACTGGGCCAGGATGGAATGGGGCAGATTGTTTTGGATTGGAGTGGGGCAGATTGTTTTGGATTGGAGTAGGGACAATTTTTCTGGAATGGGGTGAGCCAGATTGTTTTGCATTGCAGTGGGGCACATTGGAGTGGGGCAGATTGGTTTGCATTGAGGGGGGCTAATTGTTTTGAATTGGAGTGGGGCAGATTGGGGTGCGGACAGTTAAAATGGGGCAGATTGTTTTAGGAAATGGAGCAGATTGTTTTAGATTGGAGTGGGGTATACTGGAGTGGGGAGGGTTGTGAGAATTGGAGTGTGTCGGATTTGAGTGGGTGGTTTGGACCAGTTTGGGGTGGGGTAGGGCTGACTTGAGTGGGTAGATTGGGGTGTACAGCACAATTATGTGTTTAAGCATCATTTCAGAAATTACACCTAATAATGAAACAATGTCACTTTCCAATATTTAGAACAAAATAATCCTGATCTTCCGAGAACAGCACCCTTGAGCAAAAAAAAAGAAAACACGAGTCAAAGTGAGAAAAGAAGACTTGGCAAACAAAAAGAAAGCTAACCACTCTTTCTGGTTGCATGGCACATAACGTTAAAAAGAAGAAAACAGTACCTCAGTGACGTAGGGAGCATCAGATGGGCACTGATTAAATTGAATCAATCAATGCTTGGTCCCTGCTCCACAGAGAGGAACAGAAATGATGCTAGGCCTGCAGTGACAAATGATGAGGCTGTAAAGAAGAGTGCCAGGCAGGCCAACAAATGGTAAACAACGGGCGTGCCCAAAGCCCTTATTGTTAACAAGTGTCTGGTAAGCAGGACACATGCGATAGCACATGTTCTCACAGGCTCTACCCTAAAAAGAGAAGACGCAAAGGGTAGATGACTTTAATCGTTAGCCTTTCTGTTCTGCACCTGGCCTCCTGGCCGGCTCACAAGAGCGAGAGGAAACCACTAGGAGGGTACAGAGGAGCAGCAGCCCTGAAAGCCAATCACGTAGCTTCAGAAACAGTGAAGTGGAAATAGAGCCACAGTAGCACAGGCTGTAAGGTCAGGCTGGAAACCTGAGAGAAGGTGACACCGAACCAGTGAGCAAATATGCCTACAGTGCACCACATTAGAACAAACTCAGATGCTACATTAAAACACTAGCATCAGCGTCATTGTGTATATGAAACACACATTTCTTGCTTATAATCAGGGTGCACATTTGCAGATTGCACAGGACAGTGCAGCTTACCAGGAAGCCCAGAGTGCATCATGCTCTGGAGCAGGGGAAGGGTGGCCTCCAGCAAAGCTTTAAGTACGCAGAAAAAAGTAGGGGATGTCTAAAAGAGGCATGGTCTAAGAAAAGTAGCTGAGTTCTTTCTGAAAGGCGGGATTTTAAAAAGATCAACTAAAATCCTTTACCTCTCATAGCAAGTCAACTGACCAGTATTTTGATGCTTCTCTGTGTAATTGTGTGATATGTATGGATACAATAACAGAAAGGCCAGACATCTACCTAAAACAAGACAGACCCACTGGCTTTGCCAAAGCGTATTAGCAGTATCAGATAAGGGAGCAGTGATTTTGTTGTGAATAATTAGAATTTAAAATATTTCAATTTTGAAAACATGACAGTTAAACATTTCTAAGGTCTATGAAGGCGTTGTGGCCTTCAAAGTGTCTTGATCACTCAAATTCTTCGCTTCACACCACTTTCCTCTGTAATGTCTCACTTGAACAGTTTTTCTTCCCACATCTTTCTAAAATCCTTCATCTGTATGTCTCACACCTCATCTCTTTCCTCTTCAGCACGTTCTTCACATCCTCTCCAGTATGTACTTCCTTTCATCTCCTTCACTTCACCATGCCCACTACATAAAACACCCTCTCTTCTGTAAGCACTGCATCTTTTTACTTTCGCAGTATTGACAGTTTGGTATCCGATTCACAAGCTTTCACACAGAAACACAATTACATTGGCACAAGAAGCTGCTGCTCCTGTGTGCTCTACAGAGAGGCTAAGGACTGGAGTGGTGTGTGTGCTCTATCAACCACTGGTAAGCATTATTGGAGATCTGCACTACCTTCAGCCTCAATTGCAGAGGTCTCAATCATGGCAGGTAATAATCAGGTACCCACAAGCTGAACTCCCATGAGTGGACTCAGTTCACCGTATAAGAGTAACAAGCTGCATGAAAAAAAATTCAGATACAAAACATCCTGTAAAAATCACTCTAATGGAATGCAAGATTAAGTAAAATACGTGAAATGTGCATAGGAACTTCATCGCTGACATGGATCAGCACAATGGGCTTTAAAGTCATTGTCAATAAATCAATCATTTTTTTCTGTAAATCTAGGAACATGAATATATAGGGCCCCATAGGGGCATTTCGAGGGTCCAGAATTAATTACTGTCAGGTCTGTGACCCGGTCCAATTAAAGCCCTGGCCTCCAGTCCAAAGACTGATCTCTCTACCACTGTGTGTCTAGTTTGTTGAAAATGTGGCACTTTAAAATCACAGTCACAATTATCTGGGAGTGCCGCAAGTTTACAAGGTAACAAACGGTAGCACATGTAGACAATATAGTTATTGTATTTCTGGCTGGTTAGTGAAAACGCAACAAAAAAAAGCCATGAGAGGCATTAAACAATGCATACGCACGGACATTTACACTGACATAATCTGTGCTCTATTTGAGCCAGTGGCTGTAGGTGGGGCTCACCACCACTCACTTTGGGGGACACATATACCTATTTCTTCATCTCAGCCTGTAACTTATAATTTAACATTGTTTGGAATCATGGGGCCTGACGTAGCAGAAACCAGGTAATAAAATGCAAACTTGGCCCCTAAAATATGTCTTGCCCGAGCCCCCAAGATTCATCAAGATGACACTGATCTAGATATGATGTAGGAGCACTGCCAAAGAAGGATCTGTGAAGAGTGGTCTTCTTAATAAGGGGGTGGAGAAGGCTGTTCTGCCTTGGCCAAGTAGGGTGCGAGAGCCTCCATTTCTGGACAGTATCAGGAAGAGGTATAAGGGAGATTGAACGTTGAAAGCTTTGCCGGTGAGACATGCAGTTCTCATGGAGCAAAGTGCTTCAATCGAAAGCAGTTTAGGACAGATGGAAGCAGAGTTCATTATGGCCACATTGTCTGGTTGCTTTAGAATGCGTGCTCCAGAAAAAGTAACACGTATATGGCTCTCATGAGGCACAGGTGATGGGTGAGTCAAGAAATTATGGAAGAAACAATGTGGATGCTAAATGTCAGATTTCCACTGTTAATATTGAGGCTAACATTACTTTGGAAAATAATTGATTGGATGATTCTGGGGGCCTTATTTATACTTTTTGGTGCAAAACTGCACTAAGGCAGTTTTGCCCCAAAAAGTTTTGCACTGGCTTGCACCATTTTTTTAGCACCAGCTGGGCACCATATTTATGGAATGGTGCAAGCCGGTGCAAAGGGTAGGCTAGCTTAAAAAAAAATGACGTTAGGCAGTTTTGAGTCAAAATAAATGATTCTGACCAGATTAGCATCATTTTTTGACGCTAAGGGGCATATTTATACTCTGTTTGCACTGAATTAGCGTCATTTTTTTTTAACTCTAATTCAGTGCAAAACTAACTCCATATTTATACTTTGGTGCTAGACCCGTCTAGCACCAAATTTATGGAGTTAAAGTCATTTTTTGGAAGTGGAAACCTACCTTGCCTTAATGAGATGCAAGGTAGGCGTTCCCGTGCAAAAAAATGACTCTATGACCTTAACACCATATTTATACTCCCATGTACAAATGGTGCAAGGGAGGAAGGAGGCGTCAAAAAATGGGGCAAAGCTTGCTTTGCCCCATTTTTTAAGACCTGGGTCAGGGCAGGTGTTAAGGGACCTGTGGCCCTATTTCCATGGTGGAACACCATGGAATAAGCCCAGAGGTGCCCTCCCTAGGCCCTAGGGGCACCCCCACCCACACTAGAGGGACTGCGAGGATGGGGGCCCCCATCCCAGGTAAGTACAGGTAAGTGCATTTTATTTTTGAAAGTGCCATAGGGGGCCCTGAAATGGCCCCCCATACATGGCACCGGGTGCAATGGCCATGCCCAGGGGACCCCTGTCCTCTGTGCTGGCCACTGGGGAGGTGGGCATGACTCCTGCCTTTTCTAAGGCAGGAGTCATGTGGCATGGTAGGTTTAGCACCATAAAATGACGCTAATCTGGTTAGAGTCATTTTTTTTTACTCTAACCTGCCTAAAGCCATTTTTTGGTGCTAAACCCTCTTCTTCTATACTGCCAGCCCCACCCGACTAAAGTCATTTTTTTAAACTCTAGCCTACCCTTTGCACCGGCTTGCACCATTCCATAAATATGGTGCCCGGCTGGTGCACAGAAATGGTGCAAGCCGGTGCTAAACTTTTTGGTGCAAAACTGAGTTAGTGCAGTTTTGCAGCAAAAAGTATAAATAAGGGCCAATATTTTGTCAGTTTGCGCCACTTTTGTGTCATAAAATGACGTTAATGCGGTGCAAAAAAAGTTTCAATCAGGGCCTTGATGCTAGATGGGTCTAGCACCAAAGTATAAATATGGAGTTAGTTTTGCACCGAATTAGAGTAAAAAAAAATGACACTAATTCGGTGCAAACAGAGTATAAATATGCCGCAGAGTATAAATATGCCCCTAAATATGGCGTTAAGGCCATAGAGTCATTTTTTGCACGGGAACGCCTATCTTGCATCTCATTAAGGCAAAGTAGGTCTCCACTTTCAAAAAATGACTTTAACTCCATAAATTTGGTGCTAGAGGGGTCTAGCACCAAAGTATAAATATGGAGTTAGTTTTGCACCGAATTAGAGTAAAAATAAATGACACTAATTCGGTGCAAAAAAAGTATAAATACGGGCCTGGGTCTTTCAATTGTGCACCGTTCAACACCTAGAAGTGTTCTGTCTAGCGAGGAACTTCCTCTACAATGCGTTTTGTTGCTTCAAAAGGTCATTATTCATTTTTCTTGGAAACTTCCGGGTCGAGAGATGTTCTGAAAAGCCAGTAAGAAAGGAACACTATCTGTGATCTTATTGGAGCTGAATTCCCCTTTCATTAATTCATAAAGACAGTGATTCAAAAGGTTTTGTTAAGAGTTTTATCGATTGTGGGCTCTTTCTGGGCTCATGTTGCTAACATGTGCTACATGCAGCACATGCAGGGCCATATTTATACTTTTTGGTGCAAAACTGCACTAAGGCAGTTTTGCCCCAAAAAGTTTTGCACCGGCTTGCACCATTTTTTAGCACCAGCTGGGCACCATATTTATGGAATGGTGCAAGCCGGTGCAAAGGGTAGGCTAGCTTAAAAAAAAAATGACGTTAGGCAGTTTTGAGTCAAAATAAATGATTCTGACCAGATTAGCATCATTTTTTGACGCTAAGGGGCATATTTATTCTCTGTTTGCACTGAATTAGCGTAATTATTTTTTTACTCTAATTCAGTGCAAAACTAACTCCATATTTATACTTTGGTGCTAGACCCGTCTAGCACCAAATTTATGGAGTTAAAGTCATTTTTTGGAAGTGGAAACCTACCTTGCCTTAATGAGATGCAAGGTAGGCGTTCCCGTGCAAAATAATGACTCTATGGCCTTAACACCATATTTATACTCCCATGTAAAAATGGTGCAAGGGAGGGAGGAGGGGTCAAAAAATGGGGCAAAGCTTGCTTTGCCCCATTTTTTAAGACCAGGGTCAGGGCAGGCGTTAGGGGACCTGTGGCCCTATTCCCATGGTGAAACACGATGGAATAAGCCCAGAGGTGCCCTCCCTAGGCCCTAGGGGCACCCCCACTCACACTAGAGGGACTGCGAGGATGGGGGACCCCATTCCAGGTAAGTACAGGTAAGTGCATTTTATTTTTGAAAGTGCCATAGGGGGCCATGAAATGGGCCTCCATACATGGCACAGGGTGCAATGGCCATGCCCAGGGGACCCCTGTCCTCTGTGCTGGCCACTGGGGTGGTGGGCATGACTCCTGCCTTTTCTAAGGCAGGAGTCATGTGGCATGGTAGGTTTAGCACCATAAAATGACGCTAATCTAACCTGCCTAAAGTCATTTTTTGCTGCTAAACCCTCTTCTTCTATACTGCCAGCCCCACCCGACTAAAGTAATTTTTTTAAACTCTAGCCTACCCTTTGCACCGGCTTGCACCATTCCATAAATATGGTGCCCGGCCGGTGCACAGAAATGGTGCAAGCCGGTGCTAAACATTTTGGTGCAAAACTGAGTTAGTGCAGTTTTGCAGCAAAAAGTATAAATAAGGGCCAATATTTTGTAAGTTTGCGCCACTTTTGCGTCATAAAATGACGTTAATGCGGTGCAAAAAAAGTTTAAATCAGGGCCTTGGTGCTAGATGGGTCTAGCACCAAAGTATAAATATGGAGTTAGTTTTGCACCAAATTAGAGTAAAAAAAAATGACACTAATTCGGTGCAAACAGAGTATAAATATGCCGCAGAGTATAAATATGCCCCTAAATATGGCGTTAAGGCCATAGAGTCATTTTTTGCACGGGAACGCCTACCTTGCATCTCATTAAGGCAAAGTAGGTCTCCACTTTCAAAAAATGACTTTAACTCCATAAATTTGGTGGTAGAGGGGTCTAGCACCAAAGTATAAATATGGAGTTAGTTTTGCACCGAATTAGAGTAAAAAAAAATGACACTAATTCGGTGCAGAGTATAAATATGTCCCGCAGTATTAGTAGTCAAATCCTTTTCCACTTTCTATGATCACTGCCTAACAAATACAGCTGCCTCCTTTGCCCATACCAATTCTGTGTGAGTGGTAAAGAATAATAATAATAATAATAATAATAATAATACAGTATGTAACGCGCATAGCTACCTCATCTGAGGTGTCCAAGAGATAGGTACAGGCACCTGCAAGACCGAAAACAAAGCTGTTAAACTCCCTGTCAGCCACAGCTTTAAAAAACAAAAAAAAATGGATGTGAGTTTTTGCTAAAAAGACATTTAGACTGGGCCTGACAGACTGCAAGGGGAAGAGCATTCCAAAGTTTAGGCTCAAAATAGCCGAAAGAGCTACCACGTATCTGTGCTTTCTTCACATTAAGAACACTGGCCAACATGGTACTCCCTGATCTTAGATTCCTAGATGGTACATATGGTTTAACAAAGGATTGGAGGTACCGTGAACCTTTTTTAGCAAATGCCTTCTAACAGCACCAAAGGGCTTTAAAAGAGGATCTCTGCTTCATCGGTAACCAATGAAGCTTCTTAAGTACGGCCCGGATAAAGGCACACTTCAGTAGAAGATGTGCAGCAGTATTCTGCACTCATTGGAGTCCCTTTATCCCACTCTTTGTAACTCCGAGATACTGAACATTAAAGTATTCGAGCCTAAATAGAATCAATGCCTGAAGTACTGTTTTAAAAAAATATTCCGTCAAGAAACAAAAGATTTTCCTCAACATCTTGAGCCGTCCAAACCATTTCCCTGTCAGTGCAGTTACTTGACTGTCAAAAGAAAGCTTTTCATTGAACCAAATGCCGATATTCGTGACCTTGGGCTTAGGTACAGGTAGTGGAGCCAAATCACTGGACGATCAAGCAGTGGGCGAGATATTAAGGCGACTGCCAAAGGTCAGAACCTTGGTCTTCTCTACACTTAGCTTGACACAGTTCGAGTCCATCCACCTTGTGACCTCTGCAAGGCAGAGGCACAGAGAGAAAGCAATACGAGTGGAATTCTGTGACAGCGTGATGATAAACTGAGTGGCATCCGCATAAGAGATTATAGTAAACTTTAGTAGTTAATGATATCGATTTCCGTTGCCTCGTACAGTTCTGTATGAGGCATTATGACTTTCTGAGATTCTATGTGTGATGCAATGTGTGAGGACTTGTTGGCAGTTAGCGGTGATGGTAGTTTGTACGCAGCGATGATCGCTGAGCTCCGACACGGCATCTGTTTTAAAAAAAATGCCTTTTCTCTATTTATTGCGAGTAGCGTAGTTACTACAATTTTGATGGTGACTAGGATGGGATGCCGACGAACCCACAGATTTAATTTACAAAAAGCATATTCAATTTCAAGTTGCTGCTGAAAGCGGAAAAGTAAAAGACGTCACCTGACGAGAGCAGCGAACTCTAGAGGTTCATCATTTCCATACTGAGGTACAATGCAGAGAGTTTTCTACTTTGTAGAGGAGTCTTCACAATCATAAGTGAACAAACGTATGCGTGGAATGAATGATTGTCATGATGGTCATCTAGACCAACTATAATCATCTTTATGTACTGTTGAAGCATTTAGTTGCCAACCATCTTATGGAGGGAAAGCAGCATTTTATGAACAGTTATTTACTTAACGTGCATTCAGACCAGATTTTAAACGGAAAAGTATCCCTCCACTGAAAACATCAATTTGTTTTCAACGGGGATACACACACCATATTCTTCTACTACATGTGTATTTATAATGTAGATTTTCCTAGTAATTTATGACGGAAAGTCTTAATTTTATTAAAGACACGGAGGCGAATATTATGCGTTCTTTTCTTACTTTAATTTAAACAGCAGCAGTCAAGAAACTACAACTCCCAAGAGGGTTAGAAGAAAACTAACCAATGGGAGCAAAACAAGACCAAAATTGGACCAATAACAACGAGCCACCAACCATAGAGTGTACCCTTGACTGCAAGCAGCCCTCTTTTCTTGAACGAGCCAGTCAAATAGGGTCATGGAACAAAGGAAAAATAAGTCCAACAATTGCCAAGGATAAGGAAACGGAACACAAGTCCTGAAGCACCGCGATGAGCCGAGAGGGCGATGGATGAGGAAGCTGGTCCTGCATAGTATGTGCTGGCAACTCCAGAGTTCTGTTCATGAAGAAAGACGTGATGGAACTAGCGGCGTTACCCGGAAGCTGGAGGCAGTGCCGGAATCGCTGGGAGGGAAAGAAAAAGTACATATTAATAATCGTACTGAGGTGGGATAATATTCGCCTCCGTGTCTTTAATAAAATTAAGACTTTCCGTCATAAATTACTAGGAAAATCTACATTTTATGACAAGACCGGAGGCTCTATTATGCGCGTTTAAAGCTGGTCAACAACTAAGGACGAAGCAGTCCTAACAGGTTTACAGTAAAAAGTTTTAAAAACATTATCGTTTGACCAGTCTGCCGACCTGAGAATGTCCTCTAAACTGGACCCAATAGCGAAAGCTTTTGAGGCCATACCCCCCCTGGAGGAGTGTGCTCCGAAAACGGAGATATCTATTCCCGCTAGGGACATAATCAACTTAATCCAGCGGGCTAAAGTTGCCGAAGTCACTGGATTGTGGGGTTTTCGAAAAGAAATTAACAATTGATTGGAAGAGGACGTTCTCAGGTTGACGGTCCTTTTTTCATATTCTTTTAGACAAAGACCCACACATAGCTTAGGTTTATTCGGGAAGAAAGGGTAGAAAACAGAATGTAAGTTAGTTTTGGTACGTTTAGAAATGTGAAATAGGACCCCTGAAGGTAAGAATTGACGGGCCGAGACGTCTAGGGACTTAATGTCCGAAGTCCTTTTAATAGAAATTAGACATAGTAACATGGTAAGTTTAGCAGAAAGCATTTTAAGTGAAAGACAAGGGTTATCTGGCCAAGAGAGAAAGAGGTTCAAAACTAGAGAGACGTCCCAGATATGAGAGTACCTGGCAGAAGGAGGTTTAGAGAGTTTGACCCCTTTTAGGAGACGACAAATTAAAGGATGAGACCCAACAGGGTTTCCGTCAATATTTGAATGGTTCATAGAAATAGCTGATCTGTAAAGGTTTATTGTGCGGTACGCCTTGCCCGAGCCCGCCTGGGCAGCTAGAAAATTAATAATAAGATTTAGATCCGCTGAAAAGGGATTGGCACACTTTCCCATACACCAGCTTGACCAAAGAGCCCAAGCTGACTTATAGGCTCGTCTCGTGCCGGGTGCCCATGCGTTATTGATGAACTCTGAAGCTTCTGCCGAAATAGTATGGGTCTGTTGGGTAGACCGGAAATGAACCAGGCTGAGAGAGTCAGAGATTGGTCTAATATTAGATCGTGAGGACGATCGAAAGGATCTAGAATGAGAGATGGAAATGTTGGGAGAAGAATAGGAAAATCCACAGCCAACTCGAGAAGGGGAGGGAACCAAACCTGAGACTGCCAAAAGGGAGTCAGCAGAACGAGAGATGCCTGCTGACGTCTGACCTGATTCAGCACTCTGTTGATCAAGATGAAAGGAGGAAAGGCATAGTTGAGGGAACCGGACCAATCTTGTAAGAAAGCGTCTGTGGCCAAAGCAAGAGGATCCGGGCGCCAGCTGAAAAAATGGGGAAGTTGGGTGTTGAGTCTGGACTGGTGAAGTTTCCAGTCGCTGGAGTCGGTGAGGTGACGGGAATGCCAGTCCGCATTTGAATTCAATGAACCTGGTAGATACTCCGCCAAGAGGGAAATTTTGTGTGACAGGCAAAAGTCCCAGAGGCTTTTGGCTAATAGGGCTAGTGGTCTGGACCTGGTGCCCCCTAAGCGGTTGATGTAGCGTACCGCTGAAATATTGTCCATCCGGAGTAGAATGGAGCATCGTGCTCTGTTTTTTGTGAAGCTCTTGATCGCAAAGGAGCCTGCAAGAAGCTCTAAACAGTTTATGTGCAATCTGGACTCCCCTGCGGACCATATACCGCCAGTCGATATCGAACCACAGCGGGCGCCCCAACCCGTGAGACTTGCATCTGATTCTAACACAAGATCGGGCACAGAGGGGAAGATGGACCTGCCGTTCCAAGCCTCTAAATGGGATATCCACCATTGGATTTCCATCTGGGATTCTGGGTCCAAAGAGACAAGGTCGGAATAGGCCAGTCCTCGACGAAGATGGAGGATTTTGAGGCGCTGGAGGGCGCGGTAGTGAAGGGGACCTGGAAAGATGGCCTGAATAGAGAATGAGAGAAGACCGACAATCCTTGCGAGGGATCTGAGGGAGATAGACTCTTTTTGAAGGGTTAAGATTAGTTCTTTTTTTATTGCGGACACTTTGGAATGGGGAAGTGACAGAGCGGCCGAAACGGAATCTATTTGGAAGCCTAGAAACTCTATTTGTTGGCAAGGTAAAAGAACTGACTTTTCGAGGTTTATCAAGAAACCGAGGTCCGAGAGGAGAGAGGAGGTTAGCTGGAGGTGAGAGAGTAACGAGGCTTTGTTTTGGTGCATGATCAAAATATCGTCGAGATAAATAATCAGTCTGATACCCAAGGAGCGTAGGAAGGTTATGCCCGGCTTCAACAGTTTTGTGAAGCACCAAGGGGCGGAGGAGAGGCCAAAAGGAAGAGAGGAAAAATGATAAGTTTTTGAATTCCAATGAAATTGCAAAAACTTTCTGTGAGAATGGTGAATAGGGATGGTCAAGTATGCATCCTGTAAATCTAGTCTGACTAGCCAATCGGACTGGAGTAAAATGTCCCTGAGATGGATAATAGTTTCCATCTTGAAGTGTCGATAGATGACGAACTGGTTGAAAGATTTGAGATTGATTACCGGTCTGAGCTTTTTGTTCTTTTTGTGAACGAGGAATATAGAGCTGATGAACCCGGAAGGGTCTGGAGTGCAAAGTTGAATGGCCTCCTTTCTTAAGAGAGATTGAATCTCTGAAGAGATTAAAGAAGACATTTCTAGAGAAAACTTTGGGGGAGGAGGAAGACATAGCTGGAAGGGGGAAGAAAGAAATTCGATCTGGTATCCCTGAACCGTGGAGAGGACCCACGGATCTGCAGAGATTGACTTCCACTTCTGGAGGAAGAAGCGAAGGCGACCTCCTACGGGAGGGCCAGAAAGTTGGCTTACCTTGATTAGAGGGCGGTCTGGAGAAACGCTGGCCACGGCTGCGGAAACCTCTATTTCTTTGTGGGTAAAAGTGGGGTTTGAACTCTTGGGGATAGGAGGAGGAGGGGTTGGAATATCCTCTTGAGCCTTGGTTTCTGTATGTGCGGCCGGTAAAGCGGCTCCTACCTCTACCGGCCCGGGAAAAAACACGTTGGTTGAAAACCTTCTTGAGATTTTGTTGTGCTTTGTCCAAGGATGAGAACGTTGAGACAAAACGGCTTACATCTTTTATAAAGTTATCCCCAAAGAGTTTTCCGTTGGCCTGGATCCCGGGGTCTCGAGTAGCTAGGTTCGCTAGCTTGGGGTCCATTTTGAGGAGAAGGCCCTTACGCCTTTCATGTATGATAGCAGAGTTGGCGTTACCCAAAAGACAAAAAGCTCTCTGGGTCCAGAGAGAAAGATCTAAAGGATCAATAGGCGATTCCTCCAACCTAGCAGATTCCGCTATGTCAAAGATCCTTGCCAGTGGGCCTACCACATCCAGGAGTTTGTCCTGGCAAGTGGTCCAAGCCTTGTCGACTCCCTTTCTGGGATCCTTGCCGAATTTGGTGAAAAAGGTGATAAGTGAGTCATCAATAATTGGGGTTGCCGTAATATTGGAATCCAACGAAGGTCTGGGACATTCTGATTTTAACTTGGATCTGGTTTGCTTATCTAAGGGGAGGCGTAAGCGGGAAGTGATATAATCACCAACATGGTCTAGCGGGAGCCATTCAGTAGAATTGGGGTGGTGAATGAGTGACGGGTCAAACATAGGGACGCCCTCTGAGTCAACCACGCTGGTAGAGGGACCATCTGTTGTAAGTTTAATACGTTTGGGAGAGGAAAACGTATCATCCGGGTTGTCAGACTGAGATAGATCATCCATGTCCTCATCGTCCGTGTCCAAAATTTTTGAAATCACGATCTTTTTAGGCGCAGAGACGTGTTTTAATTTTGATTTACATTTTGATTGAGTGATCGTGTTTTTGATGGAAATCCCCTCCTTAGAAGGAGGCCTGGGAGGAATCAAGTCCTCATCCTTGTGTGAAGCAAGCTCACTCTCTGTTTGAGCGCCTTTATGTGATTTAACAGATGATAATTTCCGTTTTCTGCTTTCTCCCGCAGAATGGGCCATAGTTTTGGACACCATGGACATGACAGAATTTTCGATATTTTTAGACATTTTTTCCATGGATGCTTTCATGGCATGTTTAACAGAGGACTGGATTAATTTATTCAAATCCTGTTGAAAGGATTCTTCTTCCTCCTCAGAGGCAGACCTTGAGGGAGAACTCCCTGATTCCATAGCTGCAGAAGCAGATAGGGCAGAAAAAACCCAGAGAAAACGAAGTCCAGAAACTCACAGTGAAGAGGCAGCAAAGGGTTAACAGGAGCAGGACGCTCCGTGTGAAGAAGCTATGCTCCTCCCTGGGGCGGGGATTCGGTAAGACAGCCAGACGAGGAGCAAGGCGGTGCTGGAGACAGCGGTAAGAGAAAAACACGCTGTAATGTTAGCGCTTTCCTGAAAGAACAGCGTCGTGAGAGGGAGACGCGTAGAAGCGCTCTACAAGAAGCGCGGCGAACAGCTGAGCCGGAAAGGATTTCCCCTGTCAGAAGCGCGTTGACTGAGACGCGCGCTGACGGGTTCGTAGACTTGAGTTCGGCTTAGAACGTTCGGGGGAGCGCGCGGCTGTAACGGGCGAGGCCGTCGAAGAGGAACGGAAAAAAGAAATAAAATTAGACAAACAAAGCTTATATAAGACCGCCGCGGAGCGGCAAAGGAATAGAAACACTAGGGTATTCCCCGAACTGGAATCTGAAAGTAAACAAAACCCAAAGATATACTCTGAAAACAATTAGAACATAGAAGACGAAAAAAGTGTACTTATCTTGACTGCGAGCAGCAAGAAAAGAGGGCTGCTTGCAGTCAAGGGTACACTCTATGGTTGGTGGCTCGTTGTTATTGGTCCAATTTTGGTCTTGTTTTGCTCCCATTGGTTAGTTTTCTTCTAACCCTCTTGGGAGTTGTAGTTTCTTGACTGCTGCTGTTTAAATTAAAGTAAGAAAAGAACGCATAATAGAGCCTCCGGTCTTGTCATAAAATTTGGCACGAAATAAAAGTAGACTGGCACATACATTCTATGTAAGTTGTTTGGCACGCTAATTAAAAAAAAAAGGTTTACCCCTCAGTACATTTTAACATTTCCCCCTGTTGTAAATAAATTATAGTATTGTTAGCAAATGTTGGGGAACTAGGTTTGAATCAAAACTTTGATTACAGTAAATGTTGATTGTAGGTCTGAAACTCATATACAATTCTGTGACAAAGTGCCTATTTGACTTTATATTCAAACCTAAAAATTTACATTATGCAATTGTTAACACCATCACCATTTTTGGAAGCACCAGGTACTACACCTGTGCCATGGAAATAATGGTTTGATGCATTTGTTACTTATTTAGGGGCCATTGGTGCATCACGATATAGACCTGAAAGAAAAAAAATATGTTGCGCCACTCATTAGGTTTTGAAGGAAGGTCCATTTTCAGGCATTTGCCACCTTAACTAAGAAACAAAGAAGGAGAAGAAGATTTAGATGAGTACATGGAAGCAGTCCAAAAATTTGAGATGCGTTTTGATACACAGCTAAGCATTGTGGTCATTAGACATGCATTTTTCAAAAGAGAACAAAGAGCTGGAGAAGATGTAGATTATTTAATGTCAACTTTGAGAAGGCTGAGTATTGATTGTCAATTTGAGGTATTCACTAACCAGCTATTCAGGGATCAATACATTTGCAAATGCTGGTATAAAACAATAAAAAGTTAATTTTTATATGAAATCCTTCTCTCGAAGGGACGATTCAAACAGCAAAAAGCATGGAACTTTCCAAAGCATCTGTGAAGGAGTTAGAGGACAAAACTACTGAGGTAGTGGGAGTAGTCAAAAATAGAGAATGTAAAAATAATTTACAACCATGAAATGAAAACAAATCTTTCTTCAAAAAAGGGAACGTCTGTTTTCAATAAGGAAATAAAAACTCATAATAAAAGTAACAAGATTTGTCCTGCAAGAACAGTAAACTGCAGATTGTGTGACAAAATTGGTCATTTAGCAAAATTTTGTCACAGTGGGAGACGTTTTGGAGGGAATGGGCAAATATATAAGGCACATATTAAAAGTGCAGACATTGGTAATGTATCTGAACCAGCATGTGATGATATGGAAAGTATTTAGAAAATTCAAGATGATCGGAGAGAAATGGTAGTGGTAGTGGGGGATCAATCCATTGTCATTGGTGACATGTCTTCTTGTGTCAATCCTTATGTTGAAGTGGGTATTGGTGAAAAAAATATGTTTGCTAGTGGATTCTGGTGCGAGGATAACCATGATCACTCAGGAATTGTTTGAGGATTTGTGGGAAAACAGACCATTAAAACCTCCAGATAGAGCGCCAGTTTCATATGAAGGGCGTAAGATAGAATGGGTCCATCCTTGGATGGTTTCACAAGGGACTCTTCCAAATGGTTCTTAGACCTGGAACAAATGAACAAGTGTCTGTAGTGGAATCTTCTGACTTCACTGAAAATAATGATAGTCAGTTTCCCATTCTGTTTGGTGAACGTTTAGGTACTATCAAAGGTTTAAGGATCATGCTATTCCAGTTAAGCATAAATTGGGAAGTGTGCCTTTTAGTGTTAGGGAACAATTAGAGAAAGAACTAAATGAATTGTGTGTCAGAGGTATAATTGAACCCATTGAACCATCCATGTGGCTTTCTCCCTTGGTGGTAGCTAAAAAAAAAAAAAATGGGGATTTACGGGTCTGTGTGGATCTCCACAGCCTTAATAAAAACATGTGGGTAGATTTTCATCCTTTGCCTAAAATTTCAGAATTGTTGAATAGAATTGGTGGCTCCAAATGATTTACCAAATTGGATTTGGCATCTGCCTACCCCCAAGTCATACCTGACCCATCATCCTGACATTTCACTGCTTTTTTTTCTCCTACTGGTACCTTTCAGTACTATAGAATGCCTTTTTGGACCAGCATCAGCCGCAGCAGTTTTTCAAAGAATCATGTTCAACATGTTGAAAGATGTCAATGGAGTTGTAGTATTCCAAGATGATGTCCTAATCTATGACGACACTAGAGAGAAACATGACAAATCATTACTTCGGGCCCTTAATAGTTTACAACAAAAGGGTGTAGTGTTGAAGAGTG
This sequence comes from Pleurodeles waltl, assembly GCF_031143425.1. Taxonomy (NCBI): domain Eukaryota; kingdom Metazoa; phylum Chordata; class Amphibia; order Caudata; family Salamandridae; genus Pleurodeles; species Pleurodeles waltl. The sequence continues at coordinate 942,209,288 of NC_090440.1, read as the reverse complement.
AGAAATGCCAGTTTCTGAAATCTAAGGTGGAATATCAGAGACATGTTGTATCTGAGCAAGGTGTTGAACCTAGGCCTGGGTTAGACAATGCAATCATTGATGCCAAGGGACCTTTAGACAAGGCCAGGCTGAAATCATTTATAGGATTATGTGAATTTTATTCTAGAGTTGTACAACATTACACATCCAAGATCCAACCACTTACCAACATGTTAAAAAATGTTCCATTTTCATGAGATAATAATTGTCAAACCATTTTTGAATGGATCAAATCCCAAGTGGTTGGGTCTAAAGTATTGAAACCTTTTGATCCCAGTGTCAAATGTACCATCAATGTAGATGCAAGCGGGTTTGGTCTTGGAACTATTCTTACTCAAAACATGGGTAATGTAGAGAACACTCCGAGCTATGCCTCGAGAGGTCTCAGGGATTTAGAGTTGAATTTTTTGTGATTGAGAAATAACTTTTTGTCTGTTGGTAGGCGATCAGGAAGTTTCATCTGGGGGAAGTCACTTTGAATTACATACTGATCATAGTCCTTTAATTTCAGTCCTGTCAGGAGACAGGATCAATGATCAAACCCCTAGGATAGCCAGATTTTCCAGTGAACTATTACAGTATGATTTCACAATTAAATATCTACCCGGGAGTAAGAATGTGAGGGCAGATTACTTGTCTAAGTTTCCTATTGATGAAACAGAAAAACAAAAATTTGAGGATGAGGGACAAGAGAATAGCTTCATTGAGTCAGTGGATGTAGAAAAAATGTGTGCTATCAGTGAGAAGGAATGGAGGGCAGAGTTGTCTAAAGATGAGGTACTACTTCGAGTAATGGAATTTGTGAAAAGAGTTTAGCCCAAAGAAAGGTTTCCCACCAGTTTCAAACTTATGTTAAAGTTTCTTGTGAATTATCTATTGAATATGGCATTCTCATCGAGTGGAACATTAATACCCCCAGAGAGATTAAGAACCAGATTGATGCATGGAGTGCATGAAAGACATTTAGGAAAAACTTTAACCAAACATAGGTTGCGTGAAGTGTTCTTGTAGCCCTGTATGGACAATGTTGACAAATTAGTGGATGATTGCGTGATATGTTGTAAGGCTGAAAAATGGTTCAAGGTAAGAACGCAATCCATGCAGCCAATAGAATATCCAAAAGGACCATGGGAAATGTTAGAAATGGTGTTTCTGGTTGGCTAGGGTATGCACCTAAGCTAGGCAGAACCCACCCACTCTAGTCAGGGCAAGAGAGTTACGTGTCCAAGTTAACCCCTGCTCACCCCCTTGGTAGCTTGGCACGAGCAGTCAGGCCTAAACCGGAGGCAATGTGTAAAGCGTTTTCACAACACACACAACACACGTGAGGTACTATCCCCACCACAAAGAAAACACAACACCAATTTGTATGAAAATATACTGTATTGTACACAACGCAATTATTAGACCAAACATCACATATCAGTAATATCCTGCTACCTTACCAGTTGTCAGAACGTTACACATTAGTTACTCTGCAAAACTAGCAATAGTCACATATGTCACACAGGTTACTCAATATTCTGCAACATAAGCAGTAGTCAGGAAACATGTTATTACACCAAAGCACTTGTCATAGAAATATCATAAACGCCCATTTTAGGAACATTATAAAACGTATGACAAGTCAGAAAAACATATTAGCATGTTATGCCCATAAAAGGAACATTTGCATACACATATGAAAAAAATATCAAACAGGTAGGCAACATATAAATCAATAAAGTCTTTGAAAATAACTTATGTTGTATATACGCTCCTCTGTGCCAAACAGGGGCCGCCTAAGAATACTGGTTGAGGGGGGCAGCATCTACCCTCTCTGTGTTAGTGACGGGCCCTTCCTGGGGCCCCCGATCGCTGGGGATCCCCCCGGGCCTCAAACAGCCCTCACGAGGTTGGGCCAAAGTCAGCAACACAATTCCAGAAGGAGGGGGGTGCCACGCACCTGCTTGCTTTAACAATGGGCCCCTCCTGGGGCATGCAATCTCTGAGCGCCCCCCCTGGCCTTCCCGGCCCTCCAATGGGGGGGGCAACACAAGGGCACAAGCCCACAAGGGGCCACCAAAATGTGCCCGGCGGCGCGGGGGCCTCTGGCGAAGCTTCCGCCCCACCCGCGGTCCTGCAACAACTCCTTTGGGCTCCAGTGGGGCAGGGAGAGGCTTCCTTCTCCCCTGCCCTTCCCAAACCAAGGAAAAACTAGCTTGGTCGGGTGGGGGAGCCTCCGATGAGGCCTCCTTCCCCGCCCGACGTCTCCTTCAAAATGCGGCAGCCCGCCCGGCCGTCCTAGAGGGCAGGCATCAGAGTAGGTGCCTGCCTGTGCCCCGGGGTGCTCCTCGGAGCACGCTTCACCCCAGGGGCACGATAGGAGCGTGCTCGCTCCTCTTCCTCTTTTGATGGTGCCCCTGGGGCACAATGAGATAGCACGTCCTTGCGTTCACGTTGAACAGCCCTCCCGGGCTGCAGCAGTGATTTTTCCACAGCACAACAAGCGCTTCACACAGCGATTTATCTTATTGGTGAGCCCGGGTCACTGCTGTGTTTCTGGGCGATAAGGAGCGCTCTCAAAGCGCTTTAAGGATGAAGCACTTTCCAAAAGTGCTAATTTTGTCAAGACGTGAAGCACCCCTCGTGCTTCACATGGTTGCAGGGGTCAGGGGCCACGGCACCCTGTCCCTGGGGAGCAGAGTTCAGGGAAAAAGGCCCACAGGTGGAGAGGCCCAGCAACAGACCAGCACAAAGAGTATGCAAGCAAGTGGCAAGTCCTTACAGTGACCAAGCAGGTCACAGGTCAGCACAGTAGCAGCAGCAGTCCATGGCATTCCCTGGTGAGTCCTTCCAGCATTTCTGTGTCCAGTTCCAAGAGTCTCCAAATTGTGGGGAAAACTCTCCTGTACTTATACACCGTTTTTACAGTGTCTTACAATGGAAGTGGAGAGGAGGTTCCAACCAGTTACAACTGGTTCTGGGGGTGCCTCCTCTCTCCTCTAGCACAGGCTCCAAACATCAGTTGCGGGTAAACAACCCTATTGTGTGAGGCCAGGGCACAGCCTTTACAAATGTAGGTGTGCCCCACCTCTCCCTTCTCAGCCCAGAAAGACTGTTCAGTATGAAGATGCACCTCTGTGACACCTCCACCCTCCCTGTGTACAGGCTGTCTGAAAAGTATGCACAAAGCCCAACTGTCACTATGCCCAGACGTGGATTGGAGTTAAGCTGCAAAACACCAGAGTCATAAACACAGAGAAATGCTCACTTTCTAGAAGTGGCATTTCTGTAATAGTAATAAACAATACACCTACACCAGTAAGCAGCATTTCTTATCACCATTACAACCATACCATACATGTCTACGCTACCCCTCATAAATATTGTAGATTTCTTGAAAGATATTTTCTAAAGAGAAGGTTTTCTCTTAAGAGAAGGTTTTCCTTCCTCCCTTGTCTCTGACAATGGTGTTCAATTTGTCAGTCTAGAGTTTTAGAATTTTTTAAGCAAGGGGCATTACACACTGTAAAAGCACACAATATCATCCACAAACTAATGGTTTGGTTGAACGTATGAATCGCTTTCTAAACAATAGTATACAATGGGCAGTTGCAAATGACTGTGTAGTACAAAAACAAAATGCTGTGCATTCTATGTTGTGGTTTTACCATAGCACACCACACTCCTCAACTAAAGTATCTCCCTTTGAGCTGCTAAGAGGGAGGAAACCATCAATCAATATTTTTCCTGGGTCGATGTCCAAATGGGTGAGGATGAATGTCATGGACGGAATAGATGAGGCAGTGAGGCAAAATGTTGAAAGGTCACAAAGGTATCAAAAGCACAATTTTGATGCCAGGAAAAGGGTTTCTCAACAGCCTGTCAAGGTGGGAAACATTGTACGCATAAAAGCACCAGTCCATGTTAAAAAAGGAAGAACTAAATACCATGAACCAAATGTAGTTGATAAGATATGTGGGAATGCCATCCGTGTTAACAACAGCAGTTAATGGAATAAAGCAAGGGTGTTCAAGATAAAAAATTTGAGAAAAAAAATGATATGTGTATCTTTCACAAACATTCAGAAAATGATTTGAATGAAGCATTGGTAGTTCCCTGCAGAAGTAAACATCAGATTTCCTTACCTATGAGGTATCGACAATAGGCCTTAGCAATTTGTAGAGACTAATCATCAGTAAGGTCTGATACAAGTGGGCTACAGGATTTAAACACAACTACAGTACTTCTTGTATATTGTGTTTTATTTCAATTAATAATTATTCATCGTCCAAACGTTACATTCCTTTCTTTGTTCTAATAATTGTGCCATAAGTATTTCTTTGTTGATTTACATTTATGTTTAAGTTATAGTTTAATACGTTTATTTGTAAAATCCTTCACTTTTCAGGAATAGATGAGGCTATGATTTTAGCTATCTTTTATTGTTTAACATTATTTACAGTTTCTACTTAATTTCAGTTGAGTAATTATGAGAGAAAGGGGATAATGTAGTAGTTAATAATATGGATTTACGCGGTCTCACACAGTTTCGCATGAGGCGTTATGACATTCCATGTGTGATGTAATGTGTGAGGAATTGGCGGCAGTTAGCGGCGACAGCCATTTGTATGCAGCGATGGTCGCTGAGCTCCCACACAGCATCTGTTCTTAAATAAATGGCTTTTCTCTATTTACCACGAGTAGCGTAATTACTACATAAACCAATAGCATTTGATGACCTCATCTAGTGGGCGCACATACATATTTAACAGAGTTGGACTCAAGGAGCATCACTGCAACACTCCTTGCTTCAGGGGAAGCACCTTTGATAGATAAGATTTTTGAGACACCTGAAAGGTTTGCTCCTGCAGAAAAGAGGTAACCCAGATTAGAGCTTTATGGCCCACACCACAGTTCCAGTCTTTCAAACACCACCTTGTGGGACAAAGTGTTAAATGTGGCACTGAGATTCAACAATACCAATGCTAAAGAATCACCAAAAGCTGATGGATTGACTCGGGTGCCAACAGCAGGGCAGACACAGTAAATTATGAAAAAGGAAAGCCCGAATGAATCCTGTCTAGCAGGCAGTGGGTCTTAATAAAGCTCGAAAGCTGCTTATTAACATGTTCTCAGGTAGTTTCTCTGTGATCTTGGAAATGAGTGGTAGCAGCGAAACCGGATGGTAGTTTACAGGCTTGATGGGACCCCAGCAGTGATTTCTTGAGGAGTGGGACCATGACAGCATGCTTCAATCGCGAGGGCAACTGTCACAAGGCCAGGGAGCTGTTGAGCCACTCACCTAATACTAGGTGGACCACCTCCACATCTCGCTCCAACAGAGAGCCCGACTTCACCAAGTCATGGAACAAAATCAGCTCTTCTGGCTCAATGGGCTTAAAGTAATGATTCTTGGTAACTGTAACAAGGCCTGAAGCTATGCAAAACCATGCAATAGTGGGGACAGCTTTTCTCATATAAAGCAAATTTGCTGAACACCTGAGACTAGCGGCATGTAGCAGCTTGTATGAGAAACACAAGATTAATATCTGATTTTCTTGCTCTGCAACCCATGTGCTACAGAGATTCATATCTCGAGGTTTTTCTGGAATTGATTGCCGTGCTGCTCTGACAAACTTGTAGTTGTGATGGTTGATGCACTGCCTCAGCTTCCATTGCTGACTGCCCTCAGCACCTTATATTGCCAGTTTTCAGAATCTGTGGAAGATTCAGGAGAAGCAAATTAACAAAGGGGGAGGGCGGGCAAGGAAGGACTGACACAGGAGAAGAGCGACGTGAGATGAGAGCATTCTGGAAGAAATTAAAGAAACAGAGGGTAGAAGGAAATTCATACAGCGCCTACATGTTGTTAAGTGGATGGCCTTTACAGGCGGTCCTGAGCAAAGTGCTTGTTCCAATGAGAGTTAAACGAAAGGGTCACCAGAAATTAGACACAACAGTAGTGATCAGTCTTTGAGGGACCAGTGTCCACTGTTTGAAATTTGAAATGGATTAAGCAGGCTTGATGGAGTAGGTCCAGAAAGACTTTAATGGAAGTGACAATAGAAGCTTCTAGAGAAAGAAGAATAAAACTAATGGCAGATTTCAAGATTTTGAAAATGATCATTGTGTAGTGGTTTTAATTATATATAAAACGATAGGGACAAAAAATGCAAGATCCAATTGGGACTAACAATAAAGGTGCATGGATAGCGCAAACAGTCAGGGCAAATAAAAAAATACATTAACTTCACCAGTTGAATTTTTTTTTAATAAACCCCAAGTCCAATTTTATTTTTATTGGAATCATACGTTCATGAAGCCTACTGCAAGCTTGAACCTGGATATCAGACAGCAACATGCCCAGGGAGTGATAAACCGGGTTAATGAAACCCGAAACATGCCTACTAAAACTGATGACTACGCCCAGGAGAAACATATCTAGCATAAAATGTGTACACCAGATACTGTTGTTGGTCAACATCTAATTGTAATGAGATCGAACTCTTTTATACCTTCTGATATGGCCCGCTGGTTGTGTGACATACATAAATGGGCCGAGCTTGAAGACAGTCTTGAACGTGGAAAGGCAAAGAACACAAAACAGGTCATCTGCATTTCATTCCTAGGACGAAAGTATCCGGAATCAAAATTCAAATTATCTGAATGCATCTCAGTAATGTTGATACCACGTTATGCCCCTTGAATGTATTGTATTGTATTGTAATCGTATTTATATAGCGCTTACTACCCCTGACGAGGCGTCGAAATGTAAGTTTTAGTAAATGTAATCATAAGTGTGAATGAGGACAAGGCAAATAAGAGCTGTAACCACACATTATGGGAACACACGATTCTGATAGAAAACGAGGGTCGGAGCGCAACCAGACTGGAAACCTGGGCACAAACCCCTTCAGAAATCCAAAGTTATGAATATCATATCATACCTTCAAGATGAAAAAACGAATATAGAACCTTAAGGCTTACGTAGGAATGAAATAGAATTGTGCCAAATACCAGTCATTGAAATATTCATAAATACATTTCAGAGGCACAGGGTGACCACAGACGGCTATAATGGGCCCCCTACATTGATGTATACGTCCGATAGACATAGCTCCGGGAGTTGCAAGACATGCTGTGCACCATTAGAGGTGTTAAAAAGAAACAACGAAAACAAGAGGGGAAAAAAAAAGAAATGAACGGTGCAGAGGGCTATTTCAGTACAAATACCGAAGTTGGGAAGAGGTAAGATTCAGAATGTATAGCACAAAAGGAATCCTGGCAAATAATGTTTACAATGAAAAAGAAAAAGGTTTATTCTCCCTAGATTTCATTGCGTCCCATAATTTGGTGCTTACTTACTACAGTGGACAATTGTAAATAGGAGCTCACTATATTTCAAATGAAAATATAAAACTTCAATTAACTGGTCAGAGGGCGTTTCACGATTTCTGTAAGAAAATGCCTTTTTGCAAAATCTCACCCATTTTATAGGCTGATGCTACTGTGCTTTTTTGACAGTGGGCACCTGCAACCTACTAAGCAGGCCCCCAGTGCATGTGCTCTGACCCTTAAAACATGTCAAAATTGGCTAAACTCAACTGGAACATTTAACTTACACATGAGTCTCTAGTATAAAGTAAAGTGTACCCAGGACCAGCAAGGTGAATGTCACTAATGGACTGCAGCACATATTCCATCACCACTAAAGTGACAATGCAAAACATGACTGCGGGCTTGCCATCTGTAACCTGGTTGTGGAAGTTTAAACTGCAAATGCAACCTGTCAAATGAACCCCCTTTGACAGGCCTAAACCCTACTTTAAAAACTTCCAAGTCAGACATGTAAATGTTTAATATTAAACATATACTCACTTTATTAACGTAAATAATGTTATATCCACCTAGGAACCAGACGAAAAGTTAATTTTTAGGTGTTTTTAAATGATTATTGCAAATGAAATTCATTGATAAAATGGGTTTTGTACTGAATATTTTGCAAAAGGTACTTCTAAAATGTCATCTCTAACCTGCCCAAAGCCTCTAGAAGTAAATTTGCCTGAGCCTTCAGATGTCACTCAAGAGGTGAATACCTCCTAGATGAGGTGCAAATTGGTTCCCAGAACTGAGGCAAAGGCCTTGGGTTTTTGAAGTGGTTGACCTTCCCTTAACAGAATGGCCAGGGGGGCCTGCCCAGCTCCTTGCAGGTCTTCCAAGGATGCTTAATCTGTCACTTGCAGATGCAGCTCACACTTGGGCTTGCATTACGTTTGTCTTCCTACCCAGCCAGGCTACAATGCCAGTGGAAGAGTTTCTGCCCTCAGAACCAGTTTTGAGTGACCATAGAGGAGGGGTTGCTCATTTCTCTGGCCACACCTCGGTCCATAATTGATTTAGGTAGAGGCAGACTGTAAAGAAATGGCTCCCTGTTGCAGTTACCCCCCACTTTTTGCCTGATACTGATGCTGACTTGACTGAGAAGAGTGCTGGGACCCTGCTAACCAGGCCCCAGCACCAGTGTTCCTTCACCTAAAATGTACCATTGTATCCACAATTGGCACACCCTGGCATTCAGATAAGTCCCTTGTAACTGGTACTTCTAGTACCAAGGGCCCTGATGCCAAGGAAGGTCTCTAAGGGCTGCAGCATGTCTTATGCCACCCTAGAGACCCCTCACTCAGCACAGACACACTGCTTACAAGCCTGTGTGTGCTAGTGAGAACAAAATGAGTAAGTCGACATGGCACTCCCCTCAGGGTGCCATGCCAGCCTCTCACTGCCTATGCAGTATAGGTAAGACACCCCTCTAGCAGGCCTTACAGCCCTAAGGCAGGGTGCACTATACCATAGGTGAGGGTACCAGTGCATGAGCACTGTGCCCCTACAGTGTCTAAACAAAACCTTAGACATTGTAAGTGCAGGGTAGCCATAAGAGTATATGGTCTGGGAGTTTGTCAAACACGAACTCCACAGCACCATAATGGCTACACTGAAAACTGGGAAGTTTGGTATCAAACTTCTCAGCACAATAAATGCACACTGATGCCAGTGTACATTTTATTGTCAAATACACCCCAGAGGGCACCTTAGAGGTGCCCCCTGAAACTTAACCGACTATCTGTGTAGGCTGACTAGTTTTAGCAGCCTGCCACAAACCGAGACATGTTGCTGGCCCCATGGGGAGAGTGCCTTTGTCACTCTGAGGCCAGTAACAAAGCCTGCACTGGGTGGAGATGCTAACACCTCCCCCAGGCAGGAATTGTCACACCTGGCGGTGAGCCTCAAAGGCTCACCTCCTTTGTGCCAACCCAGCAGGACACTCCAGCTAGTGGAGTTGCCCGCCCCCTCCGGCCAGGCCCCACTTTTGGCGGCAAGGCCGGAGAAAATAATGAGAAAAACAAGGAGGAGTCACTGGCCAGTCAGGACAGCCCCTAAGGTGTCCTGAGCTGAGGTGACTCTGACTTTTAGAAATCCTCCATCTTGCAGATGGAGGATTCCCCCAATAGGGTTAGGATTGTGACCCCCTCCCCTTGGGAGGAGGCACAAAGAGGGTGTACCCACCCTCAGGGCTAGTAGCCATTGGCTACTAACCCCCCAGACCTAAACACGCCCTTAAATTTAGTATTTAAGGGCTACCCTGAACCCTAGAAAATTAGATTCCTGCAACTACAAGAAGAAGGACTGCCCAGCTGAAAACCCCTGCAGCGGAAGACCAGAAGACGACAACTGCCTTGGCTCCAGAAACTCACCGGCCTGTCTCCTGCCTTCCAAAGATCCTGCTCCAGCGACGCCTTCCAAAGGGACCAGCGACCTCGACATCCTCTGAGGACTGCCCCTGCTTCGAAAAGACAAGAAACTCCCGAGGACAGCGGACCTGCTCCAAGAAAGGCTGCGACTCTGTTTCCAGCAGCTTTAAAGAACCCTGCAAGCTCCCCGCAAGAAGCGTGAGACTTGCAACACTGCACCCGGCGACCCCGACTCGGCTGGTGGAGATCCGACACCTCAGGCGGGACCCCAGGACTACTCTGATACTGTGAGTACCAAAACCTGTCCCCCCTGAGCCCCCACAGCGCCGCCTGCAGAGGGAATCCCGAGGCTTCCCCTGACCGCGACTCTTTGAACCTAAAGTCCCGACGCCTGGGAGAGACCCTGCACCCGCAGCCCCCAGGACCTGAAGGACCGGACTTTCACTGGAGAAGTGACCCCCAGGAGTCCCTCTCCCTTGCCCAAGTGGAGGTTTCCCCGAGGAATCCCCCCCTTGCCTGCCTGCAGCGCTGAAGAGATCCCGAGATCTCTCATAGACTAACATTGCGAACCCGACGCTTGTTTCTACACTGCACCCGGCCGCCCCCGCGCCGCTGAGGGTGAAATTTCTGTGTGGACCTGTGTCCCCCCCGGTGCCCTACAAAACCCCCCTGGTCTGCCCTCCGAAGACGCGGGTACTTACCTGCAAGCAGACCGGAACCGGGGCACCCCCTTCTCTCCATTCTAGCCTATGTGTTTTGGGCACCACTTTGAACTCTGCACCTGACCGGCCCTGAGCTGCTGGTGTGGTGACTTTGGGGTTGCTCTGAACCCCCAACGGTGGGCTACCTTGGACCAAGAACTGAACCCTGTAAGTGTCTTACTTACCTGGTAAAACTAACAAAAACTTACCTCCCCCAGGAACTGTGAAAATTGCACTGTGTCCACTTTTAAAACAGCTATTTGTCAATAACTTGTAAAGTATACATGCAATTTTTATGATTTGAAGTTCCTAAAGTACTTACCTGCAATACCTTTCGAATGAGATATTACATGTAGAATTTGAACCTGTGGTTCTTAAAATAAACTAAGAAAAGATATTTTTCTATATAAAAACCTATTGGCTGGATTTGTCTCTGAGTGTGTGTACCTCATTTATTGTCTATGTGTATGTACAACAAATGCTTAACACTACTCCTTGGATAAGCCTACTGCTCGACCACACTACCACAAAATAGAGCATTAGTATTATCTCTTTTTGCCACTATCTTACCTCTAAGGGGAACCCTTGGACTCTGTGCATGCTATTCCTTACTTTGAAATAGCACATACAGAGCCAACTTCCTACATTGGTGGATCAGCGGTGGGGTACAAGACTTTGCATTTGCTGGACTACTCAGCCAATACCTGATCACACGACAAATTCCAAAATTGTCATTAGAAATTCATTTTTGCAATTTGAAATTTTTCTAAATTCTTAAAAGTCCTGCTAGGGCCTTGTGTGTTAAGTCCCTGTTTAGCATTGTCTTTTAGAGTTTAAAAGTTTGTTAAAGGTTTGAAATTAGATTCTAGAAACAGTTTTAGATTCTTTAAAAAGTCTTCCAACTTTTAGCAAAATAATGTCTGATACAGAGATGAATGTGGTGGAACTCGACACCACACCTTACCTCCATCTTAAGATGAGGGAGCTAAGGTCTCTCTGTAATATAAAGAAAATAACCATTGGCTCCAGACCTACCAAAATTCAGCTCCAGGAGCTGTTGGCAGAGTTTGAAAAAGCCAACCCCTCTGAGGATGACTTCACAGAGGAAGAAATTAGTGACTTGGAGGGCAATTCCCCCCTTCCAGTCCTAAATAGGGAGACCAGGGCCTCTCAAGCCCTGTCTCCAAAAATGATAGTCAGAAATGTTGCTTCCCTCACAGGAGGGTCCAGCATTTCTGAAATCACTGAGGATGCTCTCAGTGAGGATGACCCCCTGTTAGCCAGGATGGTCAAAAGATTGGCTTTGGAAAAGCAGCTCCTAGCCATAGAAAGGGAAAGAAAAGAGATGGGCCTAGGTCCCATCAATGGTGGCAGCAACTTAAATAGGGTCAGAGATTCTCCTGACATCCTAAAAATCCCCAAAGGGATTGTAACAAAATATGAAGATGGTGATGACATCACCAAATGGTTCACAGCTTTTGAGAGGGCTTGTGTAACCAGAAAAGTGAACAGATCTCACTGGGGTGCTCTCCTTTGGGAAATGTTCACTGGAAAGTGTAGGGATAGACTCCTCACACTCTCTGGAAAAGATGCAGAATCCTATGACCTCATGAAGGGTACCCTGATTGAGGGCTTTGGATTCTCCACTGAGGAGTATAGAATTAGATTCAGGGGGGCTCAAAAATCCTCGAGCCAGACCTGGGTTGATTTTGTAGACTACTCAGTAAAAACACTAGATGGTTGGTTAACTGGAAATGAAGTGTGTGACTATGTTGGGCTTTATAATTTGTTTATGAAAGAACACATTTTAAGTAACTGCTTCAATGAAAAGTTGCATCAGTATCTGGTAGACCTAGGTCCAATTTCTCCCCAAGAATTGGGAAAGAAGGCAGACCACTGGGTCAAGACTAGGGTAACCAAAACTTCCACTGGGGGTGACCAAAAGAAAGGGGTTACAAAAACTCCCCAGGAGAAAGTGGGTAACACTAGAAACAAAGAGAAAGAGTCCTCTGTAGGCCCCCAAAAACCAGAACCGGTGGGTGGGCCCCAGGACACAACCCAAAACAAAGGTGGGTACCAGGGTAAGAACTGGGATGCCACTAAGGCATGGTGCCACAACTGTAAACAGTCTGGGCACCACACCAAGGACACTTCTTGTCCCAAAAACAAACCCCAGAACAAAATTCCTGGGGTAACCAGTGTAGCCATGGGAGATGACTCCTCAGATGAGGAGGTCTTCCTAGCCTTCAACTGGAAACAGGGCCCAACAGGTGAGTTGGAGATTCCAGAGGGAAGTAGACACTTCCACCACCTACTGGTTAATGGAATCCCAACCACTGCCCTGAGAGACACTTGTGCCAGTCACACTATTGTGCATGACAGGCTGGTGCTCTCAAACCAGTACATCCCAGGTGAGACTGCCAGGGTAAGAGTTAGCCTAGACAGGGTCACTAAGAGGCCTGTGGCTTTAGTGCCCATAGAAGTGGGTGGCACTCTTAGCTGGAGAAGGGTAGTAGTCAGTACAGACCTCCCCCTTGATTGTCTCCTTGGAAATGACTACCCAGAGGTTAGTCAGAGCTCAAGAGAGGAACTGGTCCAGTGCCAGTCCTCTCCCAAGGATTCTGGAAGTCCTGCCTCTGCAGTAAATGCAAGCAGGCCCCAGAAGAAGAAGAAAAGAAAACAGAGTAGGAAGGGTGGACAACCTTTAGCCAAGGTTACAGCAAGCCAAGGAGATTCTGCTCCAGTAGGGGAGAACTCCAAAAATGGCCCTGATAAAGTCCAACCTGACCCACAAGAAGTCCTGGCTAGTCAGGCAACTGTTAAACCTGAGTGGGTGGCTCCTCAGCTAACAGAAGAAAGAGTGGAAGAAGGGTGTTTACTACAAGATGTGGTAACCCCCCACTCCAATACAGCAGACAGGCAACCTGAACCCAAAGAAGCCTGTAACTTAGCCCCTTCCCTTTTAGGTGAAGAGCTAAAGGTGTGGTTCTGGGCACTGACAGCTGTCAGTGGCCTCTGCTGGGTGTTAGCCTTTATGGCTGCACTATCCTTAGCATGGTGGTCTGACCCCATGCCAAATAGCAAGTTAGGCCCCCTGACCCTATTGGTCATGGTGGGGTTACTCCAGCTCTGGGTAACCTCTCTGGGTAAGCTAGGGGTAACCCTGGCCAAGATAAGGTTAGCAGAGGTGGATACCTCTAAGACCAAGATAGAAAGAATGGGTGGAGACATTGAAGAGGCAGACAAGAGGCAATTCAGACTAGGTCCTATCACTGTGGAAGTAGGTCAGTTCCCCAAAGGGAATGACCTGAACAGAAGGATGTAAGGCAGAGTAGGCCCTGCAACTAACCAGCCTATTTCTCCTACTCTTCCTCGCCTGACAGACTAGGAAGACTCTCCCAGCTTGGGCTGAGTCTCCTGGCCTGTGGGCTGGGGGGGGCTTGTGTAAAGAAATGGCTCCCTGTTGCAGTTACCCCCCACTTTTTGCCTGATACTGATGCTGACTTGACTGAGAAGAGTGCTGGGACCCTGCTAACCAGGCCCCAGCACCAGTGTTCCTTCACCTAAAATGTACCATTGTATCCACAATTGGCACACCCTGGCATTCAGATAAGTCCCTTGTAACTGGTACTTCTAGTACCAAGGGCCCTGATGCCAAGGAAGGTCTCTAAGGGCTGCAGCATGTCTTATGCCACCCTAGAGACCCCTCACTCAGCACAGACACACTGCTTACAAGCCTGTGTGTGCTAGTGAGAACAAAATGAGTAAGTCGACATGGCACTCCCCTCAGGGTGCCATGCCAGCCTCTCACTGCCTATGCAGTATAGGTAAGACACCCCTCTAGCAGGCCTTACAGCCCTAAGGCAGGGTGCACTATACCATAGGTGAGGGTACCAGTGCATGAGCACTGTGCCCCTACAGTGTCTAAACAAAACCTTAGACATTGTAAGTGCAGGGTAGCCATAAGAGTATATGGTCTGGGAGTTTGTCAAACACGAACTCCACAGCACCATAATGGCTACACTGAAAACTGGGAAGTTTGGTATCAAACTTCTCAGCACAATAAATGCACACTGATGCCAGTGTACATTTTATTGTCAAATACACCCCAGAGGGCACCTTAGAGGTGCCCCCTGAAACTTAACCGACTATCTGTGTAGGCTGACTAGTTTTAGCAGCCTGCCACAAACCGAGACATGTTGCTGGCCCCATGGGGAGAGTGCCTTTGTCACTCTGAGGCCAGTAACAAAGCCTGCACTGGGTGGAGATGCTAACACCTCCCCCAGGCAGGAATTGTCACACCTGGCGGTGAGCCTCAAAGGCTCACCTCCTTTGTGCCAACCCAGCAGGACACTCCAGCTAGTGGAGTTGCCCGCCCCCTCCGGCCAGGCCCCACTTTTGGCGGCAAGGCCGGAGAAAATAATGAGAAAAACAAGGAGGAGTCACTGGCCAGTCAGGACAGCCCCTAAGGTGTCCTGAGCTGAGGTGACTCTGACTTTTAGAAATCCTCCATCTTGCAGATGGAGGATTCCCCCAATAGGGTTAGGATTGTGACCCCCTCCCCTTGGGAGGAGGCACAAAGAGGGTGTACCCACCCTCAGGGCTAGTAGCCATTGGCTACTAACCCCCCAGACCTAAACACGCCCTTAAATTTAGTATTTAAGGGCTACCCTGAACCCTAGAAAATTAGATTCCTGCAACTACAAGAAGAAGGACTGCCCAGCTGAAAACCCCTGCAGCGGAAGACCAGAAGACGACAACTGCCTTGGCTCCAGAAACTCACCGGCCTGTCTCCTGCCTTCCAAAGATCCTGCTCCAGCGACGCCTTCCAAAGGGACCAGCGACCTCGACATCCTCTGAGGACTGCCCCTGCTTCGAAAAGACAAGAAACTCCTGAGGACAGCGGACCTGCTCCAAGAAAGGCTGCGACTCTGTTTCCAGCAGCTTTAAAGAACCCTGCAAGCTCCCCGCAAGAAGCGTGAGACTTGCAACACTGCACCCGGCGACCCCGACTCGGCTGGTGGAGATCCGACACCTCAGGCGGGACCCCAGGACTACTCTGATACTGTGAGTACCAAAACCTGTCCCCCCTGAGCCCCCACAGCGCCGCCTGCAGAGGGAATCCCGAGGCTTCCCCTGACCGCGACTCTTTGAACCTAAAGTCCCGACGCCTGGGAGAGACCCTGCACCCGCAGCCCCCAGGACCTGAAGGACCGGACTTTCACTGGAGAAGTGACCCCCAGGAGTCCCTCTCCCTTGCCCAAGTGGAGGTTTCCCCGAGGAATCCCCCCTTGCCTGCCTGCAGCGCTGATGAGATCCCGAGATCTCTCATAGACTAACATTGCGAACCCAACGCTTGTTTCTACACTGCACCCGGCCGCCCCCGCGCCGCTGAGGGTGAAATTTCTGTGTGGACCTGTGTCCCCCCCGGTGCCCTACAAAACCCCCCTGGTCTGCCCTCCGAAGACGCGGGTACTTACCTGCAAGCAGACCGGAACCGGGGCACCCCCTTCTCTCCATTCTAGCCTATGTGTTTTGGGCACCACTTTGAACTCTGCACCTGACCGGCCCTGAGCTGCTGGTGTGGTGACTTTGGGGTTGCTCTGAACCCCCAACGGTGGGCTACCTTGGACCAAGAACTGAACCCTGTAAGTGTCTTACTTACCTGGTAAAACTAACAAAAACTTACCTCCCCCAGGAACTGTGAAAATTGCACTGTGTCCACTTTTAAAACAGCTATTTGTCAATAACTTGTAAAGTATACATGCAATTTTTATGATTTGAAGTTCCTAAAGTACTTACCTGCAATACCTTTCGAATGAGATATTACATGTAGAATTTGAACCTGTGGTTCTTAAAATAAACTAAGAAAAGATATTTTTCTATATAAAAACCTATTGGCTGGATTTGTCTCTGAGTGTGTGTACCTCATTTATTGTCTATGTGTATGTACAACAAATGCTTAACACTACTCCTTGGATAAGCCTACTGCTCGACCACACTACCACAAAATAGAGCATTAGTATTATCTCTTTTTGCCACTATCTTACCTCTAAGGGGAACCCTTGGACTCTGTGCATGCTATTCCTTACTTTGAAATAGCACATACAGAGCCAACTTCCTACACAGACACTCTGGAATTGTTTGCAGTAGGATACACAGGAACTTCTGCAAAAGTGGGTGGGATAACACCTGGGAATGTTTTTAACATTGGTTAACGAGGAGCCAGCAGTCACCCCCAAACACAAGGAGGTGACAGGCATAAAGGTGGCAGCTTGGGAACCTTTGTCAGAACACTACTGGACCTGTGGAAAACAAAGAAGGACTGCATTGGCTGCCAAGACTTATGAGAGGAGCCCAAAGGGCTGGACCTGCTTTCACTTGTACTCAGGACAAAGACGGGTCAGCTGGCCAATATCCAGTTAATCTGCAGGGACACCAAAGCTGCAAGAAGCCCATTTTACTGACAGTGCCCAGCTGAACAGTTTCAGCCAAACCTGCCGTGAACTCTGCTGGTGGCCTCTGTTGGGAGGGAGTCCTAACCCTGAAGTGGTCAAGTGGTGCACCACAAGTGCTACACCCTTGCCAGTGTTAAAGTGTACTCCCTATTTCCCCAAACTGCAAGAAGTGGGAGTTATAAACTTTTTGTCAACTTTATGCTTGACAAATCAACTGCACCCTCCTTAACGTTTAAACTACAGTATTATCATTCAGCCTCAACTTGCCAGCTTGCCCCACTGAAGATCCAAATTCTAGAAAAAGTTTTAAAGTCTAAACATGGAAGGTTTCACCGGGACCGACGCCAAGCAGCATCCGATCAACATCGCAGCTCTCCTGTGCACAGACTTTGCCCGTTCTAAGCTTTTTCATATTGGTCAACTGCATTGTGACCGCACCCTTCATCAACCCACTGTTAATCGCTGCTTTGCATCCAGATTGCAGCTTGCCCTAGTGTCAACTCGTTGTCAACCATTTTTATCCATCAAAGTTTCTAAGTCAGATTGTAAACATTCTACCAGACAAACCAGGTCCCTATATCAGACCGGGGATCTATTGTAGTCAGCTTCAAATATGAACTTTGACTGAGTCTAGCACAACCAGTTGCTTGCGATTTGTGCTTTGCACTTTTTGGCACTATTTTCATTTAAAACTTTAAAAATTCAGATCTCCGGTTCCCCTTAATGAATTCTTGTTGTTTTGGTGCCATTTTTGTTCATTGAAATATTCTTTATTTTTATACATTGGAATGGGATTCTTATGGAGTTGTGTTTTTCAATTTTCAACAGCTTTGGAACTTCTAAATACTTTATACTTTTTCTTACATTAAGACTGCTACAGGGGTTGTCCTCCAGGTTAAATCACTGAAATCTTCACTAGATATAACAGGGATATTATTATTACTACTTGTGGTGGACTTTGCGTAGTTCAGTGGATCCAAGAGTAAGCACCCCCGGCGTTTGAGCAGACATATTGATGTGGATGCTCATTTGGTTAATACTGGGCTTTCACAGACGGCTGACATGATTGTTCCCATAAAACCTAGAGATGCCACCTCTGTGGCCAAACGATAATCGGCTCCCTGGCTTACCAAGGAGCTTTGCAAACACTAAAAGATTCGAAAGAAACTGGAGGCGTGCTTACCTTCCCAAGAACCAATTAATCTATAAGTATGTCTTAAATAAATATAACCAAGCAATGAAGAAAACCCAAGCAGACTTCCTTGCAGGTCAAATTGACACTTCCCACAACAAACCAAGTGAGCTAGTCATAATCGTTAAAAAACAAATTTAAACACTCCAGCCATTAACGCCCTCGCTGAAGTTGTGTACCCAACTTTCTGATTTCTTTGATGCAAAAATAAAAACAATTGTAGATTCCCTTTAGTTGCTGTACCCCAACCCCACAGGCAACAGTGAGCCTATTGTATGGCAGGAAGTTTCACCTACACCCAGTAGCCCCTCCTTGCAAGAGTTTGCTCCAATTTTGATGGAGGAATCTGCTCAAGCCCTCAGCACATGCAAATCCGGGTCCCCAGATGATCCATGTTACCCCCACGTTCACGTTTCCAACTGCCCAGCAATAAATACCACCTTAAACCAGCTGCCAAATCTGTACTTACAGACCGCCATCATTCCTAGCTGTTGGAAACAGGCAAAATTAATTCCTTCCTTAAACAAAGCTGTCAGCTGACAAGTCCAAAGTGTCTGAATTCCAACTCATTTCTCTGCTACCGGCCATTGCGAAAATATTGGAGAAATGTATTAACCAGAAACCCTCTAGTTTTTTTTAGAGGCGAGCAAGCTGCTACACCCCTCCCAATCAGGCTTTGGGGAGGAGAGGCACGGAAACTCGACACCGTTATTGTGTGTAAAAGGCCGCTTTATTGGAACAGGTGCACTTACAATACATTAACCTCGGCCTTTGCCTTACAAAACTAAAAACCTCACTATACATCAAGTCCACCTAAAACCCCCAAATCCTCCCCCCTCCCCTACCCCAACCTCCCCCCTCCCAGTCAGGTTCTCCTGCTTCCTGCCTCAACTCCTGTTTAACTACTCCCAAACCTACTCATTTGTCTTCCTCCTGAACACTTCCAATCTTCCTTCCTGCCCGACGCTACCTGCTGTTGTACCCCCCTTATTATCCAAAATTGCCCTGCCATCCTGCCCATCCGTCCGTGTTTCGCTGGCTGCAAGCTCTCTTCGCCGCCACCAGAAAAAGCCCACAGCCTTTTTCTGCCCCCCCTATTAAGTTTCTCGGAAAAGATCTCTCAATGCATCCTTCAAATGTAGGAGGTAAAGCTACATACCTATGAAAGACAAGTGGACCCCATCGTCCCTAAAAAATTCAGAGTCCTCAAAACGCAAATCTTTATGCTCTAAAAACGTAATGCCCTTCTCTAAACAAAATCCCTTCATTTCCTTATTGACCTTACGTCTAGCCCTTTCAACTGCCCCTGGCTTCCTCGCACTTCTCCACACCAGACGCGGAATAAAACCAGTAAACAAAATATGGGAGCCATGCCACTGTGACAGAATCAACGACAGGTCCTTCTTCATGACTTTCAGCAAATCCAAACCCGTCTTTATTACCATATCATTTTCCCCTAAATGTATACACAAAACATCGGGGCAAGGCCCGCCCCACCGGGCCCCCTGCAAACGCGATATAAGCTCCTGCCACCGCATACCCCCCTTCCCAAACCAACGAACGGGATAACGCCGAAAATCCAGGCATAAATTCTCGCCCAGAGCCGTCCGCCGCGCCTGACGCTGGGCCCATTTTACGAAAGAGTGGCCCACCACCCATATGAGCACAAATTCCTTGTCTGGTCCAGCTACCACACCTGAAACAGAAAGAAAAACATTAATGCGCGCCCCCTGCTGACCCGTCCCGCCCCCTGACATAACCCTTAAAGCAGTCAGACCTCCACCTTCCCAAAGACATGAGAGCCTCCCTCGTCCAACCCCTCTGCCCCGCCTCGGATGCTACCCCAATCCTAAACGAATGGGTACCAAAACAACGCGGATCCTCGCCTAGTGACGCTAAGGCCTTGCGCAAGACTGCCAACAACTGTGCAGGTGTTGCCTAAGATCCATCCGCATGCGCGAACACTACTCCCATAGAACTTCCCCTCTGCATGCTCCATTGCCGCCCCAAAGCTAATGGGCAAATCTCCGTCACAGGATAACTCCTAAGAAATACCACCACCCCCTTGCCCTTCTGATCTGTCTTTGATCTACAAATGTGCAGAGCGACCCCCCGCGCCCCCAGCTGAACTTCGGACCAACAAAGCCCCATAGAGTGTTGAGAACCCAGCAATTCCGACACCCGGAAGGCCCCAAAGAACATCCAAGACCTTAACGTACGAAAAAGGACAGCCTCCCTCTCCGAAAAGCATACCGTAGACAGCGAGCGGGACACGCCCTTCAATAAATGCAGCGAAACCGGGCGACGTCGACGCCCCAGCATACCCCCCTCCCGCGCCCAACCTTCCAACATCCTCTGGCCCAGTTCACCTGCCGACGGTTGGTAACCCCACAAGCATTTACCCATAAAGCCAAGGGCTGCAAGCTTACCCGCTATCGTCACCCGAGACTGACCTCTTTCAATCAATGTCAGAATAAATTGCTCTACATCCTCCACCGCATCCTCTGCCCGCCTCCTCCTTCGCGCCCCCCTCTGTCTAAACTCCTCCCACGCTTTCAGATACGCCCGGCGAGTTGAAGGAGCCAACGAGTTTACGACCAGCTGAAGCATCCTCTTGTGCCTATACTCCATAGCTCTTCCGGCATTCTCGTCCTGCACAACTCCGTACTCGTGACTAACCCATGGAATCTGTCCCACTGTGAACGAGACAAAGCATCGGCAATGTCATTGTCCACTCCCGGCACATGCCGCGCCCGAAAAGCAATGTCCAACTTCAAACACTGTAAAACAAATGCCCGAAGCAACCCAAGCACCTGTGGTTCCCTTGCAGACTGCCTGTTGACCAGCTGAACTACGGCCAAATTGTCCACCCTGAACAGCACCTTCTTATGTCTCAAAGCATCCCCCCACAAACACACTGCTATCACCAGGGGAAAAAGCTCCAAAAAGGCAATGCTACGGCCGCCACCCCTCCACTCGGGAGGCCATTCCTCCGCGCACCACTTACCTTCCCAATAGATGCCAAAACCCGTCGCCCCGGACGCATCCGAAAATATCTGGACGTCCCATTCCCATTCCTGCCATGCCTTCAAAGGAATGCCGTTAAAAGCCTGCAAGAACGTAAGCCACATCCGAAGGTCCTCGCGCACTCCCACTTTGAGCCGCACATGGTAGTGAGGCAGTGTCTGCCCCGCTAGAGCTAAGGCTAAACGCCGGCAAAAAGTCCTCCCTGCCCTCACAACACGGCAGGCAAAATTCAAATGGCCCAGCAATATTTGCACCTCATGCACCGTGACTTTCTTCTTTCCCAAAATGTGTGAAATTCTGTGAATCATATCCACTTTTTTTTCATCCGGCAGCCTCGCCGTACCCGCCACAGTATCCAATTCGATACCCAAAAACGACAGCGCCATACTAGGCCCCACTGTCTTCTCGGGGGCCAAGGGCACACCAAGGTCCCCCATAAGTTCCTGAAAACCTCTCAGCATCTCCGCGCACCGCGGAGAGTCCGCCTCTGCTGCAAAGAAGAAGTCGTCCAGGTAATGCGTAACCGTTGCATGCCCGTACGCTTCCGTAAAAATCCATTGCAGGCAGGAACTGAAACATTCAAATAGTGCACATGAGCTTGCACATCCCATCGGCAGAGCTTTATCCACGAACCAAAAACCACCAAACTGTATACCCAGCAGCTCAAAATCATCCGAGTGAACCGGGAGCAACCGAAATGCCGACTTTATATCCGTTTTCGCCATCAAAGCCCCATGCCCCAAAGCATCCACCATACCCATGGCCACATCCACCGACGCATACGACACACGGGTGGCCTCCTCAGGGATGAAGTCATTCACTGACGCGCCTTCCGGCCACGACAAGTGTTGTATCAAACGGTACTGCCCCTTCTCTTTCTTCGGAACCACCCCAATGGGAGAGACGATGAGGTTAGGCAAGGGCCAATGGCAAAAGGGGCCCGCCATACGTCCCTCCTCCACTTCCTTTCCCAATTTTGTCCAGACCCAGTCCTCCTTCCCCCTGACAGAACGCAAGTTTTCAGCCCACCGACGCTGCCGAGGGCCTACATAACCCAAACGAAACCCGTGTGCAAATCCCCGACGCAATATGTCCGCGTCGCCCTCATTCGGGTATCCGCGCAACCACTCTGTCAACGCCGCTAACTTAACCGGAGTACAAGCCTTTCGCCGCAATTCCCTGTCTAAATCTTTGATCACGCCCTCCTGTTCCTGCCTGGGACCTTGCCCAAGCCCCCTGTCCTTGATTGCTCGATGCCCCTGCTGATGCCTGACCAGAGCAATTGGTGACTGGATGCCTCCCAGCACATTTAGAACATTCGTGCCTGAATTTGCAATATTCTCTGTGGCACAGGCCCTCGTTATAATCCCAACAGGCCCCCATCCAACCGCCTGAAAAGCTGACTCCTGCCTGATTGGTGTTTCCACTCCCCACCCCCTGGGTGGGGCGCTCCCGAAAGGGCCGATAAGTAATCGGTAAACCACTGGCCGTAAAGATGGTCTTGCTGAATTTTGCCGGGCCCATCGTATGTTGCCATAAATCGGCATCTATTTCTCCCCACTTGACTTCGGGATCCGCCGCCATACGAGCGCGAAATTCCTCATCATACTGCCGCCATGCGAAGCCCCCATAATTGAGATGGGCTTTCCGAATTATATCCATGTACTTAAATAACGCAACTGACCGCTCCGGGTAGCGTTCGCAATAAACGCTAGCGAAAATCAAAAAGGCTGCGGTCCAATCCTCTATAGTCACCGGTACCTTTGGACGTTTGGAAAGCTCAAATTCTTCTTCCTTAGATCCTTCTTTAGCTCTCACCTCCCTATGCAATAGCTTGAGGACCTCTACGTATTCCCCTTTCCAAATTTTTTCCTTGGTAGCTTGCATCAAATGTGCCCCCAAGGGTTTCGCCGTACCCATGTATGGCAGCCTCGCCCGTTTCACTAACGGCTGCTCAGCCTTATCATCTTCCTGCTGGCTATCCCGTGTTGTTGCTCTTCCCCTCTGCTTTGCCTCCTTCCGCTGCCTTATCCCCACCTTCCCCTCTTACGAATTCCGACCCCTCAGTCCCGACGCCCATATCCGACACGTAAACGCCCTTAACCAGCCGCGCTGCGCCCTCGCCCACCTCCTCCTTCGCCTCAACCGCAACTGACACCCTGCGCACGCCCGCACTGTCCTCACCTGCTGACAAAGACGGTGGCCGCTCCTCTGCCTTCCGTCGCCCAATTTGAGATCCATTCGGAACCTTCTTTACCACCGATATCACCTGCCGGGGCCTCTGAAATGACTTAGACAGAGCATTAGCGGGCCCCGCCCCACCCTGAGCCCACCAATCGTCCTCCTCTCTCTCCTCAATTAACTCCCCTTCTTCGAGGCTGTCCTCTTCGAAATCCAACACGCACGCCTCTTGCAACCATGAATCCGTCCTTTGCCCCCCCACGCTCCTGGTGGTCTGCCTACTGCTCCCCTGCTGCGGTTTTAGACCCTCACCGCGCCCAAACTCACCATGCCGTGATGGACCCGGACGTTGCTCGCAACGAGGGGTGGCGCCGCCGGGTGCAATACCCGCGCCTCCAGACCCCCCATCGCTAGCATCCGCAGTCAATGTCAACTTCCTCCGTCCCTCTGTTGACGCACACCGGCTAGCCGCCGTAGGCTCTGCCTGAACTTCGCGCCAGGGTACCCGAGCCGCCCGTGGCTCGCCTGACTTCACTGGGCCAGTCCCGTCCGTCTGCCAAAAAAGGTCCGGCGTACCGGCAAAAAGGTTATCCCTGGACTGCACCCCCTGCAAACTATCTAACACCCGAGTAACCCGGGGCCCCTTACCAGCAGGCTCGGCCACCCCCCCCAATCGCCCGGTCACCGTAAACCCTGGTTGGCACCCTACAACGCGCCAACGGGGAAGGGGAACGTGCTACCCGGGCCCCTGCAACCACCTGCTCCTCTCCTTCGCTCCCCGAAGTGCTCCATTCTAGCATTGTGGGCCATTTAGCTGAAACTGGAATCCTGGGGTCCGCCCCCTACCCCCCTCTGTCCACCCCTACACCTTCCCCATCCTCACTGCCTTGTCCTGCCACTCCTCTTCTATTCCCGACTCCTTAGGCCCCTGGGGGCTAGCTCCCTCCCCGCTCTCCTCCTCGCTCCTGGGCCTCTGCCGGCTGCCGTCCCCACCAACTCGAGAGGCCCAATTCCTTCCGCGGCTTGGGCCCTCCTCGCTCTCCGCTCTCCCGCACGCGAGCCCGAGTCGGCGCTGCCCCTCCTCTCTGGGCGTGCGTCAACGCCCCAGATCGCCCTCTCCAGCCGGCAGCCTTGAAAGCTGCCCGGCTTGAAACCGTCCCTGCAGCCCGCCCACGGCCCCTCCCCGCGGCCCGCCCCAAGCTCCTCACCTTGTTCCTGCCGCCGGCAGAGCGCGGGGGCGAGCACGCCAAGATAGCGGCCGCCACTCCCTGGGCTGCCATACGGGCCGGGCGCAACGCATGGCGACCCTCTGGATTCACAAGGTCCATGCGCCCGGCCCGACGCAGCAAAGCGAGCGCCTCCTCCACCAGCCCGGCCTCCATCCCAACGCAACCCGGACTACCACGAACAGGAAAACGGCACCGGACACAACCGCCAAAGTGTTGCAGAAATCCAAAGACTTCGACGGTAAGCACTAACCCAGACTGCCGCAGTACTGATCGCTAGTACAGTTTACAAAGCTACAGCAAAATCGAAAAAATTTAAACAGGAAAATGCCAAATTTTGAAAAAAAAAATTGCCCCTGACAAAACGAGCCGGCCACCGTGTTACCTATGACAAAATGGTGGCCGGCGACAAAATGTCCGGCTATATATGCCCCCGCACCAGGAGCCCAAAAGACGCCCAAAATAGCCCACGGCATCTTGGACCGCACCACCCTCCCCAAAGACCCCGGGGGGGAGACCTCATTCTTCGGCGGGTCCCCCCCGGGACCCCATTCACAATGGATTCGGTACCTACACTACTTTGCTGGGTGTCACTGACACTATTTAGCTGGCGGTGGATCAGGGGAATCAGGTGGCCCGATTCTCCTTGATCTATCTGCAGCTTTCAACACTGTCTTGCACCCTGTATTATTACAGGGTATGTGCAACACACTGACCTGGTTCCGTTTGTTCCTTCGTTGCAGGTAGACACCAATCTGGATGGCTTCATTTACTTTAGAACCAAAGCCTCTGGGTTTTGGGGTACCTCAAGGATCTGCATTAACGCCCACCCTCTTCAATGTTTATATGACCCCCCCACTGGTGACCCATGTAGAGTCCTACTGCGTACAATGGTTTAATATTCAGATGAGACACAACTGCTTCTCACCTTAGATAAAAAAGGCCCTGAATGTGCTGAGCAACTTCAAGGATTTCACCTCTGCTGAGTTTCTGTAGATGTGGGCCAGAAATCTGCAATGTAATGCCAGTAAAACCAAAATAATGCTCTCCGGGATCCTCCATCACTCCCCTATTGGAACAATAACACCTGGCTCAATAGGGTCCAGTCTCCACTAGCCCCTGCCTCAGTGGCCTGCAATCTTGGGTATAATATGATAAATGCCACCTTCGCCCCTCTGGTAAGCCAGCATAGTTGGCTTTTGCTTCATTCTATTAAAGAGTATAAAAAATTTCTTTACCTTCTCCCTCCACCACGGCAGAAAACAATGATTCAGGCCCTAATCATTTCATGGCTAGATTATGCCAGTTCCCTTTATTTAGGCCTACCAGCTTATCTCCTGAGAAGACTACAGCTGGTGCAGAATGTAACAGTGGGACTGCTGCTGAGACTCTCCAGGAAGACTCACATCCAGCCGTACCTGAAAGAACTTCACTGGCTTCCTATGTAGCAATGGCTGAGGTTTAAAGGACCCATCATGGCACTGACATGGCATGAGCTTTCTACCACTCTGGCCCTTAATGCTGGTCTAAAAAGGATCACCCCCCTACCACCAGCCCAGACTACTCTGTTCGTCTAGTTCCCTGTTGATGGGGGTTCCCAAATTTAGAAGGAAAAGGTGGCTGCAGCTCCTATTCTTACATGACTGCTAAAGACTGTGCCCTCCCTTTTCAGCTTTGTGCTAGAGGACATCTTGGTCTACAAGCTTCTGCTTAAAACCTGGCTTTTCAGTCTCACATTCTAACTCCAGGACACTCAGGACCAGCTCTTACAAATAGCGACAGGACACTCGTTGAGTAGCTGTTGCGCTCTACAAATCCAGATTGATTAGGTTATATTAATAGATAGAGACAGACCGACAACGAGAAAGAAAAAGACAGATAGACAAACAGAGAGAGATCGAGACAGACATTAATTTCCATCCACTTCAACTAATAATCTACTTTCTCCTTATTTCATATGGTTTGAGATCTAAAAAAAACAAGGAAAATGGTTACAGTACATTATTAGGAATAACCTGGCATAGGGATTAGAGCGCAAAGAGAAATCCATTCAAAATCTAAGCTTCCTGTCACAAAGAAAGGCTCACATGGTCCTCAGACATCATTAAAAAAGAAAAACTGAATACACCTTTAGAAAGCCAAAAGGAGTAGGTAAGGGAAAAGGCATATACAGTAGCTGTAACAGAGATTAAAAAATTCCATCTTTGTTCTCATCATAGAAAAGCACTTCTCACCCAAGTACCTAAACAGCATTTAATCAGATCAAACTTTGAGGCACAACTTAGAGGTTTCTAAACTGGAATGCATTGCATCCAAGTCTGGTGGTGGAACCTAATTACTTGCATTTTAGGAAAGCCCTGAAAAAAAGCACTGCTCTGGCTTGCCTTTAAAGAAACTTTTCCAAAGGGAAAGTGTAGGAAAGTGGAGTATTATGTGGTGTGGTGGTTAGTCTTTACCATGTAATACCCAAAAGATGGTCCTTGGGTTCACACTAGTAAATCCTTAGTCCAGTCCTAGAAGTGTAGCAAAGAGCAGTCAGGCTTTACTTAAAGGAATTGGTTAAGCATTTCAGAGCACTAACATGAACGATAACTAATTGACATGACTCGAAAGAAATCTGACATCAATTTATAAAAATAGAGCTTATTTTGATCTTAATTTAGACACCAAAACGAACACAATTGCATAAGTCTAGCCGGAGTTATGAATTTTAGAAGAAAAATTAAATCATAGCAAAAATGGCATTTAAACGTTGCATTGAAGTCTATGGAGAAAAAACACTGGTTGAAAAGCAGTACTTAAAGAACGAGTTACATGGAACTCTTGCAGGGGTAAGGTTGTGCAGTCCCTAGGACCAGATCACAACAGTTAGTTCAGTTTTACCTAGCCTGTGGCATCCAGATGCAGAGTTGTCCTGGCTCTTCGTGGTGCTGACCGGGAGTCACTTTGGTACTCATTTTACTGCTTACAAGACGGTGCTGACAAAGGGATGCAAAATCTCAGCTGGGGCTGGGTTGCACATGTTGGATGCAGGCTGCACACTGTGCCCTGCACTTGAAGAGTTGAGTGTGGGGGTCATTTACTGGACTGGCAACCAACAAGCCTACAGAAAGCTGCAGAACACCTTTGGGAACTTCACAAGGTCCGGGGGAGCAATGTTGCAGCCTTAAACTTTGGGGAAGGCAAGACTACATCTCCCAGAAGACACTGGACCACCTGGCTTTCGTCAATCCCACTGCAGATTTGATGGCCAGTAAATCTTCGGATCCTTCACTAGTGCCACTAGCCCAGGGGAGACTGAGGGTGCTTCTGGCTTTGACAGGCGTCCCTGAAAGTGTCGAGTTTCAGCCAAGGACAAGGGTCAATCACGCAGATTCCAGTCTGTTGCTTCAGGGACAGAGTATCCCTCTTTTGCTTTGGTGCAGTGGGCAATATCTGTCTGTCTGTGATGCAGAGATCCTCCTGGCCCTTCTTTGAAGTTGGTCAGTCAGATCATAGGTTCTGATGTCAGGGGTGTCCCTTAAATCCTGGATTTAGAGGAGATAGGGGGGTGAAGACTAGGGGCCAAGGGGCCTTCAGCTCCTACAGCTAATCTGCCCCCGAGGTGACCACATCCCATGTGGTCACTTTTTGCTACCCAGAACCCTCTATTCTGCCACTCCAAAGATGGCAGAAATCAAAATGTAGTGCACAGGCCGAGCTGCTCACCCTAGAGGTGTGGTCAGTCTGCTCGGGGTGTGCACTGTCCCGCATACTTAATTTCTCACCTGACCACAAGCAAACGGCCCTGTGGGCAAGGGGAGAGCTGTTTCCTCTGCTGGAGGACAGCACAGATGGCGATGAGGGGTGGTGAAGCCTTTGAAGCTCACCGCCCTGATGGCTCTATTCAGTAGCCCAGCTGTGGGGCAGGAGGTGTGACCTCCTTCCTGCCTCAGCCTTTGTCCCCGACTCCTGCAAGTGTCCACATTACCTGACAGGAGGTGAGAAACCAGTCTTGGGGGCAGTAAGTGCAAGAAAAAGCACAGGCTGGCCGGCCAGAGCACAAAGACGGTGGGCAAACTGGTGGCAACCTTTAGTGTGCCACCTGGGTGCATGCCAGCAGTCCCACAACAGCAGATTCATGTTGTGGAAAAGAAAACACAATGTTGGACACCAAACTAGACATATGAAGGCAATACCACAATGGAGATAGCAACCCAGGTCTGCCTGGCCTTAAGTCCCATGTTATTCTATGGACTTGTCTGCAATTAGTGTTCTTGAATGGAAAGGACACTATAAAGACATAAGCTCATGTTTACATGCCTGCACCTTTAATATAATGCACCCTGACTCCTGGGCTGCAGAGGCCTTTCTTAGGGGGGTGTCTGACATACATGTAAGGCAGTGTATGGAACTGTGCCACTTATGGTGAGGGCACGGTTGAACCTGAGCAGTTTGCACCACTCTGGCAGTCTGAAGTGGCAGGCCTGCCATCATCAATTTGTATGGGTCACCTAGGGTGGCACAAACTCATGCTGCAGCCCTGGGAAACCCTTTACCAACTATGCCCTGGGTATCATTTACTAGGGGCTTGTAAGGGGGTAACGTTTTTGCCAGTCAGGGAATTACCAAATGGGCAAATTAATTTAGGGAGACCGCACGGGCACTGGGGCTAGCAGGCTTTCAGTGCACAGTCATACACATCAACATTGGGGCAAAACGTGTTGGGGGCATACATAAAGAGCGGCACTTTACTACAGGATCACTATCAAGAAAATGGGACTGAACCTGCCATTACCATTAGGACCTCAACTCTCTCCACTATCCATATGCCCTTCTTGCGTTACCCATATAGTGCTTCATAGTAATTGAAAGGCAATATGCAGCTCTCTATACAACCTCCTAAATAAGTTGGCTCAAAATGATAGACGGCCACAATAGATGGTGTTTGCATTTGAATTTATATCGTTTTGAGTCCTCATGACAAATAATAACAGGTGAATGTTTTTTGGGCTCTTTGGTTGAATGAAACCTGCTCTGACTAATTGAAATATTTGCAACCACAGTATCAGTTGGGAGTTCAACAAGATTGATGCAGGAATACCACCAAACTGTGAAACCCACATCTCCACTGGCTACTTCTCTTCGGGACCTCCCAATACCATATTTGTTGTTTTGTCAGGATTCTGTTTATATTAAAAAAAAATGGTAGTCATCAAATGGGACCATACTAAAGGACAACACCTATTTTCAGTCAGTGAGGATTTTTAAAAAAAACGCTGCACAGTCACTATAATGTATAATTCCCTAGCTATCACGTAGAACATTTTCAGTTCTGTTAAATCAGTTCTGTTAAGGACACAGAGACAAAGATTTTGGTTATCTTTCTTCTATTTGTTTAGTTCAGCAGCCCAACAAAGGTTTAGAAAGTCAGAGAAAACTCAAATGTTAACCAATCCGGTAGTTCAGACATCACACAAATCCATCCTTAATGAACAGCACTTCCTCATTTTCTATGAAGCAGTCTCCAATGTGATATCTCCTTTACTGGAAATCTTGCATCTGATCATTACCTATGAGATACAGACCGTCATTAAAATATACTTCTTCCACATTCCATGCTAGTACAATAATGGCAATGGAACCGAAAGCCATCTCAAAAAATGATCATGAAACAGCCACGTATGTTTAAAGTCTGATCAGGCAATCATGATCATATAACTGAAAACTGGGTGAAAATATACCTATCCCAATGAATTCAAAAGTCCACACGCATGAGGGCAGGTAGGATGACTTTGATTTCCCCTTCAGGGGAGATAATCTTTGCTTCAATATAGTTAGGAAATTGCTTGTTTAAAGCTTACTTACCACCATGGATGCCACTCTCATGACAGGTTTAAAGACACATTTCTTAAAAGCTGAGTTTGACGACCTTTAAAATATCCTACAACCAACCTCCTATTGAGAAAGTCTTAGACGTAAAGTCTTAGACGTAAAGTCTCCCCTGGCAGAATGTGCCTCATAGGATGAGGTATCAATGCCCACTTCTATCATCGCCCAGTGTATCCATCTGGCAATTGTGGGAGAAGAAACAGGTTTAAATGGCTAAAGAAGATCAACAACTGTCTAGTACCTGTTGGTCTGATCTCCATTAACGCTTCACAGACATTAACACACTGACTAGACAAAGCTTAGGATGATCTGGAAAAGATGGTTAATGGACTGTGCTAATGCTGGTCTTGGTGCTTTCTGACACTGTAATGGTAATAA
Organism: Pleurodeles waltl; assembly: GCF_031143425.1. NCBI lineage: Eukaryota > Metazoa > Chordata > Amphibia > Caudata > Salamandridae > Pleurodeles > Pleurodeles waltl. The sequence continues at coordinate 942,178,481 of NC_090440.1, read as the reverse complement.
CATTAGGGGAAAAATCCTGAAGGACTCATCCAACACTTTCACATCTAAAACACATTTTTACGAAATCAAGCATAAAAGCGTTGTCAGGTTACCTGTAAATTGGATAAAAAATATCCTGCCATGAGTCAAAAAGATGCAACACTAAGGTGACATCCTACATGTTCTATACTATCCCAACTCTTTTCAATCTGTACAAGGAACCTCTACCCAGACTCCTAAAAAAGGTCTAAAAGCTCTACCTCTACTATTACCTCTATGCTTTAAATACACAGCTAAATATAAAACTGTGATCTAAACAGGGTCTACTCTTTCCAGGCCAAGTTCTAAAGACTAAGGGCCACATTTAAGAAGCCTCTAGCATCACCTTGCGCCACATTTGCTTATTTTTTTTAATGCAAATGTGGTGTTAAAGTAGCATTTCCCCGTGCCATATTTACAAAGTGGCAAAAAGCATGCTTTTTGCCACTTTGTAACCCCTTACGGCACATTATGACTGTGCCAGGCATAATGTATGCAAGGGGGCATTCTGGCGCTACGACACCTTAAAAAAATGATGCAGTAAAATGTAACAGATTTCACAGCGCTACTTTTTTTGTCATTTTGAAAGCCTGCCCAGAGCAGACGTTAAAATGAAGCACACATTTAAATCAATGGGCCTCTTTGCATTTTGCTACACTAGCGTCAACATTTTTAACGTCAGTGTAGCAAAGTGCCACAATAGCGTCAAAAATGTTGACATTATTGTTCTAACTATCACCATGGTGCATTGTATGTTAAATACGGTGCAACCATGGTAGCGTTAGGTGCCAGTGGGGGGGGGTTGCAGAAAAAATGGCGTATCACAGCTTACATAAATCTGGGCCTAAATCTCAATTTTTCATGGCTCACCCTGGTAAAAGATTGGTTGGACTCTCTAAGTGTACTAAACTGACTAAACTGCAAACTGAAACTCACTGAATGCACCAGATCTCTAGGTATGACCTGCAGCAATAGTCTTATCATCAAGCACTTCTACTCCTTTTCCACTGTAACCTATTATGCGATCAGAAGGTTATCTCCACAACACAAGCAGTTAGTATTGTTTCTGTGTCTATCAATGCTATCAACAAAAGGGCAACCATGCTTCATATGCATGGCAGATTGAAACAACACAGATATGTTGATCCTCGGGTCTTGCATGCCCAGTGCTCAGGACTTTTTATTAACCAAATGTGATACATCATGGACTAAATCTATTAACTTTTCAAACATACAAAGGTTTGTGATTAAAGGAATTCAGAAAACTGTTTGCTTAGAATTGTGTTTCTATTGTCTGGGGCCAATTCTTACAGCACCCTGTTTGAGGTGATGACAGTCTTAACGTTAGGTGTCACTTCTTCTGCAGGTGCAATAAATAAAGCCTCCACCTCAGGGTATTTTGAATAATCGTCAATAATCATGACAATAAGTGTCTTCCTTTAGGAAAGTTGCTGACATTTGAACCGGCACATAAACACGGAGGGGAAATTACTATGGGAGTTGATGGTGGCTGGAAGATCTGGCACCCCTGTGACTTAGCAAACAGTTCAGACCCTGGTTATTCCTTTTTCAAAGTCATCCAACTGAGGGAACGACACCATGTTTCTTAATCTAGCTTCAGCCTTTATGGTCACACATGCCACCTGAAGAACTCCATCAATACAGGCTGATGAAATAAGACAATTGCCTCTGAAGAGCAAATCCTTGGGATGGGCACCACAGACAGATCCCATTCAGAGGCTTTGATGTGTTGCTTTGTTTATTAATGTGATGAGGTCATCTGTTGTGGTGGCCGATTGTACATAAACAGCCTGAAACTACAATTCTAACATGCTCTTTTGTTTACGCAGCAGTCTCAGCTTCTTGGACCATGAAAAGCCTACCATGCAGTGAGAGGTAAACAACAGGAAAGAAGGAAGGGCCGGCATCCCCAGTGAATGATGATTGCTTCTTTCTTGTCATGAAAGTACCATTGCTCTAGTGAATGCCAACTGGCATATGCTTTTGAGTCTGTAGTTTTGAAGAAGTACAGCCCACAGCTCCTTTGGCCTTGGATCCACTTAGAGTTCAATATCTATTGCAGTTTCAAAATATTGGAAAGTTGTTTTAACTGCAAGTGCATCTTTGGTGGCTTTGAAACTTGTTGATATTCTTCCATCATGGTCCTTGCAAACACAGATTGAAGCAGATCTCTGAGTAGTTCAGTATGCAATGTAATATTTTAGGTTAAATGTTCCACAGCATGTGACGATGCCTAGAAAGCTGTACACTTAAGACACAGAAGATGACTTAATATCACTTTTATAGTATCAGGTTCAGCTCAGAAGTGGAATAGGGAGAAGCTTACCCTGGAAATTGTATTAATATGAGGCACAGTCTTAGAGGCTGTTTAAAACAGCCTTGAATCTGGAATTGTATTTTTCATTTTTTTTTTCTTTCTATTTGTGGGAATAGCATTTTCTTTTTTTTTTCTTTTACAAAACATCATTTACAAATCCTCATGTAGGGACAGGGAAAAAAGAAAAACAAGAATAAAATAAAATACATTCAGCATAATTAATCCGACACAAACTCTTTATCTCAGACTAATCTCTTCCAACCATTTAGTCAGTGGTGCCCAGATTCATTCCAACCTATGCCTATTCGTATAATCTTTAAGTCTATATAAACTCAATTCAATCCTGTGAAACGCTAATAATCTTAACCTCCAAGTTTCGAGGGTCAGGGGGGTCTTTTTTTAATTATATTTTTCAATTGTCTCCCATGAACCAGGATATTGTAATATATGTTAGCAACTCCATAGAGTCCAAAGTGAACTTCTTGAATGCAGTTCTGTAAAACTTCTAAGGTAATAGAGATGCTAAACCTTCTAAGTCCAGTGTGCACTGAAAATATGACATATGGCAGTTCAGGATCAAGGAGAAGCTGACAGTGTAATTAGTTGAGGCTTGTCTTTGAGAAACAACAGGCCTGTTAACCTCTGTGATGTAAGTGTCAACAGTCGCAATGAGGTGGAATTTGAGGAAGCAATGTTGGGTACAGGCACATTCATAAATATACACCATTTGTTCAGTTGGTTAACCTTCCATACTGCTACAATAGGCAACACTTATAGGGTGGGTTCTTATTCTTTCTCAATAAAGACAGCCTTTTCTAGGCTTTTCCAACATGGCCGCCATCTTCAGTTGCCATTCAAATTCTGCATACTCAGTCTAAAAGTTGACGGTTGCAGTCTCTGGTCAATGTACAGCCATATTGGCTCATCTTTCAAGCAAACTATGCCACTTGAAGAGTGCTTGAAGTCAACAAGGATGTAGGTAGGCTCATAAATCATGAGACTCACAACACACTAAATGAGGCACAGCTTCTCAGAGGCGTGACAGCTGATAAGGTTGCCTGACCCTGTCCTAGTATTACTAATCTTGCTTCAGATGCTTGCTGTTAGAATTTTGCAGTGATATCTACATGTTCCCTGTTTATTTCAGATTGTCTAGCTTCGACTTTCACTGAGATCAAATAAATTGATTACTGTATTCTGCTCCATACTGTAATTATTCCAGTCGATGAAATTACACCTTCTGGGCCTTCTAGACCTGGCTTACCAAACCCTGTACCCTCAGTATTCAACATTACTTCAACTATAGGTAAATTAGTTAATCCTGTAAGTTGCTGCAACCCCACCCCACCTTAAGTTAAGGGCTGTGCACACTGATAAAAGGTTTCTTCAAGTATACTTGAGACACTTTCCAAAGAATTCAAATGGTTAGAGGTATCATTACCCAAGTTACCAGGAGATGAGCTGGAGGGGCGGTGAAGAATATGTGGTTAGAGTATCTACCAAAAACAGCATTATCAAAGGTAAGTAACGTGTTCTTCTAACTGCGGATACTCACCTTGTGAACAGATATGGTAAATTATGTCAATTAGTTGACCGCACTTGTCACCCGTGAGAGTATCCACATGCCTAAATACTAAATTGAAATCATACAGTACTTCCGAAGGTGGAATGGCTCAAATCCAAAAGTTTTGACGGTATCAGAACATGCCCATCCCTCGGACCCGATTGTCAAGACAGCAATGCTTAATGAACATATGCACTGATGTCCATGTTGCAGGCTGACAGTTATCCAGTATGGGCACTCACTACCCATGCTAACACAGTAGTAGCAGCTTTGGTTTGATGCGTGATGGATGCTCCTCTTTCGAGAAGCTTGTAGAAGCTGTCCATATGGTGTTTAGGCTCAACACTTATCATTCTAACGATGTGATGATGTTTACTAAAATACAAAGATGACTGTGTACTGTCTCCAGCCCCTATTCTTTACAGGAACATCATTGATGATAAACTGTGTTAGTATGCCTGGGTACTGGAGGCCAGTGGGATCCATTTTGCAAGCCATTTGTCTGCTATAGAACAAGACAGAGGGTTAGGATTGTGCCCCCAGACAGTGGAAGACTATTGCCTGCAGCTGGAGTGTGATCTAGAAATGAAGTGAGGAGGAAGGCATCAGAGCAACCTTTATCAATTCCATGGGGCCTTTTACTATTGAGGCTATGACGATTAGTTTGCCTGAGCACTACCATTAGGTGGATTGCAATGGTGAGAGCTGGGACTGTGGTCTCAGTTGTGAGAGGTGAGGCCTGAGGCCTGAGGCCTGACTTTTTGTCTGTGCCAGATTACTCCTTCGGTTGGGCTCATGAAAGCCAGGTGCAGAAACCTCAACTCTTTGTGCCTCTGTTGTGGGTTCCCCAGGTTGGAGACATCCTCAGTGCCACACACTGCAAAAAGCACCACTTAACACAAATGAAGTGTCTGAAGAGCAGCCTGAGCAAGACAGCTGAAAGAGGAACCACCCGAAAGAAGTACTTCAGTTTGAGACAGGTCAGTGAATGCAAATTCCCAGTCTAGAAGTGGTGTTTAAAAGTGGTATCTAAACTGCCACACTGTTTCAGTTCCAAGTCATTTCTGAAGAGGGAAGGGAGTATTCAAAGGACTGCTGTGCACCCAGGACTGCTGTCTGCTTTACTGCCAGACTCCCAGAGATGAGGGTACATCACTAAAGTCTGCACTTTCTGCTGAAGAAGCTATACATCTGTCCTGAGGAACCTGGAAGCCTGAATGCCGACAAAAGAAATGAGTCTGCTAGACACATTAGAAGCAAAGACCTTACAATAAAAGAGAAGCCCAGTTTTTCCCTAGTAGATGTGGTACATTCAGAAAAAGGTGCCTGCACAAGAGTGAATTAGGGAGGACCAGTGTGTAAAGTGGGCCCCTCTTGGTCTCATCTTAGTTGCTGTCAGGCACAGCAATTGCTGCTGACATCGTAAGTCAAGATGGGGTGCAACTGTGCGATTGCTGTAGGCCCAGCCCAGGTTGTAAATGCTTGATCATTAGATGCTTTAACTGTAGTGATCATTGGAAGCCTGGACAGGTGTTGCACATGCTGCTATAGTCGCAGACCCAGGTGGGCTATGCAACTACAGTGATCATCATAGGCCAGGTCCTCACTTACCATCTGTCCAAGCAGGACCACAACGGCCATTTACAGTTGGCTCTATTCAGGCTTGACTTTCCTTGGCCCAGGCAATACCACATCACCACATAGTAGACCATTGATGGCAGGTTGTCACCTCTGCCAACACTGCAGAGGCAATGGTTTGCAATGTATGCATGCATGTAGTCTGCACCCAGTTTCCTAATGCAGTCCGGAAGCTTGTTGGTCACCAAGGCCCCCTATAGTAGACGCACAGGATGGCCGTCAGAGGAAAACAAAAGACTTAAACATGACATTCCAAAATTGCAAGGGGTAAGGCTGAACATGGAGTGCACATCTGATTATGAGCAAGGTGGGTGGATTGGGAGGTGGGCGAGGAGAGATTGGTTTGGGGTTGGTGATGAGATTATTCCAGTGGATAAGAGGCTACACAGAAAAGGATTGCTGGAAAATGGCTGGGGATAGTGTAGTACTAGAAAGACAAATTGCTCCCAGAGACACTGTGCATAATATATTGCACTGTGTAGAATTTATTACAACAGTGTGATTAAAAGTATTTCATTTATTTCAATAGTTCTGGGATAGACACCATAGTTATTGTGTCTGTTGATTAACAAAGTACCACACTCGAGCACCCGGCACTACCTCTCTAAGAAACATGTGACCCTGAGGGTGAAGTATAGAAAGGAGGCACTGGGACCCATTTGCAGAATCACTGAAGAGTGGCCCCAGGATTCCAGTGGCAAATGACTCGGACCCCTATGTCTTCAGTAGGCACCCAACAGCCCATCAGACCAGTGCTTACCCCTGCCCCACACCACCTTCCATTTTCTGTTGTGCCACTATACACAGAGAGTAGAGTCTTCACTGTGTCACACATCAGTCGGAGTAGTTTTTTCAAGGGTTTATCATTCCTTATTTACCTCTTAATTTCTAGAGTGTTTTTAGACCTTGATATAACTTCTTTGGATTGGGTTCTCATAACATTAATTCCTGTGCTGCTGTGTCCCTGAATAATTCGAGCCCCTACTTCATCAATTATGTCCTTGCCTCCTGGATTTTTTTCTGCAGTCTTTTCTTTCCTTGTGCGCCTCCTCACTGCAGACACCTGCCATGGATACAGGTATTGTTAGTAAAAAGGTAAATGTAGCTGCCAGGAGGAGTCCGCCTTATCTTGTGGAAGTCAATTCATGGTCCTTTAAGTCTACTTTGCAACTAGCAGTTAAAAGGTTGCAACACATCTAGCGGGTAGGATGAATGATTTTCCAGTTCTCAGTACATCTCACTTTTCTGAAGGCCGCAGCTGACTGAAAGTATTTTTGGATGGTTTGACTGTATGCTTTACCTTCTGCTCAGGGCTTTGTTCTAAAGACCATCTGAAGGTGGGCTTTTAAATCTGTTCTTTGACTTGCACTGTAATGGCATACTCAACAATGGCAGTGTCTGCAGATTACACTAGTTTGAATGATTACAGATTCCTTATGACATCATTTAAAAAGATGACTGAGCGCTTCAGGCAAAGCTTGGTTCAAGACATTCTATACGGTGTATTTCAAAGAAATACTGATGTCCTCACCTACATTATTTGCTACTGACAATTGACAGCTGAAATTACATGGACAGGAAGGACCCAGATAACCATATTCAGAAGAGATCTCAGGGACAAAATAAAGGATGAACTGCTGTGAAACAGTCACCCAACAATGCCTTGCAAAAATAATAGATAGGTCAGTATTAACTGAAGACTGTCTCCAATAACAAGAGGTCCAAGAACAAAGCTCTAGTACCTGCTGCCCTGCCTCCCTCTTCATGTTTTGTGAAGTGTGTTGACATTGCCACAAAGTTTACTCTTCCTCAGAAGAAACTATGCAAAAATTAAAACCAGAGGACCTTTATCAGCGGTACAAATAGAGAAGCAAAACTGGACTTTGTTGATACTGTCCAGACTTCAGTCATTTGGTTAGAGATTGTCCAAGATGACCTTATGGTAACCAGGGAAATGCCAGAACCCTTCCACTGTGAGGGAGGAATGGGTGGGGTCTTCCTAACCCACTGTCTTGGATTTTCTACTGCAAATACTACATCCACCTGAATATTCAAATCAGCTGGAGAAAAGGGTCAAGTATATCTGTTCCACTCTGGTATATAGTCAGGTATCTGGCAGGTACATTGTCAAAACTTGGGCCCTCAAACAATGAATACCTACTAAATCCAAGGTTATTCATTATGAGGCATATACATTGTGGTTAGAACATTATCCTCTGGGCCAGTAAAGGAAATGTGAACTACTTTGATTAGAACCTTGGGAAGGCAAATTAATAATTTCCTTATATTTAATTGACATTCTCAGCTACATAGTAATATTGGGATTATCTTGGCTTGAAAGCATTACCCCTACGTTAATTGGTCATTAGAACAATCTCTTTTTTCACGTTACTGTGGAGCTCATGGATACAGTGAAGAACATTACTGGGAACCACCAAAGACTTTATTGAAGAATTCTGATATGTTCCTACCATGTCCTTACTTTCACGGATACCATCATGTTACCTTTATTTTGCATATGACTTCCACAAGCCTATTGTTTGTTTTGTTCCACCACACTGGGGACTATGACTGTGCTATACTCACCTTACCGGAGTCAGCATGGACTTACGCCTTATCAGAGAAAGGAGTAATGAAACAATACCTGGAAGAAAACGTACAGAATGGATTAATAATGCACTCCACCTCCACAACAGAGACCCCTCCGTTTTCTTACGCCAAAGAAAACTGGAAATTTAACACTGTATTTACTACAGTTTATTTGGTTTAATTTGTCATCAAAACACCACTACACTCTACCACTTATGAAAGACATCCCAGTGTATGTTCAAGGAGCCATTGTAACCCTTACCCCAACCTCAAAGTTTGAGACGCCTTCCCCTTCAAGAATGTTAAATAAACATTTATAAGAGCAGGCAGTATTCCTGCAGACCACTGCCTATTCTTAAAAAAGTAAAATTCAAACTTTCCATATTTTCTTTTTAATGCAGCCTGTTTCACTACACTCTACCACTTATGAAAGACATCCCAGTGTATGTTCAAGGAGCCATTGTAACCCTTCCCCCAACCTCAAAGTTTGAGACGCATTCCCCTTCAAGAATGTTAAATAAACATTTATAAGAGCAGGCAGTATTCCTGCAGACCACTGCCTATTCTTAAAAAAGAATAATTCAAACTTTCCATATTTTCTTTTTAATGCAGCCTGTTTTCCGTTAAGGAAACAGGGCTGCAATTAAAAAAAAAAATTGCTTTATTAAAAAGCAATCACAAACATGGTGGTCTGCTGACCCCCAGCAGGCCATCAATCCTGGGATGGCTGCAATTCCCATTGGGTCTCAGACTGCAACCTACCTCAATGTACATGAGGTAGGTCTATTTGCGACCCGCTAGGAATCACTATTGAAACCCAAAAGTTTTCATATATTGGGAATATTGGGAATACAGATTTCCTATTTGAGGTTCAGAGAGAACCGCAATTAGGAAGTTGGTATTTCTAATGTTAGTACCTCTGCCCGTAATATTTTACCACAGTTTTGGCATTTTTCCAAAGAGGTAGCCCATTTTCTTGTGCTTTCAACCTACTTCCAGTTTGTGGTGCAAACCAGTGTGAACCCCATGGGTGATTCAAGAGAGTCTAGGAGCAGTGGTTATTTGTACATCTCTGAATTTGTGGGTACCCATACACACATATGATTTAGAGGGCATTTTTCAAAATGGCTTTTTTACACAATGGCTTACATTTGAAAATCACAAATGTAGAGACAAATAGTTGGTAATCACACTTGTTCTACTATTCTGGGTTCCCCTAAGTCTCCCGATGAAAACGGTATCTCACATGTGTGTAGGGCTAGTGGCCACAACACGAAAGGCACCAAAACGCAAAATGGACACATCAAATTTCTTACTGAAAACTGACCGTTGTTTTTGCAATGTGCCCAGCTGTAGATTTTGGGCCATAGCTCAATCAGCGCCTAGAGAAACCTGTAAATTTTTTAAAACTAGACACCTTAGAGAATCCAGAATGGGGTGACATGCGTGGCTCTCACCAGGCTGTTTTACCGACAATCTCTTGCAAACCTCAACTTTGACTGAAAAACACATTTTCCTCATATTTCAGTGATGGAAAGTTCTGGAATCTGAGGGGAGCCACAAACTCCTTTCCAACCAGCATACCCTTAGGTCTTCTGATAAAAAATGGTACCTCCCCCTTGTGCGGGTAGGCCTAGTGCCCACCACAGAAAACAGCCCAAGATTCAACCTGGATTCATCAAATTATTTTCACTCAAAACTGCCAGTTTTTAGCAAATTGGGTAGCTGTGGATTTTGGGCTCTAGCTAAGCCAGGACCTATGGAAACCTAGCAACCCTATACATTTTTAGAAACTAGACACCCAAGGAGTCCAGTGTGGTACGCCGCTGGTGGATCCCACAAAAATGTCTTATCTACAATGCCCTGTAAACTTCAGACTTTTCATAAAGTCCTCAGCCTGGTGCAAGCGACAGGCAAGAATCAAACCAAGGTCAAATGGAGTCTTGTGGAGTCTTATTGACCCTGGTTTGATTTTTGCCTATTGAGGGCACTAGGCCAAGTCACACAAGTAGGGGAACACTAGGTCGTAGGACTTTTGTGAATATATATATATATATATATATATATATATATATATATATATATATATATATATATATATATGGAAAATGTCACTTTCCCAGTGTACATCTGTTTGTGGCATGTTCCGCTGCAGATTCACATGCTATGCATATTATGCCATCTAGTGTTGGGCTCGGAGTGTTACAAGTTGTTTTTCTTCAAAGAATTGTTTTCGAGTCACAGGATCGAGTAACTCCTCCTCTTCGGCTCCATTGTGCATGGGCATCGACTCCATGTTAGATTGTTTTCCCGCAAAGGGTAAGGTAGGAGTGATAGAGTATAAAGAAAAGAGATGTCCATGCAAATGGAAAACATATATATATATATATATATATATATATATATATATATATATATACGTACAAGTGAATGTTGAACTTAAAAACGGCTACAGGCTCCCGGGGAGGTGGGAGGGTGCAAGTGAATCTGCAGCGGAACATGCCACGAACAGATGTACATTGGGTAAGTGACATTTTCCGTTCGATGGCATGTGTAGCTGCAGATACACATGCTATCCATAGATCACAAAGCAGTTTTACCTCCCATAAGCGGTGGTCATCCTGTAGGAGTTGATGTTGTTTGAAATAGTGTTCTTACTACAGCCTGTCCTACTGTGGCCTGCTGTGTTGCTAACACATCTACACAGTAATGCTTGGTAAATGTATGCGGTGTTGACCAAGTGGCTGCTTTACAAATTTCGGCCATTGGCATGTTACCTAAGCAAGCCATTGTAGCCCCTTTTTCTGTGTGGAATGTGCTTTAGGTGTAACTAATAGCTGCCTTTTAGCTTTAAAGGAACATGTTTGGATACATTTTACTATCCATCTAGCTAACCCTTGTTTTGAAATAGGGTTACCAGTATGTGGTTTTTGGAACGCCGCAAATAACTGTTTCGTTTTCCTAAATAATTTTGTTCTAGCTATGTAATACATTAATGCTCTTGTAATATCTAATGAATGCAGGGCTCTTTCTGCTACAGAGGCTGGCTGTGGGAAGACGACTGGTAGTTCCATGGTTTGATTGATATGAAACGGTGATATAACTTTTGGGAGAAATTTAGGGTTAGTTTGAAGTACAACTTTATGTTTGTGTACTTGTATGAACGGTTCTTGAATTGTGAAAGCTTGGATTTCACTAACTCTTCTTAATGAAGTAATTGCAACTAGGAAGGCAACTTTCCATGTTAGGTATTGAATCTGACATGAGTGCATAGGTTCAAATGGTGGACCCATAAGTCGTGTGAGCACTGTGTTTAGATTCCACGAAGGCACTGGAGGTGTTCTAGGTGGAATGATGCGTTTTAACCCTTCCATGAAGGCTTTGATAACAGGGACTCTAAATAAAGGGCTGTGTTGTATATTTTGCAAGTACGCAGAGACTGCAGTGAGATGTATTTTAATGAACGAAAAGGCTAAATTTGCCTTTTGTAAATGAAGCAAATAACTTACAATGTCTTGTATTGATCTGGAAGAGGGATAATTTGTTTAGATTGACAGTGAAACACAAATCTTTTCCATTTGTTTGCATAACACTGCCTGGTAGTGTTTTTTTTTTTTTTTGCTTGTTTAATTACTTCCATACACTCAGTTGGTAGTTGTAGATATCCAAACTCTATGACTTCAGGAGCCAAATCACTAGATTGAGTATTTTGGGATCTGGATGCCTGATCAGTTGTTTGTTTCGTGTTAACAGATCTGGTCTGTTTGGGAGTTTGATATGTGGTACAACTGACAGATCTAATAGTGTTGTGTACCAGGGTTGACCTGCCCACGTTAGTGCTAGAAGTATGAGTTTGAGTTTGTTTTGGCGCAGTTTGTTGATTAGAAATGGAATGAGCAGGAGAGGGGGGGGGAAGCGTAAGCAAATATCCCTGACCAATTCATCCATACAGCATTGCCTTTGGATAGAGGATGTGGGTACCTGGATGCGAAGTTTTGGCATTTTGCGTTTTCGCTGGTGGCGAATAGGTCTATGTCTGGTGTTCCCCAGTGATGAAAGTATGTTTGAAGCACTTAGGGATGAATTTCCCACTCGTGTGTTTGTTGATGATCACGGCTGAGAACATCTGCCAATTGGTTGTGTATCCCTGGAATGTATTGTGCTACTAGGTGAATGTTGTTGTGGATTGCCCATTGCCAAATCCTTTGGGCTAGGAGGGACAGTTGGGATGAATTGGTCCCTCCTTGTTTGTTTAGGTAATACATTGTTGTCATGTTGTCTGTTTTGATAAGGATGTTCATGTGAGTGAGAAGAGGCTGAAAAGATTTGAGTGCTAGGAATATGGCTAACAATTCTAGGTGATTTATATGAAACTGTTTGTGTTTGGTGTTCCATTGTCCCTGGATATTGTGATTGTTGAGGTGAGCCCCCCAATCAATCATTGATGCATCTGTTGTAAGTATTGTCTGAGGCACAGGGTCTCGAAATGGCCGCCCTTTGTTTAGGTTTGTGGCATTCCACCACTTAAGGGACATGTATGTTTGGCGGTCTATCAACACTAGATCTTGAAGCAGACCCTGTGCCTGTGACCATTACTGTGCAAGGCATTGCTGCAAAGGCCGCAAGTTTAGTCTTGCATGTGGGACAATGGCAATACAGGATGCCATCATGCCCAATAGTTTCACAACGAATTTGACAGTGTACTGTTGGGCTGGTAGTATTTGTTGCAATAAATTGCGAAATGCTTGTACTCTTTGTGGACTTGGGCTCGCGAGTGCTGTCTGAGTATTTGGTGTTGCTCCTAAATACTGTTGAATTTGCGCAGGTTGTAGGTGTGATTTTTGGTAGTTTATGGATAACCCCAGGGTGTGTAGGGTTTGTATTACATATTGCGTATGGTTGTGACATTGTGTATGACTGTTGGATTTTATTAGCCAATCGTCGAGATATGGAAAGACATGAATGTGTTAACTTCTTAGGTAGGTTGCAACTACTGCCAGGCATTTTGTAAATACTCTGGGAGCTGTTGTTATTCCGAAGGGTAACACTTTGAACTGATAATGCTTTCCTTGAATCACAAACCTGAGATATTTTCTGTGCGCTGGATGGATGGGTATGTGAAAAAACGCATCTTTGAGGTCTAATGTTGCCATGAAATCGTGTTGTTGAAGTAGCGGCACAACATTCTGTAGTGTTACCATGTGAAAATGTTCTGACAGGGTGTAAAGATCTAATATTGGCCTTAAGGTTCCGTCCTTTTTGGGAATGAGGAAGTACAGTGAGTAAACCCCTGTTCCTATTTGATTTTGTGGCACTGCCCGAGTAATAAAGATTTTATTTCCTCTTGCAACAGGGCGATATGTTGTGTGGAGAGGTTGTGTGGTTTTGGTGGAATATTTGGTGGCGTTTGTGCCAATTCTATGTAATAGCCATAGAAGATAATTGATAATACCCAGCTGTCTGTGGTAATGGGTAGCCAATTGTTGTGGAAACTTTGCAGTCTTTCCCCCACAGGTGAGGTGTGAATTGGGAAGGGATGGCTCAAGTCACTGCTTTGCTTTTTGTGAGGCTTGTTTTGCTGACTGATATTTTCCCCTGCCTCTGGGGTACTGTCCTCTGTAAGTACATTTGAAACCACCTCGTTGATATTGAGGTTGGTGGGCCGACTTTGTTTGTGAGGTGGATGCCTCAGGTGTTTGGGTTCTAAATCCAGCTCTGTATTGGGGCTTGCGAAAGGATCCCCTGTATTGTGTAGTATACAAAGCACCCATGGTTTTTGCTGTGTCAGAATCTATTTTCATTTTTTCAATGGCTGTGTCCGCTTCTGGGCCAAAATGCTGTTTCTGGTTAAGCGGCATATTGAGGTCAGCCTGTTGTATTTCAGGCTTAAATCCTGAAGACCTAAGCCATGCATGTCTTCTTATTGTTACAGCAGTGTTGATGGTTCTAGCTGCTGTATCTGCAGAGTCTAGGGCTGACCTGATCTGGTTATTGGTGATGGCTTGCCCTTCCTCTACTATTTGTTGTGCCCTCTTTTGCTGTTCTTTGGGGAGATGTTGTGTTAGGTCTTTCATCTCATCCCAGTGGGCCCTGTCATATCTACCCAACAATGCCTGAGAGTTGGCTATCCTCCATTGTTTGGCTGCTTGAGATGCCACCCGTTTTCCCGCAGCATCAAACTTTCTACTCTCCTTGTCTGGTGGTGGGTGCATGCCCTGATGACTGTAAGTTTGCTCTTTTTCTGGCTGCGCTTACGACTACTGAGTCTGGAGGCAATTGTTGTGTGATAAAGACAGGATCAGAGGGAGGTGGCTTATATTTTTTCTCCACCCTAGGAGTAATTATTCTAGTTTTAACTGTCTCCTTGAATATTTGGTCAGCATGTTTCAACATGCCAGGGAGCATGGGAAGAGACTGATAAGTTGCATGTGTAGAGGAAAGTTTATTAAAAAAGGAAGTCATCCTCTAACAGCTCAGTATGCATGGCGACATTGTGATAGGATGCCACCCTAGCTATTACCCGAGTGTAGCCTGCACTATCCTCTGGTGGTGATGGCTAAGAGGGATAGCAATCTGGGTTGTTTTATGGATTGGGATCAGGATCATAAAGATCCCTTGGATCCACACTGTCCTGCTGCGAATCAAATGAGTGTGCTGGTGATTGCATAGGTGTAGGACTAGTAGAGGGAGAGAGAAGTAAATGAGGAGAGTGAGGAGGAGACTGAGGAGGGGGGAATTGAGGAGGTGGAGGTTTCTCTTTGGTTCTTGGCACTTTAGCTGGTGGCTGAGCAGTGTCCAATTCTTCCTGAAAGACTAATTTCCTCTTTGGCGTCAGAGGAGGTGCGGTTATAATTCTGCTAGTGTCTTTATGGATGTAAAACCTGGCTTGCCTTTCATCTATTGCCTCCATTTGTGATTGTTCCTCAGTAAGTTTATGGCTTTCTTTGAGTGCTTGTGAAAGTCCATGTTCCTCCTGGTAAATTGTCTTTTTTGGCTCGGAAGCTGGTTTTTTCGGTATCGAAAAAGTCGGGGTCGATGATGGTCTTGGCTCCAAAAATGATTTTCAACGTTTGGACTCGAAGGATCGATGTTTGGTGGACTCGGAGACGGAGCTTCGGCTCGAGTCCGATGGCTTTGGTGGCGTGGCCTTGTTCAGTGCCGAAGCTGTGGGTTGGTCATCTAAGGTCTTTTTACGGGTCGAGCCATGGCCTTCCTGCAGTGGCGTTCCCAAGGCCTTATGTTTGGGCTTGGCTGGGACAGGGGCAGGTGTATTCACGTGCTGTCCCGCTGTGACCGGTCTGTCCTCCTCAGACTCCTGCTCGGAGTCGGATGCTAGAACAGAGACAGCCGTCTGCATAATCTCTTCCTCTTGACGTCGCGACAGTCGGTGCTCTTGGATGCCATCTCGAGTCTCCATGCTCTTCCGTCTCGGAGCGTTTTCTTGGAGCGGAAGGATCTGCAGGCCTCGCAATTTTCTTCCCGATGGTCTGGGGAAAGGCAAAGATTACAGACGAGATGTTGGTCTGCATATGGAAATTTAGCGTGGCACCGAGGACAAAAGCGGAATGGGGTCCGGTCCATGAGGCTTCCACGCGGTCGGCCCGACCATGCCCAAGTTGGGCGCAGCGCCCCGAAGGGCAAAAAAGATGTTTGACCCGACGGTACCGAAGTGTCAACGGAAGATGGAACACGATCGAAACAATACCGACGAGAATTAGAGAGTTTTGAAACTTTTCTGACTCGAACTATCGGAGCGAAAGGAAACACGTCCGAACCCGATAGCGGAAAGAAAACAATCTAACATGGAGTCGATGCCCATGCGCAATGGAGCCGAAGAGGAGTCACTCGATCCCGTGACTCGAAAACACTTCTTCGAAGAAAAACAACTTGTAACACTTCGAGCCCAACACTAGATGGCAGACGGCATGCGTAGCATGTGTATCTGCAGCTACACATGCCATAGAATAGAAAATGTCACTTACCCAGTGTACATCTGTTCGTGGCATGAGTCGCTGCAGATTCACATGCTGTGCACAGTCCGCCGTCTGGTGTTGGGCTCGGAGTGTTACAAGTTGTTTTTCTTCGAAGAAGTGTTTTCGAGTCACGAGACCGAGGGACTCCTCCTACTTCGGTTCCATTGCGCATGGGCGTCGACTCCATCTTAGATTGTTTTCCCCGCAGAGGGTGAGGTAGGAGTTGTGTATATTAGTAATAGTGCGCCCATGCAATGGAATGAATACGTATGTACATAATAAAGGTTAAAGTAATATATTTACAAATGTACAAATGTTCAAGATCTACTTCTAAACGGTTACAGGCTCCCGGGGAGGCAGGTGGGCGCATGTGAATCTGCAGCGACTCATGCCACGAACAGATGTACACTGGGTAAGTGACATTTTCTGTTCGATGGCATGTGTAGCTGCAGATACACATGCTGTGCACTGACTAGTAAGCAGTTATCTCCCCAAAAGCGGTGGTTCAGCCTGTAGGAGTTGAAGTAGTTTGAAATAATGTTCTTAGTACAGCCTGACCTACTGTGGCTTGTTGTGCAGTTAACACATCTACACAGTAGTGCTTGGTAAATGTATGAGGCGTAGACCAGGTTGCTGCCTTACATATTTTGTTCATTGGAATATTCCCTAGAAAGGCCATGGTAGCTCCTTTCTTTCTGGTTGAGTGTGCCTTTGGTGTAATAGGCAGCTCTCTTTTTGCTTTAAGATAGCAGGTTTGAATACACTTAACTATCCACCTAGCAATGCCTTGTTTTGAAATTGGATTTCCTGTATGAGGTTTTTGAAAGGCAATAAATAGTTGTTTTGTTTTTCTAATTAGTTTTGTTCTGTCAATGTAGTACATTAGTGCTCTTTTGATGTCTAATGTATGTAGTGCTCTTTCAGCTACAGAATCTGGTTGTGGGAAGAACACTGGTAATTCTACTGTTTGATTTAAGTGGAACGGTGAGATAACCTTTGGTAAAAATTTTGGATTTGTTCTTAGAACTACTTTATTTTTATGTATCTGAATAAATGGTTCTTGTATGGTAAATGCTTGAATCTCGCTCACTCTTCTTAGATATGTGATGGCAATCAAAAATGCAACTTTCCACGTTAAGTATTGCATTTCACAAGAATGCATGGGCTCGAAAGGTGGACCCATGAGTCTTGTTAAGACAATGTTGAGGTTCCATGAAGGAACAGGTGGTGTCCTTGGTGGTATGATTCTTTTTAAGCCTTCCATAAACGCTTTAATGACTGGTATTCTAAATAGTGAAGTTGAATGAGTAATTTGTAGGTAAGCTGATATTGCGGTGAGATGTATTTTTATGGAAGAGAAAGCTAGATTTGATTTTTGCAAATGTAGTAAATATCCAACTATATCTTTTGGAGATGCGGTTAATGGCTGAATTTTTGTAATTGTAATCGTATTTATATAGCGCTTACTACCCCTGACAAGGCGTTGAAGCGCTTTTCGATGAGTAGCACGCTACTCCGGTACCCAACAAGAATTAGTTATGGATTAGTATAATTTAATAAGGAGTACAGTTTTAGTATTATTATGAGTTAATTTGAGTTGCGGATATGAGAATTTGTTAGTTAGATTGACTGGAGTAATGGAGGGGTGGAGGAGGAAAGAAATCCAGAAGTGTTAATTGGGAGTTTATCCTTCATTTACTCAATCCAAAGGCTTGAGATGAATAAAAGGGGAGCGGAGGGGAAAGAGGATGTGGAAGGGTTAGGGAGAGCATAGTAGCAGGGTGAGATGAATGCAGGAAAATTTAGTAGGGTTGTGTGGGAGGTCACAGAGGTAGAGTGAGGTTTGGTGAGTTAGATGTGGAGGTGGAGGGAAGAGCTTAGGTAGAGATATTTAGGAGATGAAAGTGGTCGAAGGGATTTGGGATGAGTCCTAGTGAGAATGGAGGAGTTTGATAGAGACATGACATAAGAGTGATGAGTAGAAAAGTGTGATAAAAAGAGAGCAGAAATTCATAGATATCTAGTATAACAACCCAAAAAAAAAAACCAGGAGCCATGCAATGATCCACAAACATGCCAGGCACAGAAACAACATATACACATACATACACATATATATATATATATATTTATACACACACACACACATGAATACACACACATATGCACATACAATACATAATTAGAATCATGGGTAAAAAATACTTAGTCAGACAGGTTTAAAAGAGTGTGTGTGTATTTTATTGTTATTGGTTTAGTTTCTGTAAAATGAGCATCGTGGCCTACCCAACCGGAGTATTTTCTACGAGTACGTCAGTAGGCGTTACCTAGCATGTTTTATACGCCCCGTTTATATTGTACACTAAGGGTACGTGATGGGCCACGGGGTAAAACGTCTCCAGCAACCTTGTGTGCCTTTGGCAATGTGATTGTTACTAGTGCGTCTTTGTGGAGATGTCCTCGTGCTTCTGCGCATCAACAACGCACCACCTGAATCGGCGGTAAACGCAGTGGGGTCGTTTTGGAAAGCTGTCCATCATCGTGGTAAAAGGCGGGAATTCCTTTACCTACTTCGAGGGTGGACGGGGCATGGCTCAGCGGGCGGAGCTTACAGGTGCTTTATAAAGGGAGAACCTTCTACTCTGTGTCTCCAGCAGAGGAAGATAGAACCCGCGCGTCACAGTCAGATACAGATTACGCTCCAGTACATCATCAGTTCACCTCCAGGATGGATTCTAGATCTTTTTCTGCTATGGGATCTCTGAGCGCACAGCCTTGCTTTATCTTTGCCAAGCCCAAGAGTTAGGGTGGCTTGTCCTTTCCAGAAGCTGAGCTTCAACTGCGGCACCTGCTACAATTATATTTGTAAGTGCTTCCTTTGAGGTTTAGTTTCTGTAAAATGAGCATCGTGGCCTACCCAACCGGAGTATTTTCTACGAGTATGTCAGTAAGCGTAACCTAGCATGTTTTATACGCCCCGTTTATATTGTACACTAAGGGTACGTGATGGGCCACGGGGTAAACGTCTCCAGCAACCTTGTGTTCCTTTGGCAATATGATTGTTACTAGTGCGTCTTTGTGGAGATGTCCTCGTGCTTCTGAGCATCAACAACGCACCACCGGAATCGGCGGTAAACGCATTGGGGTCATTTTGGAAAGCTCTCCATCATCCTGGTAAAAGGCGGGAATTCCTTTACCTACTTTGAGGGTGGACGGGGCGTGGCTCAGCGGGCGGAGCTTACAGGTGCTTTATAAAGGGAGAACCTTCTACTCTGTGTCTCCAGCAGAGGAAGATAGAACCCGAGCGTCACAGTCAGATACAGATTACGCTCCAGTGCATCATCAGTTCACCTCCAGGAAGGATTCTAGATCTTTTTCTGCTATGGGATCTCTGAGCGCACAGCCTTGCTTTATCTTTGCCAAGCCCAAGAGTTAGGGTGGCTTGTCCTTTCCAGAAGCTGAGCTTCAACTGCGGCACCTGCTACGTTTATATTTCTAAGTGCTTTCTGTTGAGGTTTAGTTTCTGTAAAATGAGCATCGTGGTCTACCCAACCGGAGTATTTTCTACGAGTATGTCAGTAAGCATTACCTATCATGTTTTATACGCCCTGTTTATATTGTACACTAGGGGTACGTAATTTGATTATTCTGGCAGTAATACACGAATCTTTTCCACTTGTTTGCGTAGCAGTGTCTAGTGGTAGGTTTCCTAGCTTGTTTTATGACCTCCATACATTCTTGTGTGAGGTGTAAGTGTCCGAATTCTAGGATTTCAGGAGCCAAATTGCTAGATTCAAAGATGCTGGATTTGGATGTCTGATCTGTTGTTTGTGTTGTGTTAACAGATCTGGTTTGTTGGGTAGTTTGACATGAGGTACTACTGACAGGTCTAGTAGTGTCGTGTACCAAGGTTGTCTTGCCCATGTTGGTGCTATTAGTATGAGTTTGATTTGACTCAACCTGTTTACTACATATGGAAGGAGAGGGAGAGGGGGAAAAGCGTATGCAAAGATCCCTGACCAGTTCATCCATAGAGCATTGCCTTGGGATTGCTCTTGTGGGTATCTGGATGCGAAGTTTTGGCATTTTGAGTTTTACTTTGTTGCAAATAGATCTATTTGAGGTGTTCCCCAAATTTGAAAGTAATTGTTTAGTATTTGGGGGTGAATTTCCCATTCGTGGGTTTGTTGGTGATCTCGAGAGAGATTGTCTGCCAACTGGTTCTGAATCCCTGGAATAAATTGTGCTATTAGGCGAATGTGGTTGTGAATCGCCCAATGCCATATTTTCTGTGTTAGGAGGCACAACTGGGTCGATTGTGTCCCTCCTTGTTTGTTTAGATAATACATTGTTGTCATGTTGTCTGTTTTGACAAGAATGTATTTTTGGGATATTATGGGTTGAAATGCTTTCAGCGCTAGAAATACTGCTAACATTTCCAAGTGATTTATGTGAAACTGTCTCTGATGTATGTCCCATTGTCCTTGGATGCTGTGTTGATTGAGGTGTGCTCCCCACCCTGTCATGGAAGCATCTGTTGTTATGACGTATTGTGGCACTGGGTCTTGGAAAGGCCGCCCTCGGTTTAAATTTGTACTGTTCCACCATAGAAGCGAGAGGTATGTTTGGCGGTCTATCAACACCAGATCCAGAAGTTGACCCTGTGCTTGTGACCATTGTGATGCTAGGCACTGTTGTAAGGGCCGCATGTGCAATCTTGCGTTTGGGACAATGGCTATGCATGAAGACATCATGCCTAGTAGTTTCATTACCATTCTGACTTGTATCTTTTGTGTTGGATACATGGCCTGTATTACTTTGTGAAATGTTTGAACCCGTTGTGGACTTGGAGTGGCAATCCCTTTTGCTGTGTTGATTGTCGCTCCTAAGTATTGCTGCGTTTGACACGGCAGAAGGTGTGACTTCGCGTAGTTGATGGAGAAACCTAGCTTGTGAAGGGTTTGTATGACATATTTTGTGTGCTGTGAACACTGTTCCAGCGTATTGGTTTTGATTAGCCAGTCGTCTAAGTACGGGAACACATGTATTTGCTGCCTTCTGATATGTGCAGCTACTACTGCCAGGCATTTTGTAAAGACTCTTGGCGCAGTTGTTATTCCGAACGGCAACACTTTGAATTGGTAATGTATTCCTTGGAATACGAACCTTAGGTATTTCCTGTGTGAAGGATGTATTGGTATATGGAAATACGCATCTTTTAGATCTAATGTTGTCATGTAGTCTTGCTGTTTGAGCAGTGGTATTATGTCTTGTAACGTGACCATGTGAAAGTGGTCTGATTTTATGTAGGTATTTAGTGTTCTGAGATCTAGTATTGGTCTCAGAGTTTTGTCCTTTTTGGGTATTAGAAAGTACAGTGAGTAAACTCCTGTGTTTTCCTGTTGAATTGGTACTAATTCTATTGCGTCCTTTTGTAGCAATGCTTGAACTTCTAGTCCTAGAAGATCTATATGTTGTTTTGACATCTTGTGTGTTTTCGGTGGGACGTTTGGAGGGAATTGTCGAAATTCTATGCAATAACCATGCTGGATAATTGCTAAGACCCAAGTGTCTGTTGTTATTTCCTCCCAAAGTTTGTAAAATTGGCTTAGTCTTCCCCCCACAGGTGTTATGTGATGGGGGTGTGTGACTTGTGAGTCACTGCTTATTTTGAGGGGTTTTGGGGCCTTGGAATTTTCCTCAAGTTTATGGGAATTGGCCCCCTCTAAATTGTCCCGGAAAACCTCCCCTCGGATATTGGCCCTGGTAGGTAGGTCTTGTTTGTGAGGTTGTGGTTTCTGTGGGTTGACCTCGAAACCCTCCCCTAAAAGGTGTTTTCCAAAATGTGCCTCTGCTCTGCGGGGAGTAGAGTGCGCCCATGGCTTTGGCTGTATCGGTGTCCTTCTTGAGTTTTTCGATGGCAGTGTCTACCTCCGGCCCAAACAATTGCTGTTCATTAAACGGCATATTGAGCACAGCCTGCTGGATCTCCGGTTTGAACCCAGAAGTGCGCAGCCATGCGTGCCTCCGTATTGTGACTGCAGTGTTTATTGTTCTTGCAGCTGTATCTGCTGCATCCATGGAAGACCGTATCTGATTATTTGAGATACTTTGTCCCTCTTCCACCACCTGTTGCGCTCTTTTTTGGAACTCTTTGGGTAAGTGTTCGATGAAATGTTGCATTTCATCCCAATGAGCCATGTCGTATCTTGCCAAAAGTGCTTGTGAATTGGCGATACGCCACTGATTTGCTGCTTGTGCTGCAACCCTTTTTCCCACCGCATCAAATTTGCGGCTCTCCTTGTCTGGAGGTGGTGCGTCGCCTGAGGTATGAGAGTTGGCTCTCTTACGAGCTGCCCCCACAACTACTGAGTCTGGCGTTAGTTGTGTTGTAATATATATTGGATCAGTGGGCGGTGGCTTATATTTTTTCTCCACCCTTGGAGTTACGGCTCTGCCTTTAACTGGATCCTGAAATATTTGATTTGAATGTCTTAGCATTCCTGGGAGTATGGGAAGGCTTTGATATTGGCTATGGGTGGAGGATAGGGTGTTAAAGAGAAAGTCATCCTCAATTGGTTCTGAATGTAAGGACACATTGTGGAACTCGGCTGCCCTTGCGACCACCTGTGTATAGGATGTACGGTCCTCAGGTGGTGACGGTTTTGTAGGATAAGAGTCTGGGCTATTGTCAGACACTGGAGCATCGTAGAGGTCCCATGCATCGGGATCGTCCTGACTCATCGTGGTATGAGCTGGTGAATGCATCAGTGGTGGAGTTGTTGCCGGTGATGCATGTATTGATGGTGGTGGAGACGGTGGTGGGGTTGTTTTCCTTGCCACCTTTGCCTGTGGTTGCTTGTCCTTTTGTTGAAAGGCAAGTTTCCTTTTTATTTTGATTGGGGGAAAGAGTAGTTATCTTCCCTGTGTCCTCATGAACATGAAGCCTTCTTTGTGTGTAGTCAGGCTCTGCAGATTGAAGCTCCTCTCCAAATCGATGTAATTGGGAGGTTAATCCTTGTTCCTCTGTATAGGAACTAGTTTTCGGCTCCGAGGCTGGCTGTTTCGGAACCGAAACCTTTTCGGAAGTCTTTTTAGGCTCCGAAGAAACTTTCTTTGTTCTCGGTGTGTCTCTGTGCCGAAATTCTTCGGTGCCGCTGTCTCTGTGCCGTCTTTTCTCGGAGCCGCCGTCTCGGCTCCGAGGTTGCTGTGTGGCGGTATCTCGACCGGAGTCGGATGACTTCGACACCAGCATGCCCTTTTTCGGTGCCTTGGATGGGTCACCTATTTTTCGGGTTAAGCCATGGCCTGTTGGCGGTGGCGTCCCCTGGGCTTTTGTAGACTTCTTGTGAGTCTTGATTTTCGACGTCTTACTCAC
This sequence comes from Pleurodeles waltl, assembly GCF_031143425.1. Lineage (NCBI taxonomy): Eukaryota > Metazoa > Chordata > Amphibia > Caudata > Salamandridae > Pleurodeles > Pleurodeles waltl. The sequence continues at coordinate 942,154,983 of NC_090440.1, read as the reverse complement.
GGTTTTGGTTGTTTCTTCAGCGTCGAGTTCTTCCGAATCCGACTCGCGGACGGAGAAAGTTTCTTCTTCCTCCTCGAAACGATCTTGACCTGTCGGCGTGGACGCCATTTGTAGTCTCCTGGCTCTTCGGTCTCTCAGTGTCTTCCTCGACCGAAACGTTCGACAGGCTTCACAAGTATCCTCCTTGTGCTCGGGGGACAAGCAGAAGTTACAGACCAGGTGGTGATCCGTATACGGATACTTGTGATGGCATTTTGGGCAGAAACGGAATGGGGTCCGTTCCATTAGCCTTAAAGTTGCACGTGGCCGGGCCGACCAGGCCCCGACGGGGGATCGAAAAAACCCCAAAGGGCCACCGGAGCTCTTCAAAATTCGGTGTCGATTTGTTCTAACTAACCCGATACCGAAGGCAAACAATACCGATGATTTTTTCCGAGATTCTAACTAACTTTCCGACCCGAAACACAGAGCGAAAAGGAACACGTCCGAACCCGATGGCGGAAAAAAAACAATCTAAGATGGAGTCGACGCCCATGCGCAATGGAACCGAAGTAGGAGTCCCTCGGTCTCGTGACTCGAAAACACTTCTTCGAAGAAAAACACCTTGTAACACTCCGAGCCCAACACCAGACGGCGGACTGTGCACAGCATGTGTATCTGCAGCTACACATGCCATCGAACATATATATATATATGTATATATATATATAGATATATATTAATTATATATATAAATAAACTCCAAACATCAAAATTTACCTTCTTGCCAAAATGATGGGAATGCTTTAGTTCACAGGGGAGCAGAAAGACTTTTGAGAGTCATATTGGAGGTGGAAGCTAGGTCTGATGTGTGAGCAGGCCAACCCCACACCTTGTAGCAATTAAAAAAACCAAAAAAAAACCTTGTGAATAGTGGGGTTTCTGCCTCTTCCACCAGGGCAGATTCAATCAATCAGGAGTTATAAAGCGCGGCTAATCACCTGATAGGGCATCTAGGTGCTTGCAGGTCTCCGAGGCTAATTCGAACAGCCAGGTCTTGAGGAACATTTGGAATTCCAGGACGGGAGGTGATGGTTCAGAGGTGCGTGGGGAGGCTGTTAGAGGTTTCTGCTGCGATGTGAAAGAAGAAGCACCCTTTACTTCTGTTTCAGTAGATGCGGGAGTATGGGCAAGTGGAAGGGAGGCAGAGCGTGGTCTTCAACGGTTGGTGGAAGTTCGGGCGGTGTTTAACCCCTTCGCTGCCAGGCCTTTTCCCCCTCAGGTGCCAGGGTTTTTTTTTGGCTATTTGGGGCAGGGCGCGCTTAGGCCCTTATAACTTTTTGTCCACATAAACTACCCACGCCAAATTTGCGTCCTCTTTTCCCAACATCCTAGGGATTCTAGAGGTACCCAGACTTTGTGGGTTCCCCTGAAGGAGACCAAGAAATTAGCCAAAAAGTTAACTTTTTTGTTGTTGTTTTTAATGGAAAAAAGGGCTGCATAAGAAGGCTTGTGTTTTTTCCCTGAAATTGACATCAACAAAGAGTTTGCATTGCTAAAATCACCAGCTTCCCAGCTTTCAGGAACAGGCAGACTTGAATCAGAAAACCCAATTTTTCAACATAAGTTTGGCATTTTACTGGGACATACCCCATTTTTATGATTTTAGTGCTTTCAGACTCCTTCCAGTCAGTGACAGAAATGGGTGTGAAACCAATGCTGGATCCCAGAAACCTAAACATTTCTGAAAAGTACACACAATTCTGAATTCAGCAATGGGTAATTTGTGTAGATCCTACAAGGGTTTCCTACAGACAATAACAACTGAAATAAAAAAATATTGAAATTGAGGTGAAAACAGCCATTCTCTACGTTTTACTTTTTCCTGCAATGTCAGATTTCTGAAAGCAATATACCATTACGTCTGCTGGACTCTTCTGGTTGCAGGGATATATAGGGCTTGTAGTTCATCAAGAACCCTAGGTAGCCAGAGCCAATATATGAGATGCACCTTGCAGTGGGTTTTCATTCTATACCGGGTATAAAGCAATTAATTTGCTGAAATATAAAGAGTCAAAAATAGGTATCAAGAAAACCTTTGTATTTCCAAAATAGATACAAGATAAGGTGTTAAGGAGCAGTGGTTATTTGCACATCTCTGAATTCTGGGGTGCCCATACTAGCATGTGAATCACAGGGCATTTCTCAAATAGAAGTCTTTTTTACACACTGTCTTATATTTGGAAGGAAATAATGTAGAGAAAGACAAGGGGCAATAACACTTGCTTTGCTATTCTATGTTCCCCCAAGTCTCCCGATAAAAATGGTACCTCACTTGTGTGGGTATGCCTAGTGCCCGCGACAGGAAATGCCCCAAAACACAAAGTGGACACATCACATTTTCTCAAAGAAAACAGGTGTTTTTTTGCAAAGTGCCTACCTGTGGATTTAGGCCTCTACCTCAGCCGCCACCTAGGGGAATTCAAGACGGGGTGACTTGTCGGGCTCTCACCAGGGTTCCTTACCCAGAATCCTTTGCAAACCTCAAAATGTGGCTAAAAAAAAAACACTTTTTCCTCACATTTCGGTGACAGAAAGTTCTGGAATCTGAGAGGAGCCATAAATTTCCACCCAGCGTTCCCCCAAGTCTCCCGATACAAATGGTACCTCACTTGTGTGGGTAGGCTTGTGCTTGCAACAGGAAATGCCCCAAAACACTATCTGGACACATCAAAATTATCAAATAGAAAAATACCTGTTTTTGCGGGCGGGGGAACCTGCATTTTTGGTCCTAGGCTCAGCAGCCATCTAGGGAAACCTACCAAACCCAGACATTTCTGAAAACTAGACACCCGAGGAAGTCAAGGGAGGTGTGACTTGTGTGGATCCCCCGATATTTTCTTACCCAGAATCCTCAGCAAACCTCAAATTTAGCTAAAAAAAACAAACAAAAAAATAATAATAATAATAATTCACATTTTTCCCCACATTTCTGTGTGGGATCACTGCACCGGGACAATTTCATACCACCCAACGTTCCAGTCAGTCTCCTGGTAAAAATAACTCACTTGTGTAGATGGGCCAAGTGCCTGTGACAGGGAAAAGCCAAAAACACGTCGAAATTGAGGGGGAACCAAAGTGGGTCCAAAAGGGCAGTTTGAAAAAAAACATTTTTAGGCTGACAAGTGCAGCAGAAATGTTATCGGTATAGATGAGACAACTCTGGGTGGTAGGAATTTTGTGGATTCCTGCAGATTCTGGAAGGTTCCATCACAAAAATGTGGGAAAAATGTGTGCTTTCCAGCAAAGTTGCAGGTTTGCAGGGCATTGTGGGTAAGGAAATGGTGTGGGGTGCATGTGAAGCACACAACCCTGGAATCAACTAGATGTTTCTTTTTCAGATGTGTCTAGGTCTTGTGTATTTTTCCACATGGCAGCGTCCCAAAGTTTTAAAAAAGTGCAGCCCTCACCATTCCAAATGGGACGATTTTGAGAGTTACCAAGCTCTCATGGCCCAAATGTGAAACAAAAACCAAAAATAATCAAATATCCTCTTGCTTGCCATGGGATAAGATGTTTTAATGTGCGGGGGAGAGCTGAAAGACTGTTAGCCCCTTCAGTTCAGGTGGGGGCATAACCAGGCCCATACTGGTTGGTATCCACCACCCCACTATTTTCTTTTATTTTTTTATTCCCTGGCATCTAGTAGACTTTCTGTCCCCCACGGGTGTGGATCGGGGGTAATTGCCCAATCTGCTGACTGGTGGGCAGAACAACTTTGGCCCCATTTATTTGGGGTGGGAGTATGGCCATACCCCCAACCTCTTATTTTGAAAAAAAAAAATCTTCTCTGGTGGGCTTTCTGCCCCCCTTGGCGGCAGATGGGCCTTCCAAAATAGGCCAATCTGCCCCCAAAGGGGGCAGTTATGGCCAACAGTAATGTTCCCCCATGGGGAGAGACTCTTGCCCAAGGGGCTGCCCCCTCCAAACAAAACACACATACACCAATCTATGGTGTCTAGAGGTTTCTGCCCCTTTGGGGGCAAAAAAGGCCTAAAAATATTTTGCCCGTGGGGTCGCTCACCAAACCTAAAAAAATAAAAAAATAAAATATTCCCTGGTGTCTAGTGGATTTCAATGCTCAGCAAGACATGAAAGGAGAGGAAAGGTCTTTCCTCTCCTTTCATGCCTCTCTGCCCCTCCACATGATCAGAGGAGAAAAGCTTTTGCATTTCTCCTTCGATCGGGCGCTGGAAGCTGAGCTTCCAGCACCGGGGGGGGAAGGCCTCTGACGTCATCAGATACCACGGGGGTTCACAGGGGGGCAGGGGTGGAAGGGGAAGCGATTCCCCTTCCATCTCTGCCCAGGGGAGGGGAGGTGCTCAGCTATCGCTCCCCCCGGGGGCCATAGCAGGACGAGCTGGTCTCGTCCTCGGCACCGAGGGCGAGACCAGCTCGTCCTAGGCACAGAAGCGGTTAATGTACACAGGTCCTTGCTTGTGTAGAGCGGTGGTTCGCAACCTCTTGACTCCTGAGGACCCCCACTGAATCACAACTGGAAGGCAGGGACCCCCCCCCCCCCAAGTAAATTGTACTATTTAAATTTGAAACAATAAAACAGTAATTCGCAAAAAATACACAAACAAGTACACACACCAAATACCTGACCAAGCAAAAATATAATTATTTTATATTTATTATTTTTTTTGTAATTAATGGGAAGGTTGGCGCTGCATCTTGGCAACCAACTTTTCAAAGTTTGGTTTCATTTAGGAAAGCTGAATCCTCTGGTGAGACTCTACATTTCCGAAGCGATTTCTTTTTTTTTTTTTTTTTTTGGTACGGAAGATTTGAGAAAATGTTTTCACATAAATATATGGTGGAGAACAAAGTAAAACCCTAAGGACCTCTCATCTCTCCATAGCCTCTATGTCACATGTAACTCATTTGTCTGGTTTTAAAGCACCTCTCACACCAGTGTAGGGTGTCAGAGCACTTTACATAGGACTACAATGCGTAGGATTCATGTTATTCACACTGGTAGGCATTTTCTAAGAGTGCTTGGTCAGGTGAAACACAAACTCAGGATTTAGAACATAACACAGTGCTTAGCGTTGACTTTGATAGGAAGAATGCATTTCTATGCAAGCAAACCCTTTTTAGCAGCATAAGGATAATGAAACACTGGGGGAAAAAACAACTTTCTAATTTGTGCAATGCAGTTGATGGCAGTTCATAGCTCACTGTGCTAGGTTACGACTGTAATTTATGAACTGCACCATAACAAAAGAATCTCTGCGACAAAACCAGTAACCCACTGTACTATGCACATAAAATACTATTCTTTGCATGATAAACGTTCTTTGCAGCAGGCATATTAACCATCTGCATGCCCTTAGATGAGTCAAAATGAAAATGTCACTTACCCAGTGTACATCTGTTCGTGGCATCAGTCGCTGTAGATTCGCATGTTTTGCATAGCTCGCCATCTGGTGTTGGGCCGGAGTGTTACAAGTTGTTTGTCTTCGAAGAAGTCTTTCGAGTCACGGGACCGAGTGACTCCTCCTTTTGTCTCCATTGCGCATGGGCGTCGACTCCATCTTCGATTGTTTTCCCCCCGCAGAGGGTGAGGTAGGAGTTGAATTGTAGTAATAGTGCCCATGCAATGGAGTGACTAAGTATGTACTTATTTAAGGTTGAAATTATATATATACAAATAGTTGAAGGTAACTTCCGAACTGCTACAGGCTCCCGGGGAGGCGGGTGGGCACATGCGAATCTACAGCGACTGATGCCACGAACAGATGTACACTGGGTAAGTGACATTTTCAGTTCGATGGCATCTGTCGCTGTAGATACGCATGTTTTGCATAGACTAGTAAGCAGTTATCTCCCCAAAAGCGGTGGCTCAGCCTGTAGGAGTGGAAGTAGTCTGAAACAATGTTCTTAATACGGCTTGACCTACTGTGGCTTGTTGTGCGGATAACACGTCTACACAGTAGTGCTTGGTGAATGTGTGAGGCGTAGACCATGTGGCTGCCTTACATATTTCTTGCATTGGGATGTTTCCTAGAAAGGCCATGGTAGCACCTTTCTTTCTGGTTGAGTGTGCCCTTGGTGTAATGGGCAGCTGTCGTTTAGCTTTAAGGTAGCAGATTTGGATGCATTTAACTATCCATCTGGCTATACCTTGTTTTGATATTGGGTTTCCTGCATGAGGTTTTTGAAATGCAATAAATAGTTGTTTAGTCTTTCTGATGTTCTTTGTTCTGTCAATGTAATACATTAATGCTCTTTTGACATCTAATGTATGTAGTGCCCTCTCAGCTACGGCTGTGGAAAGAACACTGGAAGTTCCACTGTTTGATTTAGATGGAACGGTGAAATAACCTTTGGTAAAAATTTAGGATTAGTCCTTAGGACGACCTTATTCTTGTGTAGTTGTATAAAAGGTTCTTGTATTGTAAACGCCTGAATCTCGCTTACTCTTCTTAGGGAAGTAATGGCGATGAGAAATGCAACCTTCCAGGTTAGGAACTGTATTTCGCAGGAGTGCATGGGTTCAAAAGGTGGACCCATAAGTCTAGTTAGGACAACATTTAGGTTCCATGAAGGAACAGGTGGTGTTCTTGGTGGTATAATTCTCTTAAGGCCCTCCATGAATGCTTTAATGACTGGTATCCTATATAGGGAAGTTGAATAGGTAGTCTGCAGGTATGCAGATATAGCTGCAAGGTGTATTTTAATGGAAGAGAAAGCCAGGTTAGATTTTTATAAGTGAAGCAAGTAACCCACTACATGTTGTGGAGTCGTGTGTAATGGTTGGATTTGATTAATATGGCAGTAGCAAACAAACCTCTTCCATTTACTTGCATAGCAGTGCCTGGTGGATGGCCTTCTGGCTTGCTTTATGACTTCCATACATTCTTGGGTAAGTTGTAAGTGCCCGAATTCTAGGATTTCAGGAGCCAAATTGCTAGATTCAGCGATGCTGGATCTGGGTGTCTGATCTTTTGGTTGTGTTGTGTCAATAGATCTGGCCTGTTGGGCAATTTGATGTGGGGTACTACTGATAGGTCTAGCAGCGTTGTGTACCAGGGTTGCCTTGCCCAAGTTGGTGCTATTAAAATGAGTTTGAGTTTGTTTTGACTGAGTTTGTTTACCCGATAAGGAAGGAGAGGGAGAGGAGGAAAAGCGTAAGCAAATATCCCTGACCAGTTCATCCATAGGGCATTGCCTTGGGACTGCTTGTGTGGGTATCTGGATGCGAAGTTTTGGCATTTTGCGTTCTTCTTCGTCGCAAACAAGTCTATTTGAGGTGTTCCCCAGAGTTTGAAATAGGTGTTCAGAATTTGGGGGTGAATTTCCCATTCGTGGACCTGTTGGTGATCTCGGGAGAGAGATTGTCTGCGAGTTGATTCTGAATCCCTGGTATAAATTGTGCTATTAGGCGAATTTGGTTGTGAATTGCCCAACGCCAAATTTTTTGTGCTAGCAGGCTTAACTGCGTGGAGTGTGTCCCCCCTTGTTTGTTTAGATAATACATTGTTGTCATGTTGTCTGTTTTGACGAGAATGTATTTGTGAACTATTATTGGTTGGAAAGCTTTTAGTGCTTGAAAAACTGCTAGCAGTTCTAGGTGATTTATATGCAGTTTTGTTTGATGTACGTTCCATTGTCCTTGTATGCTGTGTTGATCGAGGTGTGCTCCCCACCCTGTCATGGAAGCATCTGTTGTTATTACGTATTGTGGCACTGGGTCTTGGAAAGGCCGCCCTTTGTTTAAATTTATGTTGTTCCACCATAGAAGCGAGAGGTAAGTTTGGCGGTCTATTAACACCAGATCTAGAAGATGACCCTGTGCTTGTGACCACTGTGATGCTAGGCACTGTTGTAAGGGCCTCATGTGTAGTCTTGCGTTTGGGACAATGGCTATGCATGAAGACATCATGCCTAGGAGTTGTAATAACATCTTTGCTTGTATCTTTTGTGTTGGATACATGCGTTGTATGATGTTGTTGAAATTTTGAATTCTTTGGGGACTTGGAGTGGCTACTCCTTTTGTTGAGTCTATTATGGCTCCTAGGTATTGTTGTACCTTGCACGGCAGAATGTTGGATTTCGTGAAGTTGACGGTGAACCCTAGTTTGAAGAGGGTTTGTATGATCTGATTTGTGTGGTTTGAGCACTCTATTAACGAATGGGCCTTGATTAGCCAGTCGTCTAGATATGGGAACACATGTACTTGCTGCCTTCTGATGTGTGCAGCGACTACTGCTAGACATTTGGTAAAGACTCTTGGTGCGGTTGTTCATCCGAAAGGCAATACCTTGAATTGGTAATGTATTCCTTTGAATACAAACCTTAGGTATTTCCTGTGCGATGGGTGTATTGGTATATGGAAATACGCGTCTTTGAGGTCTAAAGTTGTCATGTAGTCGTGTAGTTTTAGCAATGGTAACACTTCTTGTAGTGTGACCATGTGAAAGTGGTCTGATTTGATGAATGTGTTTACTATTCTGAGGTCTAGGATTGGTCTCAGCGTTTTGTCCTTCTTTGGTATCAGAAAGTACAGTGAGTAAACTCCTGTGTTTATTTGTGTGTTTGGTACTAATTCGATTGCATTCTTCTGCAATAGTGCCTGCACTTCTATCTCCAGGAGATTGGAATGATGTTTTGTCAAATTTTGTGCTTTTGGTGGTATGTTTGGAGGGAATTGTAGAAATTCTATGCAATAACCATGTTGGATAATTGCTAGAACCCAAGTGTCTGTAGTGATTTCCTCCCATGCTTTGTAATAATGACCTATTCTTCCCCCCACTGGTGTTGTGTGGAGGGGGTGAGTGACATGTGAGTCACTGCTTAGTAGTAGGGGTTTTGGGGCTTTGAAATTTTCCCCTATTCCTAGGGAATTGCCCTCCTCTATATTGTCCCCGAAAACCTCCTCTGTACTGTCCCTGGTAACTGGACGGTGTTGCCTGTGAGGTGCTGGCTTGTGTGCCCTGACCCCGAAACCCCCCTCTAAAGGGTGTTTTACGGAATGTGCTGTAATTCCCTCTGCTCTGCGGGGAGTAGAGTGCGCCCATGGCTTTAGCAGTGTCCGTGTCCTTTTTGAGTTTCTCAATCGCTGTGTCCACTTCTGGACCGAACAGTTCTTTTTCGTTAAAAGGCATATTGAGAACTGCTTGCTGAATCTCTGGTTTAAATCCAGACGTTCGTAGCCATGCATGCCTTCTGATAGTTACAGATGTATTAATTGTCCGTGCAGCTGTATCTGCAGCATCCATGGAGGAGCGTATTTGGTTGTTTGAAATGTTCTGTCCCTCCTCAACCACTTGTTTTGCCCTCTTTTGTAGGTCCTTGGGCAGATGTTCAATGAGATGTTGCATCTCATCCCAATGGGCTCTGTCATAGCGCGCAAGTAGTGCCTGAGAGTTAGCGATGCGCCACTGGTTTGCAGCTTGTGCTGCGACTCTCTTACCAGCTGCATCGAACTTGCGGCTTTCTTTATCTGGGGGTGGTGCATCTCCAGATGTGTGGGAGTTGGCCCTTTTCCTATAGCTCCTACAACGACAGAGTCTGGTGGCAGCTGTGTAGTGATGAAAACCGGGTCTGTAGGAGGCGCCTTATACTTTTTTTCCACTCTTGGTGTGATTGCCCTACTTTTGACCGGCTCCTTAAAGATTTCTTTTGCGTGCCGGAGCATACCAGGGAGCATAGGCAGGCTTTGGTAGGAGCTGTGGGTGGAGGAGAGGGTGTTGAATACAAAGTCATCCTCGACCTGTTCTGAGTGGAGGCTTACATTGTGAAATTGTGCTGCTCTAGCCACCACTTGAGAATACGCAGTGCTGTCCTCTGGTGGAGATGGCTTCGTAGGGTATGCCTCCGGGCTGTTATCTGACACTGGGGCGTCGTATAAGTCCCATGCGTCCTGATCTTGGTCACCCTGGCTCATGGTGGTGTGAGCTGGGGAATGTGATGGAGTTTGTGCTGGTGAGACGTTAAGTACAGGTGGAGGAGAGGGTGGTGGAGTAACCTTTTTCACCACCTTTGTTTGTGGTGTTTGTTCAGTTTGGAACTCCAATCTTCTCTTTCTTCTAATAGGGGGAAGGGTGCTTATTTTTCCTGTCCCCTCCTGTATGAAAATACGCTTTTGCGTATGGTCTACATCAGTTGATTGTAGCTCTTCCTCAAACCTATGCTTTCGCATTTGGGAGGATAGCGATTGCTCTTCTGTATAAGAGCCTGAAACTGGGTCGGTTGCAGTTTGTTTTGGCACCGAAACCCTGTCTGCATCTTTTTTCGGCTCCGAGGTGACTTTTTTCTTTTTCGGGGCCGAAACCTCTCGGCGTCGATCTTCGTCGGTGCCGCTGTCTCGGCGTCGAGCCGTGTCTACACCGGTATCTCGGTGTCGATGCTTGTCTCCAGCACTTTCTCGGTCCCGAGAAGGCTGCGTGCCGGTGTCTCGACCGGAGTCGGACGATCTCGGCACTGTTTGGGCCTTTTTCGGTGCCGACGGTCGGTCACCGAATTTATGGGTCGAGCCATGGCCTGGTGGCAGTGGCGTCCCCTGGGCCTTGTAAATCTTCTTCTGAGTGGTTTTCGACGTCTTACTCACGGTTTGTGTATCGTCGAATCCTTCGGAGTCCGATTCGTGGATCGAAAAGGTTCCTTCCTCTTCTTGTTCCTCGAACTCTCGGTGGGCTGTCGGCGCGGACGCCATCTGAAGTCTTCTGGCTCGACGGTCTCGGAGTGTTTTTCGGGACCGGAACGCACGACAGGCCTCGCAGGTGTCTTCACTGTGCTCAGGTGACAGGCACAGGTTACAGACCAAGTGTTGGTCTGTATAGGGGTATTTATTGTGGCATTTGGGACAGAAGCGGAACGGGGTCCGTTCCATCGGCGTTCTTCTGCACGCGGTCGGGCCGACCAGGCCCCGACGGGGGATCGAAAAACTACCCCGAAGGGCACCGGAGCTCTTCGATCTTTCGACGCGGTGTTGAATCTAACTACGCCGATCCCGAACGCAACAATACCGACGAAAATCTTCCGAAATTAGCTATCTTTCCGTTCCGAAACTCGGAGCGACCGGAACACGTCCGAACCCGATGGCGGAAAAAAAACAATCGAAGATGGAGTCGACGCCCATGCGCAATGGAGACAAAAGGAGGAGTCACTCGGTCCCGTGACTCGAAAGACTTCTTCGAAGACAAACAACTTGTAACACTCCGGCCCAACACCAGATGGCGAGCTATGCAAAACATGCGTATCTACAGCGACAGATGCCATCGAACCAGCAAAACTCCCATCTCTCTCTCTAGCAAGTACATTAATCACCAGTATTATCGTCACGCTTTTATTTTTGCCCAAAAGCTGCTGGATGTACGGAAATTTGCAGTGTTTTTAAAACTGCTGCACGAATGAGGCATAAATATAAAAATAAAAAAAATGCATGTTTCTGTCCACCTCCCACACCCATCCCTGGGGCAGGTTGGAGGTAAAAACAGACTTTTAGGCCCAGTGAAAGGGGGGTGACCAGTACCTCATTGCCTAGGGTTTAAAGGGGGGCCTCCAAATATCATCCCTAGTAGACTAGTGGGCTTTTTTTGCCTCCTACCTGCCCTCAATTGGGGGGCGAGGGGGGGTTGGTGGCAGAAGGACTGATGGGGGTCATTTGAGTAGATGGGGGGCTAGGACCACCTACCCACATTCCACCCAAAAAAAAAAATGTGGTGTCTAAGGGGGCTTTCTGCCCTCCCCTATCCTCTAGGGGCAGATCAGAGATAGCACCAGAGGGATTGCCTGTCTTGTGTGCGAGGGCGACTTGGAGGCATCCTCAGCACACAAGCACTGGTGTGGAGGATGGCACGGAGCCATCCTCCACACCAAACATATTAAAGAAAGCCATGAATCAAAGGCTGCCTTTCACCCATAATAGGACACTTAAAAACTTCATGTAGATAGTTATGCCCTTCGGCCTATGTAATGCACCAGATATATTATATCTTTCAAAGACTAATTAAACATGTTGAATCAATATATGGTTGGTACTTCGATAATATATAACAATATAGTCTCAAGCACTAGAACGACATAGGCAAGGTTATCACAATGAAATCCAGGTTACACCACCATCTGTTGTGTAAGCAGAAGAAAAGTGAATATGAAAATAGCTAGGTTTTCACCTCTCTCGCAGAGATATCTTAAGGGAGCCTAAGAGGAGATCAGCCATTATAGATTGACAATCTCTAACTTCTGATAGAGAGACAATGTTTTCACAGCCTGATAATTTCTATTGCCAGTTTGTAGACGTAACAGCCCAGAAAACATGTCACATCACAGAAACTTAGAAGAAAGTCGGACTGAAAAAAGAATTTAAATTGGACATAGTAAGCAGAAAAAGAGATCAAAGAAAGTAATTCACTAAAGCTCTAAACCTTCGACATCCAGGTTCCTCTAAAATGTTGTAACAGATGTCTGATAAGGAAGAAGAGGTGGTAGTGCTACAACGGAAGACTGATGATGGGCTGGAATATCTGATATGTTATTCATCACATACTTTATCATGCTGTAAAGAGAATTATTCCGTTCTGGAGAAGGAGCTGTAGGCCATCATATGTAGGACATTTCTTAGGTTTTTTTGGGTGGTTTGAGGCTAGGACACATCGTACAAATTTGCAATTCTGAGAAACTGCAATTTCGGAACAGTTACATTCAGACCCCGATTGGAGAAGGTGGGGGGATTCAGTCAGAGGGGTCAATGAGCAGGCAGGGGCTAGTGAGACTAAATCTTTGAGGGGAAGGGAGAATAGGGGTCTTTTGTCTTAGGTGTCCTAAGGTTTAACCCACTTTGGAGATGCTAACTGGGCAGGTACACCCCTACCACATGAACTCTGAGTAAGGGTGAGCAGTTCAAGGCATTCCCATAGAGGTAGTACAGGGAGTGCAGAATTATTAGGCAAGTTGTATTTTTGAGGATTAATTTTATTATTGAACAACAACCATGTTCTCAATGAACCCAAAAAACTCATTAATATCAAAGCTGAATATTTTTGGAAGTAGTTTTTAGTTTGTTTTTAGTTTTAGCTATGTTAGGGGGATATCTGTGTGTGCAGGTGACTATTACTGTGCATAATTATTAGGCAACTTAACAAAAAAAAATATATACCCATTTCAATTATTTATTATTACCAGTGAAACCAATATAACATCTCAACATTCACAAATATACATTTCTGACATTCAAAAACAAAACAAAAACAAATCAGTGACCAATATAGCCACCTTTCTTTGCAAGGACACTCAAAAGCCTGCCATCCATGGATTCTGTCAGTGTTTTGATCTGTTCACCATCAACATTGCGTGCAGCAGCAACCACAGCCTCCCAGACACTGTTCAGAGAGGTGTACTGTTTTCCCTCCTTGTAAATCTCACATTTGATGATGGACCACAGGTTCTCAATGGGGTTCAGATCAGGTGAACAAGGAGGCCATGTCATTAGATTTCCTTCTTTTATACCCTTTCTTGCCAGCCACGCTGTGGAGTACTTGGACGCGTGTGATGGAGCATTGTCCTGCATGAAAACCATGTTTTTCTTGAAGGATGCAGACTTCTTCCTGTACCACTGCTTGAAGAAGGTGTCTTCCAGGAACTGGCAGTAGGATTGGGAGTTGAGCTTGACTCCATCCTCAACCCGAAAAGGCCCCACAAGCTCATCTTTGATGATACCAGCCCAAACCAGTACTCCACCTCCACCTTGCTGGCGTCTGAGTCGGACTGGAGCTCTCTGCCCTTTACCAATCCAGCCACGGGCCCATCCATCTGGCCCATCAAGACTCACTCTCATTTCATCAGTCCATAAAACCTTAGAAAAATCAGTCTTGAGATATTTCTTGGCCCAGTCTTGACGTTTCAGCTTGTGTGTCTTGTTCAGTGGTGGTCGTCTTTCAGCCTTTCTTACCTTGGCCATGTCTCTGAGTATTGCACACCTTGTGCTTTTGGGCACTCCAGTGATGTTGCAGCTCTGAAATATGGCCAAACTGGTGGCAAGTGGCATCGTGGCAGCTGCACGCTTGACTTTTCTCAGTTCATGGGCAGTTATTTTGCGCCTTGGTTTTTCCACACGCTTCTTGCGACCCTGTTGACTATTTTGAATGAAACGCTTGATTGTTCGATGATCACGCTTCAGAAGCTTTGCAATTTTAAGAGTGCTGCATCCCTCTGCAAGATATCTCACTATTTTTGACTTTTCTGAGCCTGTCAAGTCCTTCTTTTGACCCATTTTGCCAAAGGAAAGGAAGTTGCCTAATAATTATGCACACCTGATATAGGGTGTTGATGTCATTAGACCACACCCCTTCTCATTACAGAGATGCACATCACCTAATATGCTTAATTGGTAGTAGGCTTTCGAGCCTATACAGCTTGGAGTAAGACAACATGCATAAAGAGGATGATGTGGTCAAAATACTAATTTGCCTAATAATTCTGCACTCCCTGTATGGGTGTGCTAGAGACTCAAGAACTAAAGCAAACAACAGACACAAGAAGTAATGTCCAGCGCAGTGCTTGCCTTTTAAGAAAAAGAGGAGTAGTTTAATAAGATCACAACTCAATACTATGCATAAGGACTATGTAGCATTACATGGAAGTGATGCTAATGGGTTACCACATAGAGAGATGTTTATTTAAGCACAGGGGCAGACTCACTATGGCGAAATGGAGCAGATTCCAGAGTGATGTGACCTGAAGTTCAGTACATAGGCTTTGGCTTGGCAGTTCTTGTAAGTGGGTTGCAATAACCTCAACAAAGTACACCAGAATCTGGTATTAAAGTTCAGTCAGGGTTCTGTTCAGGCATTAACGTTAACTCGAGTTATCCAAGCACAGGAGAAGCCTTCATCCACAAAGTATCAGCACTCTTGGTGGCAAGGTCAGACTCTCCTCTCCACGGCAGGTAGACAGAAGCTGCAACGGCAGGGGTAAATTGAAGTCAATGGTCCAGCACCAACAACTGGATTCCTTCCTCCTGTCCATGGGGCAGGGTCATAGTCCTCAAGGTGCAGCAAAGGCAGGGTGGCCCCGGATCCTCTGGTGTTCCTGTGTATCATCGGATAGAGTGGGCACACTGGTTTGTCACAAGTTCACGTTGATTCATCTTTGGCAAACGCTGGTCATCTCTGGGAATACTCCCACCACAGTCTACCTCTCTAAACTAGGAGGCTGGGCATTTACTTTCTCAGGAAGAGCTCCTGTGGGGGATTGTCTGTGCTGAATGTTAGACAAGAAGACCTGTAGGCATCGTCCTCTTACTGACTGTTCAATACTACGGATTCAAAAACATTATGCTGACACCACAGTTGAGATAACATATCTGAACTGACTTTTGGTTGACCACAGTATACTTTTAGCACCCTTCCTGCCCGCAAAGCCAGACCCTTGGTTTCGCAGTGAATTTCTAACCCGACCTCAACACACAAGATGTTTGTGCGTTCTAGGCTCACTGGGATATCAGTCACACAGGTAGTCTGGTTACTTATGACATGGGTGCATGTCAGTTTACCAAGCAGGAGACACACTCACCCCAAAAGTCACTAAGCTTATTTGGCATATGTTTTTCTTTAAGCTCGATTTTCATATCCCATACATTCCTGGATTACAAAACTTGCTTGCATACTTGTAAGTGAAAATGTACCAAAGTGTAATTTGAATCAACACTTATTACAAAACTAACGTAATAGGGTGGTCCATTCCTTTTTTCCAAAACGCTTGAGAAGCCCAGGCTCAGTTGGACCCTTAAGTACTGCAAGACCTCCAGTTTCAGACACCTCTGGTCCTTGGACATCATCTCTATTTTCCATCTAGACACTGTTCAGTCCAACAAAAGTCTTACAGTAGGAGGATTAACGTGCTATTGCAGAACATAATGGAGTGAACATCACATTCAACCTAATTCTTCATTCCTTTTGCTGGCCAACTGTACATCAAGATGTTGAGGTATATGCACATATAAGCCCAATTTGTGCTCAAGGAAAGGCTAAACAAATGGTGTTTGGATATTTGCAAATATTACCATTGGCTCCTCACCCCTGGCACACCATAGCTAAAGATTTCATTGTTAATAAGCCTCCCTTCTGATGGCTAATGTGTGATTCATAGTTATCTTTTCTAAGATGGAACACTTTTTATCATTTAAGACAAAACACTGCTCTCAAGCACCTGAAGGATTCATCATTGATGTTTTAGTCTTAATGGTTTGCATCACATGATTATTTCTAATAAGAGCTGGAGTATGCCCCCAATTTCTGGTAGCATTTGTTTATATCACTGAAGAGACACCGATCGTACTCAGACTTTCAACCTCAACCCAATGGGCAGACCAAAACGGTAAAAAATGGCCTAGAACAGTTTACTACAATGTTTCAGTAATGCTACCCAATTCAAATGGTTCAAACACCTACGAATTAGGATAATTTACCTATAGCACCACTCATTCTTCGATAAAGGGTTCATCCTTCTTTAATCTGTTAAGATTCCATCTTCGTATGGGACCTTCCTCTCTATTAATCAATTCTCTGGTTCCAGTTGCTTCTGACTTTTTCCAAGTATCTGCTGAAGAAAAAAAAAAAAAACTACAGCCAAGAATGTCAGAGGCTCAACAATCCACAAAGGCTACAGCCGATTCAGCCACCAGGCCTGCACAAACCTTGCAACAAGGAGATAAGGAATAGTTATTCTCAGGATGTCTACCCACTCATCATCTTTTCAGGTACAAACATGTTTCCCATGTTTCTTGGAACCCTATGCTACTAACAAATGTATCAATCCAGTGGCATTTCGATAACTAAATCCTTGACCATCCATCCAACTTTTCAAAATGACAATATCTTGTGCATCCATTTTATTATTGATGACCTCTCCTGTTCCGGTAGGTAATCAAATAAAGAGGAGAGCTTAGTGAACTGCAATTTTTGTTTTTGGTTCACTGGAAAAAAAACAATATCCACAAAGCATACACTCCTATGCATCTGCCCTATCAATCACGTCTTACACACCTTTCTCTGACAACCTGGAGTCTCGGAGAGGGAATAAAGTGTTGTGCCTGCACAGTGATGCAAGGGGACGCACAATGTTTCTGGCTGTCTCCCCTGAATGGCTACTGTGGTGCTTGGCTACTGAGGGCAGGAAATGTTGGCATGTTCAGACTGTGCTTCTCCGCACCAACCTTGGATGTGCTTATCTGCAGCAACCTTGGAAGGTGGCAGGAATCTTCTTTTGAGGTGCTCTGGGTTTTATATGAGGGAAAGTCTAGTAGAAAAAACTAAATTGGCCACCTTTACTGTGTTTAAAAAGCAAGTTTACTAATTCAAGAAAGTACCTTTCATTTTCCATCCCACCACTATACAAGGAGATCAAAGTAGTACTCAGTCAAAACATTGAGTGTTTATTCAAAGGTGTCATTGCCCTTGTTTAACTTTTTGTCCCTAGCATCTTTTTGGAGCTTCGAATTGTTTTTTGGAGTGTGTTTCCCTTTAGCCCAGTTTACTATTGTGCCTGCTGAAGCCCAAAGTCCTTCGAGCCCCTTCTTCAGCTCCATTACGCCCTGATTTTTGTTATTTCCTTCCATCGAGCTTTCTCCTCCAGTTCTGTGGCCATTCATTGCACCTGTCCGTTGGAGTACTGTCAGGACAAAGGAAGCTGTGGTAACCAGAAAGGATCACCCTGATCTTGAAGAAGCCAAATCACGGGCTGTAAAGTCCACAACGTGCAAAAAACAACCTTCATCCTTCCCACAAGGAACTGTCAGACACACTCTATGACAAATACAAAGGTGGGAGAAACAGGGGAAAGATGGATGGTCAGCAACAGCTGGAGAGGCCAAAGGGAAAGCCTAAGAGCGGAAATAAGATCAGCATGTTAAGAGTGAAGAAATAGAAAGGGGCTAGGAAAGGGCAAGGCAGGATGTCCAACAGAGTGCTAGAAGGTAAATGCTGCAGGAACATGAAAAAGGAAAAATAGCTTTCTGACATGAAGAGTGGGATGATATACTCATCCAATAAGAAGCCTGGTAAAACCAAAATGTTCCTGGGGGGATAGAAGAATAAACAAAAAACAGAGAATCCCAAGGTGGAAACTAAAAAGGACACAAGAAAGGACAAATAATCCAAATCATTAGCAAGGTAGAGACCATAAACACATTCTTAACTGAATGTCAAATTACTGCCTTAAATGAATCTGCAACAGCTAAAAATGTCTGTAGGAAGACAACAAAAAAAGGTTAGATCACACAAAGACTTACAACCACAACAAACATAATATTCCACAACATGTGAATATAGACTATGTTCATGCTCCCTAAGACAATCTTTAAAAATCAGAGCAGCCAATGCTTTATCTGTTCTGCAAATCAACATTCAAATGGCTGGCATACTGCATAGGATATATATAGTCACAGAAGGATTGCTTGTTCTCCATTATAATGGATACAGCAAGCCTATTATCCTTGTTTTGTCTTGAGGGAAAAACCTGGAGGACTTAATGTGATTAGATAATACCGAAAAGTTCAAACAATAGTATTGGTAATCAGGCACTATTAAATGTTTGATGCATTCAGTATGCCACACACTCAGGCAGTAAAGTAAGCAGCAGACTAAATGCCAATAATGCTACCATGAAGAACGCATAATAAAAAAAAAAGGCAATATTTGGGTTAACTATCAGAACGTAAAAAGCTCATTAGCCAGCACTGTTGACTGGGATGAAGTTATGTAAACTGTAATACACTAAAATGTGATAGCAATTCTTACTGAGGAACGACCTTTTTCCTGCAGAACATGAGCAGCTAGAACGTTCTGACCTGTCAAAGAGAAGTATATAATGGAGGAAAAACAGCTACTAGCTGAAAAAGATTACTTATACTTACCACCTACCAGAGTGATGCTTACCTACGATCATAATCAATACACTAAAATCTCAAAGTTGAACTAACATAGGCAAGACATCTGTAACAAACTAATGTGATACAATGAAGATTCTCAAGCGTTGACCATTTGGTGCGTTGGTCGAGAAAATACTTTCTCACAAAAAACAAAAACCCATGAGGTCCTTCAGTTACACCGTCAAATCTTCCATTTCACTTGCAAATAAACGTCAACTTTAGCAAATGTGTTTATTAATGCCCGCGTTATACATACTTCAGTGAAAAAAATATAATAAAGCATTTTTGGTTGATAAACCTTGCATGTGCTAAGCCACAACACCATCAACAGTCATCTGCAGAGAACTCTCAAAGGCAGTCACACCGTTAGGTTATATAGATTTGTTTTTTATATATACAAACATATCATACAGTGGCACTTATGTACTCAAGTGGTCCAGCAGATTTTGGACAGACAGATGTCATCCAAGAAAGGTGTTTCACTTAAAACAGTTGCTGAGGGACTTGAGCTTCTCAACACTCATGCACGCAGTTTCATTTTGAGTCTATGTATAAACTGCCAAAATGAGTGTCTAGGACGTGGACTACTAACTGTGCTTGAAAGGTGCAAAGAATCGGAAGGTTGAGGGCAAAGCAACCTTAGTAGGCTGTTTAATGTGAAGTCCGTACCATTTTCACAACAGGGAATGAGGGAAGGCAATGTTAAAGCATAACGTGTGAGAAAATACATCAGAACTAAACATCTACCAGGTTTTGAAACATTGAGAAGGGAAATGAGGCACAACAATTCATTTTGCAAAATCTGTAAATACTGGAAATCACTGTAAATAAAACAGCAAAAATTTAACCCAATTTTAGGCCATCTTCTGCGTAAGCATTTCCAGATAGAGTAGTTCAAGTAATTATTAATTTCTCAGAAGGCCATTATTACTCAACTACATTTTTGGTCATCCATCCAAGCAAGGCAGCTGGAATTAGGTCTTGCAAATGACTGTTCTGTAAAGATACAAGTCGGTACAGAAATACGTTCACTGCTGTCCTAACAAATCAGTAATCCAGTTCCCACAACAAGGTCCCAAAACTTTCCTCCAGGGCACACAGCTGTAAAGATTCACAGCATTGGTGCCTTTACTTGGTTCAGAGAAGTACAAAGAATAGACTTGAACTAACATCTAGCCCACAGCACGATTGAGTCCCAAACCACACACGTTATTCGCCACAGAAGAGCACAGTTCTTCCAGTTGTAATAGAGTTCCTGCATACCCTGTTGTGATGGCTCACACCACTCGAGAGGTTCAAATTGAGACTTCTTGGAATGTCGTGTTCTACTGAAATTGTAAACAGTCAGGGCAATGTGTCTGAGGTTCAAAAAATACACATTTCCTTTAAAGGCGATGGGGTAAAATGCAAGCACAACATCCACATGAATCAATTTAAAGGTTCTGGAATTGTTGAAAGGTGCTCATAGGCACGGCTTATAATCTTCACAGGAACACTAGTGCAGTTTTTAAACCCAAGTCAAACGACGTGTAAAAACAGGTCATAAGAGAAAGTCTGAGGCAAATTTATACTCTTCTCTCCAAATGTTCAGATCGCTTCAGCTGAATGACCAAGGATGCAGAAAGAGCCACAGATGTTGAAAGTGTAGTGAGTTTTTCCACTAGAGCCAGCACCAGAACAGCAGCTATTCCATTTTGGACTCTGTACACACGAGGTCTCTGCCTTTGGATTAAAGTTGGCAATGGGACTTTTTAAACTTAAACTGCATTGGCAGGCGTACCATTCTGAGTCACTGCATTCAGGTTTGGGGTACTTGCTTGATGACTGAAGGTTCTATGGGAGGCAACACCAACTTCAAATACCTCATGAATAGCCTTGCGGAAACAGTGAAAGTTGTAGTCTATCAAACCTATACAAAGATGAAAAACAATAAGTTATGAGAAATAAGATTGAGAACGCATTATAAGTTAAAGAGAATGACATTTTGAAAGCCATTAATATTCTCAATATAAATATGCCACTAGGTATTTCATGGTTAGATTTAATTTCCACAATTGTTGTTTAAACAGTTTGGGCAGTCATATGATACGTAAGTTATGGGCGCTCCAAGGAGAACAAAGGGTAACAAAGTAATTAATTGAATAAGCTTCAATAGCCTGGACCTGGGGGAACAATAATTGCTGCGAGCACGTAGGGCAGTTGGTTTTAACCTGTGGCCCGGGAACACCCCGGAGGTCAACGAAGCCTACTCGGGGGCTACACAACTGCTAAGAAAATTAAGTTTTAAAAGATTAATAAACTATATATAAAGAAGCTAAATGTACAATAGAACATTTTAAAACATTATGTAAATGTGAAGACATCAGAAAATGGAAGCTAAAAATGAAGTAAGAAGGGCGTGGCCAAGTCAGACAAAATTCAGTTATGATCCTGAGCTCCCTGCATGGCCTCGATACAGCCTTTGTTTTTTTAGTTTGACACCACTGCCCGTTCCTGTATTCTGAGGACCCTGCCTCCCCCAACCACAACCCTCTGTCCCCCTTGTCCACCCCCCTCCACGCCCCCCCCAACCCAACTAAACCAAGTCAGCACCTTTATCAAACCACCCATCCGGCGTGCTCAACTTAAAGACTACTGGAAATCAGGGGCCTAGACTAGGAGGGAAGCCATCGGCGGTGGTGGTGGTGGTGGCCTATATAACGTGGCGCAACTTTGAGGACAGCACCCACCCGGCCACTCACTGGATGCAGAGCAGGCATGGTGGGGCCTCAATTCAACAGTGCCACTTGCGGTGGATATTGAGTTCACTGGTCCGGGGTGCACCCCAGAACAGACGGCATTGTTAATTGAACTCCAGGGGTGCAAAGTGTCTGGGTCAATAAGGCTCAGGTTGCTACCCCTTGGCTGCTCGGCAACATCGCTTCAGGACTTCGCTGGAGACTATGGGGAGCAGACACTGCTGGGTACTGGACCTGTGGGAGTGGGCACCACGCCTGCCCTGGTGTCACGAGAGGGGAAAAGCTGGGAGGTGCGTAGGCTCAACTGCTAAACTGACACCTTGGGCCTACCAAGGTGACATTAGCAGCACTTAAGGTGGGGGTGGGAGAGATGGAGGGAGAGACCCCCAGAGGGGGGCATCCCTTGGCTATAAGACATCACCTGAAGAGTGAGTTATGGCCTGTGCAAAGCAGCCAGCCCAGTAATTAGTGCAGCCTCTCTGTGCCATGGGAGACATGACTGGCGATCGAGGCAAAAACTGATTCCACCACCAAATCTTTCAACAGTTAATTATCACAGGGTAAACATCCCCTCGGCGATGCCGGAGCCCAGGGTCGGAGCAATACTTCTGAGGACCTCACACAACCCATTGCTAAAGGCCTTCTCCTCCAACTCGCTCAAGAGATCAAGGACAACATTAAGGGGGAAAGACTGACTTCCAACAAGGCTTGCACACCCTTCAGCAGGAGCTCAATTAGTATGTGGCACAAACTGAACAATCAATGGACAAACTTAAGAGTGCAAAGCACTGCAGCAAAGTATCCTGCAACTGGAGGACCAGCAAATTAGCCCATAAGAGAAATGAGAATACTTTGAGAACGGGAATTGTCACAACAATATTTGCATTTTGAGGAGTCCCCACTAGTGTCTCGAAGGCCCAACTCCTCAGGTACCTCTGACATTTTCAGCGCCATCTTGGAGAGAAACAACTGTGGCTCTATCTATATGGACAGGGTACATAGGGTAGTGCCTCTCCACATAGCAAGGAAACGCATACTAGACGTTCTAACCTCAGAAGAGTCATTCCATGCATGACTGAGGCATCCGTTTCACTGATCCCCAAACCAGGCAAGGACACTGTTCTTTCTATTGGATGATTTCATTACTCAGTCTTGAAATTAAATGCTTTTTGAAAGTTCTGGCTAATCAATTGGACAAAATGATGCCGGATCTGGTAAGTAACCACCAAAGCAGCTTTGTAACTAACCAGACAACAAGACTAAACTCGCCCTCCACCTCTTTGATATAGCCAGGTAAAAAGAGAAGGCTGCAATCCTCCTATCAGTCGAAACTGAGAAATTAGTTGATAGGGTGGACTGGAGAATGCTGTCTGGTCAATCATCAACACCCGTTAATATTCACTTTAATTTCGCTAATGCTCTTTATCCCCACCCTTGCTTGACCTTTTGTTGGAGCCCTTCCTGTAGAAAATTAGAAATGATCCATAATTCACAGCATTTTGGTCTGCCAAGATACCTTTAAAAGTGTCACCTTGTGCTGACATTATCCTACTCACTCCAAGCAGTCGCCTGCTTACAGATATACATGAAAACATTTGAAGGTTTAATTTTGGTGGGAGGCAACCCCTTAGCGGACTCCTTATACAGGACAACACAATTTCAATGGAACACATGAAACATTGGGTATCTTCCTAAGGCCAACCCTCTCCACCTCTGCCAAAATCAATTTTGAACTCCAATTGCATGAGGTTAAGTCCTTACTAGCGGGTTGTGGGCAGGATGCACCAGGGCCCTTACAATTACCTTACGACTGTATATCTTGTACTTATTCCAAGTGATGCCTCTTCCCATCAATGGGAAGATATTGCACGCCTCCTGTATGTTGTATATCTGGGAAAAGAAAAGCTCAAGAGTGGCCTTCGAGACGTGCACAAAACACTCCAGGGAGGAGGGGTTGAAGTCCTGCATTTAATGCATTACTTCCAGGTGTCTCAATGCTACATGGTTAAACAGCTTAGAGGGGGAAACTCATAACCAATGGTGCTTCATAGATCAGAACCTTGCAGCCGGGCAGCGAGGTACTGTGGGTTCCCAAGAACATGAGAGGCAGGCTCACATACAGATCCCTATCACTAGCGCAACATTAGCAGTTTGGGATTCTGTTGCTGTCAAACCAAATGGCGTTTTATCGCTTCTCCCTCTCCCTTCAAATAAATCGTAGACAACACAGAGTTAGCTCCGGCCAGGTGTGATGAGCGAGGGATGGCTTTCGCCTTTTGGACTTCTACGTTTAGGGCCAACAGAAAACCTTCGAAGAGATCAAACATGAATATGGCATTCCTGAAGCCAAGCAATATCATTACCTCAAGATCAGCCACTGGGTCTAGCATAGCAGAGTAAAAGTGAATGCTGAAAGAGAACCCAACACCCTTTGAGACATTCCACCAGCACTTCTACTTCAAGCAACTGGAGCCTAATTTAAGAGTTTAACAGATGGGATAGTCTGACACAAACACGACAGATATCACGTTCACTGTATTACAAGTGAATTATATTAAATGGAACATGTAATACAGAGGACATCAGCCATGTTTGTGATAAAGTACTCTATCCGCCAAGCTCTAAATTAGGCACTACATCTTTAACATCTATAGCATATTCAACAAACTGGCATTAGCAGATAAATCAACCTTTCAAAGAAAGATCTTAACATTACGTGGTGGCCAGGCTCGTGGCAGGGAGATCCTCTATAAAATACTGAAATGATGGCACCTTACTCCACATCATCAATCTCACCTACAGTCTTGCGGATGCAGATGCATTAGCATCCTCAAGCACATCCTATGGTCGTGCCCCCGAAAGAAGGACTTTTGGGATGCTTTCTTGCAATCTCCAAGATCCAGGGCTGAATACCTACACAAGGTCCCAGAATTGGCCCTTGGTGGGATTCTAGCCACTCCATTACAATGCAGGCAAATTACTATCCCATCTCATTCTCGCAGCCAAGCACGTCATTCTTTCTCTTTGAAGGAAACCAACTAGAAAACCTTGGCTCCACAGCTCTGGCACCTGCTGGAGCACAAGAAAATTGCAAATTACTTGGTGGACACACTTCAGATCTTTCACAAACTATGGGGCTCTGTCTTTTTATACTTTCAATCAAGCATTTATTGAGCGCTACAAATCTACTGTGAGGGCCCTGAGGCGTACTTTCACATAGGATTCCGGGTAAGACATGCCCACAAATGTTACGAACCCTGGGAAGCTCGATCCTGCACTGCTGCCTCACTGTGGATCCTCTGAAGCTCAAGATACAGAAGTGTAATGTATCGCTGTTTATCATGCAACTGTTTTGGTCTGGGAATGGGATTATTGGGGGGGGGGGGGGGGGGGACAGCGAGGCTATTGTTTGAGGTTGTTTTACTGCAGACAGTATTGTCTGTTTACTATTTGTAAATGCTTCAATAAAAAACACTGAAAAGTAAAAACTTAATTAAAAACTGAATGTTCTCAGATGTATTCATTAGAGCAGTGCAAGTGCATGGAACACAATAGAATATGCACAATTATTGGTCTCAATTGAATTTAGAAAAGCACTAAACTGCCCAATAAAATTATAATTGAGATATTTTTTATTTATATTTGAAATATTATCTATATTTTAAGATATATTATATATGGAAAATGTCACTTATCTAGAGTACATCTGATCGTGGCATGTAGTGCTGCAGATTCACATGCTATGCATATCTCTTCCGACATCTAGTGTTGGGCTCGGGAGTGTTACAAGTGTTTTTTTCTTTTTCGAAAAAGTATTTTCAGAGTCACAGGATCGAGTGACTTCTCCTCTCAGTTACAGTGCGCATGGGCATCGACTCCATTGTTGGATTGTTTTCTTTCCGCTGTCTGGTTCGGACGTGGTTCCTCTCGCTCCGAGATTTCTAATCCGAAACCTCAAAAAACTCATTTAATCATCAGTGTTGTTTCGATCGCTTTCCATCTAGCATCGAACTGATAGTACCGTCAGAATATAGATTTCGCCCTTCTCGGCGCACGTGCCCGACTTGGGCCTGTTCGGTCCTACCTCGTGGAAGCCTGAGGGATCGGACTCCATTTTGATTCTGCCCTCAGTGCCACGCGAAGTTTCTCTATTAAGACCAATACCTGGTTTGTAATCTGTCTTTCTCCGGACCACCGAGAAGAGGATTGTGAGGCCTGACGATAGTTCCGATCCAAGAAGACCTTGCAGGATCGGAGAGCCAGAAGGGTAGAGATGGCATCAAAAAGTACAGAGAATCTCGACGTCTTGAAAGAACAACAGGCGTAGACAGTAGTCTCCATTCGAGACACCGACTCCGAGCAAGAATCAGAAGAAGACAAGCCTATCACTGCTGGCCAGCACGTGAGTAAGTCTGCCCCTACGTCCACATACAAAAAAACACTGCAGGAAAACAATGGTGTACCCAAGGCCTTCAAAGGATGAAGGAAGTAGAGATAGAGTATAAGAATATAAATAGATTGCTTGTTTTAGTAGTAGAGATTGTACCTCCTGTTGCAAAAGAACATTGTGTTCTGGGGACAATTTGTGGTAAGGTGGCGGAATGTTTGCAGGGGTGGAGATTAATTCTAGGCAACAGCCATTGCGGATAACTGATAACACCCAATTGTCTGTGGTGATATTTTGCCAATGAGAGTGGAATTGCTGTAGTCTTCCACCCACAGGAGATGTGTGGGGTGGAGGGGTGGGAAGGAAGTCACTGTTTGTATGGTGTAGTGGCTTGTTTTGAAGTTTGGAACTTGCCTCAGTTTCTAAAACATTGTCCTCTGAAGGACCCTCTAAACCCCCTCCTTTCTGATATTGTTGCTGCTGTTGTCCCGGCTTTGCCTGGAAGGTAGAAGCTTCAGAGGATTGTGGTTTCAATCCTCCCCTAAACTGTGGCATGCAAAAGGAACCTCTAGACGATGTGGTGTATAATGCTCCCATTGTTTCGGCAGTTTCTGAATGTTTCCTCAGCTTTTCTATGGTCGTATCGACCTCAGACCCAAATAAGTGTTTTTTAATCAAAAGGCATGTTAAGTACTGCCTGCTGAATTTCTGGTTTAAAGCCAGAAGAGAGTAACCATGCATGCCTTCTTATTGCAATGGCAGTATTTACACTCCTTGCGGCTGTATCAGCAGCATCGAGGCCAGACCTTATCTGGTTGTTACTTATGGCCGTCTCTCTTCTACCATCTGTTGTGCTCTCTATTGATGCTCTTTTGGGAGGTGCTGTATGAGTTCTTGCATCTCATCCCAGTGGGCTCTATCATAGCTGGCAAGAAGTGCTTGCAAATTAGCAATTTGCCATTGGTTGGCCGCTTGAGTGGCCACTCTCTCGCCAGCGGCATCAAACTTCCTACTCTCCTTATCAGGTAGGGGAGCATCCCCTGAGGATTGGCTATTAGCCCTTTTGTGAGCTGCACTCACCACCACTGAATCTGGAGGAACTTGGTGTGTAATGTAGTCTGGGTCTGTAGGAGCAGGTTTGTACTTTTTGTCAATTCGCCGAATAATTACTCTAGCTTTGACCGGCTCACTAAAAATTTGGTCTGCATGTTTGACCATTCCAGGCAACATGGGAAGGCACTGATATCTAGAGTGAGTGGAAGACAGAGTTGAACAGGAAATCCTCCTCTAGGGGCTCAGTATGCATAAGCACCCCATGTAAGCAGCTGCCCTGGAAACTTCCTGCGTGTATGCAGTGGTGTCTTTTGGTGGAGAAGACTTGGAGGGGTATAAGTGAGGATCGTTATCTGGAATATGATCCGGGTCATATAGATCCCAAGGATCCACTGTATCCCCATGAGAGTACTGTGAGTGCGTTGGTGAAGGCAAAGGTAGTGGACTATTGTGTGAAGGTGAAAAAGAAAGCTGTGGTGAATGAGGAGAAGTAGGGACAGGTACTGGCCTTTCCTTTTGCTTGGAAATTTTTTCTGGTTGTTGAACAGAGTCTAATTCCTCTTGAAAAGCCAGCTTTCTTTTAGTTTTCAAAAGGAGGTGCAGTAACAATTCTGCCAGTCTCTTTGTGTATATGGATTCTGGATTGTCACTTATCCATAACCTCCAGTATGGACTGAATCTCAGTGTCCTTATCAGAAGATCTGTAAGATTCCTGCATTGGCTTCGAACTTTGTTTGAGGCAACTCGAAAGTCCGTGTTCCTCTGTGTAAGAAGCTTTCTTAGGTTCCGAAGTCTGGATCTCTTCCAGTCCCGAAAATGAAGTTGGCTGTTTTGGCTCTAAAGCAGGGCGTCGAAGTTTCGACTCCGAGGAGTGAGGATGCTTAGTGGAGTCCAATGCAGAACTTTTTACCGATTTACTCAACTCCGAAGTGGACGGAAGAGTGGCCTTTTTCGGCACCGAACCCGAAGGTCGAACCATGGCCTTCTGGCAGTGGTGTACCCAAGGCCTTCGGTGGTTTTTTGTATGTGGACGTAGGGGCAGACTTACTCACGTGCTGGCCAGCAGAGATAGGCCTGTCTTCTTCCGATTCTTGCTCGGAGTCTCGAATGGAGACTACTGTCTGCGCCTGTTCTTTCATGACGTTGAGATGCTCTGTACTTTTCAATGCCATCTCTAATCTTCTGGCTCTCCGATCCTGCAAGGTCTTCTTGGATCGGAACTATCGACAGGCCTCACAATCCTCTTCTCGGTGGTCCGGAGAAAGACACAGATTACAAACCAGGTATTGGTCTGTATAGAGAAACTTCGCGTGGCACTGAGGGCAGAATCAAAATGGAGTCCGATCCCTCAGGCTTCCACGAGGTAGGACCGAACAGGCCCAAGTCGGGCACGTGCGCCGAGAAGGGCGAAATCTATATTCTGACGGTACTATCAGTTCGATGCTAAATGGAAAGCGATTGTAACAACACTGACGATTAAATGAGTTTTCCAAGGTTTCAGATTCGAAATCTCGGAGCGAGAGGAACCACGTCCGAACCAGACAGCGGAAAGAAAACAATCTAACACTGGAGTCGATGCCCATGCGCACTGTAACCGAGAGGAGGAGGAGGAGTCACTTGATCCTGTGACTCCGAAAAGACTTCTTCGAAGAAAAACAACTTGTAACACTCCGAGCCCAACACTAGATGTCAGAAGAGATATGCATAGCATGTGTATCTGCAGCTACACATGCCATCAAAAATATATATAAAGATTTTTAGATATTGTTAATTAAATAAACTATTTTATCATTTGTGTATTTGTTTGATGAAAACTGGTTTAATTATTTTCAAGTATTGTTTTGCTGTTCAAATTATCGCAAATGCTTGGAACTAGGTCCCCAGCTTCCAATAATTACTCTGTGAAGGTCCCTAGATTTTAATTCTGATTCAGTGGAAGTGCCCGGGTTCCAGTAATGATTAAGTGGGGGATCCACAGGAGCCCAAAGGTTAAGAACCACTGATTTAGAGTATACCAGTGGCGGAACAACACACTGAAATAATA
The DNA here is from genome assembly GCF_031143425.1 of Pleurodeles waltl. Taxonomy (NCBI): domain Eukaryota; kingdom Metazoa; phylum Chordata; class Amphibia; order Caudata; family Salamandridae; genus Pleurodeles; species Pleurodeles waltl. The sequence goes on along the minus strand of NC_090440.1, from coordinate 942,125,845 downwards.
AAGTACACTCCTCTAAACAGAGAGAAGCCTGGATTTTGAATATCAGACAACAACCAGACAGCCCCTTGTCGCATTTCAAATTCAAATAAAAGTTTAAAGTATGACATAAGTTCTTCAGGCCTTCATAGGTAAGCATATCGCCTAAACCTCTCAGACTGGTGTCAGTCATCAAGATACTTTTTCTATGTGCATACTAAGTACCCAGTGTAGGCACATGGGACATTTAATTTCTGGTACAGTCAAAAGCACTGATACTTCTCGGACCATTCATGCCTTGTTTCTTCACCTTGTTTGTTCACCATGGCCAACAGCTGATGTATAATACGAAGAAAACTGCAATGGAACTGAGAATAATATTCCACAGTACCAAGATATATTTGAACTGGCCAGAACCAACTTAGGTCTCACATCTTCACCTGAAATAGTAAGATCAGAATTTCAAGCAGACCCTACTGGGTAGGGATATTTTTTCCTTTGCCTGCAAAACATACCTCGCGTAACACCTCACCTGCCTTCCTTATCACTCAACTGAAACGGGCTGCTGCGAACACAAGGTCAAAGGCAACCCTACAAAACGGATAAAGACTCAATTGGTGTAATAAATGAAGTCAAAGGCTGTCAGTCCTCTTAAAATATCACTTGGTGGTATGGTGAAGGTATGTTGATTACACTAAAGACCTAAGCTTCTCTCACATGTCTTCACTGACTCCTGATTGCTTTAGCCTTCAAAGTCTTCTAAAAAGTTCATGCATCAGAATAAGGGCTCTGCTCAATGTGTGACATATAAGTTAGCCCTCTTCTTATGTAGTATACTGTGTATAATCACTCACCACAAACCTTCTGGAACCTCTCCACATTGTCCTAAACCTCATGTAAACAAGAAAACACCACCTTTTCTACGGCATTTTGGAAGAATTATTTCAAAATCTTTCGGGTGTCTCTATCCTAACAAACTCACCATTCTACGATACCAACACTTTATCAATGTCATCTCTCCATCAGCGAATATTTTCTGGACACTAAGGTATTACCACTTTCTCTTCCTCATCTTCTTTATTCACTTCACTTAACTTCAATACATTTCCTATGACCTACTACTGTAATTCAACAGCACAGACAATGAAGGTCTCTTCCCTCTCCCCTCCCAAACCTATCCCTCACCCTCAACATAATCTCATTGACAATGCTCCCACAAATAATTTAAGTAATCCATCTTTTCCCTGTGCCAACTGGGTAGTTTCAAATGTCAGTCCAAAAGGAAGCTTGAAATAACAGTCTGATACTTTACTCATCAGGGGCTACTGGTGTTCTTGTGCCTAGCCCATGCACAAGCGGTTACTAAGAACCAAAATATGAATTACCCAAGGGTAATTGTCCTAGGCTATTGCAGAGGCATCTGAATGCAGAAAGGCACTTTGGCAAATATTGGAATTCAGCTTCATCACCTAAACAAGTAGGATTCTTTTTTTTTTTTTTTTTTTTTTTTACTTTTAGTGTTCATTCAGCAGCTACTGGTGGCATGTTCTCAATGTTACTTCAGTAGTACCAGAACTGTTTTTCTGTCTCTACCAACTGCAGATGTTCTAGCTGAAGATGCTCTATCGCCACCCACCCTGCTTACCTGTCTCTTTGTAAGTCTACTACTAAGAATCACTTCTCTCCCTCTTACTAATTGTATTACCTGTTACAGTCGAATTGTGTTGGGGGGCACAAAAAAATATATATACAAATGTATTTCCTCTTGCTCACTCTGGGCTCCGGGCTACCTGCTTGTTTTTGTAGCTGCCAGATTACATAAAAGGGGCATTTCCTGAGCTATAGTGCATTAATGCCCTTTGGAGACCTTGTCCCGTAGAGACTGGAATGCTACTCTGAACCAAACTGTCTTTTGCAGCCTCTAGCAAAGGGTAGAGGTGTTCAATTCACTCCCCACCACTCCCAACTACGCCCCACCACATGCCCAAAATCAAAGACATTTGCAATGTGGATATTATTGTGCATAAGGGGCTAAAAGTGATACTGGACATGAAGCAGGAAATAAGAAGAAATGAGCTGCTGAACAATGGGCATATGGATGCTGCCGGGGCCGTCACTCGTGTGAGTTTTGTATGGCGATGTCCCAATGCGCAACGGGAGGGCAGCATGGGTAATTGAATCACTTCTGTGTTTGGGCATGATTGTGGCTCCGCGTAAATAAGAGCAGGATCATACACCTGATCTGCTTTCAGAAGACACCTTAATTAGGCTGAGCTTCAAAAGGAAGCTAATCAGTGGAGGGGGCACATGTTTGGCATCTTGCAGTCTGTATTTGCCCTGGGTATCCTGGTATGAATTTACCAGAGGGTCCTCTTTGTGGTGACAACAGCAGTATTGATCTAGATGTTAGGTATGTGGTGGTTGAGAGGCTGTTAGATGGGGAGCCAGTGTCTGATTGCTGTCTAAGCTCCAAATGCTAATCAATCTGTATTCCTAGACATATGTCAGAAGGCCTTTACAGATCTAGTCGATCCCTCCCTGGCACTGTGGGTTTTAAAATGATACTCCATTTTTTCAGAAGTGGGTAGAACATAGGCAACTGCACAACATGTGGAGACTACAGCATCCAGAAGATCTGGAGTACTCCTATTCCCTGGTTCACCACATCATTCTAGAACTGATTTGTTTGTTACGATGCACGTGGCTGAAGGTAGTAGGTGGTGAATATCTGGGTAGCATGCTAGCCAACCACAATACGTTTAAACTGAGCAGATTAGGAGGCCTAACAAGAACTGTGGACTGAGGAATGTTGTATCCCACATTTTGGAGGCAGCAAGCACACATATTATGCAATATTTTGCAAAGGAGAGGTTTGCCTCAGATGGCACTTTAATGCAGTCATTCACAAACAGTGTATCTAGAGCTCCTGGGGTCTCCAAAGAACACTACCATAGGGACCTAATGAAAGTAAAAGAGGACATCACAGAGTTGGAGAATTCTTCTGTCTGGAGTCTGAAGGAGGGCTACATCTTAGAGCTCTAGGGGAAGCACTTTGAGTTGATGGAGAATGTGGAAAGGATGGATTACAGGCATGGGGATGAATTTGGCCGGGAGATGGCCTTTCTACTGAAACCAGATGTTTGCAAGATATGAATTGCAGGATACCAAATGGGATGATCAACACCACAGACTACAAGGGGAGAAATCAACGAAGCATCTGTACAATACTATTAAGATTTTGTACAAAACAGGGACTGAGACTGATCCTACTATCCTTCAAGATGACCTGTGCGGCATCCATGTATCCCCAATGGACACTCTCCAATACCAGGACTTGGAGAAATCTATTCAAGTAGAGATGGAGCACAATAAGACCCCACAGTATGGATGGCCTACCCATACAGGTTTATGGTGCTTATGCTCCCACGTTAGCACCCTGCTTGTTGTCCATGGATCGGGCTGCAAAGAACCTTGGAGGGTTACCCGAGTCCATGAGGGAGGCATCTATTGTAGACTCTCAAAAGGCGAGAGGAACACATTAGAAGGGTATTTGTATAGGCCTCTTTCAATGATGAATCCAAACCACAAGATCTTGGGCCCCAAACATTTTGGTTGAGTGCAACTGCTGTACTCAAACCCAATGGCTAGGGTGTGAACAGAGAAGATCATTTCAGATCTCTTGAAAATTGGTAGAGGAACACAATCAGGTTTGCCTGCTTTCATGTATAATTTTTACCACGGCAATGGAACCGTTGGCATGTCTGAGACAGAAGGCAGAGGAATAGAGCACAAAGCTGGGGAGCACTTGGCTTATAGTGTCAATGTGCACAGATGACAAGTTCATCTACCAACCAAGTCGGAGAGAGAGCCTAGGTAAGATCTTGGTTTTGACTCACTACTCTCTTCTCTACTGGACCTCCCTTCCATTATCACCGCTGAGCAGAGGGTATTATATAATGTTGCAAGACATTTCAGCTGTACTGGGGGTGGGGGAGGGGTGTCTTTTTTCCAAGCAAATGCATGGTATTCTCGGATTTAATATGGAGACATGGGCAAAAAAGAGCAGTGGTACGCAAAGTGCAGCTTCCCCTCTTTGAGGGTGGTTTGGGAGCACCAAATTTTAAACAGTATTATGTGGCAGCCGAGCTGCAGAGGCAAATGTGGTGGCTGGGATGTGCGAGTCCCCCCAGGGAGCTCTGATGATCGGCAGGTGCTGAGAGATAGGTCCATACTGGAATGGCTAATGTCCCCCAGAACAACATGAGCCTGGTTTGGGCAGGGTGCCAAAAGAAACAGCATGGACCTTCTGCAACAAGTCTGTCCACATGTCCACCATTTGCCCCATAGCTGCCACTGTGGTCTTTCCCATCTTTGAGGGAGATTGTTGGAACTTAAAGTAGAAGACCCTGAGCAGACGCTGGGGTGGTGGAACTGGGTGATCTATGGGATTGTGGCAGACTCTGAACTAACCAGGAGCTAGTCAACACCTACAAGCTGAAATTAGGACAGATTCTGGTGCATAATAGATTGGTCACTAGAGTGTGGGCCATGAGGTAACAAGCTGTGCCGACTGTCTTTGTAATACCTGGTAAGACATAAAAGCTGTAGGGGGGCAATGGCACTACTATGTTCTGCTCTGGAAGCTCAATTCAGATATCAGAGATTAATGGTCTGTCACTGTAAACAGAATAGTGTGCTGATCCACCAATACTACACTGAAGTGAATGGACCACTATCGGACATTAGGGCGCAATGACCTTCACCCACTGAAGTAGCATGCTTCAATCATGGCATGGGTCAAGCTGCTTGCTGGGTGGACACTGCAATACCCAGCAGGCCCCCCTCGGGGGGCTGTTTGCAGGAAGTCTTTCATCCTCTATGAACAGTGTTGGCCATCAATAGAACAGTGTCCTTCTCTGAACTCTGGAGGGGTTGTGGTAGATGGAAATGTGCTAAACAATAAAATTGGCTATGGACTGCCTGATGTCACATTTTATAACAAGAGGTCAGCCATGCCAAGGTTCGGCAGCTATTTAGGAGTTGGAGTTCATGCCCTAATCTACTTAGGGTTGTATATATTAAAGCGAGTTCCTATATACTGGACTGGAAGAGTGTTTGGGCGGGGTGCATATTGATCTATACAGAAGGAGCAGGCATGCAGTTCCAAGATGTATACAAAACAGCAAGGTAAACTGGGTGATCGCATATTGTTACCTGCCTTGCAATGCCTATATATTAACTTGCAATTATCATGCGCAGTCAATGTGTTGTCGTGAGGTCTTCATTAGTATGTTCAGTAGGCATGTTACTATGTTGCCAGATCGCATACAGTTTCTTCACTGCGCAGTGCTGTTTTATATTGTACCTCATGTTTAGCTTTAAACTGGCCTGCTGGTTGACTGTTGCTTGGATAATTAGCCTATGTGGAACAAGTTTTCATTTTAACTAAAATGTAATTATGGCATATATATAAAAACATACTTTTATAAGGGATGAGTTCAAACAGGGTATATAATAACTATTTTTCTGTATTTCCCCCCAGTTATTTCACAGTCTGCTATTTAACTCAAAATATCCCTGGATCTGTTTTTGTTATATTTTAGTTGATGTATACCAAACCAGTAAATAAATAAATGGTCACAGAGAGCGGGGTGGACAGAGGTAATCTCCACATTGTGCCGCGTGTTAAAGTCATAATGTAGAGGTGTCTCCGAATGGATGAGACCATGACAATGGTGGTGTATTTATGGAAGATGTTCAGTCCCAATGACATTTCTTTGTGGGTTGCACTCTTATGGCAATTTAAAAATAAACTTGGGAATAGGTTTAACTGGGTGAATAACCTAGTCTTGCTGTGAATAATCATCTTCTAAATTATAACTTTAATGGGTTTGGACAGAATCTGCTTTTTTCCCCATCAGAGACACTGGTGCTGATGCAGAAACTCCATAAATGGGACATGAACACAAAACGCTAGATAGAGGACAGCATAAGTGACACAAAAAGAAGCCATTATCCTAAGAAAGTCACAAGCCTGACAGAGAACAGCCACAACCGTGAAAGAGACTAGCTTCACATTTTAGCATTCAGTTCCTCTCTGCCAATGACAAAGCATGAGAAAGCCACAAAATTCCATTGAATGACAAAGTGCAACACAATGTACTGTCAAACTTCCAGACATGCATACAACAAATTTGCACAATTGTGGGTGCTAAAAGCTCTGGACAAAATATGCAGAGGTTTTAAGTCCCACCAATTAGTGTTGCAAAGCTGTTAAACATCTCCACTCACTAGCTAATGCTGTTTTGGACATTATCAATGCTTCAAACTCTGAGGGATGACAAAAGCTGCAGATGTCTACAGAACAGGGCAATGTGAGGATCAAGTCAAAGTCAACTTAAAGCATACGGTCTCCTCCTGGTACTGGCACCCAATTATGCAGACATGTAATAAAATATTTTTCAGGCCTAACGACCAAATGACATCGAGATGCAAAGCACGTTAACACATAATTTCTGTTTATGTGCTGCCTAAGGAGTGGGGGGTCCTCCTTGCCAGGGGATTCCGATTACTCCTGTCTTTCAATGCCCAATTTTACGATGACATTTTCACATCAGCCTATAAAGAGTTCACCACCTCATGGTTTACACTGCACAAATTAATTTGAAAAGCGGTACAATTGAACTTTGAAAACATAATCTTTTGCCCTTGTAGGCAGTTGACAGCAAATGTTATTTCACACTCCTGAGGTTTATCTCCATGTCAACAACTTAATCCTGATACTACAGATTCTGAAAGAATGTTGTGACTCTGCAAGTCAAATTTTATACAGAAACCTCTTGACCTCTACCTTATTCTGTGGAAAAGCCTGCTGACATGCAGACACTAGTTCTTGGGTGATGCCTCAAGCGACCAGAGAGGGTTCTGCATTGCCCCCAAAAAACAATAAAATAGCTATTCTGATGTTTGTTGCAGACTGGATGCCCACAGTGACCGACTTTCTCTACTTCAAACTCCCTTACTTTCCATCCCAAAAAGACGCCCCAAAGAAATGACCTAGCACACGCATGTGATCAGTAAATGTGGACTGGCCTCTCTCAAGAAAGACAGTCATGACCTTGATGAACTGCTCCTTCGTAGATCAAATTTTAAAGAATAGATTTATTAATTATTCACTGGAAGAACAGAATAGCCTGGAACATATATAAAAAAAAGAAAATAGCATCATGTTTATCTAAGCAAAAATACTGTCACACAAATTGTTCAGGATTTGATTTTGAAAAACAAGGATAATTCAAGTGTGTAGCTTCGTTTTGGTCAATAATCCCCACAAACGGAAAATTCTGCAAATTTAATCCAGAGTGGTACTCGGGTAAAAGTGGCTGCAACAAAGTATGTGAAACCAGTTAATAAAATTTTGCGCAAGGCAGTCCACTTATTAAAATGTATTTGCTACCATCTAATATCAGAATTCTAACAAAAAGACATGTTAATTAGTTACAAACTATCCTAATTGAAAGGCAAGAAATATGAATTTGCTAAAGAAACTTTAAAAAAAACTTTTTAAAATGCACAGTGACAGAATTACAGCTGATCAAAAATGAAAACTAATCAACCAGGGTGATCAAGAAACAAATGCACAGAAAACAGTGGTTCTTAACCAGTGGTCTGTGGACCCTTGGTAGTCCATGACTCCTACTCAGAAAATTAAATATTAACCGATTTACAGTTTATATAAAGAAGCAAAATGTAAAATTTTAAAACAGTGTAGATGTGATGGATTTTAAAATTAGAGGCTAAAAATGTTAGTATCCTCAGATTGATTTGTGGCTGCAGTGCAAGTGAATCAAACAGGATATAGTACGGACAACAGGTGGTCTGAACTGTATTTAGAAAAGCTCAAATCTTCCAAATAAAAAAAAAAATATTTTATATTTGTGAATTGAATAAAATATTTAATCATGTGTGAATTTGATTAATGAAGGAATCTTTCCATATTTTTGGGCACTGTTTTAAGGTTCAAATGATCTAAGTCCCTAAGACTTGGGTTCCCAGGATCAAATCATGATTCAGTGAGATCCCCAGATTCCAGTAATGGTTATGTGAGGGTCCACATAGTTCAAAAAGTACCACTGCTGAAAGAAATATGCTTTTATACAGGGAAAAATAGCAAATTGTTACCTTTCCGCTCAAAGCTTTCCTCCCTAAGAATGCAGACTAAAGCAAGAAATTTTGTCACTTCCTTTAGGTAGAGAACCGTTGTGTTGTTTAGTTTGATAATTGCCATGGATTCCTTGTCATATGCACTCCCGGTTCCATCTTCTTTTAAACTATTTAAAAATAATACAAACATACAGCATAAAAAAGGTTACATTCACATCCATTTAAATAGTTACCATTTTAAAAATGTGACAAAATGGCAAGCAAGTAAAGTTCACCAGTCATTGCAAATGTGTATCAAGTGTCATACCTTTCTTTAAAAATCTGCTGCATTCAATAATTTATTTAATTTTAAATTGTGATCTTGCAACAAATGATTAACATAATACAGTAGCTAAATATTGTGAAGAAAGCCTAAGGAGATTAAAGAATAAGTTACTTACCTTTGGTAATGCCTTCTCTGGCACAGACTCTAGCCGCTGTTTCCTTACCCTAGAATATTCCCCAGGCCTTTTTTTTTTTTTTTTATAGCAGTCCCCTTGCGTGCTGGTAGGTGGCATGATGTTGTCAGAAACTGAAGTGATGTGCGGGGTGCCAATAAAAGGCGCCACCCCAGCCTACTGACCTTCATGACTGTTTTTCTGCACCAGAAGCACGGAGTCAAACAGAGGTAGAATGGCCAGCGTGCCAAAGTCAGGTTCTAAAGGATTTCTTTGATGAAAAATACAGTTCGCAGAACAGTGAGGAAGGGTAGGTACATAGGAAATCTGTGACTAGTCTGTAACAGATAAGGTGTTACCAAAGTTAAGCAACTTATTTCTCTGATAGAGGCTTCTAGTCATATTCCTTATCTCAGAATAGGTAACAAAGCAATCTATCCCTGAAGGTGGGCCTGAGGACTGTTAAACTAAAAAGTCCTGGAGGACTGAACAGGCAAAATGCCCATCTCACCAGACCGGACAGTCTGAGCAGTAATGTTTGCGAAAAGTGAGCAGTGATGCTCACTCAGCTGCTTGACAGATGTCCAGAATAGAGCCTCCTTGAGCAAGCGGTGGTCGCAGCTTTAGCTCTGGTGGCATGAGCTCTCAAGCCCTCAGGGGGTTGTCTATTGGCCATTGCGTAGTATATTGTTATACATCTGGAGATGGTTCTCTTGTGGACTGCCTTTCCTTTCTTTGCACCCACAAATTCAAGAATAAGTTGATCGTCCACCTGGAAGTCTTTTATATGATCAATGTAGAACGATAATGCTCTTTTTGGAACCAGGTGGTGGAGTCTCTTGTTTTCTTTGGGAGGGTGAGGTGGGAAAGAGAATGAAAGCAGTGTGATGTTCTGCCTTACATGGGAAGGTGTGACCACCTTTAGTAAGAAGGATGCACAGGTCCTAAGGACCATATTATTTGAGAAAAAAGTTGTTTAATGGAAAGCGCCTGCAATTCGCAAACCCTCGCCACAAGAATACCTGTCTTGATGGTTAGCTGTCCGACGGGGCAGCTGTGCATGGGCTTAAATAGTAAACGCATTCGAAGTATAAGAAAATAAATTCAGAGTCCTTAGGGGCATGATGAAAGGTGTGGGAGGAAACATGCAGCAAACCTTTCAAGAAACGGGTCACAACAGGTTACTTCAACAAGGAGGGTTGATCCAGCAGCTGCAGAAAGGCTGAAATGGCAGAAAGATACCCCTTGGTTGTGCTTAAGGAATGTCCTTGCTAGACAATGGATGAGAAACAAAAGTATTTCGAAGAAGGGTGCAGACAGAGGATCAATGGATTTGGCAGCACATCAAACCATTATTTTGTCCCATTGGCAGGTGTAAACCATTTTCTTGGAGGGAAGCCAGGATGCTAGGATGACATCTAACACTTCATGAGGGAGATCAAGCACTCTCAACTGTTGCCGGTCAATCTCCATGCATGAAGATGAAGACTGTGCAGGTTCAGGTACAGGACCCTAAACTGTTTCTGCAACAGGGAGATCTTTCAGAAGGGGAAACCTGATCTGAAGACAGACACTCATACTCAGGAGTTTGGGATACCAGGCACTCCTTACGCAATCCAGCGCCACTATGATGGCTTTAGCTCAGTTGTTCCTGATCTTCTTGGAAATAGTGGTATTGGTGGAAAGGCATACAGGAGTCCTGAGCTCCACTCGAGACGAAGTGCGTCTCTGATCAAGAGCTGGCTTGGAAACTCCAGTGCTGAAGGGTTTACACTGCGTATTTTCAACGGTGACTAGATCTAACCAAGGTTTTCCGCAAACTCGGAAGAGACCTTGCGCCACCTCCGAATTGAGACACCATTTGTGAACCTTGAGGCATTGACGACTGAGCTTATCTACTCTGGCATTCAGAGAGCCCGACAGGTGCTAAATCAACAGGAAAATGCCATAATGTTCTAGCCACATTCAGAGACACAGCATCTTGACACAGGGTCCACAACCACATCCCACACTGCTTGCTGCAATACCACATGGTAGTGATGTTGACCATTAACAAATGAACTAGCCTTCTTTAGATCGAAAGGAAGAAAGGCTTTCAATGACAAACCGCTATCAGTTCCAAAAGGTTGATGTGGAGCTGAGATTCCAACGGACATCAAAGTCCTCTCTCACATGGCCATTCCAACCCAGAAGTGACGCATCTGTCACTACTGTTCGCTTCACATGGGGAAAGTAGAGATGTCTAAAACTAACCCACTCGCGGTCCATGAGACACCACAACAGTTGTTTTGTAGTTCCCTTCACTATCTGGACCCGATCAGAGAGAGTTCTCTTGGTCTGTGGCCACTGGGACTTCAGATTTCTCTGCAGGGCTAGCATATGCCAACGGGCAGGTTTTATCAGCAGGAGGCCATAAGACTCTGAAGCCTCAAAGTTCTCACCGAATCCAGGATAGAGGCTGAAACATCTGAATCATATCCTACGTAACCATGCATCCAGGATATTCAGGGTAAGCCCTCATAAAAGGAAGAAACAAAGCATCTGAGAGGGAGTCAGGTGTGGCTCCGGAATGTTGATGGTGAACCCCAAGAAATGCAGGAGTTCCGCTGTGGTCTGGAGATGGGAGATGACTGCCTGGGGCGAGCCCACTTTAACCAGCCAGTGGTCGAGTTAGGTGAAGACTGGCATCTCTGATCTCCACAGATGTGCTACAACCACAGCCATCACTTTGGTGAACACCCGAGGAGTGCTGGTAAGGCCAAACGGTAGCACAGCAAACTGATAATGATCTTGGCCTACCCTAAACTGGAGGTAATGTCTGTGGGCAGGCAAGACAGGAATGTGGGCGAGCAGGACCGGAATGCTGAAGTAGGCATCCGGCAAGTCCAGTACTACCATCTATTCTCCAGGGTCGAGGGCAGATAGTACGTGAGCCGAAATGAGCATCTCTAATTTTTCCTTTTTCAGGAAGTAATAGAGCAGATGTAGGTCTAGAATAGGATGGGTCCTTCATCCTTCTTAGTCACCAGAAAAATAGCAGAAGTAGCAACTACAACAGACTTGATGCCACCATCCTCTCGATGGCTCCTTAGGCTAGAAGAGCAAAAAAATAACAAGAGCGAAAGGTGGTCCTCTGTCAGTGACCGGGAGATGGTAGCAAGGATTTCTGGGTTTGTTGAAATTCAAGGGCATAGCCTCGCTGGACAATCTGGAGCACACCCATTTGTCTGAAGTGATCTTCCTCTGTTGGGATATGTGGTTCCAAATCTAACCACCAACTGGGTGCCCAAGACGGTACGAGTGCACGAGAGTCCTTGAAGTTGTTGGGGGGGGGGGGGGGGGGTTAAGGGGTTTAACTTGAGCACATATTGGGTCAACCTCTGGCGCCCACAAGGCTTGCTGGAGCGCATCTGTAGACACGAAAGAATGAGGTACCTTGTGGCTTGGTGGAAAGGATCCAGCTGACAGCCTCTACCGTAGCTGTGGAATGCAGCTGTCGTGGGGCTATGGTGAGCCCCAAACACTTAGCGGTGGCCCTACTGTCTCTGAAGGGCTTGAGTGCTGAATCTGCAAGTGCATATGGGATACATGGCCATCCCCTGAAAAGCCACTTATGCTCAGCCATGTGTGACGTTTGAGTCCCTTTGGGGAAGCGATGGCTCTGCCCAGCGAGTCGTTCATATCCAATCCGCATCTATTCGTGAACTCTGCCACATCAGCAGTAGCATGGGGGGGATTGGCTCAGGCCTCCTTGAAGACATTTGCCCAACAGTGTTCCATACAGTATGGAAATAATGGCCCAATAAGAATTTTGTGTTCCGGGATCACAGTGCCAGGCTGGTGAAAGAGAAAATCCTCATTCCAAAGGCATCCAGCCTCTTCGATTCCCTGTCCAGTGATTTCGAAGGGAATGCACCGGGGTTCATCTTGGAGGTTGAGGCATGGACCACCAGGCTCTTACGAGTGCGGTGCTGGGTGAGAAAGGTTTGGTTCCCAGGCCCCTGGGCGATGGCAGCAGGAGACAGTCTCCGAGCAGGATACCAGTGAGGGCTTCATTAAAGGAGAGTAAGGAGTCTGATAGAGACACTGCAGGCTGACACACCACTGTCAAAACATAGGGCTTGACGTCAACTGTGGGCAGCTTAAGGTCCAGTACATCAACCACCATAGCAAAAGGAAGCTCCTTCCTCCATAGCCACTGTGGAAGGTGAGGAGGACAGTGTCTGGTGAGATGTCCAAAGCAGGTCCTCATACCAGGTATCATCAGCCATGGACTATACTGGGGGCCAGAATAGCCAAAGGAATCCTTGGAACCCCTCCATTTCAGTTTCTCTGAGGGCCTTCTATGGAGCTAGGGCTCCATCTCCAATTCAGACCGTGCGGCCTGGTCAGCACCAAGCAGTGGACACAGGTCCGGTTTCCTATCTGAGTCAGGAATCGCAATGGGATCGGTGACACAGATGGGTGTCAGAGGCACCAAGAACAACACTACTGGAATGGTAAACCAGAAAAATTTCCATAGTTGCAGCCAGGGTCAATCCGGATCTGCCAACAGATCCCTAAGGGCCCAATTGGCATAGCGGGCTGACTCGCTGGCAGAGTTCCTCTTGGAGACCCTCTCGAACCCCGGGGGCAAGAAGGTGTTCCAGAGGGGTCAATATGCTAAAAAAAGGAGGCTCATGATCTCATGAAATTCTCAAAGCTGGACAGATGTTGATCTGGGAAACTCCGCGAACTAAGGGGCAGACCCAGTGTCGGCATGGGCTCCGCAGGGATGACCTGGAAGCAGAGCCTGGACTTATGGCATCGTTCCGGGCCTCATTTGATGAATAGGACCAGTGTGGAGAAGTCAAAGAGCGCTTCTACTTCTTCCTGTAGGACCGACTTGAAGTAGAAGAGCGTTACCTCGACTTCATATGGGACTCGCATGAAGAATTACACAATTGTGATGATGACCGGAGCGAGTGACTTCAAGAGTTGGTCCAGAACCTCCCTTGTGAACAGGCCCAGGAACAATGAAGAGTCACTCAACAAGCATACAGAAGATTGATGACTGTAGGAGGCTGGACTGGCTTGTAGTGAGTACCAAGGGGTACTTGCACTTTGCACCAGGCCCAGTTATCCCTTATTAGTGTATAGGGTGTCTAGCAGCATAGGCTGATAGGTAACGGTAGCTTAGCAGAGCAGCTTAGGCTGAACTAGGAGACGAGTGAAGCTCCTACAGTACCACAAGTGTCATATGCACAATATCATAAGAAAACACAATACATAGATATACTAAAAATAAAGGTACTTTATTTTTATGACAATATGCCAAAAGTATCTCAGTGAGTACCCTCAGTATGAGGATAGCAAATATACACAAGATATATGTACACAATACCAAAATATGCAGTAATAGTATTAGAAAACAGTGCAAACAATGTATAGTTACAATAGGATGCAATGGAGACACATAGGGATAGGGGCAACACAAACCATATACTCCAAAAGTGGAATGCGAACCACGAATGGACCCCAAACCTATGTGACCTTCTAGAGGGTCGCTGGGACTATTAGAAAATAGTAAGGGTTAGAAAAATAGCCCACCCCAAGACCCTGAAAAGTGAGTGCAAAGTGCACTAAAGTTCCCCAAAGGACATAGAAGTCGTGATAGGGGAATTCTGCAGGAAAGACACAAACCAGCAATGCAACAACGATGGATTTCCAGTCGAGGGTACCTGTGGAACAAGGGGACCAAGTCCAAAAGTCACAAGCAAGTCGGAGATGGGCAGATGCCCAGGAAATGCTAGCTGTGGGTGCAAAGATGCTGCTACTAGACAGTAGAAGCGTAGGTTTCTGCAAGAACGACAAGGGCTAGAGACTTCCCCTTTGGAGGACGGATCCCACACGCCGTGGAGAGTCGTGCAGAAGTGTTTTCCCGCCGAAAGACCACCAACAAGCCTTGCTAGCTCCAAATCGTACGGTTAGTGTTTTTAAATGCTGCTGTGGTCCAGGAGGGACCAGGATGTCGCCAATTGCATCAGGGGACAGAGGGGGCGTCGAGCAAGACAAGGAGCCCTCTCAGCAGCAGGCAGCACCCGCAGAAGGGCCAGAAACAGGCACTACGAGGATGCGTGAAACGGTGCTCACCCGAAGTCGCACAAAGGAGTCCCACGTCGTCAGAGAACAACTTAGGAGGTCGTGCAATGAAGGTTAGAGTGCCGTGGACCCAGGCTGGACTGTGCACAAAGGATTTCCGCCAGAAGTGCACGGAGGCCGGAGTAGCTGCAAAAGTCGCGGTTCCCAGCAATGCAGTCTGGCGTGGGGAGGCAAGGACTTACCTCCACCAAACTTGGACTGAAGAGTCACTGGACTGTGGGAGTCACTTGGACAGAGTTGCTGGATTCAAGGGACCTCGCTCGTCGTGCTGAGAGGAGACCCAAGGTACCGGTGATGCAGTTCTTTGGTGCCTGCGGTTGCAGGGGGACGATTCCGTCGACCCACGGGAGATTTCTTCGGAGCTTCTAGTGCAGAGAGGAGGCAGACTACCCCCACAGCATGCACCACCAGGAAAGCAGTCGAGAAGGCGGCTGGATCAGCATTACAGAGTTGCAGTAGTCGTCTTTGCTACTATGTTGCAGTTTTGCAGACTTCCAGCGCAGTCAGCAGTCGATTCCTTGGCAGAAGGTGAAGAGAGAGATGCAGAGGAACTCGGATGAGCTCTTGCATTCGTTATCTAAGGAATCCCAAGAGACAGAGACCCTAAATAGCCAGAAAAGAGGGTTTGGCTACCTAGGAGAGAGGATAGGCTAGCAACACCTGAAGGAGCCTATCAGAAGGAGTCTCTGACGTCACCTGGTGGCACTGGCCACTCAGAGCAGTCCAGTGTGCCAGCAGCACCTCTGTTTCCAAGATGGCAGAGGTCTGGAGCACCCTGGAGGAGCTCTGGGCACCTCCCAGGGGTGGTACAGGTCAGGGGAGTGGTCACTCCCCTTTCCTTTGTCCAGTTTCGCGCCAGAGCAGGGCTAAGGGGTCCCTGAACCGGTGTAGACTGGCTTATGCAGAAATGGGCACCATGTGTGCCCATGAAAGCATTTCCAGAGGCTGGGGGAGGCTACTCCTCCCCTGCCTTCACACCATTTTCCAAAGGGAGAGGGTGTAACACCCTCTCTCAGAGGAAGTCCTTTGTTCTGCCATCCTGGGCCAGGCCTGGCTGGACCCCAGGAGGGCAGAAGCCTGTCTGAGGGGTTGGCAGCAGCTGCAGTGAAACCCCGGGAAAGGCAGTTTGGCAGTACCAGGGTCTGTGCTACAGACCACTGGGATCACGGGATTGTGCCAACTATGCCAGGATGGCATAGAGGGGGCAATTCCATGATCATAGACATGTTACATGGCCATACTCGGAGTTACCATTGTGAAGCTACACATAGGTAGTGACCTATATGTAGTGCACGCGTGTAATGGTGTCCCCGCACTCACAAAGTCCGGGGAATTGGCCCTGAACAATGTGGGGGCATCTTGGCTAGTGCCAGGGTGCCCTCACACTAAGTAACTTTGCACCTAACCTTTACCAGGTAAAGGATAGACATATAGGTGACTTATAAGTTACTTAAGTGCAGTGTAAAATGGCTGTGAAATAACGTGGACGTTATTTCACTCAGGCTGCAGTGGCAGGCCTGTGTAAGATTTGTCAGAGCTCTCTATGGGTGGCAAAAGAAATGCTGCAGCCCATAGGGATCTCCTGGAATCCCAATACCCTGGGTACCTCAGTACCATATACTAGGGAATTATAAGGGTGTTCCAGTATGCCAATATGAATTGGTGAAATTGGTCACTAGCCTGTTAGTGACAATTTGTACAGAGAGAGCATAACCACTGAGGTTCTGGTTAGCAGAGCCACAGTGAGACAGTTAGGCATCACACAGGGAACACATACATATAGGCCACAAACTTATGAGCACTGGGGTCCTGACTAGCAGGGTCCCAGTGACACATAACAACCATACTGAAAACATAGGGTTTTCACTATGAGTACTGGGCCCTGGCTAGCAGGATCCCAGTGAGACAGTGAAAACACCCTGACAGACACTCACAAACAGGCCAAAAGTGGGGGGTAACAAGGCTAGAAAGAGGCTACTTTCTCACAATGACCCGCTTGCGAATGGCCTTTGGGTGCCTAGTCCTGCAATTTGCACAGGCCTTTGGAGTTGTGGTCCTGTTCCAGGCATTACAAACATATCAAGTGGGGGTCTATCGCAGACATTTGCCTGTGACATGCACCACAAGGCTTCAAACCAGTCTATCTTGGGAGACATATATAAAAAAAAAAAACAGTGGAAAAAAGGAACACTGATCAAATTCGACGAATGGTCGAAAGATTCAGTCAGAAAACTACTGATGGGACCTCGTCCTGATCAGTGTTGATGGAAAGGAAAATAAGGAGCAGAGATCAGCATGCTGGGGTGGCACCTATCGCACACATCACATTCTGGCATGGACGATGTCACGCGGAGCTGAATGATTCCACCTACTGGCGCGCAAGTGGGCTACACAAAAATTTCCAGATCCAGTCTGACGCCTAAGCAATATTCTTAAGTAAGAATTCTGCGGCTAGACATCTCTATTATACTGTCTAGACACATTTAGTAGAAATAATAAATATTATACATTAATGTAGCAGTAGAGCAAAAAGATAGGAAACCTCAACAAGAGACTCTACCTTATGAGAAGAAGGAAAAATAAATGCAAACTAGTAGACCATAAAGAATGAGGAACAAGTTTTCTGCAATAACACTCGGGAACTAACATCAGTAGAGAATCTGCTGGTTTTCCTTAGATAGATGTCATGCGGTCTCTTTACCTTCATAATGTATGGGACATGTGTAAAGACTCAGGCTATATGAGGTGTGCGGTTTACTGCGCAGTAGTGAGTAGTGGGAGATCCATTGTATCGTATATGCATACTGCATAAAATAGTAGCTTAGTTAGTACATACATGGAATCAACATCACATCCTATGCAGACAACACCGAGCTAATTTTTTCCCCCTCTCAGATGGCCCGATCATCACCAAGACAAACTTTTGAAATACGCATAACCAATAGGGTGGAAGAAAGCTTTGTCAAGCTCAACAAAACTAAAGTGCTGCTCTTCTGGAATAAGAGTTCACTTTGGACTTCACCTGGTGGACCTCTGAAATCTAACCCTCCTCACTCGATCAGAGCAGGAACCCAGGCCTCATCCTTGACATCATCATCACCATGAAGTCCCAGGTCAGCACAGTCACCTCCTCATGCTTTCACATCATCTGCATGTTACGTAAAATCTTGAAGTGGTTCCCACTGGACACCTGATGTACCATCACGCAGGCTCTAATCACAAGCAGACTGAACTATGGCAGCACACTTTACGCCAGCATCCCAATCCATCTTCTTCACAGACTTCAAACTATTCAAAATGCCGCCGTCAGACTTGTCTTCCCACTCCGAGCCCACACCACTCCTGAATGAGGAGCCAGTGGAGCTCTCTGAGAAGCGCTGCCAGGGCAAATTTCTCACATATGCGTACAAGTCGCTATACAACACAGGACGCGCATATCTGAATCACTGGCTTTACTTCCACCAACCCACCAGACAACTTGGTTCAGAATCACTCACTTGCACACACACCACATCCACAGAAGCAGAACAGGAGGTCGATCATTCTCTTAGCAAGCCTCCAAATCCTGGGATGACCTACCTTGACACATCAGGATCTACTCCTCACTTCTTGTATTCTGCAAGAAGCTAAAAATCAGTTTTCTGGCAAGGTCATTTTTCTGAAAAGGGCTACTGGGTATGCATCGTCCCTGACACACCTGTACTTAAAAGACACCTCCAAATCCCCCACAATCCTCTCCCCTTCAACCTCCACTCCAATTAGGCAGCAAGCCTTCACACCCCAGAACTTAGTCCTGTTGACTGCCGAAGGTCCTCCTGATTCCAAAAGCATGTGGTCTATCTTTCAAGAACAGAGTTCAACTTTTAAAGTCATCACTGAGACCAAATCCAATCAAGCTAGGGAGAAAGGATGCCTCCAACCTTGAAGGTAATAGATTACTGGCATATATATTAATCATGCTGCAATATAAAATATTTTTTCAGAGACATCATCCTACGGCATGTAAAACCTCAGTCACATCAATCATGTGTCATGCTATGTGTAGTGTGTTAGTGACCCAAAGCTCTTGATGACTGAGGGACCTGTGTTACAAAAACAAAACAAGAGAAATATAACAGAAAAAAAATAATCCTTGTAGAGTTAGTCTGACTGAAATGACAAGGGAAAATTTATAGAATAAGTCTAAGTACTCAAAGTCTTACAGCTGGGTTGGTGTTAACAGGTTTATTGGAACAAAAGTATGTCCTTTGGTAAGATTCTTACAAACCGGATGTGATCTGTTAAATGTTCTTTTTACTTCATCCCAAGAAGTTTATCTCAACACATTAATAACTAAGGGCCTTATCAGGACAGCTGATAGACCCAGTATGTAAAACAATTAAAATCACTATTCTAAAAGCCACACATTACATAACCCAATAATGTACCTTCATCATGTGATTTTTGTGACTGCGTATGTATTCGGGCATATTGAAGACAGAGGTCTGGCAGGATGTCAGTTCTAAAGTGAAAGATGCCTTATTGGTTTGTGTCCCCAGCAAAGGGATCCTGCCAACCCTGTGATGGAAAACGTCTGGAAGGTTCATGGGTACAAACCATCTGTAACAATACACTGCACCCAGCATACTGGTTCTAGGAAAATGTGTTACTGGGGTTGCAATTTGGTACTTGGGTGGCAAGTACGAATCAACTCAGTGCGAGTTGCTCGTCAGCTCACTTTGACAGACTCAATGACTTGTTACAGGTTCCCTGTGCGTCATGAGAAGGCACATGACAACGTAGTCCCTTTTGCGTGCCAAACAGTTTCAGAGGGCAATCAAGCAAACTCTTTGGGATTTACTGGTGGGGTATGACGCATTGGTTGGATCAAGTTGGATGGTAGGAGATTAAAGTTAACAGAGTAACACACTGGTTGATCTTAATGAAAAACTCAAATGGATGATTGTACTGTTAATTGTTCCTAAAAGGAAATGTGCAAAATAAATGTGGTTACCATTCTAGATAATGGGAATGTAAATCTCAGCCTCCATGATAGGTGTCATCCTTTATTGCAGACACTATTATTTCTCAGACATTCAGTAGAAGAGTTATCAAATGTACAATGTTTCTACATACTACGGCATCAGTATGCCGCTGTGGTAGGTCACATAAGGGCAAAAGGTAATCTGTATGAAATGGCAGGTCATGTATGGACAAATCCTCAGATGTTGTAATTTATCTGCATAGTTTAATCCACTTGTTGTAGTGCTAAACGTATTCATTGTCTCGTCACTCTTTCTAGATGGCCCCTTCAAGTACTGTGATATCTTCCAAAACTGTGGCCCAGTCTGACACAGTGACTGACCATTGGGACAGTCATGTTGCTGCAACAAATGAGTGATGTGTTGAATGAGGGTTTTCAGATGTCATTTTTTTACTGCTTCAAAACATTAGGAACTAAATAGATTCTTCCTACCAACGAGCAACAACCATGTGCTAGGTTTACAACTATTTTCATCCACGCTTATTGCTACATTGACGACCGGTGTCTGGGCCATGAACAGTAGTTTCCATGACATCACTGTATCAAAGCAGCTTTTGCTCCGCCAACCAAGTTGGCCATAAACGTAAACCATTCTTATTTTTTTGAGTGGGGGGGGGGGGGCGTAGGGGGCAGGGCCAGGTGGTATAGTATCTTTGTGCTAGCATTACAAGTAGTAACTTGTCATGATAACACTGGCCTAAGCCAGTCAGACAGGGTATGAAAACAATGGAGCGCTCTCTATTTAATCACAACATTGGACATCAATATCCATTTGTGAGGAGAAGGCTATCAGGTAAGCCACTATTATCACAACAGACTGAGATTAGAGTTTCCATTGCCATCTACATGACATGCTGACACTGTCAAGACATTTTCTGTCAATATAAAATAATCTAAAACTAGAGGATTCCATCGACTGATGGTTACAATCTTTTTTCACGGGGGCGGGGGAAGATGACGTAATTTTGAAATTGTCACTTAACAAGCCATGGGACTAGATAACTATACAAATTATTCACATCTCACACTGTGCCTCTTTTGGTCTGACTCCACAGCGCAGCCCTCTGCTATTACTAAACAAAATGTACTAGATTTTGCTAAAGTGCAAACATGAAATTTTATTCCAGGAGAAAAAGTTAGGACTTGCTGTGTTGTAATCACACAGCAATCTTATTCCCAATTGTGCACCATAAATTAAAGAGGTTTGAAAGCTGGAACTTGCTAACACAACTGCTACTATGACAACATAAAAGAAGGATAAACATTTCAGTTTACCACTCTTGTGAGTTATTAGACTGTTTTATGTTACACATCAAATTCATGATTTGTAAAGGCTGAACAGTTGTTTACCACTTTCGTTTGGGCAAAGCAAAGAACACAAATTCAAGACAAAACACTAAAGCACACTAACCTGTGGAAAACAGTCACAGTTTTGTACTTTTGACTGCTGTGTCTATTATGCCCATTCCTTTAACGCTCAAAAAAGCCCAGTAACAGACTGTAAGTAATCAGGTCAAGATTTTTAGGTCACTAACCAAGATCTATAATATTCCTCCTCTTTAAACTTTTCAAAGTTTGAAGGCCGTTAACGCATTGTTTCCTGGGCCCTCACAATATAACAAGGAGGGAGAAAAAGTGCAGTAAACTGGCGCTATTGCTCAATACACATTTATAACCGGTCTCCTAAACCTTCCCTTTTAAAAATAATGAAGTAGGAGACATAATTTCTCTTACATCCAGATAATGAACTGGGTAGCTTTACAAAACATTTACAACATTGTCAACAATCAGTAGCTTTACAAAACATTTACAACAGTCAAATCCTAGAGGAGATATAATGTATCAGTTCACAAAAATCATACAAATCGATACCTGTCCTTGATAAGGTGCTGTTTGAAAAAGAAGCAGTTTCTCCCAAGTATATCATATTGGTTCTATCCTGATTCTGCATTAACGTGATTTAAGGTTCTTAATAAATGCATGTAATTTACTCAGTCTGTCTCTGATGTTTGGTATTTTTAGCTGCAAATATCTTCGAGTACATTTTATACAGAAAGCTAATTAACAGTAAAATTGTCGGCAGCCTTTGTTTTTTCCAAGTTGCATATATACTTTAGGTAAAGTGCTTACAAAATAAAAATCATCCCTCGAATTTTCATTCTACTGCATGTACTCGCATATAACGAAGGAGCATTCTCAAAGTATTTTTAAAAGCCACCTACTGTACTTTTTTTTCAAATAAAAATGTGTATATATTTGTCTTTAATGCAACAACTCCCTGTGTTCCTTAAAGTGCTCGACCTAACACTAAAGATACTTGTATACAATTTTTAATAACTACGGATGCTTTGTCCTCTGAATAAAATAAACAAGTAAAGCAGTGACACTTGACCCCAAATAATACGTCCTTTGTTTGGCAATAGGAATTCAACACACCAGACAAACAAAATTGAGTGAGCCACTGAAGTCCATTTTAATGCTAACTTGAAACACCAAGGAGATCCACAATTCAGACACTAGCTGAAAATATGCAACATTTACTGTGCACAGAGAAGAACAGCCCCTTAAGAAGCTAGTCGCCTGGCTAACTGGCCCATCTTTTGTCTAGATTAAATTTTTATTACATGTAGGTATTTATGATGGGTAGCAATGCATCTGTACGATTGACAGAGGTAATTGGGTGGTATAGCATCTTGCATGCGACAGTCTTAGGCCTAAAAAATCTAATAAAACGAGATAAGAATGTGAACCTTATCTTTAGAACAGAAAGAAAAGAGCCAATAGTTAATAATCTGAGTGAGAAAAGGAGATATGTCAACCCACTCGCTAGCTTAATAAGAAATGGACACTCCAGATAAGCGAAAATTGAAGATCTTGGAGTACAATTTTTTTTCTTCAGAAAGCCACTCTTTTCAGAGAAAAAGATAACCAAACGAGAACCTTGAATGAGGGGGCATGGAGAGGGATGAGGAGGAACAATGGGAGGGTCTAGTGAACACAGGCATCAAGCATGGACAGACTGCTAGGTGGATGTGTGGAAACTGCAAGATAAGCTTGATTAACAATAATGCGAGCTTTGAAGAAAGGGGGAGGGGAAGGTTATGTACTTAGTCTGAGTAAGCAAATAAGATATGAGGTCACTGGCTAGTCACTGCTGCGTTGGTCCCCTTGTGTCGCCTGCACTTCTCCATAAGGCATCTGTGTATCAGTAAGCTATGAGCTTGTACCAGGAAATAATTTTTTTTTTTTATTTATTTTTTTTAAATAGAACATTCTTTGTTCTTTCTTGAAAAGTAGTCCTGTACTCGCTGATTTGGCAAACTTTTGAACTACATGGACAAGCCTAGTATTTACAGGAAAACCTAAGCATGTAACAGAAAGAGAAAAAGCCCAAAAGCACTACTGAACACCGATTAAATATAGCAAAGGCAGGTTGCCAAAACAAGGGGATTATTTTAGATCTAGTACAACAGTAAATTATGCTATTTAAGTAAAATATGTGCCCTGAAAAATAAAACATATAGGAAAGGTTTTGAAAACTAGGACTGTAAGAATACCTTGTGTCTATTGCTGTAAGAGAGGCTATCTTTATTGCCAAAGAGCCCTATTTGGTCTATAATACAACTCCATAACTAACCACTACCCAATACTAGGTAGTTCTACTTTTTACCGGACATCAACTTTAACATTTATTTGTTTTCCTGATAATATCACAGTCAAAAATAAAACAATCACCAAAGCAAAGAGACTTGCTACAGTCAAACTTCACTTTACCAGGAGGTTCAAGTGAAGGTGTAGCTTTCACCCTTCAAAAAAGTGGCTCACAGCAATGGCTAGTCATTGCAGGTTTCTACAATCATGTACTGTTGCTCAAGCCCATTTAAAAGTCCAGGTATCGTCTTAGAGGGCAATGGTTTATTTGCCCACTTTGAAGGGACTGCCTTAACTATTAACCAGAAAGGCATTACAGACCTTATCCCTGGGTGTACTGCTCCCATGTGGTCAAGACATCCATCTACAGAATCAGCGTTGGATGAAGATGTTACTCTGCGTCGCCCAAAATCGGACTTCTCAGAAACCCAGCTGCTCCTGAAACAAACAAGATGCTTGCATGCTTAGCTTTCCACAAGGCAAAACAAATACATATTCTATCCGAGAGCTCAAGAAAAAAAAAGTCTGAACCAGACACGAAAACACGATGATCCATCTGATGGATATAGGCAAGCCACAGCGCGGACTACTCAAGACACTAAAATATAAGATGACTCCCTCTCCAGTAAGTAACATTTCCACAGGACTCTAATCACTACCCAAGAAGAGCCATTGGGGGGGGAGGGAGGGTCAGGGGGGGCTGGGTGCAGGGGTGGGTTTCGCAACGAAGAGTATTCTGTGCAAATGGCTTTCTATTACTAATGGAACACCTTCAAACCTCAAATAAAATTTTCTGAATTTGAAAAAGAAATATAAACATCTATAGCCTCAGATGTTTATTTTCTCCATAAATACACCAGAAAGAGCACATACTGCTCAAAAGTTAATGAATAGTATGTATGCCTCCAAGACGCTCAAAAATGCCCTGCTCTCATAATAGTGGAGAAATCACCAGAAACGCTTTTCTTTTAAACTGACAAAGAACAGGAAACCCAACAAGCTCTGCATAACTAAACAGATGGACGTTTGTGCATGCAAGCTCTCGCTGGTGACGACTAGTGAGTAAAGAGGCAAAGGCACAAAAATGATTGCTGATGTTGAGCACTGAAAGAGAGAATGTTGCTGTGTGGTCCAATATCGCTATATTGAAATGGTGACTTTTTTTTGACCTGTTAAGGTCTCTGGCACATACTTGCAAAGTGCACAATTTAAGGTGGAAGATGATCCTTCCCTTTATTCCCCTATCATCAGCACCTTTGTCATACACTTCTCAAGCCAAGTGTTTGTGTCTACCACCAATCCCACCCTGGTCATGTTCACCCACCCACTTTTTAACATGTTTTAGCTTGAAAATATGGTAGTCACTTATAACATCCTAATGATTTTTGTCAGCCAGACAACATATGCTTCATAACTGAATGAAAGCCCCCCCCCCCCCCCCCAAAAAAAAACACAATGTGAATATTATGGATGGTAGCTTTTTAAATCATTACCAAAGAATTTCTAGAGCACAAATAACTGTCTTGAAACGCAATATCAACGGAGTGGATGAGGCAGCCAGGCTACTAAAATGGTCTTTACCAACATGTTAAGACATTCTTTTTCCTTCCCCTGCATCCCCCATCATTCCCAAACTTCCAACTATTCATTTAGGTACACATTGTGTCAAAATTGTATTCTAGTGTCATACGACACTACAAGTACTCAGATCATTTTCCTCTGATTCAGCATTATTTAAGATCCTCTTACAAAATTAGTGCTAGAAATACAAGTCTGACCGATATATTTCTGAAAATACACTCAGACAACAGTGAATATAGAAGGACAAAGATTGAGGAGATACATATTTTAAAACACATCGGATTATAACATAGAACTAGAAGCAATACAGTACAAACCAGAGTGTGGTTTTAGACTTGAGATTTTTTTTTTTTTGCTTTTGGAAATACAAATTAATTTTAAGGGATAAATAACACTGGCCAACAAGCAAACTGACCAATAGCCCTGCGACATGAGGTAAATTTCCGGTGTTCCTATCTGTTGACCTCTCTGACAACAAGGGCATTTTCGCATAAAGGGATCTGTTTATCTTCTGAGATGAGGGGAAAACTACATACCTCCAGATGTTAAAACATACTCCTTACCAGAGCAGTTACATGCTATTGAAGATAAGCATAGTTTGCACTATTGAGGCTGAAGCAATCAGGAAAAAAGAATAATCATAAGAAAATGTGCCAATTGTAATGAACATAAAAAAGTTTAGGATAGGAAAAATAGAATGCAAGCCACTGAGAGGAGTGAGAAAAGGGATGATGTCACAGTACAGCAATATGCACATCTCTGACTTAACATCTGAGGCATTTTTCCTAGTTTCATTCACAAGGTAGAAGTGCTACCCCACAGATTTCCAAGGAAGGTAGCTGCATGTGAGTACAAGCAAGATGGAGACAGCTTTTTGGGGACTCCCACTCCCCCAGCTATATACATATCAGCATCAGGACTGGTGTGAAGTCAAGGAGGAATGGTATAACAAGCACTTGCAAAGCCAATACGTCAGGTATTTAAGGAAAGTTGTATTGTAATGTTAAGTATTACAAGCCGACAGCATGGGAATGGATATGCAGTAGTGTAGAAGAAAAGAACAGTAGAATAATATTGGTGTAGGATAAAAGGTCAGGTGACAGCTGCACTTTCAAGCCAGACCTAAAACCCCATGTAGGTTAATGGCTGCCCTCTTCCCATTGGTGCTTCTGCCAGAAAAACACCATACATTTTATAGTTCTAAGACAATTTAAGATGCACATTTTTGCCCTTGACAGTTCAACTTCAGCCAGCCGGGGATAAATAAACAAAACGATAACAGCTATATGGTGACTTTGAATTTTTATGTGTAAGCACACAACTTCCTCCAATCAAAACATGTACTCCTGGTTCCCAACATGTGGGCGGAGTTAAGGCCTTCTCCTTTTGTTCTCAAATAATTGTCTGACGACAGCTGCGTGATCAAACATGACCATAAAAAAGGTAGGTGAAACCATTTAAATCTCCTGGAAAATCTTCAAGAGAATGTTTGTTGCCCTTGACAAACATTTTAACCAACAAACCATCCGCTTAACATTAAAGACTAGGACTGAAAGTCCCTCCAGGATCAGTGATCAGTTAATCAAAACAAGAACCAGAAGTGCTACTGCATGTAAGCCAGTGGTGACAATGTTCAATGCATATTTTGATCTATTTAAAAAAAAATATATATATATCTTCGTAGGCTTCCTTGACAGACATGCTTTTGACAAATGGTGCATTAAAAATGAAAAAAAATACCATGACATAACTCCACATTACTGGAAAACATTGCAAAATGTACTAGCTGTTCAGAAACAGCTCAACATGGATTCTGTATTTTTTAATACTTTCTCTCCAAAGTATTTTTCAAAACAGCTATATAGAATATAGCTAACCATGGTCCTAAATAATTTGGTGCAAGGATAATATGAATGGAAAGACCACATAATGATAGAAAGAAAAGTAGTCGATAAAGACATGGGCATGTGTCCACTGCCTACCAAGTAAAAAATAAATAAGTATGGAATGTAGTTACTGGTTATTTCATAAGTTATTAATGGCATCAATGTACGATTTTTCACCACTGGTGAAACAAAAAATGATTGCCACGGGTTGCTGATGTTAGGGTACACAAGAAAAAAAAAAACATAAACCACACACACTGACAAGCTGAGTGGTGATTGGCAGACATTTGGCAATTGAACATTGTTATTACATTAGGTTGTACACAACAAATGCTTAGCAGAAAACAAGAATACAAATGGGGAGATGGGTGCCGTTGAAAAGGGGATGGGGGTAACAGAGCAGGAGTGTGGAATTCCTATTGTCCGACACCCGGGACATATTGTTTGGGGGCAAGGACAACACGTTTTCAAATTAATTTGTCCTAGGCCCAACCCCCATGCGGCACAAATCCTTCATCTGCCCATACCACATTATGGAGCAGTGAAGGGAATTGTCTGCAGTTGAGATAACATTAGCTGTTTTATCAAGATAATTCAATAAGGAAAATCACTGTAATCAGCTCCAACAAGATTATGGAAAATATGAAAATATATGGGCATTAGTAAAGTAAATGGGTCGGACACTGGTGGTTAGTCTTTATCTTTTGTCAATGTCTGTCTTGTTTTCACATGGCTTATGTAAAACGTTAATTTTGTGGGAGCAACTGGGCCCTCACTATTGAAAGAAGAATTGAAAACAAGCTAAAATACTTTTTCGTCTAAAGAAAGCACACATTGCCACATTGGGTCCTAGCACTTAACAAAACTACGTTGTGTGCCAATATGTTCCTTGTGAAAGAGAAGATTGTGATCATTCACAGTGAGGCCAGCCGAAAGATGGCTAGAGAGACATAATTTTAACAAAAAGAAAAGGTCTTGATTAATGCCAGACCTAATTTGGGGCACAATTCCTAAAGACAGTCACCAAAGTGTACCCATGTTGTTTGTCTCTGCAATAGTGCAGATTTAAATATTTAATGAATCCCCAAGAACTTACAAAAAGTAGACCAGAAAATCGTACTCCTAGAAGATACCTGTGATCTGTACATTAGCACAAGCAAATATGCATGTGTAGATTAGTTCATGCAAAAGTCTGCTGAGCATTCTCAAGTTCACTTTCCCTCCAATCACTTACTAACCAACTCTGGAAGAAGTTTTACTTCTGACACTTGTCAGGAGTAAATGTCCAACCTTTCTCAGTATGGGATAGGATTAGAGAAGAGCTGATGAAACCCTGAGAACATGCAATTTAGTAGGTTTGCACAGACTCAAAAGGACATTCCAACCCTGGAACTACTTTTTACCGCTACCTCTAGTCCCAGTACGTAAATATGCAGAAAGGTGGTAAAATCGGGAAACTGCTAGTATTCAAACCCTTCCATGGTATTAGCCCTGGTAAAATCAGAGAGGCTATTATCAAAGCTCTTACATTCAACTGTTGCTATATTTGTTGCTGCACTACACAGAACCAAATGGACAAGTAGATTTTTTAGAGGACAAGAAGATTTATGAAGCATCCTGTCTGATCGACAAGTAGATATTTTATTGAATTCCACACCACTGTAAAGACATGAGTAGTCTGCAGTAAATGAGAGGGTTCACACGTTCGAAGGCAAAAGACAAAAAGGGACATGCTCACATTAGTCTGAGTACCTAGAGACTAAGAAAAAAGGAAAGGAAAAAAAAAAGAAGAGTCTGCACGTGGGACTGACTATCTAGATTAAACAAATGACTGGCTGCAGGAGACATGGGGTGGGTTGTGTACTGCAGGAAGTAAGTGTACATTAGAATATCAAAGGGAATAAATATGCAGAGAGTTCTAGAGGGCACGCAGAAAATTAGTTGGATATTAGCAGGTAAAGTAATTCAATTAAGGAGGGTCCTCAAATATGTAGGTAGTCACTGAAGTTGAGGACTTTTACAACCGTCTAAAAAGAGAAGAGGGGAAGATCTACATGGAGGCTGAATCAGAAATCCAGTTCACTGAATGTTGAACTGCTTCATTTTTTTTAGGCCTAGTTCACAGTGAGGTGAGAGCATGCACGTGATAGCATGCTATGCAGGGCCGTTCTCGTAAGTTTTATGGAGCTGCAGAAGGAAATAATTGGGCCAAGCTAAACAAGACTGTGCATGGCATGCCAGTGAAATGTATCTAGGAAACACTGATTTTTTTTGTTAGCACTAGAGACAGGAGGAGAGAAAAGAAGGTTAAGGTTGTTATTGCTATAGATTATAGAAGTCAAACTAAGACATGGCACCAGGTTACTTTGTATAGCTGGGATCTGAAAAGTGAGAACTGAATCAGACCGACCTTTCTGATGAACAGGAAAAGTAGGGTGAAGAACACCTTGCAGTAGAGTAACAGGATGTATCATGACAATGTAGGGTTTAGCTTTTCAGTTAAAACGAGTATAACAATAAAAATACACCTCAGCGAATGCATTCCAAAGGAAACCAGGGCACAGTGAACTGTGTTGCACTTTCACAGTACTCTCAAAGACATACCTCTAAGCACTTTTCTGTGATGGATGCTCCTGCAATGTCAAACTATGGCCAATGTAAAACACTAAGCCCCTCATTGGGACTTCGGTGGACGAAAAAGGGCACCCACTGAAGTCCTGCGGTGGAGTTACCGCCAGTGCGGTCTCCTTCCCGCAGCCCCAATTAAGTGTTTCCTGTTGGGTTAGTGGGCGGACAAAGAGTTTCAGCCCACTGGCACAGCGAGAAACGGGCTACAAAATTGACGCCAGCTCATAATTGAACCTGCGGCAATGTTGCAGTGCATCAAGTGCACCAGCACCTGTCGTGCTTTTCACTGCCAAGTGCATAGGCAGGGCAGGGGCCCCCATGGGGCCCCCTGCACCCAATCCCCGCCAGCCTTTACATGGCAGGGCTACCACCATGTAATCACCGGCAGAGAAGGTACTCGTAATCCCCAGGGTAGTACTGCCCTGGTGTATTGGGACCGCCAGGAGGCTGAAAAGTGCTGTCCGACCGTCGCAGAAACACCAAGGTCATAATGTGACTGTCAGACCGCCACCCTGGCGGACTCCGACCGCCACTGCAGCCCTGGCGGTCTGTAGACCGCCTGTGTTGTAATGAAGGCCTAAGTATTTCCTTACGGCCATCCAACGTCTGTATGACTTCCCCTGAATTCAGTTCGATACGCTATGCATTCTGTTGTGCTGCACTTAAGATATTTGGCTTTGCTTGTTCTTTCCAAAGGACTAGAGAAAGGGGGTGCATATGGGGCAACTGCTACACAGAACACAAAGCTCAAGTAGCTGGAGCAATTCTCGCACACCCCCAAGTAGGAGCACAGCAGTACACATACATCTTTAAAAAAAAATTAAACCCACACACCAAGCAGAAACCGTTGCTTAAACGTTTTCACCCTGGATTCCAAAAAAACAAAATGGGCTAAATTTAAACGCTTTCGCTATTAGTCGATATGACTTTCTACTATAGTACTCCCGGCTTACCTCTTTAACTCAGGAAAAGCCAAGAGTACAACAAAAGTAAGGCAAAGCAAAATATACAGTATTTACAGCAAAACAATGTACAAAGTTGAATAAATATATCTTCAAGGTTAAGTAATGAAAAGCTTCACAAAAGTACACACATCTCGCATTGTCGTCTTCCTGGATTTAGCAGGTAACATCCTACGTAGCACTAGTTGCCTTCATTCAGAGTCAGCTACAGGGTCAAACACGAAAATGTCCCAGTAAGTCATGGAATTATTTTTGTATGATCAGCTTCTTTTGATAGAACAGTACATTGTTGGCTTAATGACCTTTGGTGACAGCACAATGTACATATTAATTCCTCACTAGCTTCTCATTATGACTGGGGAGAGGACGAGAAGGCCCAAATCCAATACTAATAATACATTGCTCCATTCCTTTCTTGGCACCTTGATCCAGCGAATAAGACATCACAACAGTAGATTGCAATAATGGAGCACAGAATACCCCACCAAATTTGCCTCATATCCGAAGGAGAAAATATTCTTTCAGTCGCTCATTGTCCTATGACTAAAGAAAAGAGCACAGGGATGGTGTGTTGGATGCCCACCATTCACCTTTTAGCTGCTGTAATCCAAATCTAATGAGATACAAACATATCTCCCGACATTCACATCCTTCACACATGGGTGGGACCAAGATCCTGGGACCAGAAGTTTGAACCATATGTTCGACTGCTAGGAACCAAGACAGGCAGGGAAATAAAAGAAACAAAGAAAGAGCAAACACAAGAAAAGGGTAAAAGGAACTATTAGGAGCCGAAACTATTAACAATAAATCAACAACAAGAAATAAAAGCAAAATTATTTACATGCACTGGAAAAACACCATCATCGAATTACTTAATTGCACAATAAATGTAAACAACAATAATCACCAATTTGTAGGAGTTGTAAAAACACATCAGCAATCACTACGTATAGAAACTGAAAACAGGAGAGCCTAATTGTGCACAAAAGATTGCTACCTGAATGAATGTATGTAACGGATTACAGGATTGCACGACACACTGGAGGAGCCAAGAAACATGGCATTGGAAAGCATATTCCATTAAGCATGGCACAGCAGACTTGTGCCTATATAAGTGAGGTGGAAGCATACACGTAGCTTCCAAGGCCATGAATCAAAAAATAAATAAAAAAACCTCACAATAACGAGATGAACCAATGAAACAGAAAGAAAATATATTCAAATGTAATTCTCAAGGGCCTACTTGCCAAGAGATTTGAAGAAAAAAAAAACCTGACCCGTTGCACTATAAGCTAAAGACTGGATAAGACGTGGTACAAAAAGTGTTACGAGAGAAGGGGTTGTAGAGCAGATTTATTTATTTTGAAATTCAATAAATCTTGATGATTTCCTTGGTGGTAAACAAATACAATTGTGAACGGAATATTGAGGCATTGTCAAGAATGGCACACTTGCAATTAGGTTACTCACCCATATATACAGGACACATCAATTACTACATCAATCATATCACAGCACAGCTCGTAGGATTGCATGTCGACAGGAGAGCTGTCTGTTGCAATATAGATTTTGCTGACTACATCGAACAGGAACGCCTTCTCAATGCCAGAGTTCTATGGAAAAAAAAAAGGGAGACAAACTGTCAAATATTTATTTAAAATGCATAATTCTGTAAAAGAGGAAAGTAATGTATGCAAACCACTGCAGTTTGTGTAAGAGGAATTTAAAAGCTGTACAAAATAAATGAGTGTTTTACCCTAATCATAACTTGTTCATCATAGTTTGCTTGTTATGAGCCTCAAACCTATAGTGATCAAGGCAACCTCGTGTAGTATCTTCAATATGAAAGGCAAATGTGCATTGCATGCATTTTGACATCAGTACTTTATCTCAGCACTAGGCTAAACATCCTGAAAGGCAGTACAGAAATTCCTATACATTAAAAATGTAACACACGAAAGGAAGTTTAGTGACGAATCATCATCTTCACCAGGAAAAAACAATAAGTTTACTTGCTATTTCAAATACGCCCAACATCATTCAACTTGGAATGACATAACCATACCAACACTAACAGTCTGCAGAAAGCGTTAATGAGGTTTCAAAATACACCTATGGGCATCAAACAAAAATAAAGAGGATAGTCCAATCATAAAAAACCTCAACTAAGTGGGAGCACTCTTTCAATACAACACACCAAAACTGAAGACAATCAACAATAATTAAAATTTCAAAAGACAACGAAGTACCTGGGTTTTTCCAAATGCTGGATTCAGGTGAATCTGTATGTGCCGTTTGTGATGCAAAAGTCTCACTCTTTTGCATGCAATCACAAGAATAACGTGTGTATAAATGCCATTAAGTGCACGCACCTCGCATCAAAACACCAAAACCTAATATGCTATTATGAAAATGATTCCCCGATCCATGCACTGTAGATGAAGTAATTAGTCACCAGAATGCCTGAAAGAGTTCTGGGGTCTTGACAAGAGGCAGGAAAGCACTGAAGAAATGCCATAATACAATATTGCTGACACACACATTAGACGGCAGGCAAAGAGTGCAAAGGAATAAGCATGTGTATTACAGACTTTGGGAGACAGTTTTTGGCCTGATCAAGTGCCAGCACCCAGTAACTACATACCAAAGATAAAATTATGCAAAGGACTTGCTTGCAGCCACAGCGGTTCTTGTAAAAAACACAGGAAAGAACAAGTAACTGTAGCAGACTAAAGATAAAGAGCCTGGTGTTGTATCCACTTACTAGTACATAACTATCACCAGAGAAGTTGGCATAGGTTCACCCAAATGCAGTCTTTATGTATATGGTATTTCATGTGAGTTTCTATAATTTGAAACATCTTGAAAAGTCCCGATTCTAAGTTCATTGTCAGAAATGGAAAAAGTGCAGAGAAACTATCTGAAATTGCAGCGCTTAGAGAAAAAATGGTCTGTTTCTTTTTTTGATTTTACAGTGAGTAAAGCGCACAGTGGCCCGGAAAGAGGATACATGATTTATGCCAGTTCTTACAGTATAGCATAACACTGTCTACCTCAAATGACAAGAGATGAGGTGGTTCAGCTCGAGAAGAAACCCTCACTTTGGTAGGTGCTTAATCTTTCTTTGTCCAGTAGAAGAACCTCCTCAGATGCATACCCAAGGAATACATTTCCTAGTGGTGCGAAGGAAATGCCACTGCTAGTTTTTATAAATGAAAACAAGTCAAATTGAATTGCTTTTAGCCACATGGATGCTTTATAACTATGAGACCAGTGACCAAAACACAACAGAAAATAAAGTTAATAGTTAACTCAAAATAAAATGAATGAGGAATAGCTTCAGCCACATCCAAATTATGAGAGCATGGCTCCCCGTTTCCAGGCAGTAGTGTTTCACAAGAGAAGGAAGACACCAAGTACTAGAAATGATTGAATGAGAGGAACTTGTAAGAGGGCCTGTTAAAGCGTGGCCCTAACAGGGAGCTCCAAAGCCTGAAGGTGAGCCTTCCCTGACTGCTTACAACAGCACTTTACATCAAGGGATGTAAATCAAGAAATACTTTGCTTCTTAACACAAAAACCCAAGTTAGGACCACTGACTGTAATTTACACAATGCCATCTTGCTTGAGGCACTTACCACCATGGATGTAGAAAATTATCCCTTCTAAGATCGAAGCTATGTCATTTCCCATCAGACTTAGAGAGAGGAGGCAGAGGAAAGAAATTGTCTGTGAAGCACTGAATTTTGGCATTACTTTAGGATAACATCACAAAATCAAATGATGGACAGAGTGTTGAAACTTTTCAAACACTCACCCCCAGTCACAGATATGGGTTTAATCCATTGTTATTTTGCTTGCCACGTAACCCCAGTTCGGACCCGGCCATATGCAAAACAGTCTTGACCCTTGCAGTACAGCCCGAACTGCCAAGCCAGGTCCTCCCTGGACAGGATTCAAGCATCCTGAGACCAATTTCAGGATATCCCCCTTCATCAGCCAGGCTAGCTTGAGTCCAGTGGCGCAGCAAGCAAGAGACCCACGTCTGGGCATACCCTAGCCACTTAGGGCGCACAGTGGTTTCAAATTGCTAGAAGAAATTACCAAACAGTCTGGGGTTGGGAGGAGAGTTCAAGTAAGGAATCTGAAGCAGACACTATTAGAAGCAAGGTTTACATAACCCTGTTGAAAAAGTAAATGAAAGAGGAAACAAGGTAAAAATAAAGCTTTAACAGAAACGTTTGATAGGGTTACAGGGGGATTCTAATCTTAACTTTCCTTTCTAAATTGCATTTTTGGCAAATCCCATAGGAAAGCAAAAGGAGTTAAGTGTAGAGGGGCTGAGCAAATACCATATGGAAAAATAATAGTAACAGGATCACAGAAACAGTTGTCACCTTTCTTGAGAAAAAGTGAGCACTAATTAATCAATAAAAAAAAAAAAAAATTCCATCCTCGAGAGTCACTTACCGAAATAAAAATATTCAGCAGATTTTCCAATGTTGGTAGTTGAGAAATGAGCTTCTGCACCACTTTACTGAATGCTTCAAATATGGAGTGGTCGTATATACTAGTCAGATAAAAGCTGGAAGAGCGAAAGTACTTAAATGTTATCAAACAGTGAAAGCAACAGATGGGTTTGCAACAATGTTTAGGTTCAAGCTACGTTTCAAATCAACAGTTTGCTACCATTTAAAACGCCCAACCACACACACACTTAAACAGAACATTTGGGATCCAAAACAATTGCCTTAGGCATTCCTGTACAGTATTATCCACCACGTTATCTTATGCCTGGAAAGACATGAAAGGCCTCGCAATAATTTGTATCTAAAGATTTTTCAAAGAAATATAAAAACAAACAACATTTTCAGAATTGGCTTGACAGCACAGCTGTTGCAATACCGTTTGTGATATGGGAAAAAAATGACCTTTAAGAAGCTGTACGGAGAGAGGTGCTAAGGCGCCACAACATGGTGAACTTCCTCACCCACAAGCTTTCGATTGGCAAAAGAGGTTTGTTGCCAATGAAAAAGAGTACTCGTTCTGACATGAGAAAGCTTATGTTATATAAAGGTTTCAGATGGTCAAGGTGATACGCCAATAATAAAGGTTACAAGCCTAACAGGTTTGTTGTCATGAGAATTCATAAGTTGGAACTGTTAATTATGAAATGTTATGGCAAAATCAATTGGCCCAACTCATTTGCTGGGAAAGGAATACATTAAAGCCAACAGAGTAGAAGAGCTGCAGTGTGAGAACACTAGTTAGTCACTTTTAGGATGTTTTATGTATTGCTTTGCCAACTGTAATTATGTAGTTTTCTAACTCCATGCAATATCACTGACTTTGGGGGGAAGCCAAGGTTCAATTTTGTATGTCTGAGTTTGTTATGGTACCAAGCCAACTATACAGGATAGAGGCCCTATTAGTTCACAGGAAAACGTATGGCACATGCCATACGTCGGATTTCTTTATTATGAAATGTTACAACAAAGACAGTAGGCCTGAACCACTACTGCAAACAAAATATCTTCAGGCCAAAAAGTCTTTAATGCTAGATTGCTATTACATTGTGTTAAAGGCTGGCCATGGGTATTTTGTTTCATCGAAACTCACAGATTAGGCAAGGGTTATGGTGTTGGTTTTCCTCTCTGACAAACCCAGAGTAGAGATGAGTGTGCATAGGGGAAAAAGGTTTCTGTACTTCAGTCACTAGTCCTATCTTTATTAGACTGGTGTACTTTGCCTGATCACCTTTATTAGACTGATGTACTTTGCCTGATCACATGTGCACATCCACCTCAAAATGAATATGGTTCACTGGTAGGGCTGTTGGGCCAGTACTTAAGTTTTATATTTTTTCATCTTGTATACATCCTTGTTGATTTCTCCTTTTCTTTGTATTGTTTTTAATTTTATAACTCATACAGCTCCCCTGAACGTGTTACCAGTTCACTTGCTTGATGTTCCTTTCATATGCATTGCACTGCATCCTCTGTGGTCAATACTTCTAAAGCAGCTAGCCACCCTGGAAAAATAATGTCCAGAGTGCATCAATTTAATTTTACTAAATTGACAGTTTTAAAAGGAACATGTTGGCCATCTTGGATCTGTACACCAATACAATGCATAGGATCATTCTAAGATGGCAACCCATTGTGATGTTTTCTGAGTGGCCATCTTAGATAAGTACTATACACAGCATATGGTTATAATATTGATTTAAGATGGCTTCTAAATGAGGCAGTCATGCTGGACCTTTAAATTAATAATACATGTGCATGGTATCTAGTTAGGATGGCTGCACACTGGTGTTTTTAATTTTTAGGTTCTTTTATTGCAAGCATACGCTAGCCATGTTTAGGCAGATACATTAAGCCTTTTTCCACACATCTACAGTTCTAATTTACCTTGCTTATTTATCTTTTATGGTGGATGAGCGGATGGGAGAAAGCAAGAAAAGTTGGCGCAGGTGAAAATGAGTATTTATTGGACAGCAACGTTCAGTGATAGAGCGCATGCCTAATGAGTTAATGTGATACTCAAAATAATCAGTGGTATAGTCTTAATACTGGACCTTTTTATAGAGTTCTTTCTCAGAACGAAACTGTGAATGGTGTATTATTGGGCATTTGATTTAGTATGGACTATGATGGGTTGATGGTTGGATCCTCTTCTGTGGAGCCAGATTTAAGAATAAAAAATTTGGTTACTCCTCCTTTGCCCCAGACGCTTCATTGGACTACAATATGTGGAGACAATCAGAAAATGTACCTATTTCTGTTAAAGAGGCTTTAACCTCAATTATCTCCATGTTCAACTGGCTTGTAAAGGTACTTGGTTAACTTTAGAGACAACTTTTCTACAATCAGTAACTACTTGCCTTTCTCACTGTTGTTCACTGGTATATTTCATAAGAATCTCACATGCAGGCTCTCCAGGTTCAGTTCGTCCCTCCCACTGCCTAAACCTCATTCGCAGTATCCTTCCCTGAATCGCTTTCTGTTAACAGGCCATTAAATTTTGTTCTTAACTTGCCACACTTGCTGTACATTCAAAATCAGAGGTCAAATGCAGATGTGGTCTTCCATGGACGCATGTTTACTTTTCTTTTTCGGACTTCAAAGCGATAGGATTTATGTGACAATCTTGCTTTACACTGGAGGAAGGACAGAGTTTTTTCCAGCACATAACACCGTTTAAATGAACTGTGTAAGTATTTCAGAATATATCAGAATTATGAATGCATAAATTGTAGTTGTATTTATATAGCGCTTACTACCCCTAAGTACAGTAGTAGTATAGGGAGGTATCACTTAATATGGAGGGGAGCATGTGATTCTGTTATTTGGACTGAGTAGAATAATGGAGGTACAGAGGAGGAAATAATCCAAAAGTGTTAATTGGGAGATCATAGTAGCAAGATGAGGTTTGGGATGAGTAAAGGAGATAGAAAGGGAACAGTCTGATAAAAGGAATTGGGCGATCATGGTAGTAAAATGGTGTTTGGGATGAGTTAAAGGAGAGATAACCAAGGTAGAATTTAGTAGGGTTGTTTGAGAGATCATAGTTGATAAAGTGAGGTTTGGGGTGAGCCAGCAGGGGTAGAGGAGGGAAGGGTTATTTTGGAGATCACAGTAGTAGAATGGGTTTGAGATGAGTCAGAGAGTAGAGATAGAGGATAGACTACTAGCGGTATAGGGTTACGGTGAGAGTAAAGCTTTTGACAGGTTTTTTTCCTCATATATGTAGATACACGATTACTTAGTAAGCGAGTATATGTGTAAGGAATATAATATATTGATTTTTTAGTCTTACCCTATAAACACGACTTTTAAGAGCTGCAGTATTTGAAGTTAATGTATTTGTGTACTTTATAACATTATTTTATCTTTCCTGAATATTTCAATAGTGAAATGCTTGTAGATAGTCAAGGTAATATTTACTTATTGTGATAGATAAAATAAAAACAGACTCTTAAGCGTGAAATAAAAACAACTTATATAAAAGTTTTGCAATTGACATGTTAAGAGTAAAATACACACACCACAGATGTGGAATTCCTATCACCCGATGCCCGGGACATAATGTTTGGGGTCAAAAGCAACAAGTTTTCATGTTTATTTTGTCCTTAGGTCAAGTAGGCCACACCCCCTGCAGCACAAACCTTTTGGATGCCAGTTTACAGAGAAGGGAACTGTCTGCAGTTGAGGTAATGTGTGTCCATATGTTAATGCTGTTCAAACTTGTACTTATGATTCATTAATTAAAAGTCTTTATTTACAGCGCTCACCCAAAAAATTAACGTTTTAAGGTCACAGGGCATTACTGATAGTGGTCCCAGTGATAAAATAAAATAAAAAATAAAAAAACATTAAAAAGAAAAAGTAAAAAGTAAAAAGAAAAAAGAAAAATACATTTTTTTTTTAAAAGTGTACACATGTTTGAAACGTTTAACAGTGTGAGACCAAGTATAACGCTCCCAGAATACTCTCTGATTAGATGCAAATGTTTGCAGAAGCTTGTAAGCACGAGAGAGGATTCTTTGCTTTCAAAAATAAAACATTCAGAAAAAAATGCAAGTAGGAAAAAAGATTTTCGCTACAATGAAAATTTTAGGTGCTATTTCTTTGGAGCGTCATTTAGTAAAATGTGTGGATGCAAGCTAGTATTTCTAAAAATATATTCCTAATGGAAAATCAGTGTAACCAATTCCAACAAGATTATTGGAAGCATGAAAATAAACAAGCACCGGCAAAGCCAACCGATCAAAAAAAAAATGTGAGCCTTTTGGTTTTGTCAATGCGTGTCTTGTTTTGACATGGCTTTTTTAACCCTTTATTGTTGTGGGAGCTGTCACGATTGTAACAAACATTGGCAAAAAGCTAAAAGTTTTTGGTCTCAAAAAAGCACACATTGCCACCAGTAGCGTAACAAAGACCCTGCAGCCCCCCTCCAGTGGGTCCACTTAACACAACACCTGCGCTGAGGGTGTCTTGTGGGGGATGGGGGCACCCCTCAATGTTCTTTGAAGGGGACCATCTCCAGTTTCATTATGCCACAGATTCCCACAGTAGTTTCCGGCACTGAACAAAACTAATTTGTGTGCCAGTATGCTCCTTGTGGAAGAGCAGAATGCGATCACTCACAGTAAAGCCAGCAGATAGATACAGAGATAGAAGTTTAACAAAATGTCTTTGTTAATGCAGACCTTATTAGGGACCCAATTCTTAATGAAAGTCACTTAAGTGCACCCATGGTATATATGTCTTTGAATTAGTGGCTTTCGGGAATTCACAAGAACTGACATAAGCAGATCAGGAAATCATACTCCAACAAAATATTTGTAAACTGTATTTTAGCACAAGCAAATGTGCCCGTGTAGATTTGCTCATGTGAAAATCTATCTAGTGTTTGCAAGTTCACTTCCCCCCCCACCCCCCCAACTCTGGAAGAACTTCTACTTCTTTTATTGTCAGGAGTAAGTTTCCAACCTTCCTCATAATGGGAAAAGATTAAAGAAGAGATGGTGAAAATCCTTAAATCATTCAAGTTAGTAGGTTTGCAGACTCAATGGCATTCAAGCCCTGGAACTATTGCTTACTGCTTCCTCCAGCCCCAGTATGTAGATCTGTGGCAAGGTGGCAAAATAAGGAAATTGCTATAGTAGGGATTGAAATTGCAAGTATTCAAGCCCTAGTATAGTAGTAGCCCTGGCATTATCAGAGAGGCTAATATAAGAGCTCTTACATAATGAGATTGCTGCCGTAATGCGACACCGCACTACATGGCACCAAAGAGACAGGTAGATTGTTTTATTTTTTTTACAGGACAGGTGTATTTAAGTAGCAACCTGTCCCATGGACAAGTATATATTTTATTAAAATTCCACAGCCCTAACACACACACCTTCACAAACATATATACATTGAATCGTAAGTAAAATATACATTTGTTAACAAACGCGTAAAGAATATGTATATATTTTAAGATAAAATAAATATGATACCTATTTGTACAAATAAATACACATATCTCGATATATACATATGAAGAAATTATAAATCTTTACATATACATGGATATGCATTTATATTGGAGTAGGGTGGTTATGTAGGAAAGAGCCATCTCTTGAGCAGTGTTCTGAAGAGGATACTTATCCATGGATCTTATATTTGGGGGTAATGAAGTCCGGAGTTTGGAATTCCCATTATCTTTTTTATTGTATGGTGGTGTTTTGAGGCGGGGTGCCAATCTTGAGCCGAGGTTTCTTTGTTGAATGTATTTTGTGATTTTATTCCTGATGAAAAAGCGGTCCTGTTCCATCTATTGCTTTGTGGGTGATACAAAGCAGCTCGAAGGTGGATTTTCTGGCAACCGGTAACCAATGTACGGCTCTCAAGGCAGGGGAGATGTGGGCTTGTGGTTTTATATGCAGGAGTAGTCTGGCAGCTGAGTTCTGAGTGGGTTGTAATATTTTCATAGTAGATAGAGATGATCCAGGGTAGAGGCCATTGGCATAACCCAGTTTAGATAGCTGAACAGAGATAGTAGCCTGCACCTTGTGTGGAATCCAAGGTGGGCAAAAATGTGTTGCAGAGTTTTCATGGTGATAAAGCTTGATCTTGCTAATTTGTCCACTTGAGCATTTATTGCTACCTTGGAGTCCATGGTAATTCAAAGGTTTTCTAACTTCCTTAGATAGTTTAAGAGGTGGTCCCAGATTGTCAGGCCAGGCACAGAGGTGGTAATATTTTTTCCAGTCGCCACATGTGATTATTTTTGTTTTGGAAGCATTCAGTTTGAGATAGCTCCATGTCATACACTGATCAACGGCTCTGAGGCAATTAAAGATTTGTGATTTTCCATTGTCTTTGGGGGATTTCAGTTAAGAATATTTGTGTGTCGTCTGCATAGTCGTAGCATGTTAGTTGAAATTCACTGATCATTGCTGGTAATTACATCATGTAGATGTTGAAAAAACACGTTTATTGTTATTTCTGAAGTGTATTTGAAACAAATACTTTAATATGAAAACGAATCATTAAACTGGGTGATGCAATTTCCACACACTTGCATCTGTTCACTGTATAGTTTTATTAGTACAACTGTATGTCTGCAAGTGTAATAGTCATTTCAATTGAAAAAGTACTGAAAAAGTGTGCTACCACACAATAAATTCTCCATTCTACACCACTCCACTCTATTCTATTCTGCACCACTCCACTTTACACCATTCAACGGCACTGCACTATAAGGACCCGATTTATACTTTATACTTTAGCACTACAAATGCACCATTTTTTGAGGCTGTAATTTGAGAAAGCCTCACTCCGTCAGTGTTTGAAGCCATAGGGTCAAGGGGTTTTGAGACTTTGCCTGACTTACCTGATAAGGAAGGCTCGGTTTGCAATGCAAAAGAGATTTGTGTCAAGAAATTAAACGACCATTATCATTCTAAGGTGTTGAATGTCTTTGAAAGATATCATTTTGGTATAAGAGATGAACAATTGAGGAATGTGTGACTGCACTACACAAATTTGCCTCTACGTTCAAGTTTATTCATAGCACTGAGGAAAGAATAAGGAGCTATTTCATGTTAAGGTGTAGATGTGACAAAATCGAGCGTAAACTATGGCTCAATGCTGATCCCAAATTACTACTGCAAAAGAGGTTGAACATTCCTTAGCATGTGTTGAACTACCCAAGAAACTTTTGTGTAGGGGATATCTAGGCAGTAGATACCAAACAAACTCCTTGCTTAAATTAAAGAGCCACTGAAATGTACAGTGGTCTGTTAAGATTTGTCATGCCATTAAGAGTGCGTGAAAAGGATGTAGAGAAAGAGGGAACTATGCCAAATGCTGTAGGAGCACTAAAACCAACAAGAGTGTTTCTGAAGTTTCTTCTGCATTGAATGACATTGTGTTGCAAGTAGAGGAGTGTGTGTGTGACGTTGGAATCTTGAAGTGTTAACTGGTTATCCTGAATGGAGAGGATCTTTTTATGACAATAGATTCTGCAGCACAGCTCACACTGATCTCGGACACTGATCTTGCAAAGAAATTCAAAAGGGAAAGTATAATTTAAAGATCCTTATGTTTGAACAAACAGCTATTGTGACAAAAACACTAAACTTAAAGGGTTACTTTGTCACATGGTTTGAATTCAGGAGAAATGCTACACACAGCAAGGTCTATTTCCAGTAGTAGGTAAAACAGTGCTGAGGTGGTCACATCGAAAGCTGGTGGAAAATGTGCTTGATTGCAAATCCACACCTTGAGGTGTCAGTGGAGCAGGGTTGCCACTTTGAAATCTGAGTTGACCAAGGACTTTTAGTTTTTTTTTTTTGTATGTGACAGGGTTATGTTCAACACATAAAGCTCAAAGACCAGACTGTTCCAGTTGCAAATAAGGTCTGAAGGGTATCCTTTGGTGTCAGAGATGCTGGTAAAGCTGAGCTGGATTGGTTAAGTTTGAGACAAGCCATACATTGTTGAAGCTACAGAGTGGATAGACCCGTTGTTGTAGCACACAAGGATAAGAGGAGCAAGATCATACCCTGCATTTATCTAAGGGAACTAAACACGAATGCGGGCAAAGACAAGATTCTGTTACCAAATATGACAAACATTTCAGTTTTTCCACGCTTGATTTGACAGCATATACCCCCAAATCAAACTGAGTGATGAATCTAGACACCTGACATTACTCTATTTGCAGTTTTTTTTTATTTTTTAAACTGTACGACGTTTGGGTTATG
Source organism: Pleurodeles waltl (assembly GCF_031143425.1). Lineage (NCBI taxonomy): Eukaryota > Metazoa > Chordata > Amphibia > Caudata > Salamandridae > Pleurodeles > Pleurodeles waltl. The sequence goes on along the minus strand of NC_090440.1, from coordinate 942,082,628 downwards.
CTCTGCAGAGTATTTTCAAATGATTGGTGACAAATTTATTTGGAAATTCAGGAGGTAATTTTTTAAATTTTTTTTTTTTTTAAATGCCGACCTTTAGTGATGGCTTGTAAAAATACTCCCTCCGGTTCAATACGGTGCTTAAAATTTTGAAATTCTGAAAATTGAGAAATGTAATTTTTACCACACTGAGTTAAACTACATCACAATGGGCATTTCCCCTAAAGATGACTAACCCGTACCATAATCAGCCTCGGCCTGTAAAGAAAAAGCTCGGACATTTCAGATTTGGCTTGCAGAACCAGCATCATTAGGTCTTCACTTACAAAAAAGAGTTGACTTTCTGAAGTGATAGATGTTAAAAAGAGTTTGACAACATCAAGAAGTGTATTGCTGGAACTACAATGTTATATACCAAATGACCTACACCAGCTAATCGCAGATGTTAATGAAAAATGCCTTTGTACAGCTCTTAAACTGGTCCAGAAAGGGAGAGACGTCACCCTTGCTTTTGCCTCAAGAGTTCTGAGAATATTGCTATTCCACCATCAACAGGCCTTGGCGGTTTTCTGGGCTGTAAAAAGACATTCTGTGCGATAGGGCACTTCTGGGTTCTGGCGAGGGACACTTTGCCACTAGTGTTGAGTGGTGGTCAAAAGATTACTTAACAGTTACTTGAGGATGCGTCACTAAAGACAAACAGTTGCAGGAAAGGCAAACTATGTGATTCTGGCTGACGTGCGTCAGGTGCTTAGTGACAGAGATAAGTGGAACTGTTGCAAATCAGCAAAGTATTTCAAGTCAGATAAGAATGAACAGTCAATGAAGGGTGGCCTTCTTTAAAGAGGCTCAAAGTTAGTACAGACAGTGAGTTTATGGACAATGTGATTCGTTTAGGTTATGAAGAGCACTAAGGAATGTGCAAAAACAAGGACAAAGGACCCACCACTGGTGGCTTGGGGTGGCGGTGTGTGTTGTTAGCAACAAAGTGAGGTGAGTATGAATGCCTCCCATGATTTGCAACAATGATCCCAAGGTACCTTTGGAGGAGATCACCTTCAATATTTTGGGACCTGTATCCACAGGTTTGATGCCTTATTATCTTTTAATTTTCATGAACTTATAGTCATGCTGGTGGAAACTGCCAATTTAAAGGATATAACTATAAGGACTTATGGAAAAAAGGACTCTTCAAGGACTGCAATCCAAGTAACAACAAAGTAATTTTGAATGATAAATGTATGCAGTTGTCCTCCAAAGTTTAGATCCCCAAACCAATGTACAAGTTCACTACACATGCCATGAGGCGCGTTTCACCCTTTGAGTTGTTTTGCAGAAGAAAATATGTACATTGATGTGTATGCCATTGGTCAGTAGTTGTGTGAATGCCCCGTTTACAGTTTCCTTGTCTCCCATACCTTTTCAAATTTCCTTTCTTTTGATTTTACATGTAAGGATTCCCCCAGCACAAACTCTTCAATGATATGATATTTGGCTCTGAGGTTGAGGTGCTAATTTGTGACCAGTGAGATGACTTTTGCGCATGCCCAGGTGGGACAGGACTCTGGTGCATCCTTTCCAGCCTGTTTCGGGTAGTGGAGGACTATGCCAAGGAATTGGCTATTCCACATGAATGGCAGAAGATTTCAGAAAGGAATTGATTGAGTCAGGCATCCCATCAGATAAGTGGGATCATAAGAGTTTTTATCCATAAAGATTGAACAACTAGGTTTTTAAACATGTACTTAAGTCTGCAGTTTTCTTTCAACCGCTCCAGGGGTCTCTTTTTAAAAGCTTTACTTTGCATACAGATTTGTAAAGTATAAAGTCTTTACAAATCTTTTCGGAATCTGTAAGTCAGATTATCAAACGTATAGCAGGACAGACTTGAAAAGAAAGAATTAAAGCACTGTAATAGTTGCACAGAAATGGGCAGTTAATCACTGTATACATACACACCTTCCATCAAAACAGAAGGGTCCCCAGGCTGTGGAAATAAGGAATGGCTACAACTGCGACTACACACAGTAATGAGTTTGCCAGCTAATAAGCTAGAGTCCATCACAGCAAACAGGAAGTACACACTTGCAGAGGTTAGTCCAATTAGTGATGCCAGTCTTCTGAAACAAGGGGGAGGAAGAGTGTTTTGCTGATGCAACATAAGTCCGGGTCTGAAAGGCATTAAACATGTCGACAAAAACATCACTGCCAATGCAAACCACAATGCCAGGGTCTCAGCACTAGTCACCCAAACAATATTTTATGTTTGAGTGACACATATACAAAGCACTAGTGTGCCACACCAATGATGTTTTACATTAACATTAAAGTTTGGAGTGGCAAGTGGCCCACACTTGTAAAAACATTGATTTGCACAATCTTTAGTTTTACAAAGCAGAAAAAATGGCCTGGCAAATGGGTGCATCAATCCTGCTCAAACAAATCTCGGTTTACTGCAGGAAATCATGCTGCCATCGAGGAAGAATGCCAAGATTGGCAGTAAAGAAAGAAAGAATACACTAAAGAAAGGGAATGTCAGCCACAACCAGTTGTCAACCTTACGCTTTGGGATGTACAAAAACGTATACAAAAAAAAACCTAGGTTTTGGCTTTTACAAACTATTAGCTGCAATTAGAAGTAGACTGCAACAGATATAACTTTAAGAACAAAAATACATTGTAAGATGCTGAACCATTAAAAAAAATATTTTGGAAAAAGGTTGGATGGTAAGTTCTTTAATATATCAACAGCTGTTAAGAGTGTTAGACAAGTGGTAACAACCAATAAACTGTAGATTTCAGGGCTGAAAATAAGGATAACATCTACAAGATTTGATATGGCTGAGTTTTTTTGTTCAAAAGAGAAACACTAAGGTATCCTTACCAGACGGAGGTCAATTATTGCCCTATGGAGTTTTGTGAGACTAAGAAAAGCACAACATAAAGCCAGACGTGGGTAGGAAGAAGTACACAGACTAACTTTGGTTTGTACTTTGCTTATCATCAAGTGTTTTTTTCAGAGAATGGAACAGAATGACATGAAAGTGTTCTATGGATTTAAGAAGAGTAGGTCCTTATCATATATTTGTCTGGTACATGCCTACTGACTTAAATTACCATACAGATTCTAGGAATCTAGTGCTCTTTCTGTATTTCATGAGGACCAAAAACAGTGCTGTCTGTAAGCACTAGATTTACATGAGCAGGTGAAGAACCTATAACAAGAGTTTCTTTTATGATCGGAATGCAACAAGCAAAGAAAATACAGCCAAGAGAATGTACACCAAATTAAAAAAAGAAGAAAAAGAATAACTTACAAAACAGTTGGAAAAAACTGCAGACAAAATAAGAAAAGATCATAGTTTAAATAAAGGCAACATTAGTCTGGCCTTTGGGAATACCATAGGTGTAACTGCACTGAGCACTGAACCTGAAGTCCGAATTCTGTTTAAACTAAAAAGAGAATTTCAAAATTAGGAGAGTACCTTAAGTGGAGCTTTTCCAGTCCAGCATCTGCCAAGTCATCATTCGCTCTCTGATGTATATCCCGCTGGGTTTCAATTTTATGATCATCTGATAACCCATCCACTTTGTGAATAAAAACCTCAAAGTTCATGTCAGGATTCACTTTGTAGGCTTTGGAAACTGTAATATGTAGTCTTGTTAGTGCCTCCATGTAGTCGTCCTGCAACACAAGTTCAGAGATTAAATGAGCACAAAAAAGGAAGATGGCTTTCTGATGTCAATATGAGGGCAGTCAAACTGTGGTCTTTGAGTTCCACAATCCTTCAAGACAGGTTTTCAGGATTTACAAAAACCTACAGATCCACCCTGGACAGTTTACATTATTCTCACTCAGCATTAAATTAAGAGTTAGATATCCAATAAAGATCTTGCTCTCTTAAACATGTAATTATAGCTCCAAAAGCATTCAACACATTTACTAACTAAGAACACCATCCATTTAGATATTTATCAACACTACGAGTGTTGCATTCCAATTTCAATGTATATTGCAGCGGAGACAAAACTTAAGATCAATAGACAAAAAAACATCAACTCGTTTGTTCACTTTTCTAGCGTTCATAGAAAGTGGAAGCATGCCATACAAGAGAGCTCCTTTGGGAAGATTGGCATATTTAGTCTTTCAATTTCTACAGTATACCAATCAAGCTAGTTTGGAAAACTAAGTATGATATTTTTTTTATTTAGTTTCAGTGCTTGCTAAACTAGTCACTGATTCGTGACATGGGATAGTTTCCAGCATGCAACGGAACACCTTATGTCACTGCCAACAACATGACTTTTTTTTTTTTCCCCCAAAAGATTTGAGAATAAAAGCACGTATAATTTGTTGCTGCGGATTTCTATGTGCTTGTAGTTGTTTTATCTTGGTGCTGCACTGAATCAACTAGGGTCCAATGACATTTAATATGTTGTTGTGATGAGAGAATAGGTTTCTGGATGACCAATAACCAGCACAAAGCAATCTACATATGCAGCCAGCCACAAGCTCCAAGAGGCTATGTGAATGGTGAACAATTGGGTATGGAATTCCCGTAGCCAGACACCCAGGACAACAAGTTTTCAGATTTACTTAGTCCTTGGGACAAGTAGGCCCAACCCCCTGCAGCACAAACCCTTTGGCTGCCAGTTTACAAGGAAGAGAACCATCTGCAGCTGAGATAATAATTGTGCCCAAATGTTAATGCTGTTCAAACTTATTTATAATTCATTTATACAAAGCCTTTATTATTGAGGGGAGTGATCTAATTAAATCTTGTAAGGTCACACTGCACTACTGACGGTGGTTCCAGTAGTTTAAAAAAGTGTACACACGTATAAAAAGCCTAATAATATGAAGCTACATATAATACACCAAGAATGCTCTCTGATTATATGCAAACGTTTGTAGAAGCTTGTAATCAAGATTGAGGATTCTAGTCTTTCAAAACATTTTCATAAGAAAAATGCAAGCAGGAAAAAAAGTTTTGCTTAATTACTGTGAAATTTTAGGTACTATTTCTTGGAAGCATCATTTAGTAAAATGTGTTGATGCATGCTAGCATGTAAAAAAAATATTTATAATGGAATACCAGGGTAACCCTTTGAATAGATTATGTTAAACATGAAAATAAACAAGCACTGGCAACGCCAACCGATCAGACATTAGTTCTCAGTCTTTTGATTTTGTCAATGCATTCTTGTTTTGACATGGCTTTTGTAACACTTTATTGTAGTGGGAGCTGCCATGTCCTCACCATTGTAACTAACGTCGGCAAAAAGCAAAAAAAAGTTCTTTGGTCTCAAAAAGTACACATTGTCACAGTAGTTCCCGGCACCGGACCACATTACCTTGTCTGCCAATTTGCTCCTCCACGAAGAGCAGAGTGCCATCACTCACAGTAAAGCCAGCCAACAGGTGGATAGGAGAGAAATATACAATTTAATAAAAACAAAATGTCTTGGTTAACGTCAAACCTAATTAGAGGCCAAATTCTTAAGAAAGTCACAAAAGTGCACCAATGGTATACGTCTTTGCTTAGTGGCTTTCATGAATTCACAAGAATTTACAGAAGAAGACCGGGAAATCATACTCCTAGAAATTACCTGTGAACTGTATTTTAGCATGAGCAAATATTCGGGTGTAGGTATGCTCATGCGAAAATCTATTGAGCGTTTACAAGTTCACCTCCAACCATTTTTTTTCCCCAACATTGGATAAACCTCTACTTCTGCCCTTGTCAGGAGTAAAGTTCCAACCTTTCTCAGTAGATTATCTTATTCCATACTGAGAAAGGTTGGAACATTACTCCTAACAAGGGCAGAAGTAGAGGTTTATCCAAGGTCGGGAAAAAAAGTGAGAAGAGTTGATGAAAATCCTTAAAACATGCAAGTTAGTAGGTTTGCATAGACACAAATGCATTCCAGCCATGGAACTATTACTTACTACTTCCTCCAGCCCAGTATTCCCATCTGCAGAAAGGTGGCAAAATAAGGAAATTGCTATAGTAGGGCTTCAAATTGCTAGTATTCAAGCCCTACTAAAGTTTTAGCCCTGGAATCATCAGGGTGGCTTTTAATCAGAGTTCTTACATAACGAGATTGCTGCCAGAATTGTATTTTAAATGCAAAAAAAATCATAAATTTTACTTTCAAATTCCTGCAAATACTTGCATCTAATCAGAGAGCATTCTGGGAGCGTAATACATATCTTCATGTTTTTAAACTTAGCAAATGTGTGTACACATTTTTATACTTTTGTACCACTGTCATTAGTCAATCTGAGCTTACAGCAGTTCCTTAGAGCGCTCACCAAAATAGTAAAGGCTTTGCGTTAGTGGGCCATAAATACAAGTTCAAACAGCATTAAAGACACGGATATCAATCTTACATTAACTGCATACTAGATCACAATATGAATCATAGATTCATATTGAGGTACTATAAACTTGCAGTCTATGGGTTTGTGTTGCAGGGGGTGGGCAAGGACAAAATTTAAATGTTGCTGTCCTTGACCTAAAAAATATCCCAGTCATCGGGCTATAAGAATTCCACACCCCTGCCTCCTTTAACAGTGCTGGTGATTTGAAGTCATGCCACTAAAACCATGACACAGATTACACCAAGTTTATACTGGATAGTTATCAGTCTTGAATGTGCAACATACTTCAGAGATTTCCTGAAAGAAAACGTGTGCAGTGAAGCACATCAAATAGGAGTGGATCCGGCATAACACTTTAACTAGCAACAGACTCCCAAGTAAGTACATGTAGTGGTAAAGGCCTTAGATTTTCTATGACAAATCTAATGCCACTGCTACAACTTCAGATTGGTCATCCTTACTTTTGGAGCCAATCAGGCTTACATATTGCCACTTTTTTGTAGTCATCTCAGGGGTGTGGAATTTATTAAAATATCTACTTGTCCAGGGGACAGGTTGCTTCTCAAATCTACTTGTCCTGTAAAAAGATCTACTTGTCCCTTTGGTGCCATGTAGTGTGGCGACAAATTATGGCAGCAATTAATAGCCTCTCTGATTATGCCAGGGCTACTACCATAGTAGGGCTTGAATACTTGGAGTTTCAATCCATACTGTAGAAATGTCCTTATTTTGCCACCTTTCTGCAGATCTGCATACTGGGGCTGGAGGAAGCAGTAAGCAATAGTTCCAGGGCTGGAATGCCTTTGAGTCTGCAAACCTACTAACCTGCATGTTTTAAAGATTTTTACCAGCTTCTCTCTAATATTTTCCCATAATAAGAAGGTTGGACATTTACTCCTGACAATGGCAGAATTAGAACTTCTTCCAGGGTTGGGAAGAAAGTGGCTGGAGGGAAAATGAACTTGCAAATGCTCAATAGATTTTCACATGAGCAAATCTACACATCGTATTTACCCACGCTAAAATACAGTTCACAAATATTTTATAGGGGTACGACATATACCATGGGTGCACTTTTGTGACTTTCTTTAAGAATTTGGGGCCACAAGTAGGTAGGTTCAGATTTGTGACCTGCAAATCCGAATGTAGGATGGTGTCCTTGACACCATCTGTGATTCGCAAGGGCTTCGCAAATGCCCACATCATGAATAATCATGAGGTGGGTCGCAATTTGCGACCCCCTCACGAATGGTGGCCTGCTGGAGACAGCAGACCACCATGTGTGTGACTGCTTTTCAATAAAGCAGTTTTTTTTTGTAATGCAGCCCGTTTTCCTTAAAGGACAACGAGATGCATAACAAAAACGAAAAATGAAACGTTTTTGTTTCATTTTTTCAGAGCAGGCAGTGGTCCACAGGACCACTGCTTGCTCTGAAAAAATGTTTACAGTGACATTCACAATGGGAAAGGGGTCCCATGGGGATCCCTTCCCTTTTGCGAAAGTGTTAGCACCCATTTGAAATGGGTGCAAACTGCGATTGGTTTGCGCCCACGTTCGCGGTCACAAAACAATCCTACATTGCACTGCGAGTTGCAATTAGGAAGGGAACACCCCTTACTAATTGCGAGTTGCAAACCCGTTTTGTGATTCGGTAACCAGGTTACTGAATCGCAAAACTGGGTTTGTGCATCGCAATGTGCTTTTTGCATGTCGCAAACAGCGAAAGTCGCTGTTTGCGACATGCAAAAAGCTACCTACATGTGGGTCTTGGTCCCTAATTAGGTCTGGTGTTAACAAAGACATTTTGTTTTTATTAAACTTCTATTTCTCTCTCTTTCGGCTGGCTTTAGTGTGAGTGATCGCATTCTGCTCTTCCACAAGGAGCATATTGCCACACAAAGTAGTTTTGTTCAGTGTCAGGAACTACAGTGGCAATCAGTGACGTAATGAAACTGGAGGGTGCCCCTTTGCAAAGAACATGGAGGAGCCCCCTCTCCAGACTCACTCAGGGCAGGTGCTGTGCTGACGGGGCCCCCTGGAGGGCGGCTGCGGGGCCTTTGTTATGCCGCTGGTGGCAACGTGTGCTTTAAGAGTTCAAAAACTTTTTGGGGGGGTTTTGCCAATGTTTGTTACAATGTTGAGGGCCTGGTAGCTCCCACAACAATAAAGTGTTACAAAAGCCATGTCAAAACAAGACACGCATTGATGAAACTGAAAGACTTATAAAAATATGTCAGATCAGTTGGCTTTGTCAGTGTTTGTTTATTTTCATGCTTCCCATAATCGTGTTGAAAATTGTTACACTGATTTTCCATTAGAAATATTTTTTGGAAATACTAGCATGCATCAACACATTTTACTAAATGACACTTCATTTGCATATAATCAGAGAGCATTCTGGGAGCATTATACTTAGCCTCTTAGCCTAAACTTTTCAAACATGTGTGTACACGTTTTCTTTTTTTTGTACTGGAACCAACGTCAGTAGTGAAGTGTGACCTTAAAACATTTATTTACAGCACGCACCCTAATAATGAACCTTAAATACAAGTTCGAACAGCATTATCCTTTGGAAACACATTACCTCAACTGCAGAGAGTTCAACTCTATGTAAACAGGCAGCCAAAGGGTTTGTGCCAAAGGGGGTTGGGCCTACTTGTCCCAAGGACAAAGTAAACATAAAAACTTGTTGCCCTTGACCCCAAACAAGATGTCCCGGGCGTCGGGCGATAGGAATTCCACATCCCTGCATCTAGAACGGACCATTAAACATAAAACACAATTGTATTTGCCATCTTCTATGCATTTTACACTCCTTCAAGGATTCAATATTATAAACATTTGCAATTTTAAGTTAAACTGAGGTCAAGTACAAATTAGCAAAAGATTTCCTATGCGAGTACAGTGATGAAAATGTACCTGTGCATCGATAACATAAATTAAGGCCCCTGTTCCTCTGAAAATCATTTCGTAGTCAAAAGTAGGATCAAAAAAATCCATCTGGCCTGGAAAGTCCCATATCTGGAAATTCACAAAGGAGCTGTTGGATATATCGTCCTTATAAATTTTGTTGGTGCTCTCCAAGAAAAGAGTCTCGTTGGGCGACATCTTATGGAACACCACCTATGAATTGGAAATAAGAGTTACTGGTTATTGGGCTTGAACGTATAGTACATATCTAGTCAAATGGGAAAATACCACCTGTAAACCATTAGCTAAACAGGGATGCTGCCGACATGTGGATTGTATTTCTAACTTTAGATCAACTGTAAGAAACAGAACACATGCTTGGCAAACCCCGTCCATTACCAAAAGGTCAAGCTCCACATGTCAACTAGGTTTAAGGCAATAAAACTGTTACTTCCTCTTGTGGTTGCTATTAGTTCAGGGATATGGGGTGCATGATAATTTGTTACGCTGTTGGATTTTAAGAACCAAGGCGTAGAACTTCAATCGCAAGCCAATAGCATACAGAAACTTTTCCAATAATGTAGCCCCAATTGTCTCAAGGCCCAATATCTTCCAATTACTTGAGTCAATCCATAGGGGAAAAAAGTGAGCACGACCATCATATTTTGATGCCAAGGCCCTGCACGTTACATCCTCAGGTCCACCAGTTGCAACTCTCTTGCCCTAATGCGAAAACTAATCATTGTACACAAGCCATAAAACTCAAAAAATTTAGTTAAATGAATATGTACCTAAAATGTATAGAATGGGTGAGTCTATGTGGGCTAGGAAAGTCTGCTTTGTCACAGGTCTGTCCTTGGCAGCTTTTGCCCCTGACATAGCCTATTCCAAGACGTGGGTTTAATGAACTGCTTGCATTCTTCCGTGGCCCAAGAAGTGGCTCACCCGATGTGAGCAGTGGGAACTATCACGGAGTACTAATTCTGCTGGGGTTGTAGGAGTGCGCTACCCAGCCACTCCAGAAACAGACTGAAGAACAAGGCTAACCCTGCTACTGATCCTTGCGCCTTGTCCAGCTGACAGTTAGGAGGGGGTCCGTAAACACAGACAGGGACGGGTGCGAAACACAATGACAAGTTAGGAACAAAAGCTTATCTCCGCTTCCATCAATCATCGCAGTAGCTGGGGATATATAGACGGGCAACTGGAGATTCAGAGGCCAGGCTGTAGAAGGCACAACCTTTGATATTTATGACATTTGACTGGTTGTGAAAAGAAGGGAAGTTCTTGGAAATCTAGTACGCTGGGTCACTAATGATGTCTTATAAAAAATGGTGTAAAACCACCATCTATGTTCAGAATAGTTTCCCTAAAGTAACAGCCAGGAGCCAAGATTGATGGAGAGGACTCTGTGGAAGACTGGTATGGTGGGGGGGGAGAGAGGGGTGGCAAAATAGAAATGATGGTCTCCTTATATAGGCTGCGTAAGAAAACAGACAGCTTGGAAAACAGAAAAGACTGAATTGTTGTTCATAAAGGTTGTAGGCAGGAAATCCATAGTTAATGCCCTTGAGAAGGTATAGTAATCTGTTGCTCAGCAACAGTGACTGAAATACCCAGTAGCAAACTTAGAGATGCAATGTGAGCTCCGTGAGACTTTTTGGAGGACAGGTTCGAAAAACTTGAGAACGGCAAGTGAACTGCCTGCCAACTAGAAGGCAGTCAGTCGCCAGGACCTTGAAGGTCGTTTGCGCTTTCTTGCAGAGAGTGAAATAGATCTGCAAAGGGATTACTACATGATTTCACTTGAAAGCTGCACCATTCCACAAAGGAGGAAAAAAGCACGATTCAACAAGAGACCAAAACAGTGTTTGCAAAATACAAAGCCCTTAGAGATCACAAGGAAACAGTGTTACGCTGGGCACTCAGAAAATTGTGTGTGGAACATTTGGGTCACCGTCCGTTTTGTGCCCGATATCAGTCTTTCCACATTTGAGAGACAGGGTGCATAGAAGGTCCTGTTAAAGGATTCTATAGGCTATGGGTCCCAAACAAGCACAATTTACTTCTAGATTAAGGTAGTGGTGGATACCAAGGCTTCTTTATTCACTCAGGCAGCAGAAGCAGCTTCTCTGAAGGGCCCTGTAATCAGTTCTTAACAAGCAACTGCCGAGGTTTGAGTAGCACAGATTAATTTTCAAGCATGCAATTTCAGAAAAGTATGTTCCATTCACATGCATTCTACAAATGCACTCATACACAAGGTCCCCCAGGTATCCACCTCATGTTATTAAACTACATAGGAGACAGTCAAAACTCTCACATTCTCCATCTTCCACAAGAAACATACACATCTCTAGAAGGACAATATATGCACCAACCACAAACAAAGCATACAGCCCAGCACTCCAACAAGCCTAACACCCAGTCACACCAGCTGGTCAAACCAACATGACCAAGTGCCAGGCTGAAAACAATGCATAATATGTACCCAGTACCAGGCCTCTAAAAACTACACTTGAAATAATAGGGAAGTGTTGCAAACACAATGACAGCCTCCAGATGACCCACACTGAAATATTATTGACAGCACAACAATCAAACACTACAGCAATACCACCATTAAACCAGACCACTTCAGCAAGTAAGAAGCACTCACCTACAACACACTAAATACTACATTAAATACTACCATTCAAACAACACTGACCGAATCCATTGAACTCAAGTTGAATAAAATGTACCACAAAACACTCACAAATGTACTCCTCCTACTATACAATCAATCAATAAAACGATTTATAAAGCGCGCTACTCACCCGTTAGGGTCTCAAGATGCGGGGGCGTGGGTGCTAATGGTCGAAAAGCTATGTCTTGAGGTGTTTTCTGAAGGCCAGGAGGTCTTGGGTCTGGCGTGGTTGGAGCGGTAGGGAGTTCCAGGTCTTTGCGGCGAGGTAGGAGAAGGATCTTTCTCCGGTGGTGGAGCAGTGAATGCAGGGGGCGGAGGCGAGGCTGGCGGAGCGGAGCTGGCGGGTGGGGTTGTGGAAGGTGAGTGTCGTTGAGATAGGCCGGGCCTGTGTTGTGGAGGGCTTTTTGTGCGTGGGTGAGTAGTTTGAAGGTGATCCTCTTCGATATGGTTAGCCAGTGTAGTCCTCTGAGATGGGCAGAGATGTGGTTGCGGCGTGGGATGTCAAGGGTGAGTCGGGCGGAGGCGTTTTGGATGCGTTGCAATTTCTTTTGTAGTTTGGCTGTGGTTCCTGCATAGAGCGCATTGCCGAAGTCCAGTCTGCTGCTGACTAGGGGGTGGGTGACTGTTTTTCTGGTTTCTACAACAATCCACTTGAAAATCTTGCGGAGCATGCAGAGGGTGTTGTAGCAGGAAGAGGATACTGCGCTGACCCGTTGAGTCATGCTGAGTGTTGAGTTAAGGATGATGCCCAGGTTCCGTACTTGGGCGGCTCCGAGGGATGTAGGCCACCAGGAGTCGTTCCAGGCCGAGAGGTTGGTGCCGAGGATGAGAACCTCTGTTTTACCTGTGTTTAGCTTGAGGCGGCTTGAAGCCATCCAGCCGGCGATAGCGTGAAGTCCCTTGTGTAGGTTGTTTCTTGCTGTTGTGGGGTCTTTCGTGAGGGAGATGATCAGCTGGGTGTCGTCTGCGTAGGATACTATGTTGATGTTGTGGGATCGTGCGATGTGGGCAAGGGGAGCCATGTAAACGTTGAAAAGAGTTGGGCTGAGGGAGGATCCTTGCGGGACGCCACCTACGATTTGGATAGGTAGGGCGGAAGGCGGACTCTCTGGGTTCTGCCGGAGAGGAAAGAGGAGATCCAGTCGAGGGCCTTGCCATGGATCCCAGTGTTGTGGAGGCATGTTCGAAGGGTGTGGTGACAGACGGTGTCCAAAGCTGTGGAAAGGTCCAAGAGGATGAGAGCTGCGGTTTCGCCTTTGTCAAACATGGTCCTGATGTCATCTGTGGCAGCAATGAGTGCGGTCTCTGTGCTGTGGTTTTTGCGAAATCCGGATTGGGAGGCATCTAGCACTTTGCTGTCTTCCAGGTAGCCGGAAAGTTGGCTGTTCACGATTTTTTCGATTACCATCGCTGGGAAGGGGAGGAGGGAGATAGGTCGGTAGTTATCAGGATCTGCTTTGGGTTTCTGCAACAGGGCGTTGACGTTGGTGTGTTTCCATTTCTCCGGGAAGGTGGCTGTCTCGAAGGAGCTGTTGATGATTGCGCAGAGGTGGGGTGCGATAATGTTGCAGGTTTTGTTGAAGATCTGGTGCGGGCAGGGGTCCGAGGGGGAGCCGGAGTGGATGGAGGCCATGGTGTTGATGGTGTCTTCATTGTTGACGTGGGTCCAGGAGCATAGCGGGTTGGTGTTGATTGATGCGTCGGGTTCTTGGTTGTCTGATGGGTCTGGGGTTCGAAGCTGTTGTGGATGTCTTCGATCTTTCGACGGAAGTGAGTGACGAGAAAGTTGCAGAGTTCCTGTGATGGCAAGGGTTCGTGGGCGCAGGTCCTGCGGTTGGAGAGTTCTTGATGATGCCGAAGAGCTCTTTGTTGTTGTGGGCGTTGGTGTCTATTCGGTTTCTGTAGTTGGTCCTTTTGGTCATGCGGATCAGCTGGTGATGTTTGCGGATGGCAGTTTTGAGGGTGGTGTGGTTGGGTTCAGTGGGTGCAAGGCGCCAGGTCTTCTCCATACCTCGACATTCCCGTTTGGAGGCCTGCAGGTCGGGGTGAACCAGCTTGCTTTGGGTCTGTGGTGGGAGTCTGAGGGTTGTTTGAGTGGAGCGAGGGTGTTGGCTAGAAGACCGCGCCATTTGTGCAGGTAGGTGGCAGCTGTGCTGGTGTCCTGGGTCCTTGTGGGGCGGGAGGGGGTGCCTGGGTGAGGGTGGAGATCTGCTGTTCTGTAGAGATTCTGTTCCAGTAGCAGCGGGGTGTTTGGTGATGAGGTGGTGAGTGACCGGCTTCTGAAAGGAGAAATGGATGCAGCGATGGTCGGTCCATAGGAGTTCGGTGGTGTGGCTGAAGGAGACGTGGTTGCTGGCTGAGAAGATGGGGTCGAGTGTGTGTCCTGCGGTGTGGGTGGGTGACGTGACGAGTTGTTTGAGGCCGAGGTTGGCGAGGTTGTTGATTAGGTTGGTGGTGTTGATGTTGTTGTTTTCTAGGTGGAAGTTAAGGTCACCAAGGAGAATGTAGTCCGTTGAGGAGAGGGCTTGGGAGCTAATGATGTCTGCGATGTCGTCGCAGAACTGCGGTCCGGGGCTTGGGGGTTTATAGACCAGAGTTTCTCTGAGGGTGGTGTTGGCGTTTATGTGGATTTTTAAATGGAAGTGCTCGGCGGATTTGATGGTGTCGTGGGAGCTGGTGGAGACTCTTATGGTGTTTTGTGGACTATGGCGATTCCACCTCCTGGTTTGTTGCTGCGGTCTCTTCTGGTGATCTTGTAGTTTTCTGGTACGGCTATGGCTATGTCTGGTTCTGAGGCCGAATTCATCCAGGTTTCAGTGAGGAATGTGGTCAATAGGTCCCAGAGTTTGATTGCATGCTTGTGGACGGAGCGGGTGTTGAGTAGGATGCATCTTAGGCGGCAGTCTGAGGCCTTGAGTTGGAGCTTGGAGGTTAGGTTGCAGGTGTATTTGCAGGCTTTGCAGGTGAAGGGTCCTTTGGTGCGCGTCGGGGTGGACTGGAAGCAAGTAGAGGAGCGTCCTGGGTTGAGGGCGTGGAGGTCGTAGGCAGTGTAGTGGTGATTGGTGGTACGGGGGAGTATTGGCCAGGGGGTCTGGCGCTGGGCGCGGTCTTGGCGCGGACGGGTGCAGGCGGGCTTGCCTTTGGCGCTCCTGCTGCGCGCATCCATGCTGCAGCTGGCATAAAAGGGGAGGAGGGAGGGTGTGGCAGCTAGGAGAGGGGTTTACATCAATGGGAGAGCGGGGGGCATAGAGGCGGGAAAAAAGAAAGACATGCCGGAGAATCAAGGTGGAGGGACGGGGGCGGGCCGCAAGGGAGACCTGGGGAAAGATTAAAGTGAAATCCCTAAATACCAGCTCAAAAGGATGGCAAATCGAATACAATACACCTTCAATTCATCCATTCAGACAGAATGACGACACAGGTAAAATTTGTGATTATCATCCTCAACACCATGTGGTACTACACTTTCCCACATGTTCATTCCATGGGGGTACATCCCCATGCCACCTCTCTTAACAAAGTACTTCTCTTCTTCAACTTAGCACACCATGAGGTACTTCCCCATACCACTTCTTACGACAGAGTGCTATTTTTCCTGAACTTTGCATACCACAGGATACTCTCCCATACGAATTCTACCAATGAGGTACTGCTTTTGCACTACATATTCATTTCTCGAAAAGGAGTCGTAGTCTTCCCCACATCTGCAACACTTGAGGAAACACAACGAACAGGAATCTATGTAACACACAGAATTCACCTTATTCTTCGAACTGCTATGTAGACTCCATACGGAGTAAAAAGAATATGCTCACACAGTACTCTGAAAACAAACTACAGATGCATAATTTAAACTTTCTAACCTGTTTTGCAGTACTAATCATTCAGCACAACACAACCATTAAGTCACTTTAATCAGACACATGCCAATCTGATACATACATTACTAATAAGTTTATTAGAGCACATCAATATGCAAGAATTGCCAACAAACTGTTTCCCCATATTAATGAGCCTCCTCTGTGGTAAGAAGCAAGACATGCTTTTCAATAGAAGTACATAAAGTAATATAGACTCAATGGATATAAATTGACATTGCTATTGGTGAAATGCAAGACAGGCAATGTTTCTACTTTCTTCCCGTGACCTCAGGACACAGTATTCCCTCAAACAGAACAATCTCATTTCGATCTTTAATTAATAATGTATTTGAAGATAGTCCTGCTTCCCTTCCAAAATTAAGGTGGCGGCCTAGGGTAGTCCTTTTACATCTTTAGAACCGTCCCATTCAAACACCAGCTTCCTATCCTCCTTTATGATGTCTCAGTCTACACTGCCAGTGTTTCACTCCAACACTAATGTTTGGAATCCAAAACACTGGCGAGGCTCTCTCACTATGCCCCAAACTCCACACTCTTCTTCCAGTGCCCACTAGGTCTCCCCGGAGAGAAAAGCACCCATATATCTAGTGCCGCACATTACCAAAAAACCTCTCTTCACTGCCTTGCACAAAATGCTAGGAGAGGAGCAACTTCCTCCGGTCACTCTGTGTTGCGTGACATAAAATACGTGAATGCCTTTAGGCAGTGATACCAAATTGCCCATTGTCCTCCTCACACAGAGCCCAACACACAATACTTCAATTCAAATGGAATGATGTGCAATCACTGCAGTATACTAACACCATCCAGGCACACAGGACCCACAAGAGGCATGGACTAGCCAGTGCCAGTCACCTTCATTGAGAAATCATCCAATATACTCTCCAGTACTGCTCCTTATATCACCATCACCGTTGAATGTATTACCGCCGGAAGTTCCCTGGGTCATTTCAAAGTTATACTTACTATGAAGAAAACACTCCATCTCTTACCATTGTCTAAAGCAGCACTATCCTTATAACACTGTCTCCATATATTGTCCTTAAGCTGAGGGCTATTTAATGGGACACAATAGCTCAGTTACTAAATGTCCTCAGCTTGATTCTTGTCCTTGCCACCCTTCTCAATGAGATCCTCCTGTCAAGCAAGCCAGTGCGGATACCAATTGAGGGTAAAACTGAAGGTGGGCATAGGCATACCCACATTATTCCTCCATCGTCACAGGGCCATGTTCTTTCTCACATCAGGACTTCTCAGCTGCCAGTGAGAACTGCCAAATGCCACCAGAGTGCAGATGTATTTTTACACAGGTCCTTAACAACTTGTCGCCAAAATGTTATGGTTAGAAGCCAGGGTTTCCACAACAGTGTTCCTTAACACCTTCATGTAACCCTTGCCTCTCAATTTATTCATATATTTAACCATTTTATTTTTGGAGTTGCTAACTGCTTATTTCATTCTTTCAAAATCCACTGTAGTCATCCTTCTTACACTTTCTTAACCACTATGGCATCAACCTGGAACAAGCCTTTCTCAAACGTAGCCACTCAAAAAGGTACAACCCTCTGACTTGATTGGGAATATTCCTGTTTGGTAACAAGTTAGTATGAAGATTCATACTCCTCTCTAGTTCACTCTTAATCGCCAGTTGAAGGGATTCTTTGCCAGCACTAGTAAGCTTTTCAAATTTGCCACTGGCATTCGCATGATACATCGAAATTTGATACTAAAAAACATAATGTACTACCTTCAAACTGTGGGCCATTGTCAGCTGCCAACTCTTCTGGAATTAATTTCTCTGCAAAACAAATCATCTAAAAATTAAACTATACTCTCCATCGTGGCCTTGACTACCATCTCATGCCACGTAGTAAAAATAATCCACGACGACAATGCAGAATAATTATTGTCTAGGTAACACCGCAAACAGAAATACAAAGTCTATACCCAATTTAATTAATGGTCCACATTTCAACTAGCACAGCTTTAGCAAACTTACAACTATGAGCATATAGAGGGCATACATAAACCTAGACATCAAGGACCGAATCCCATGCACGCTACCCACAATAGTAGCATGAAGGCCCTTATGGTTACAGCACCCACAGGTAAGGGTTATGTGGGCTCCATCCTCCATCCCACTGTGTCTATTTTCTATATTCTACTCTATATCACACCTCAAAGTCAATCATTCTCAGCATTCCAAACACCTGCTCAGACACCCAGAGAATGGGGAAACACAGGATACTACAGCTGCCTCTTACTCTGCCTCAATTGTTAATTCTTGCATCACAGAAACATGCCAGCAATCGTGGACCATGCAGTCAGGGGCCCCAACAGACCCATGACCATCACTGTATCTACAACCTGGCATCATCATCAATCAGCACCACCCTTACCCACATTATCAACATCTCCATCACGTCTGCCATTTTTCCAGATGAAAAACTTACAGAAATCTATGCCATCTTCAAGAAGTTCACATCTGACCCAAATCAACTGAGCAACTTCCGACCCATCTCTCTCTCCCCTACCAAGCTAAAATTATTAAGAATGCCATCAACAAGTCACTCACAACCTACCTCGAACTTCACCATCTTCTAGAGAACACTGATCCAGGATTCAGAAAGAACCACACTACCAAAACAGCACTCCTCCCGGGCACGATGTAATTCAAATCATCCTGGACTGAGGAGAAAAAGCGGCTGTCAATGCAGCTCAACCTGTCTGAGGCCTTAGACAGTGTCTCCAATAACATCCTCATCAGAAGACTCTACGAGACTGACATACAAGGATCTGCTCACAAATGGATCTGTTCCTTCCTCACAAGATGAACTCAAAGGTTCAGGCTGTCAGCCTTCGCATCAGAGACCTAGAGATTGATATGCAGAGTCCCACAGATATCCCCCCTTCACACCCACCCTTTTCAACATATACAAGAAACCACTCGCCAACATCACCCGTTCATGGGACATCACTGTCATCTCTTATACCCATGACACCCAACTCATCCTCTCCCCAACGGATTAAGCAACCACTACCAAGTCTAACTTCACCGACTGCATGACCATGCTAGAAGAGTAGATGTGAACTCACTGCCTGCAGCTCAAGACAGTAATACTGGTCTTTGGCAACAAGACCTCCCCATAGGGCTGCTGGTGGCCAATGGCGCTAGGACCAACGCCTACACTCAGACCACACAAGAAATCTATGGATCATCCTAGATGACAAGCTCAAAATGACGGCTCAAGTCAACATAGTGTGCACTTCCTGCTTCCACATCCTATATCCTATGCATGCCACAAAAGATCTTCAAATGGTTGCAAGCACTCATGACCAGCAGACTGGATTATGGCAACACTCTACGCTGGAATCTCCAAACAACTCCCACACAGACTATCCAGAACACTGCTGCAAGACTCCTACTCAACCTTCCATACTGCACCCACATCATATCACACCTCAAGAAAAACTTTACTGGCTCTCAATCCACAAGGACAGACAATACAAACTTCTCACACACACATACAAAGCCCTACACAACACAGGACCAGAATACTTGAACAGCTGCATAAACTTTCACCAATACACTAGACAACTAAGCTCAGCCTCACTCTCAGACATTCCCCCATCTGCAAACACAAAACTGGGGGGGTGAGGGGGTCACTCCTTCTCATACATCATACCAAAGACATGGAACGACCTCCCACAACAAATCCTCTGCCTCACTTCTTGAGTTCCACAAGAAGCTGAGGACCTGGCTCTTCCAGTAAGCATCTTAGGCACTTCAAACCTACACATCTGCCCAAGTCCCTGGATACCCTCTCGGGCGATGAGTTGCTATACAAATCAACATAACATAACAAACTCATGGGATAGGAATTTAATGGTAATAGCAGTTACCAGGACCAGTAGCAAACAGTGACAAGGATGGTCCAGCAGTACCTCTGGTGGGTTACAGGCAGTGATGGGAAAAATTAATGACCAGAAACCATAGTTAAACACAAAAAAAAGAAGTTGAGAGGAATGCTTGCAATAAGTCAACCACTGGTAATTGCTCGGAGTAGCACTTTAACCCATCATTCGTCTGCTCACCATGCTACCTCAGACTATTCCCAGCCAAATGCAAACCATTACTGCCTAAGGTGGCATGGTGGTAAAAAGAACAAGGAGTTGGAATGCTAACCTGAGCAAATGTCAGTGGTTAGACTTACTGCAAGAATCCCTCCCATCACCTTTTGTATGTTTGAGGAAATAATAACAAGACAAGCAATGGATGGCAACAGTAGTAACCAGTTGGGCAATGGGGGGAGGCTACAGTGACCGATGCAGGCTGTAGATGGAGTTAGTGGTCCTCACTGAGGGGGCAAGCAGTGGGAGTTGCAAAGTAACCCGAAAGCATACAGTAGGGCTCACGACACAGATGAGGGAATGGGGGGGGGAGGGCTATCCCGCAGCACTACACATCCAAATGATAACTGCACACTCCTGCCAATGACCTATTTTCTTATGTACTAGCTAGTTTAATGCAGCACTTAAAGTATCTCTTTAACAATTAACCTTAAGGTGCCCAACATGAAGACGTTTGTTGGCTGATCAACCAGAATTGGTTGATACATCTATAAGAATTTGGCATGTAGCCACGTTGCAGCTTGTTTAGTTCGGCTTACCTTCTGGATGGAAGACTTCCCACTGCGACGCAACCCCATGAGCAAGATGCGAGGCTTGCTGTCTGCAGGAGCCTCGCTCTCTTCCAAGTCCGCTTCCTCCACCCCATAGCCAAAGTCCTTAGGGAAGGAGTCCACTGGCCCGTAGCTGCCCTGTAGCTGCTCCTCGTCTCCGTACTGGATAGACATGTCCGCCAAGGGGGGCCGGTCCTGTGAGGAGCAAGAGGGAATCTCAGTTTGGATTAAAAGGATTACCACCTCCGCCTGCCACGCATCGGGCGAATGGGAGGCCCAGGAGAGCCGTGACCTGTCACACCGGAGACAGCCCTAACGCTCTCGAGTCAGAAGCGGACCGGTCACACTCGCAGACTTCCACGAACAAGGGAGTCCCCCTTATTCAAAACCAGCTCCCCAGTAGCTCCTCTTCCTTTCCACCAAACTCCTCGGAAATACCACGCCTGGATTTCTTGTTCTTAACTATGATTCGCTGTAGAATACCAATCCTAAACTCCGATTGGTTAACGTTTTACGTCGATCGTAGGATTAGGCGTCAAGATCAGCAAACAGGTTCGGCGTGTCGTTGATCATGTGCCTAGGAATCACCTGACTGGCAGAAGCTGCCCCGAGTCTTGCGGCTGATGAAAAAGAATGATTATGCACTTTGACCTCACAGCTGACGCAGCCTGCTGCAGAAAAGACAAAAGAAACAGAAAAGGGATGTTGACTAGTATGTATGAACGACGGGGCCATCTTGCAATGGTAGCTAGTTTAGTTTTGCAGCCATAGAATGATTTATAGAAAAGGTATTTAGGATTGTTGTAACCGTATTTGCACAAGTAATTTTATGACAAGACCAGAGGCTCCTATTATGCTTTCTTTTCCTGCTTTATTTTAATAGCAGCCAAGAGAAACAGACCAATCACAGGGCTTGCGAACACGCAGCCAATGGGAGTTAAGAGAAATAACGTTAACCAATCAGTACACTATATCATACAAGATATACCAATCCTGACTGCATGCAGCCCTCTTTTCTTGCTGCTCGCAGTCAAGATAAGTATATCTTTCGTTGCTCCATACATTCCGATAAGTTTATTGTAATTTTATAGTATTTACATGTGGTTCTACTACTTTGCGTGTATCTTTTACTTTTGTTAATGTTAGGACCCTGAAAGCGCGCGTGCGAGTTCTTATCTCTTAGGCTATTTTTTGCCGTTTTTCTCTCACGTGCGAAGAGAATGGCCGCCTGCAGCGTTTCCATTTCTCATTCCGCTCGCATCGCCGTGAACGTTCTATTTTGAACGCCGGCTGACACGAGCTTCAAACGTTCATTTTTGTCATTCCAGAGCGCATTCCTTCTGAAGCGCTCGTCTTATCGCGGCCGCCTGCAGTGTTTAACACGTTTCTTCACACTTCTTCAGAGCTCCTCTGCACCTCGCGTATATTCTATTCACTTTACAGTGAAACTTGGCCTCGAATTACAGCGTTTATCTCCGGTCTTTCTGGTGAGTCACACACCTCTTATTCCCAGAGACTGCCCTTCTTACTTAACCCCTTACTTACCAGTTTTTTGCCTCTTTCTTTTAGCAAAATGGATTTTTCAGACTTCTTCACAGAAAATGATGATTCTGAAGAGAATTTTTCCTATAATCTAAATAACTTCATTCAATCTTCAGTTAAAAAAGCAGTTTCTGCTTCTATGGGAAAGATTTCTCAACAAATTCAATCTACAGTATCATCCTGTTTGTCCCAATCACAAGTGGCCCATTCTGCGGGGGAAAGCAGAAAGCGCAAAGCCTCAGAGGCTTCTTCTAATCAGGCTAACGCCTCGTCTGCGCTAACGGATGGTGAGTCAAGCTCACACAGGATGGAGGACGAAGTTCCTCAAAGGCCTCCTAGTACGGAGGGGAACAAAGTTATGGGTACTAAAAGTAAATCTAAATCAAAAAATGTGTCTAAGACCCATAAAACTGTGATTGCGGACATTAGAGACACTGATGATGATGATGACATCAATGATTCTTCCTCAGACAATGAGGACGACAACACCTCAAACTTTTGGATTAGTCCCCCCCAAAAAAATCTAAGTCAACACCATCTGAACAATCCCACGCCCCTCTATTAGATTCAGATGGTAACCCCATGTTTGATCCTGGTCTAATTTACCATCCAAATTCCACCGAATGGTTACCTTCTGACCATGTTGCAAGTTACATTCTTGCAAAATTACGTCTTCCTCTAGACAAACAAGTACGAGCTAAGCTTCGATCAGAATGTCCCAGACCCTCCCTTCCCTTACACATTACTGCTACCCCGTCTATAGATCCGTCCCTTCTAACCTTTTTCTCCAAATTTAGGAAAGATCCCCGTAAAGGGGTGGACAGAGCCTGGGCCCTGTGTCAGGATAAAGTCCTTGATTTGGTCGGTCCCTTATCCCGCATTTTTACCTCGCAGAATCCGCTAGAATCAATGATAAATCTATCGATCCCGAAGAACTCTCCCTCTGGATCCAGAGAGCCTTTTGTTTGTTGGGTAACGCAAACTCAGCCATGACGCACGAGCGTCGGAAAGGTCTACTGCTCAAACTAGATCCTAAACTTGCAAATTTGTCAGGTATGGATCCAGGAGCTAAAGCCGATGGTTTACTCTTTGGAGATAATTTTATCAAAGAACTCAGTAAATACGTCACCACCTTTGCTTCACTAGACAAATCCCAACAGTCAATCAAAAAGGTATTTAACTCACAGGTTTTTGCCAGGGCCGGTAGAGGAAGAAGCCGCTCCACTGGCCGGTCCTTCAGGAACCAAGGCTTCAGAGGCTCCTATAATTACCAACAACAACAGCAGCAGGACTTTCGGCCACAATTCTACCCCCAGCATTCCAGAGGGTTCAGAGGAAGGAACCAACGCAGGTCCTATAATAACTCAGGTAAGCCAACATTCTGGCCATCTTTC
Organism: Pleurodeles waltl; assembly: GCF_031143425.1. NCBI lineage: Eukaryota > Metazoa > Chordata > Amphibia > Caudata > Salamandridae > Pleurodeles > Pleurodeles waltl. The sequence continues at coordinate 942,059,147 of NC_090440.1, read as the reverse complement.
TATAGGGGGTCGTCTAAAAAATTTTCTCCACAAATGGAAAGAAATTACCTCAGACCCCTGGGTTCTCAATACTGTCAAAGGCTACTTAATAGAACTTTACGAAACTCCCTTTCAACCATCCCCCCTTCTTCCCCTCAGATTTTTAGAAGAAATGTCAAATCTTATCGATTCAGAAATCCAAGATCTTCTTCAAAAACGTGCTATCCAACCAGCTCGTCCCCTTAACTCAGGCTTCATAAGCCCCCTCTTTCTAGTAATCAGAAAAAACAAGAAAATAAGACCGGTCATCAATCTCAGGCAATTCAATCAGTTCGTTGTCTACAGACACTTCAAGATGGAAACGATTCTCCATCTAAGAGATTCGCTTCTCCTCAACGACTGGATGGTTCGTCTAGACCTTCAAGATACTTACTTAACAGTTCCTATACATCATTCTCACAGAAAGTTTCTTCAATTCCAATGGAACTATCACACCTATCAGTTCACTTGCCTACCCTTCGGTCTTTCCTCGGCCCCTTGGTGCTTCACCAAGTTAATGAAACCTATTGTAGCTCTTCTCCGATCTCAGGGTTTCAGACTGATAATCTATCTGGACGATATCCTCCTTATGCATCAAGATATTTCTACACTCCGGTCCCAACTCTCTTTCGCAATCTCACTCCTGTCAGATCTAGGCTTCTTAATCAACAACGAGAAATCAATGTTTATCCCGTCACAGACAATGGAATTCCTAGGATTCCTAATCAATTCCTCTCAAGGCCTTCTACAACTCCCGGCCTCAAAAATAAAAAGTATCAAATCCGAGATAACCCTATCTTTACAGCAGACTTCTCTCTCCCTCAGGTCCCTTGCAGGGATTGTAGGCCTTCTTTCTTCCTCGATTCAGGCAATTTTCCCAGGCCCCCTGCATTATCGGGTGCTCCAAAGATTGAAAATCCGACACTTGCGCAAAGGTCTTGCTTATTCAGATTTCATCCCCCCCGACCTCGAATCCCGTACAGAACTCCAATGGAGGCTCGATCATCTCGAAGCCTGGAATGGCAGGACAATCTTTGCCTCAGCCCCAGATCTTGTATTAGAATCCGACGCAAGTCTAACAGGCTGGGGCGCAAGGTGTGGACAGATATTGACTGGAGGCACATGGTCTCGACAGGAGTCTTCGTTGCACATCAACTATTTAGAGATGCTTGCAGGCTCCTTTGCAATAAAAACCTTCACCAAAAACAGAGTCTCTTGTTCCGTACTCCTTTGTATGGACCATCTCACAGTGGTAAAACACATCAATCACCTCAGTGGTACCAAGTCCAAACCCCTAGCAGATCTAGCAAAAACGTTTGGGAATTTTGCCTTCATCAAAAAAATTCAGTTCAAGCAGAATACTTGCCAGGTTCTCTCAACTCAGTTGCAGACTGGTATTCTCGTCATCTTTCCGATTACAGCGACTGGAAGCTTCACTCTTCAGTATTCAACTCTATTCATCGCAAATGGGGTCCCTTTCATATAGATCTCTTCGCATCCCGTTTGAATGCTCAACTTCCTCGCTTCTTCAGCTGGAGACCAGATCCTCGCGCCTTGGCGACCGATGCATTTCTCCAACAATGGAATCATGCAATAAACTTCGCATTCTCTCCTTTTATCATGATAAACAGAGTCATCAACCATCTTCAACGTCAAAAAGCCACACTAGTTTTAGTAGTCCCGTTGTGGCAAGCCCAAGTGTGGTATCCCACTCTCCTAGAATTAGCCATCGACTTTCCGGTACTTCTACCCTCCTTTCCCTCCCTCCCTCTCAATCCACAAGGTCTCCCTCACGACCTCATTCTCAACAAAACCCTTCTCCTATCCGCCTGGAAAATTTCAGGTCTTCCTCATCTTATCCAGGAATTTCACTCAAGGCTTCAACATACATCAACAATTCCTGGGCTCCAGGCACTTCCAAGGCTTACAAATCAGCTTAGTCCATCTGGTCTAGCTGGTGTTTGGGAAAAACATATGATCCCTTTTCAACAGATCTAACCCTAATAGCTAATTTTCTTGCTTCCCAAGCTAGCGTCTGCAAATCATACAGAACCATCAATCTATATAGATCAGCTATATCTCTACATCACCCGTTCATAAACGGAAAACCTGTAGGAGAACATCCTATTATTTGTCGTCTATTGAAAGGAGTAAAATTCTCCAATTCCCCAATTCCCAAATATTCCACTTTATGGGACGTGAATCTCGTTTTACAAATGTTTGTTTCATGGCAGGATAATGACTCCTTATCTTTGAAAATGCTTTCAGCTAAGCTAACAATGTTACTTTGTCTTGTGTCTATCAAACGTCTTTCTGATGTCAAAGCTCTAGATATCTCGGCTCGTCACTTCACCCCTACTGGTGTTATGTTCAATGTTTCTCGTCGTACCAAAACCAATATTACTTCTGTTTTCTATCCCTTCTTTCCAAATCACCCGAAACTTTGTGTGGGAAACTGTTTAAAAGTTTATGAACAGAAAACGGCCGATCTTAGAACATCTTCCGCTTCCCAACTCTTAATTTCCTTCAGGAAATCCCATAAACCAGTATCTTCCCCTACCTTAGCTCGTTGGGTCAAATGGGTGATGTCCCTAGTGGGCATCGATACCTCCAAATTTGGTGCCCATTCTGCTAGAGGGGCCATGGCGTCAAAAACCTTTTGGGCTGGTTCACGCATGGAAGATATTCTAAGATCAGCAGATTGGTCAAATGATTCTACCTTTTGCACTTTTTATTGTAAACCTGTTAGTACAGCAACTTCTGTAGTAGTTAACATGCTTTAAACAAGCACAATAGGAGCTTCCGGTCTTGTCATAAAATGTAGATTTTCCAAGTATTTTATGATGGAAAGTCTTAATTTTATTAAAGACACGGAGGCGAGTATTATCCCACCGCTTTTTGCACTAACGTTGTTCTTTCCCACCCCATCTAGTTACTACCAACGCTCCAACATCCGCTTCAACCTAATTCAACGGAGGCCGATTCTCCTCGCAGTATCCATCCACCGCAATTTCCATTGAACTCGGACTTCTGCATCCATCATCCTGTTAAGCCATCCTATTCTCCTAACCTGGACAGAATTCAAGACTTTTTTTGCTCTAATCCTGGCAATATGTTTAATTTGTTGTATTGTACCTTTATTCAAATCCTTTTCTTGACTGTCTCGCAACTGAAAAGAGGGCTGCCTGCAGTCAGGATTGGTATATCTTGCATGATATAGTGCACTGATTGGTTAACGTTATTTCTCTTAACTCCCATTGGCTGCGGGTTCGCAAGCCCTGGGATTGGTCTGTTTCTCTTGGCTGCTATTAAAATAAAGCAGGAAAAGAAAGCATAATACTCGCCTCCGTATCTTTAATAAAATTAAGACTTTCCATCATAAAATACTTGGAAAATCTACATTTTACGTGTCTCTGGGCAATCACTCTGAACAACCAGAGTGATACATAAATAAAAATTCTAAAACAGACTCAGAGGAGAGGTTTACGGACTAACTTTATAATACCAGCTGCTGCTCATGCTACGGTAAAGAAGTTAATAAAGAACTACAAGAGCGTGGTATGAATGAATGAATGTTTATTTTATTAGTTAATTAAAACCATAAAAATATTCCTTCAACATAAAATTAAGCACAACAATATTGGTGCGATAAAACATTGATAGTGCAATAAAATTGTGAAATTAGAATAATTTAATACATTCTACAGGTTTGCCCCCACTTAACTCCAATTACTAGTACAGGACTTAATTACAGGGTTGAGTGAATGCGCAACTACATAACTTAAGAGCCCTTCCTCTTTTCGACCTGTTTGTTCATAGTAGGTGGGTTTCATACTTCGTGGTGGAGTGCTTTTTTTTTTACCACTGGCGTAATTCCTATCTGCTAGCTTATTTTGGCACAGGAAATTTCAGAGATAAAAGTTTGCCGAAATTGGACGAGCCTAACATTCAGTATGGTATTTCTTGGATTAAATGCTTCAATTAAAGCTTGTCTGCATGATCTGTCCCTTAATTCGTTTAATTCTTTTTTCAATATCTGTCTTTTTTCAGCGACCAAAGCTGAACAAATGCAGACCACGTGCACTAGGTTTTCTACTGCCAGATGACATAGGCGGCATTCATGGATGTCTACTAGCGACCCCTTCTTCCATTTCGGCATGAGGTCTAACGTTGGCACTTCGCTCAGCCTTAGCTTTAGAAAGCGTTATTTGATTTTCAGTGAATAGGGGGCAGCCAAAAGTGGTGATTCGTTGGGAGCTTTATATGAATTGAGAATCAACCAGCCGTGCGTCCTTTTAGCCAGAACTTACCTGTCTTCTAGCCAGCTGTATAATTTGCTTGATTTATTCACCGCTTTGTTAAAAGCCGAGGTAGGAAGCGACTGATCTCATACATCGCCTAGGTTCCGAAGGGTTAGGCTTTATTCCAGATGCTTTTTGTAGTTGCTATTACCTCTTTCTAAGTTAATTTCCTGCCAAACTAGATTAGCCAGTGTCCCCTTTGGGGCACGGCACAATTTGTAGCAACATTTAATATATGCCGCGGGTCGAGCCAGTGTCTGTTTTTTTAAAGGACCATAATTCCTTTTTAAGCAGTTTCCTTTGCTCTCACAGGGCGGACAGTAATAATATATTTTCTGGGAATTTGCGCAGTTGCCTTAGTAGTCTGCCTACTCCAGCTTTCCTCATATGAACTGGCTGCGGTATGTGTGAACAATTTCGATAATTCAATTGCGCTTCCTTTCTTACATTCGCCGAGGGGCCTAGGTTTGTAAGGTAAATGACGAAGTTCTCCAAGGCCGTTGTCAAATTTTCTGGGTCCATAGCCATGGATTCTAGCCTCGTCAGAGCGTCTTATGCTTGACTTTCAATCGTATTGGATGACCAATTCAGTCATTTTAGGTTTTCAGTGCCGATCAACCCGTTCAGAAAAACCGCTTCCTCTGGCTTATGTGGTAAAGATCGCATCCTGATTGTCTGCGGCTTATGGTCACTTTCCACACGGTCCATGATTCTAAAGTCACTCACTAGTGTATACAGTGCAGGATTTACCAGTGGGTAGTCTAGGTAAGAAACCGTATTCCCGGAGGATCTTCTCCATGCTGGTGGGATGTCAGCTGGATTCCGACCATTTAGCACGAAGAGGCCTACAGACTCACAGGTGCTTATAAACTTCTCCCCAAACTTATCTTTCCTACTCTTTACTGGGAGAGTTCGGCCTGGCACCGTTGCTACTGTTTGAATATGATCTTCACAGTGGGTTATGGAATAGATAAAGATTAAAAATCACCTGAAATTAACCAATATGCCGTGTGTACTATACTTTTTGTAATTACCAGGGGCCAGATGTAGCAACCCTTTTGCGAGTCGCAAACGGCGAAAATCGCCGTTTGCGACTCGCAAACGTGGGTTTGCAATGCACAAATGCATATTGCGAGTCGTTACCGACTCGCAAAATGCATTTGCGACTCGCAAATAGGAAGGGGTGTTCCCTTCCTATTTGCGAGTCGGAGTGGTATGCAACTCCATTTGCGACCGCGTACGCGGTCGCAAATGGAGTCGCAGTTACCATCCATTTGAAGTGGATGGTAACCCACTCGCAAACGGGAAGGGGTCCCCATGGGACCCCTTCCCCTTTGTGAATGGACCCCATATTATTTTTTCAGGGCAGGGAGTGGTCCAAGGGACCACTCCCTGCCCTGAAAAATCCGAAACTAAAGGTTTCGGATTTTTTTGAAATGCAGCTCGTTTTCCTGTGAGGAAAACGGGCTGCACTTCAAAAAAAAAAAAATGCTTTATTTAAAAGGCAGGTCGCTAACATGGAGGCCTGCTGACGTCAGCAGGCCTCCATGTTAGCGAGTGCCTATACTCGCAATGGGGCCGCAATTTGCGACCCACCTCATAAATATTCATGAGGTGGGACATTGCGACCCCATTGCGAGTTGCAGTCGGTGTCTCAGACACCGTACTGTATAGCAATTTGCGACTTGCAAATTGCGAGTCGCAGGGACTCGCAATTTGCAAGTCGCAAATTGCTTTTTTTGTACATCTGGCCCCAGATCCTTTAGTAAATTGTTAACTTCAACTGATTTATTTTTTGGATTGATATATATATATTGACTACGATCAATGGTTCCTGCATATTCTTTCCCCAGCCGTCAAGCCTAACTAGTTAAAATGGTAGGTCTTCCTCCTTAAGCTCTGTAATCTTGGCGAGAATGCTTGTGCTAATATAAATTGCTAGGCCTCCCTTTACCCTGCTGGATCTGCTAGTTTTCGTAGCTGGTCTAAAAAAATCCGTAATTCCTGTTAATGGTATTGATTCCTTAGCCCAGGATTCCTGTAGGAGTATGATGTCCAATGAGCTGAAGAATTGGATTATTGCTGGGTCCCCCAGCTTTGCCAATAGGCCACCTATATTCCACGAGCAGATGTTTAATACCCCTTAGGTTGGTTGTTCCTTAGCTATTCAGCTTTTCCCAACCGCTCCTGTCGATAATGCCAGCAGTAACCATTTCCAATCAGGCTGAGATTTCTGACTTGATACTAGTCTCTTTTTCCCTTCTTCCTTCCATATTTGAACTCTCAACTGGACTGCTCTCCTTTTGTTAATCATTTCTTCAGTGGCTATACTGGGGTTGATGACAGCGTGTGCTCCACGCAGGACTGACCATGCGCCCTTGGGAATTTCAGAATGTTGTGGGTGTAATAGCAGGGACGGATATCTCTCACCTTAATAAATGGCCACCTCAATATCCCAGGCTCTCAAAAGGTCCTTCCTTTCCATGATTTGTTTGGGGAGATCCGGCGCAGAAAAGATAACGAGCGTTGGGCCAGTGAGCTGGTTCCCTCTTGCTTGAATGAATTTTATAGCAGCAATGTCATCCGTAGACACATGTTGGAGATCTCAAAGTGCTTTTATAAGTTTTAAAATAGTGGAGCAGTTGAGAACATCCGTGGGGGATCTTGAGATAAATTCCGGGATCCAAAGCAGCTGATTCAGTTCATGGCTACTCATGTAGGCCAGCTTTGCTCCGTGTGCCAGTTTTGTTCCATATAGCTGGATTCGCTCTTTCTATTACATTGCTCATTTCTCTTGCTGCCTACGTTGACCTGTCTTGGTGGGCTAGGGTCTCCTGGCATATTAATATTTGGCCTTGCGCTTTGCTGACCCCTTGAGGGGCTTGCTCTTTCATCCATGTGGTCGCTAACAACTGTGGGCAAGCGATGCCCTGGGTGGGACCTTGTTGACGAAATAACAACTACTGGGTCGAGGGCGTTCTTTACTTCTGCATTCGAGTTAACACTTGAATTGACATATGCAGTAGTATCCATGTTTTGCCTTCCACTTAAGACCGTGCCCTCCTTACTTGATTCTATAGGGGTAATTTCAGTGGCCTTTACAGTGCCGATTTCCTTCCCTTTCTTGCACGTTTCCATTCTCTTTTTGTTAAGATCTGGGTTGTGGGGTTCTCAGAGTTCCTGGGATTATTGGCAGCTAGTAAGAGTGCTGGTACCTCAGAGGGTTCCATACTAAGTCTTGCTGTAGTATTACTTCCTGCCAGGTCCCTTTTATCCGCTATGGATGGGGATAAAGCCACTTGAGAGAAGTGAGGCCTATCCTCTGATTTCTGCACGGGGGCAGATGTTAACATAGTAGCAAGAGAGTTAACATATGTGCATTCCTCATTTCGGGCAGTACGAACTTCTTTTAATATTCCTTCCAGAATTAGCAGCAGTTGGGATAATTTATCTACCACCTCTTTACAAGAGCAGATGGTAAAATCATTGGTTTGTTTAGCTTGGACCCTTGTTATCAAGGCATTTAGTTCTTCCAACTTGCCGTCTATTCCGGAGCCAAATACCGCCAGTGTATTTAGCAAATCTACCCGGATGTCCATTTTATTTGAATGAAACTGAAGAGCCATAACTGTTGCTTGCATTGAGTTCAAGATTGCGGCCCACATTTTGTTCACACTGGTTACCGCCGATGATTGTGAGTTGGCCTTATAGTCCCCTCTTGGTACTCCTTCGATTGTATTTGCTTTAGGAAACTCATTATGTGAGGCTTTTGCTTGCTCTTTCCCTACCATTCTATTTTGAGCGTCCAATTTTATTTCCCAAGGCTCCTGCTCATTGCTTTCAAATCCATACATCGGGAAGGAATAGAGCTTGGGGGTGGGGCACATTGGGCCGTCTTGCTGGGAGACTTGTTCTAGTGTTTCCACAGTTGCTACCACCTCTGAGTCCAGAATGGATAGGTTACCCGGGCTGGACGTCTAGTGGTGATTGGCGAGATCTGATCGAGTGTTCCTCAGAGTTTTTACTTGTTTGGCGGCATGGGGGCTCCAGTTGCGGGATTTGGGACTACTGGGCCTACGAGCGAAACAACTCCTGTCAGAGTCTACATCCCCATAATAGCTACTTTTTGTGAATGGAGAAGAGGGGGTGGAAGATTCTCCCTGGCATTCTTTCCAGGGCTTCCTTGAGTTTGCTGGGCTTGAACAAATGATATGCCGCTTCCTGAGTTTTTTTGGATTGTTGCCTGTGGGTTACTCTTACTTTCACAATAGACGCTTGCAACAGAAAAGTAGTCAGTTATTTTGCGGTGATTGCAGAGATTGAGTGGGACAACGTGGTTTGGTCCCCCCTCCTGGAAGGTCCCATTTTTCCAATTATCTCATTCTCCCCAGCTCATTTTTTCCATGCTAATATTTTGCTCAGCCGGGCTCCTGCCTGTTTTGCTGGTTGAGACCTGCCCCCTGCACGGACTGAAGCAGTCTAAATCACTGCTCACTTTCCTTTTTGCAGTTGCTTCATCCCAAACCTGTTCTGTTTTCCGTTTCGTCTTGGTTTGGTCGGTGGCGTTGTTTCGTACTTTGCCTGACCTAATACTCCTTTTCCTGATTGATCAGTCTGTCTGCTGAACGGGAGATTAATCCACTCTGGGGGCCTTCCACTGTGTAGCCTTGGACTGTAGATATGATTATTCTCTAGATCTGCTCCAATATTGTCCAGCTTTATTCCGGAGTACTCTCCAAATGGTGGACTATACACCAGACTGATTATGCGTTTGACTTTGACTATGACTGTCGCGGCACTTCAAGTTCTTATGTCCCTTGAGAGTCAAGACAGGAGTGGAACCAGAGAGCAAGCAGGGCTCGCTAGCCGCACCACAAGCTGCACCTGGACCTCGCTGGGTCACTTCCACAGGGGGCCGCAGCTCACACTTTGCGATGGCCAGCTACGGCTATCACGCTTGGGTAAACCTGACCACTCAAAACCAGTCCAATGCCAGCGCGCTCAGCTCAGCCCAGCCTTGAACCGTACCCGGTGCCGTGCTGTGCCATGAGCTGTGCTGTGGTGTACTGAAGGAGGCACAAGTCCTGGTCCGATCCTAATGCAGATGCTAGTGGCAGCAGAGAGTACAACGGCAGTGATAATGGTATAGGGTGGTGCTGGTAGCTGGGCAAAGTCTGTGTGGAGCCACCCCCTTTTTTGCAGCCCCTCTTTTGGTCTTAGGATCCCCTTTTTTGCACACACCACACCTCCGTACTTCGCAGCTTTCTGTACCTTAGTGCCACGCTCTGTGCTCCGGCTCTGCTCCACTTGTTCTGCTGCTGCTCTGTGCTGCTTGACCCACTCTCTTTCCACTCTAGATCAGCACTTTGTGCCTACTGTGGAAGACCTTTGATCCTTGTCTTCAGCTGCCAAAGTTCTCCATGCTGTTTGTCACCAAGCAGGAGTATATGGACAGTCCGTAAATTTAGCGTTACATCCAGTGTTAATTTCTTTCCAACCGTTATAGGTCAAAGCCAGTGACAACAAAGCTGGCAGAGAGCAGAGATGCTTCTCTTCGTCCGACAACCCTGGCAGCTCCTCGCAAGGGGATGGATAGATAGATAACTCAGTCACCTGCAAGGCTGCCCCTAAGGAGACAAACCGGGCTACCCGCCAGCTCAAGACCCAATTCCTGGGGCAGACGATAACCAGGCATACATGCGGGCGGTGGGCTCACCCCCGCAGGAGAAGCAAAGCGATCGACGGCGCCCGGTGTGTCCTGCAGAAATAACCAATGCTCCTTCCCCTAAGCTCCCTGAGATGAGCACCAGCAGCACATAAGGCGCCTCTGGCGAACAGGAACACCGTACGCGGCCTCAGGGACTGGGACAGTGGCACCCCACTATTTGTCACCCCCCAATGGCCACCCAGTAACTGCCTCAGGCGGGATAACAGGAGGCACATGGAGCTGGCCGCCAGTTCACAGCACCCTGCCACCGCCTCTGCTCAGACGTTCCTGGTGTGCGTAAGGAGGCGTTGTTTAGGAGTGTAATCGATCGTCAAGTCTCTGTTCCTAGGAGGGCATGGTAACCAATCAATACCAGCAAACATCTTTAGGCTTCTGGTACAGAGCTGGCGTTGTAAACAAATTGCTAGCATTTGCACCAATAATTTTAAATTCTCTTAAGGACATGAAGGTGAGGATTAGGCTTCACTACTCAAATACAGCTGCCAATGAAACAAACATATGCAATGCAACAGGTCTTGCATTACGTCCAGTTAGAGCTATTAGCGTTGCAATCTCCTAACCAGACTTTTCTTACCACATTAAATGAAAAAAAATAAAAATGAGTGTGATCCTTCTATGTAAAACACAGCACGATCGCGCTGTGAAATAAAGAGAAAAGGTAGTCCAGAAACCATATGGAAAACGTGGAGCCTCGTATGTTTCCAGTAGTTTACAGGTGCTCTTGAGGAGGGCTAAACACCAGAAAAGCCATGACGTATGCATGCCTTTCACAAATTAAAACAAATGGATTTTAAAAGGCAAGTCCACAAACCAATGAAAGTGCCTGACGTAACATGGGCGTGGTTAAAATCCCCCTAAAGAGACATTAGAAGAGGGACGGAGTGCTTTGCGCATGCCCCTAAAAACAGTAAACACAAACTCGCCTGAAGTCCCAAAGAACTTTGAAATTAACAAAACCAAACTGAATACGGAACAAACTCCATCAAATGTTATCCATCCATGAGCACCAGCTCAACCAGCAACTGAAACGCAAAGTGCCAACTTCAGAGACGAAATGCAAGCATCTTCATTCTGTTTTCTGATTAAAATATAGAAAGGAAAAATAAGGCACCATAATCTCAGTTTATCATCTTTTAATGCAAGCAGGTGGGATAAACAATTAAATAGACCAATACGTATCAGAAAAATGTCATAATAAAACAAATGATTGATATGCATGGGTGGGATAATCCTCGCTTTCATGTCTGTAATAGAATTGAAAAGTCATGGTGTGAATACTAGCAAATTGTTTATTCTATGTCAGGACCGGAGGCTCCAATTATGCTAATTTAAAGCTAATTGAGTGAACACCACAGAGGGAATATCACCCACAGGTTTATAGTAAAATTGTTAAAAAGTTGAGTAAGGGGACCAATCGGCCGATTTCATGATATCTTGAATATTAGAGCCTAATTCAAAAGATCTGAATGCCATAGCACCCGAAACTGAATGAGCACCAAACACCTGAACATTAATGCCAGCTTTAACCATTACAGCTTTTAACCATCTTGCAATGGTCGCAGCTGAAACCAGTTTGAATGGCTTGTGCAAGAAAATCAATAATTGCCCTGATATATCATTTCTCAATGCACAAGTACAACCCTCATATGTCTTTAAACATTTGACCACACACAATTTAGCATTAAGAGGAAATGCATGATAGTCAATACACTTTTTGTAATATGAAAAGAAACTCCTTTGGGAGTAAAAACTCTACCTGCAAAATCCAGATCTTTCACATCCAAAGTCTTTCTACATGCAATGAGAAATAACAATATCGGTAGTTTAGCTGGCAATTTCTTTCTGGTCAACTGATCATTACTTGGCCATCATTCAAAGAGATCCAGAACCAAGTGTACATCCCATAAAAAAAGAATATTTTGGTTTGGGAAGATTTGCTATGCAGTATACAGCCAAGGTTTGCTTGCTAAGTCAGACTTGGAAATGCTGCAGGGGTCTATGGACAGGTGGACACTGGGCTGATGAGTGGGTTGACAGTGAGTTTGGCAAAAGGTAATCAATGAGCATGCATGACAATACATTTTGCTGTTATTTTGTTGTTGTGACTTACCCAACTCCACTCCCCCAGGTATTCCTGTCAAGCCCTCAGGATGCAGGATGGCCAAGACCTTCTCCACCCGGGATGTGAGTTGTAAAGGAGGAGGTGGGGGCCCACCACCAGTCTTTTGGACATGCAGCTGGTCCCTGGATGCCATGGAAGGGACCTTCCCCATGAGGTCCATTCCACCTCAGTTAGAGCATGGGGTGGGGCCTACAGCATTGATACCCTTAAGTAGCTTACAGATGATGGGATGCATGCCCACAGGATTATTGTTAACCTGTACATGTCCTGCAGAAATGGCATCACAAAAGTTGTATACCAACCAGTAAGAGAGTCTCTTGCTTACCTTCTGTGACAGAAAGTTCACAATATCAGAGATCTGTGCTGCCACAGGATCCACGTGTCCTTCCAGGCACTAGCTCAGCCAACATCTCTATTCTGAAAAATATCGCCTTCTGGTGGAGGGAGCCCCTGCCTGCGTAATAAATTTTTAAGCCGCATCCAAAATGCTTGGCACACACCACTGTTGCTGGAAAGCCTCCAGGCCATCAGGGCCAGCTGCCCCGTTAAACTAATGAGTGCAGCTCCCCCTGAGGGCCAATGAACTTTCTCTGAGACTAAAGAAGAAGGAGAGGAGGGTTGCATGTCAACTCTAAGAGGACTGGAAACCAAGGTTGCACTTTCTATGCAATCGTGACTACCAACACTTACGCTACCTGTCTCTTGATCTCAGTCACCAATCTAGGGATCATGGAGAAGGGGGGGAGCATAATTCAGGTCCCCTGACCAGTCCTGAGAGAAGGTGTCCCTCGCCTTAGATAGAGGATCTCACCATCCAATTGATGATTCAGGCTGGAGGCAAAAAGGTCTATCTTGCAAGGACCTTACACAATATGGGTCAATCTGAATATCTCCAGTAGGAGTTTCCAGATGCTGTGGTCTACCAGGTATCTGGAGTTTCGGTCCACCACAACATTGAATTATCCCAGAATGTATTTAGCTATTACTGATATTTTGTTGGTCAGGCAATAATTTCAAAAGTCCTTGGCTATCTTTACTAACAGGGACTATATGGTACCCCTCAACTTGTTGATGTAGCGAACTACTGATACATTGTCCATTCTGAGCAGAATGCAATAAGACATCTTCTTGGGGAAGAGGGCCCTGATGGCAAAGGACTCAGCTAGCAATTTCAGACAATTGATGTGTAGATTTGATTCCTGTGGAGACCACCTTCCACCTGTTGAAATATCTTCTCAACGAGCTCCCTAACCCTTATCGGCTGGCGTAGGACATTATAACCACTTCTGGATGGGAACCGAAGATGGTCTTGCCATTCCAAACATCTATGTTAGACCTGTCAGTCCTTGGCATGGTTTCCCCTGTCTTTTTGGCTTCTGACCTCCTGTTTTGATCCTGTGCTGAACTTTGTTTTTTCTGGCTTTAGGACTCTGGGCACTTTACCACTGCTGACCAGTGCTAAAGTGCAAGTGCTCTCTGTCTAAAGTGTATTTCGGAGGGGTTTATTCATGATTGGCATATTTGATTTATTAGTGAGTCCCTAGTAAAGTGCACCAGAGGTGCCCAGGGCCTGTAAATAAAATGCTACTAGTGGGCCTGCAGCATTGATTGTGCAACCTACATGAATAGCCCTGTAAACATATCTCAGACCGGCACCTGCCACTGCAGTCTCTGTGTGAGCTGATGTAAACTGCCATGTCGACCTGGAAAGTGCACCCACTTGCCAGAGCAGACAAACACCTTCCCTTTTTCTACATGTAAGTCAGCCCTAAGGTAAGCCCAAGGCAGGCCCATGGGAAGGGTGAAGTGTATTTAAAAGGTAGGACATATATTGATATGTTTTACATGTCCTGATAGTGAAATATTGCTAAATTTGTTTTTCACTATTGCAAAGCCTATCTCTCCCATAGGATAACATGGGGATTGCCCTGAAATATCTTTTAAGTGCAGTTTCCCATTGGGAGCAGATAAAGATCTGGAGATTGGGGGTCTCTGAATTCACAATTTAAAAATAAATCTGTTGGTGAAGTTGGTTTTTAAATTGTAAGTTTGAAAATGCCACTGTTAGAAAGTAGACATTTCCTTGCTTAACCAACTGTGTCTGTGTCTGGCTGCTGAAAACACATCTGGGCCAGACTGACAGTTGGGCTGTTTGTGAATTCACTCTAGGTATCATATAGAGGGAGCTGAGGTGTGGCCTGCATATTCTGATGGGTCTTCCTGGACTAGAGTGGAGAAAGGAGCTGACAATTTGGCCTGAATAGGGCTGTGCCTGTCCATACACAAAGCAGTTTCCAACCCACTAGAGTGTTTCTGGGGCCAGGACAATGAGAGGCTGTAGGAGGTACTGTCACTCTACCTGTTGCTTTGCTTTACTGACCTGCTGTTTGTTGCTTCTGTCCTGGGACTGAAAAGACTTGACTTTGCTTTCTAAATCCTGATTTCCAAGATTCTCCAAGGGCTTGAACTTGCCTCCTGTTGTGAAGTCTCAGGGACATCAAATACTTCATCTGCCAGTGCCTGGGCGCTACTGCTGAGAGTACTGACCTGCTAAGTGGTGCCATATCCAGTCCCTGAGTCCTTAGAAGTGAAAGCTGGTAACCTGAGTCAAAATCCATGCACTTAGGCTGTTGCGGCAGAAAAATCGATGCAGCGCCTGCACCACTGCTGAAAATCGACAAAGCACCTGTCTTGCAGCAGCAAAATCGATGCATCACGTGTTTTAGCATGGATCCACCATTGCTGTGCGCCTGAATTTTCCATGCATCATCCCTGGGCATCATTTTACTTCATCGATGTTGCTCTGCAACCAGGAATCAACACAGGATTATTTTCCCGTCGTGAGAGAAAAGAAACAGCAAATGACCAGCCGGACGGGAAAAGAATGTACACATCGCCTGTCCAGCGTGAAAATAACCAATGCATTGCTTGCTTTTTTGACATATCACTTCCTTTGCAGACCGCATCATGTTTGTTTTGATGCATCCAAGGTACTATGTGTTATAAGGATACAACCACTGATTTTTCAGGAGTAAGACTCTTTTGAATCTTTAAAAAGTGATAACTTTATTGGTGTATGTTGGATTTTTGTCATTTTGGTCTTGTTTTACTCAGATAAATATTGACTATTTTTCTAAACTGCTGTTGAGTACTTTTATGGTGTTTTCACTGTGTTACTGTGCATGTGTACAAATACTCTACACATTGCCTCTGAGGTAAGCCTGACTGCTTGTGCCAAGTTACCAAGGAGGTGAGCAGGGGTTATCTGAGCTGTGTAGCTCCCATATCCTGACCAGTGTGAAGGTCCCTACTTGGACTGCCAAGTAGAGACTCAATTTCTAACAAACTGTCTCCGAATTGATCACAACTCCCAGGATTTCTATGAATCAAGTGGGACAAAGGATCAATTTGGTCTTGCTGATTACAAATCCTAAGTCTTGCAGCAGGGTAAGAGATCTCTGAATATGTTGCTTGACTTTAACTGTTGGGTCTGAGCCATGACCAGAATGGTGTCTAGGTAAATGATCATGCATATCCCCTTCTCCTTGAGATGGGCTAACACCAGTTTCAGCACCTTGGTGAATATTCCAGCCACCTGTCTTTCCACCTGGATTGGAGAAATAGTCTGTATGGATGAAAAATGGAAATGGTTAGATAGGCATCCTTCTGGTCTAAACCGACGATCCAGTCCCCTTTTCGAAGCAAGTCTGTTGGACACTTTCCATCTTGAAATATCAGAATCCAAGGTAACAATTTAACTCTCGCAGATTTAATACCAATATGTGCTCTCCACCTTGGATTTAAACTAAAATATGTTGCTGCAGAATGATGAGAGTCGCAATAAGCCACTGCACGCTTTTGCAGCAAGTCTTGTATTTCAGCATTTATAAAATTGGACACTTGTAGGGAAAATTGCAGGTGAGGAGGAAATGCCCTTTGTTGAGGTGTTTGATAGAATTCCAGCTTGAAATCCTTAATTGTTTGTAATATCCATGTCAGAAACTGTTGAGGGGGTGCTGGCTAGGCTGGTGCCAGGGAAGACAAAAGAGGCAGAATACTGGGTACAGAGCTTCCCATGATCACACAGAGAGTCAGAGGAGAGAGGGGATCCAAAAGGGAAAGTCTTTTCAAGGGAATAAGAAAAATATGTTTTTACTTTCACAGTGGTCGCACTGGGTAGTTATAGTTAGGACCATTTTCCATAGAAAAAGCATTTTTTGACTTGTCTATATATTTGGCATCTTTTGATCAATCTTCACAAAGGTTTTCATACCAGGTGCCCAGGTGAATGTTATTGCACACAGGGGCCGAGAAAGAGGGAGAGGGGTCAAAAAAGTTGTGTTTCCAATGTTAATTCCCATAGGACATTTGAACACGACTACAGCCCGAAGCACTGGACGGAATTACACCAAATTTGAGAAATTTAAGGAAATCCAAATATGTATATCTCTGGCCGCGATGACTTCGTGAGTAATGACGAGTTCATGCAGGGAAATGCACAGCTCTGACTGGCTGCCAACACTTCAGCCAGGAAGTGTTGGCAGCCATCATGGGACTCAGCTTAAAATTTAAAAAAAAGAAAAGGGGCCATGCTAGGGACACCCTGACCCCTTAGCTCTGGTGCTGGGGTCCCATAGAGACCCAGCCAGGGCAAAAAAGCATTTTTTATGGCACAATTGTGAAACACACAGCAAAAAAATATTTAACAAAAGGTGCAGGTTCCAGTGCTTTTTTTATTTAAGCCCCCTGGGTGGGTCAGTTCCCGTGGGCAAATGAAAAAATAAGGAGGGGATGCACAGGCCCCCCCTCTTGGGCTTTTCAGTGCCCTGGAGACTGCACCTCCCCACGGGTTATTTTTTCATTTAATGCAGACGGGTGCTCGCCCCACCCCCGTAGCCCCAGAGGCCACCACCTCCTCAGGGCTTCCTTTTATTTGAGTGTGGGGAGCTGCACGCCCGCAGACCGGGGGACCACAATCTCCCTGGGACAAACATAAAAAAAGGAGGTGTGTTTAGGACTCCTGCAGCCCCGGGGACCACTAGCTCCCTGGGGCAAACATAAAAAAAAAGAAAAGGGTCTGTTGCAGACCCCTGAAGTCCCGGGGACCACCCTGGGAACTGCCAGCCCCCGGGGCCAGCTCCTGCAATGTCCCGGGCAGACCACTCCCACCAAGCAAAAGCAAACAAAATCCGCTTTCTGCAAGTGAGAGCTGTCAAACAGGGCTTACTTGCAGAAAGCAGAGTTTTCATCTGTCTTCCATGCATAAAAATATATGTGTGGGGAAGACAGATGAAACATTTCTCCCACAAGCAGGGAGCTGTTATTAAAAGCAGTTCCCTGCTTGGAGGAGCAATGCCAGCTCCCCCAAGAAGCAGAGAGCCAGCTAGGACCGTGAGGACCTTGAGGCTTTTCTTTCTTTCTTTCTTTCTTTCTTTCTTTCTTTCTTTCTTTCTTTCTTTCTTTCTTTCTTTCTTTCTTTCTTTCTTTCTCTCTCTCTCTCTCTCTCTCTCTCTCTCTTCTCTCTCTCTCTCTCTCTCTCTCTCTCTCTCTCGCTCTCGCCATCCCATCCCATCCCATAATGGGATGGGAGAGAGAGAGATTGTCATGCAACGGTCTCTCCATGCAATGACTTCAAAGAGTTAGACTAGCAAGATGCTTAGTACGAATGTTATAGTTACCTTTGGATACAGAGCACAACATAGTCACTTCTGGCCTAATGGTTAACGTATTGTGCTGTCACTGAGTAGACTGAAGGTTAAAATCCTAGTATCACTTGACAGTGTGTTTCTTTATTTACTGGTGTTTTGACTGTCAAACCTTCCTAGTGATGTAACATTCACATTTGTTTCCAATCACAAGCGTGGGTTGACTGTCACAGGCATGTCATGGAAGCTTCACAGTAAGGAGTCACCTATGGCTTAAAGTTTAAGGTCACAGACTGTTAGAAATGGGGCCTTTGGTTGGCAGTCAGGTTACCCCCTGTCTAAGCAAGGACACTCACTCTAGTCAGGGTAAAGGAGAATCACCCTCAGTTAACCCCCGCTCACTCCCTTGGTAGCTTGGCACAAGCAGGAAGGCTTAACTTTACAGTCTAGGTGTAAAGTATTTGTACCAACAGACACAGTAACTCAGTGAAAACACTACAAAATTACAACACAGGTTTAGAAAAATAGGTAATATTTATCTAAACAAAACAAGACCAAAACGACAATAATCCAACATACACAAGTCAAGTTATTAACTTTAAAACTCTTAAATCCTCGAGAACACAGTAAAAACACTTTTAGCATTGAAAAGTACCTGGGTAGCGTCAAAATAGCACGCAAGGGCGAGTGTGTGTCGGAAAAGGCTGTCGATGTGTCGATTTCTCAACCGCAAGCTAGACTGTGCGTCTTTCTCCTCCCCCGGTTGGGTCGGTGTGCGTAATGTTTCCTCTCCACAGGAGAGCAATGCGTCAATCCAGGCAAGCGCTTGGGTCCGGGCAGACCTTGCGTTGTTTTTCCGCACCCAGCAAGGTTTACATAGAAAATCCTGCTGCACGGTATCAGCAGAACCGTGCTATCTGGGTTACAACGATATCAGCCTCCGTCAGCGGGTGTTGCGCATCGTTTCTCCAACTGCTTGTGTCGATCTTCCAGCCATGATGCAGGTGGAGTTTCGATTTCTGCTGCGAAGCCGGCGTCGCGTCACTTCTCAGCCACGTCTCAGAAGGTGTGTCAAAATTTTCCCTGTGCGGTGGTCTGTGCGTGGATTTTCAGTCTTGGTCTGCCAGCTTCACCTTCCAAGGCCCCAGGAACTGGATAGGGCACCACTTGGAGTCTCAGCAGAGAGTCCAGGTGCTGGAAGGGGAAGTCTTTGATGGCCCTGAGAATTTAACAACAGAAGGCAAGCTCAGGACAAGCCCTTGGAGATTTCTACACAAGCAGGAATGCACAACAAAGTCCATGCAGCAACTGCAGGATAGGTCCACAAAGCACAGTCACAGGCAGGGCAGCACTTCCCAGCTCTTCAGCTCTTCTCCAGGCAGAGGCTCCTCTTGATTTCCAGAAGTGATCTAATTTACAGGGGTTTGGGTGCCCTTCTTATACCCAGTTCTCCCTTCTAAGTAGGCCTACTTAAAAGGGAAAGTCTCTCTTGTTTGTGAAATCCTGCCTTGCCCAGGTCAGGCCCCAGACACACACCAGGGGGTTGGAGACTGCATTGTGTGAGGGCAGGCACAGCCCTTTCAGGTGTAAGTGACCACTCCTCCCCTCCCTCCCAGCACAGATGGCTCATCAGGATATGAGGGCTACACCCCAGCTCCCTTTGTGTCACTATCTAGAGAGAGGTGCAAACCGCCCAACTGTCAAACTGACCTAGACAGGGAACCCACAAACAGTCAGTCACAGAATGGTTTAAGCATGAAAATGCATACTTTCTAAAAGTGGCATTTTCAAACACACAATCTCAAAACCAACTTCACTAAAATATATATTTTTAAATTGTGAGCTCAGAGTCCCCAAACTCCACATGTCTATCAGCTCCCAAAGGGAATCTACGCTTTAATCATATTTAAAGGCAGCCCCCATGTTAACCTATGAGAGAGATAGGCCTTGCAACAGTGAAAAGCAAATTTAGCTGTATTTCACTGTCAGTACATGTAAAACACATTAGTATATGTCCTACCTTAAAGATACAATGCACCCTGCCCATTGGGCTACCTAGGGCCTACCTTATGGGTGTCTTACATGTAAGAAAAGGGAAGGTTTAGGCCTGGCAAGTAGGTACACTTGCCAAGTTGAATTGGCAGATAAAATCTGCACACAGCAGACATTGCAGTGGCAGGTCTGAGCCATGTTTACAGGGCTACTAATGTGGGTGGCGCAACCAGTGCTGCAGGCCCACTAGTAGCATTTGATTTACAGGCCCTGGGCACCTCTAGTGCACTGTACTAGGGACTTACTAGTAAATCAAATATGCCAATCATGGAAAGCCAATTACATACACATTTGATATAGGAGCATTTGCACTTTAGCACTGGATAGCAGTGGTAAAGTGCCCAGAGTAACAGAAACAGCAAAAACAGAGTCCAGCACACATCAACAACCTAAGAAACAGAGGCTAAAAGTTAGGGGAGACCACGCCAAGGATGCCAAGTTTAACACAGACCTGAAAGTTGAGGGCTCTACTCCAAGTGTGCCCGTGTTCATTTTCCTTCTTTAATTTCTTTTAAACTTCAACAGATAAAGTTCATACTGAAAGGTGATGGCTCTCTTTTTAACTGACAAATACATTTTTCTTTCAATTTATTCAGAAATATCTCATTGTAGGTATATAATTCATCAAAGCCTAAACAACCCTCTATCTTTCTCCTTCTCCCTCTCTTTCAATCTCTTTCTCCCACTCACACACCCACTCAAACCCTTACGCACCCTCTCACAGACCCACTCATACATTCACACACCCACTCACAGAACCAATCAGACCCTCACACACCCACTCACAGAGGCACTGAAACCCTCATGCACCCACTCACAAACCCACATAGACACTGACGCCCCCACTCACGGACCCAACAAGACACGACGAACCCACTCTCACACCCAGAGAGACACTCTTACAGCCACTCCCACACCCAGATACACCCAGTCACACCTATTCTCACTCCCAAAGAGACAGGCCGCGGCCAACTCCTGGCATGCACCGACAAAGGCCTTGCACGGCATGGGGTTGGGTGGCTAGGGGGTTCGCTGGGGCATCTGGCCACAGGCCAGGCCATGTGGCCAACTTCCGCCACACACTTCCAAAGGCTGTGCAAGGTGGTGGTTGGATTAACGTATAGTAATGAAAATGACTTTAAATTTAAAAAAAACATAGAAATTCACTCAAACAGCCAAAAGTTACAGGGACATTACAGTTAGGAAATTCAATTAAAAAAAACAAAGGTTACAGGGAAGTTTTAGTTAAACTCACATTTTAAACATACAAAACTATAGAAATTCACCTGTTTTAGTTAGAGCTATCTCATGTAACTATAACTTGGCTCTAAGACAACTATAACTTGCGCCCTCACCGTGCACTGCTATTTACCCCACAAATTATGACACTCATGACATCTTTGATAACATCATTGATAATATCCATGTAATATGTGCAGTAATATTTTTGACAAAAAAAACTGTGCATGGTGGGGGCGCAAGTTATAGTTACCTTAGTGCATGAGTTATGGTTACTTGAGATAACTCTAAATGGTGAATCTCTATGGTTTTGTACGTTTAAAATGTGAACCTAACTATAACGTCCCTGTAACCTTTGTTTTTTTCAGTGAATTTCTATGTTTTTTTTTAAACATGTGTGTGTATATATATATATATATATATATATATATATATATATATATATATATATACTAGCCAGTAGGTAGTTATAGTTAGGACCTAGTTATCATAGGAAAAGGGTTTTTTGACTTGCCTATAACTTTGGCACCATTTGACGAATCTTCATGAACTTTTCCACAAATAAAAAGTGTCCTATGTGTCTTATTGTGCATTGTAATTTTCAGGGTGATTCGTCAAGCGTGCGTTTCCACTGTTAATTCCCATAGGGATTTTGAACACGACTACAGGCCGGACCGCTGGACGGAATGACACCACATTTGGCAGAAAGTTAGCCCATGGTCCAGAAAGCATGCTTTTTGAGATTTGCTGTAAATCTGTTCATCCCGACACAGTCCTGAGTAACTGAAACTACGACCCTGTGAAAAGGGTGGCTGGCTACTGTGAAGGGGATAGTGAGAGCAGCGACCTGCTGAGGGAGGGTAATCAGAGTGTTACAGATACACAAGACACCTGCTGGAGTAATTCCTATTGCTGGATGCCGAAGGCACTGCCATTTAAATGGCTGCCATACCAGCCATTGAACCATTTATTATTGCATGCCCACCCTTGGCGCAGGCTCTAAAGTATAAGCTGTGGGTGAAGCACCTGGACATATATTGGACATATATTTCACTGCAAAACCGTAAATGCTTCCTGTTCTTTCACCTGTCAGGGGCAGCCATGTATAAATTCCCTTGAACTTTGTTGGAGGAAGGCCCTCTCCACATGCTTGCCACTAGCATTGCTGTGCTCAACCATTGTTGTGCTTATGCCCAACCTTGATTATGAGAGATTCTTGTTGTGGAAAGCTCTGCAAGATCTATAAGAATCCATTGACTCCTATGCACATTTCAAGACGAAAACAAAGTGATTCAAGAACAGATCATAAAAGGGTTTGAATCAGCAAAACTGACTGAACAAACATTACAAGAATATGGGAAGCTATTGCAAGACATTCTCACACTGGGGTGACCCAAGGAACTGTGGAAAGCCACAAACTCGCTTATGGAATCAGTGGTGAATAAGCCCATCAAGTGTGAACCAGTTAACCAAATCACAAAAGGGGAGGCCCAAGGAAGAAGAATGACCAGCACTGAGGGGGGTCGCTTCCTCAACCAAGAGAATGCCCTGCTACTAGTAGGTGGTGTGCTGGGTGTGGAAAGCTTGACAATTTAGCTCTCCCTAAGATTATAAACGTCATCACCCAAGATGCTGTTTACATTTGGCACTGGAAGCGGTGCATACAGGAAATTGGGTCATTCTCAAAGGTAGTTGGTCTTTATGAACTGTGAAAGCATAGCAAACCTTAACTTCCCTTCACAATGTGAGGCATGAACTGGTCACCTCAGAAGGGTATCTTTTGTAAGGGGTTTGGCTAGTGTTGCTAGCTGTTACAAAGAGCTGTCCAAGGCATGAGGTCGCGTTTTTCCATATCATCCCCAAGGGCCGCTACAAGAGTACCCCGGGGCACTCAGGAGAGGTGCTTCTCTCCCCCAGAAGTTCCCCTCGGGTGCAGATGGCCCAGAAGGTGAGCGCAAATGCGGGGAAGCTGAACAAGGACACAGAGCATCTGGAGATGGACACTGGTATAAAGGAGACAGCGCGGCAGCAGAAACAGGAGGAAGAAGACGTGGAGAGAGAGGAGAAGTTGATATCGCCAAACCCACTGAGAGCAGACGAAAAGGTGGAGACAGAGGGACGAAGGATTCCAGCGACAACGGAGACTCCCCAAGAAAGAGCCCCAGAGCCCCAAACCACCACGATTTCTCCAGCCACGTCTCAGGAGGGACGTGGCTTGACTAGGTACGTGGCCAGGGCTGGCATTGGTGGCCCAAGAGAACGGGAAAATGGGGAGGGCAAGACAGTGCACAGAGAGGAGAGGCTACCTAAGGGTGATATCCCATAGCCGCACAAGCATTCTCACAGGGTATTTGTAGGATTGGTCACAACCCTATCACCCTTCTCTCACATGCACAGGACCCTTCTTCCCCCTCCCTAAATAATTAGTCTTAAAATACATATCTTACTCACTTACCTGACCACGAGTCCTCTTTATCTTCTTCCCTTTGATGGAGACCTGGATCATTACCACCTTCTGGAAATCTAAAAGGGGAGAGACCAAGAGGAATGTAAGAAGGATGTTATCCTCACAGCCACCTACATTAACCTGAAAAGAAAAAGAAACTGAGAATAAAATAAACTTTGGTCCTAAAGACATACTCTAAGTCTAATCTTCATTTATCTGGCACATCATCACCCAGGGAGTAGCCCCCTACACCCCTATAAGGGTATTTGGAATTCATGCCATCTTCACTTGGCGAACAATCCGGCAACCTTGCCCTGCCACAGTGCCGCCTGAGCAGGGACTGATATAGCTGGATAAGCCCAAGCGGCATGGAGGACGTAATTCGACAGTTAGCCGAAGGGCAAAGGCACTTACAACTGGTAATGGAGGAGCAAGTGCATACGTCCCAGAAAGAACGGATCAGTTACAAGAACCCCTGAAGTTACAATCAACTCTGATAACCAATAACCAACTGGTACATGAGAACGCTATACAGAAGTTGTCTGAAACTACTGTCAGTTCCAAAGTACATCCCTCTGTCCCGAGTTCAGTGTTACAAAAGTACCAGATGGGGGAAGATCCCAATGGTTTTTTAATTAATTTTGAGAGGGTAGCTTCCTCTGCAGCCCAGCCAAAAGAAAGATGGGGTCAATACATAGCCCCTTTACTAGCAGGGGAACTACAGACAGCATATCAGGCTGTCAATCCAGGGGGAGAGACCCCATATTTAGAAGTTAAGACAGCTATATTGGAAAGACTGGGTTATGATAAAGAACACTATAGAGTGAAGTTTAGGAAAGACAAGTGGGTAACATCTGAAAATCCCAGGGCACTCTTTTACGGGATCCAGGATTTAGCACTCAAATAGCTACAACCCTATGAGTCCTCCAAGGAAGAGCTATTTGACAAAGAGCTTTTGGAACAGTTCCTTGAGGCTCTCCCCCTAAACATGCGTGTCTGGATATGACAGGACAAAGAAATAATGACCCAAAAAGCAATAGACTTAGCTTGTGTGTTGCATCACTGTTATGAACAAAAACCAGGGGCTCCTGGGGGCTCAGCCAGTAGTCATGGAGGAGGAAAAGCCCTTGTTAGGTTACACATCCCACTGCAAGGGAATCCCGGAGGTCCTAGATGGGAACATCCTAGTCGAAAGGACATACAGCACACCCCTCAGTGTCTCCAGTACGGGGATTGGGGATATATTGCACTGCACTGTCCTCAAAAACAACCAACCCATGGACGTAGGGGTATTCCTAACCACTACCAAACCGCCAGGTTATCTGATTGAGCTTTTGTTGAACAATAGGCGGGTGATGGCTCTTGTAGACTCAGGCTGTAGACATTCTGTGGTGAATGCGGCCTACGTGCGACCCCATCTGTGGAGGGAGAATGAAAAAGCCACCATTAACTGTGTACATGGGGAGATAAGAACATATCCGGTGGCGTTGGTAGACCTAGAATGGAGGGGATGAAAGGAGCGATTAAGAGTGGGGGAAATACCCCAGCTCATGGAAGACCTAGTGGTCGGGACTGACTAACAAGAGTTTGCTTCCTTAGTAGAAAAGGCATCTAATATACAACCCCCTTATACACAGCCTATAGAGAGACCTCTGTCCGATCAGTTAGATAGCAGCAAGTGGGGACCTTTTGAAATAGACACAACAAAGACTTGGGGAAATGTATCTGATAAAACCCCTGCTAACCTGTGATCCTTCTCCTCCTCATAACCAGCCTTGGAAGAAAACCACTGCAATTTCCAGCTATCTCAGAGGAAAGACCCCACGTTGAGACGTGCCTGGGCCCAAGTAGTCCGAGACCCATCTGATCAGGTATGAGTGTTATTTTGAGAGACACATAGGCTTTTATATAGAAACATAAAACCCTCGAAGGGTATAAGAAACAACTAATAGTACCATACCACATGTCCTCCAGTTAGCTCATGAGAAAACAGGAGGAGGACATTATGGTAGACAGAAGACCTAGAAATACCTGTTGTCCTGCTTTTATTGGCCCAGTGTCTATTCAGACATCCAATAACATTGTGCTTCGTGCACACGTTGCTTACTATCTACTCCCCATAATCTACCGGAGCTCAACAACAGCCCCACCCAATCATAGAAGTACCTTTTTCACGAGTAGGCATGGATCTGGTAGGCCCTTTAGTAACCTCCAGTAAAGGGTACCAGTATATCCTAGTCTTAGTTGATAATGCAACACGATATCCAGAAGCAGTTCCCCTGAAAAGCATGACCACCAAAACTATAGCTTAGACATAGTTGAGTTTTTTTCTAGGGTGGGGTTCCCTAAAGAACTGTTGACCGATCAAGGGATGCCCTTTATGTCTAAACTGATGACCGAAGTCTGTCAATTGCTGGATATTAAACACTTGAGAGACACAAACTGATGGTTTAGTTGAAAGGTATAATCATACCATCAAGTCCCTCCTTAAAAAAACAATTTCCAATGCTGGAAGAGACTGGGAAGGAAATGTCTGTTAGTGCTTTACTCATTACGCACGCATGTTCAGTCATCTACAGGATATAGCCCTTTCGACATGGTTTTCGGTAGGCAACCTTGTTAGACATGGCAGCCAAACAGTGAGAGGAGGAGGAAGACAAAGGCAAGGATCTTTTAGAACATACTAGGGACCTTAAACATACACTAGGTGCCCTTTGGGACAAAGTCCCCCACCATCTCCAAGCCAGTCTGGATAAACAACAACGCCTATACAACCTGTTAGAAATGGGGTCTCTGGTTGGCAGACAGTTTGCACTCTGTCCCAGGAGGGACCCTCACTCTAGTCAGGGTAAGGGAGAAACACACCTGGGTTATCCCCACTCACCCCCTTGGTAGCTTGGCAAGAGCACAAAGGCTTAACCCCAGAAACAATGTGTATAGTATATTCGTACCAACGCACACAGTAGTATGTGAAAAAGACTACAAAATGGACACCACACCAGTTTAGAAAAATAGGTAATATTTATCTAAATCAAAACAAGACCAAATCAACAAAAATCCAACATACACAAATCAAGATATGAATTTTAAAAAGAATAAGAGTCTCAATCCTAAAAAACAGTGAAAATGCTGTTGTTACACAAAGTACCTGGTTTGCATCAAAAGTAAAGCTGCATGGGCAAGCGTGCATCAGAAAAGTCAGAGATGCATTGATTCTTTACTTGCAAGTAAGGCCATGCGTCGTTTCTTTTTCCGGTCGGGTTGGCGATGCATCGTTTTTCTCCCTTGCAAGAGAGTGATGTGACGATTTCCGAACGGGCACCTTAGGTCCGGGCAGGCTTTGCGTCGAATTTTCACACCCAGAGATGTTGATGCATCTGAAATCCGGTCGCACGGTGTCAGGAAACCTCGCTGTGTGGGTTTTGTGCTGTTATCAGCAGCCGCTAGCGAGTGTTGCACGTCGTCTCTCCAGCTGCGATGCCTCAATCTTCCAGCCGCAATGCAGACGGAGTGTAGATTTCAGCCACGAGACCGGCAGTGCGTCGCTTATCAGCCGCGTTGCAGATGGTGCGTGGAAAATTTCCCAGCACGGCGGTGATTGCGTAAATTTCAGTCCTTTTCCACCAGCTTCACCTTTCAAGGGCCCAGGTACTGGATGGGGCACCACTTGGCAGGGCACGAGTCTCACCAGAGAATCCAAGTGCTGGCAGAGAGAAGTCTTTGATGGCCCTGAGACTTCAACAACAGGAGGCAAGCTCCATTCAAGCCCTTGGAGATTCTTCTCAAGCAGGAATGCATAATTAAGTCCAGTCTTTGTCCCCTTTCACAAGCAGAAGCAGCAACTGCAGGATAGCCCAACAAAGCAAAGTCACAGACAGGGACAGCACTTCTCCTTGGCAGAGGTTCCTCTTGAATCCAGCAGTGATCTAATTTTCAGGGGTTTGGGTCCTATCCTTATACCCCTTTCTGCCTTTGAAGTAGGCAAACTTCAAAGAAAAGTCTCTCTTGTTTGTAAGATCCTGGCTTGCCTGGGCCAGGCTCCAGACTTACACCAGGGGTTTGGAGACTGCACTGTGAGAGGGCAGGCACAGCCCATTCAGGGGTGACCACTCCTCCCGCCACTCTAGTTCAGATGGCCCATCAAGATATGCAGGCTACTCCCCTGCTCCCGTTGTCTCACTGTCTACAGGAAATTCACACCAACCCAACTGTCAGTCTGACCCAGACAGGGAATCCACAAACAGGCAGAGTCACAGAATGGTTTAAGCAAGAAATTGCCCACTTTCTAAAAGGGGCATTTTCAAACTGACAATTTAAAAAACAACTTTACCAAAAGATGTATTGTTCAATTGTGAGTTCAGAGACACCAAACTCCACATTTCTATCTGCTACCAAAGGGAATCTACACTTAAATATTATTTAAGGGCAGCCCCCATGTTAACTTATGAGGGACATAGGCCTTGCAACTGTGAAAGCTGAGTTTAGCAGTATTTCACTGTTAGGACATGTAAAACACACTGGTACATGTCCCACATTTAACATACACTGCACCCTGCCCATGGGGCTACCTAGGGCTAAAATTAGGGGTACTTTACATGTAGGCAAAGGGAAGATTTAGGCTTGGCAAGTGGGTACACTTGCCAAGTCGAATTGGCAGTGCAAGACTGCACACAGACACTGCAGTGGCAGGTCAGAGCAATGTTTACAGGGCTACTCATGTGGGTGGCACAACCAGTGCTGCAGTCCCACTAGTAGCATTTGATTTACAGGCCTTGGGCACCTCTAGTGCACTTTACTAGGGACTTACTACTAAATGAAATATACCAATCAGGGATAAGCCACATATAATTTACACAGGAGAACTTGCACTTTAGCACTGGTCAGCAGTGGTAAAGTGCCTAGAGTACCAAAAACAGCAAAAACAGAGTCGAGCACATAGTCAAAACATGGGAAACAGAGGCAAAAAAGACAGGGGAGACCACGCCAAGAATGCCAGGTCTAACACAACCAAACTAGTAAACATAGAGAGCTACCTATTGGTAGCCAAGTGCTTATATTGCTCCCCACTACCGATAAAAAGCTTGTGGAAAAATGGTAGGGACCCAATAAAGTCCAGGAATGTATCACTCCAGTAACATACAGAATAGAGATACCAAACACTAGAAGAAGTGGACAAATATTCCACATTAACCACCTAAAAGGATGGGTGGCAGAAGAAGAAAATCCCTAACTGGAAGGACTAGCTCTCTTTCTCATCAATCTAACACAGCCCCTTGAAATCCATTTCCCCCACACCAACCCAAATGCCCAGGGAACAATACCCCTGATAGAAAACAATTAGCAAAAAAACTAAATATAACAAATATTGGAAGTAATTAAAAACAGATGCATTTTTGCCTACCCCTTGGAAAACTACTGTTATCCAACATAAGATATGGACAGAGCCAAGAAAAGTGGTCAAGCTCAGGCCCTACAGTATCCCTGAGGCTAGAAGAGTAGCAGTAGAAGAGGAAGTGACTAAAATGCTACAAAGTGGGATTATTGAACTTTCCCAAAGCCCCTAGCGTTCACCTGTTGTCTTAGTTCTGAAACCGGACGGCAGTGTCCGATTCTGTATTGATTTTCGACAGTTAAACGCCATCTCCAAGTTCGACTCATAGCCCATGTCACATGTCAATGAGTTAATTGAACGATTAGGAACAGCACAGTACCTGTCAACTCTGGATCTAACCAAAGGATATTGGCAGGTACCACTAGCGGATAAAGACAGTGTAAAAACAGCCTTTTCCACCCCCTCAGGTTTGTATCACTTCAAAGTGATGCCTTTTGGGTTACACAGTGCTCCAGCTACTTTTCAGAGACTAATGGATCTTCTGTTACAGAAACATAAACACTACGCAGCTGCTTATTTGGATGACATTGTGATTCATAGCCCCTCTTGGAGTTCTCACATACAGCACCTACAACATGTCTTAAATACCTTAAGGCAGCCCGGCTTAACAGCAAACCCAGAGAAATGCCATTTGGCCAGAGACTCCATTAAATACCTAGGGTATACCATCTTAAAGGGAACCATTAAACCACAGTTAGAAAAGGTTCAAGCAATCAAAGCAATAGATTCCTCCACCACAAAAAAGGAAGTGAGGTCTGGTGGGGTGTTACCGATGGTTTATTCCGCAATTTTCAGACAAGGCTGCCCCCTTAACAGATCTATTAAGGATTAATAGAACCGATAAGATATCAGCACTCACAGAAGAGGAGAGAAACAGTTTTGAATACCTAAAAAATTGCCTCTGCGAAGACCCTATCTTAAAATGTCCGAATTATACACAACCTTTTGTACTTCAAACAGATGCCTCAAACCGGGGCCTCGGTGCGGTTTTGTCCAAACCAGATGAGTCGGACCATCTACACCCTATTGTTTACATAAGTCGCAAACTCTTACCCCAGGAAGTGAAATGTCCCATCATCGAAGAAGAATGTCTCTGTAGTAAATGGGCTGTAGAAGCATTACAGTATTACTTGTTGGGCAGACCCTTTAAGCTCTTAACTGACCATACCCCTTTAACCTGGCTAGCAAGACATGAAAATACCAATCCCCGTATTCTGAGGTGGTTCTTAGCCTTACAACCCTTCTCTTTTCATACTCTTAATTTCCCAGTTTCACAACACACCAATGCTGAATTTCTATCCAGAAGTCCCAGTTTGCTTTGGCCTGAACATCCAGACTCGATGGGGACATCCTGTTATGGAGAGCCATCCGAGGCACGGGACGGTGGTTCTCCGTATCATCCCGCAGGGCCACTACAAGAGTACAACGGGGGCACTCAAGAGAGGTGCAGCTCCCCCGGAAGTGCCCGTCTGCGCCCATGTGCACCCATCTGAGTCCCGACCACGACCAGCACCAGGCCCCATGAACCTCTCAACCGCCACCGCTACAGGCCAGCAGCACTCATCACACTCAACCCAGGACACGACAACAACTGTAAGCAGGCATCTCCAAATAACACCACGAGACCCTTCACCTGTCGCTACTGCAAATTCACCAGCCTCCGTCACTCAAGCCCACCCCGAGGACCCACAAAGCAGATCACAGCCTCAGATGTATCCTGATCAACATTCGCTCCATCCACAGGCACGCCATTGAATGTCATGGCTTAACCCCTCCTTGGCTCCAGACATCGCCATCCCAGACGGCTACAAGATCATCCGCAAAGTCCACACGAATCGCCACGGGGGAGGCATCGCTGTCGTCCACAAAGAGTCCTTACGCCTCTCCACCAGCACCGAAATCTCCACAACCAACATGGCACTCCTCCAGTTTTAGAATGAAACCAACTATGAAACCAACTCTAACACCACTCTGCGGGGCACCCTCATCTACAAGCCGCCGGGCCCCCGTACCCCCATTCTGCGACACCATGGCTGACCTAGTCACCACCCACGCTCTCACATCCAAGGACTACATCCTATTGGGGGACCTCAAGTTCCACCTGGAAAACCCAAACGACAACAACTCCACCACCCTGATTGAAAACCTCACCAACCTCAGACACAAGCAACTCGTCACTGTACCACTCACTCGGCCAGTCACACACTGGACCCCATCTTCTATGCCAGCAACCACGTCTCAGTCAGCCACATCACTGAACTCCAATGGACCGACCACCGCTGCATTCACTTCACCTTCAACAAATCCATCGGTCGGCACCATGCTCCCCAACTTCCCGACAGAAATTTGAACAAGGTCACAGAAGCCCAGCTCACTGCCAGCCTCAACACAACACCGCACCAAGCCAACGACGACGTCAACACTGCCGCACACAACCTCCACAAATGGATCATCGACTGCGCCAACACCCTCGCCCCCCTGAAGACACCCCACTACAGAGGCACAGACAAAAAAGCAAACTGGTTCACCCCTTCACTCAAAGAATCGAAGCAGGCCTGCACACGTCTAGAGAGGAAATGGCACTCCAACAAGACCCCTGCAAATCACGAAACCTTCAAAAATGCCATCAAACATCACTACCAGCTCATTAGGACCACCAAAAAAGTCACCCTGTACCAACGCATCAATAAAAAAACGCCCACAACAGCAAGGAACTTTTCACCATCATCAAAGAGTTCACCAACCCCAACTCCAACTCCACCGAAATCCCCCCATTGCAAGAACTCTGCGAAAACCTCGCCAACTACTTCCACTGCAAGATTGCAGACATTTACAACCGCTTCTCCACCCAGGGTCTCCCCATTACTCTCGCCACCAGCCCGTCGACCGAAGCATCACCGCGCCCCCTGCCCTCCTCCGCTGGAACAACATCACCAACAATGAGACCCGCAGCATCATGGCAATCACCCACTAAGGAGCACCCACTGACCCCTGCCCTCACCACATCTTCAACAAAGCCAGCGACATCATCGCACCCAAACTCCGGCATACCATCAACCGCTCCTTCGAAACCGCCACCTTCCCAGAGAGTTGGAAACATGCCGAGATCAACCTTGTACTGAAGAAACCCACCTCCAACCCGACAGATCTCAAGAACTACTGGCCCATCTCCCTGCTCCCCTTTCTGGCCATAGTCGTCGAGAAGGCCATCAACAAGCAACGCACCGCCTTCATGGAAGCCAACAACATCCTGGACCCCTCTCAGTCAGGATTCAGAAGCAACCATAGCACCGAGACCGCCCTCCTCGCCACCACAGACGACATCCGAACCCTCCTCGACCGAGGCGAGGTCGTTGCGCTCATCCTCCTGGACCTTTCTGCCGCCTTTGACACAGTCTCACACGACACTCTACGCACCCGTCTCCATGATGCCGGCATCTACGACTCAGCACTGCAATGGCTCTCCTCGTTCCCCATCAGCAGAACACAGAAGGTCTGACTCCCCCCCTTCTCTCAGAAGCCACCAAGATCAGCTGCGGCATCCCCCAAGGATCCTCGCTGAGACCCACCCTCTTCAACCTCTACATGACCCCACTGGCCGCCATCGTCAGAAGCCACGCGCTCAACATCGTTTCCTACTCAGACGACACCCAACTGATAGTATTCCTTACCAACAACCCAACCACAGCCAAGAACAATTTCCACAAAGGAATTAAAGCAGTCGCCGCCTGGATGAAAGACAGTTGCCTCAAACTGAACTCAGACAAAACAGAAGTCCTCATCCACAGCTCCACACCCTCCAACTGGAATGATTCCTAGTGGTCCACTGCCCTCGGAAACACCCCAACCCTCACCGACAACACCTGCAACCTCAGCGTCATCTTAACAACCCGGCAACCTTGCCCTGCCACACTAGTGATTCAATTAGTTCATGGAACAACTTATTATTGAATATAACTCTCAATCATGTTTATCAAATGCCCGTTACATGTGGATTGTATCGGTTTTAGACTAGTTGTGATAATTCATTTCAACATGGCAGCTACACTGTATCTACGTGCAAATACATCGGCATATATAGTATTTTGTATATTGCATCAAGACATTTAATATAATTGTTATGGATTCAAGCATTTGCTTCATGGACAAAACGTAGACGCTTAGATCTAAAATTGCACTATAATGACCACTAAATTATATGATAATATTTTTTGACCATTATAACATGTATTAAGGGGGAAGTTGTCTGACATTTAAACACAATAGCTCTACAAAAAAATAAAGGTAGTAATATTTGGTTTGCCCACAACTCAATGACCATAGTACATAATAGCCTCTGTTTTTATATTTAAATTTACTTTTGTCTGTCTCTGGGCCAGATAATTGCTATTCAAATAGATATCTTATAGATTGTGATAATAGTAAGTTGGAATAATGTAACAGTATCTATGCGCACATAGTAATTATGTCAGAAGAGATTAAAACATATATGTTCTATCATAAATTGTTACAATTTTGTTGTAAGAAATATAGATTTACAAGATAACCTTGATTGTAATTAAATATTATTATAAGAACATGGCGACATTAGCATGTGATATTCAACATGTTTAATGAGATTTGAGATGTATAATATTTAAGAACATATAAATAATCTTGTATTGAATTGTGGTTTTATATGTTTATATGCCTTTAGCCCTGAAAAAGTCAGTTAGGACGAAACGCGTTGGCTATGGATAGATCAGTATTTGATTCTACATATGGATAATTTTAAGAAGATTTGACTGTGGAATAATGTGGCATTTGACTTGACCTGAGAATATGTGAAAAAAATCTTTTTTGATACTAATAGATATAGATGTGGGCTTGGTCTCGTTTTCAATTAGTACATGGAAGTCATCAGGGGATGGTAAAAAAAAGAGTAGGTTGGACAACATGTAGTGTTCCTCTTCGCTGGATGACAGGGTGAAACAAGCAATCAGAGAATGTCCCAAGTGTGATGTGACTGAGGTGCCATACACTCTGGCCCTGTTGATCATTATGAATACTTACTAAAACCTCGGGGTGCGAGTTAGAGCTGATTTCTTTACCCTCCTGGACAGGCGGTACATGCTGGTTGTCATAGATGATTTTTTTCAAAGTATCCAGAGGAAGAAGAGGCTCAAAGTACTGTGGCAGAAGAGGTAATTCTGAAATGAAATTGGAAAAGTCTTAGCCAATCATGGTTTGGTGCAATAGTTGCGAACAAACAATGGGCCCGTTTTTCAAGGCCATGAAGTGGCAGAGTATCTTCGGTCACTGAGCATCAAGCACTTGTAGGACACACCATGGTAGATGAAGGCTAATGCGGAGGTAGAATTGTACATGAGAACAATGATGAAGACTATTCAAATTGCCCATGCTCAACAAAATCATCTGGAGTGTGTGCTGTATTCTTTTGTATGAGAGTACAGACAGACTCCACATGCCACTAATGGTCAGTGCCCCACGGCACCACCTAGCTGGTCTCCAAATGATTCTGAAAGTGAGGCTATTGGGGAGAGAAGAAAGAAGCGCAACAATGTGCTGATCTGCCATAGGCAAGCCAACATGGTCTGCTTGCAAGTGGGATATTAAGTGCTTGTCCAAGACTGCAACCCTGGAAGTAGGTTCTTGCTTTCTTTTGAACCAGATCCATGGAGAATCATCAGTGTAAAGCGCACCATGGTGAGAACACTGAGGCCCAGATTTATACTTTTTCACGCAAAACTGCGCTGCCGGACGGGCATCATTTTAATGGAATGACGGTAGCCAGCAGTAAGGCCTGGCTAGTGTCATGAAAAAGGATGCTAGCTGGTGGGGGAGGCGTGGCGGGAACAGGTGGTTGTGCGTCAAAGGATGACGCTAGTATCGTCAGAGGCATAAAAATGCCTCTAACCAGACTAGCATCATTTTTTTACATAAAACCCCATGGACATGACTCCTGTCTTAGTAAAGACAGGAGTCATGCCCTCCACCGAAATGGCCATGCCCAGGGGACATATGTCCCCTGGGCATGACCATTGGCCCCAGTGCCATGTAGGGGGGCCCAAAGTAGGGCCCCCATGGCACTTTTTTTTTATGAAATATAAAATACTTACCTGTACTTATCTTACTTACCTGGGATGGGTCCCCCATCCTGTGATGTCCCTCTGGTGTGGGTGGGGGTATCCCTGGGACTAGGGAAGGGCATTTGTGGGTCCATTCCATGGTCTCTGACATGGGAATAGGCCCACAGGTCCCCTAACACCTGCCCTGATCCAGGCTTTAAATAATGGCGCTAAGCAAGCTTTGCACCATTATTTAAAGCCCCGTTCCCCCCATGAGTGATTTAGCACGGGGGATAAATATGGCGCTACGGCCATATCATCCTTTTTTGCACAGAAACGCCCACTTTGCTTCTCGTTGACGCAAAGTAGTTTCCCTCAAGCAAAAAATGACTTTAACTCCAAAACTTTGGCACTAGATGGGTCTAGCACCAAGGTATACATATGGAGTTAGGTTTGCGCCAAATTTGCGTTAAACAAAATGACGCAAATTCGGCACAAAGCAAGTATAAATCTGGGCCTGAGTCTTTGCAATCTGAGTAGTGTGGCCCAGTTGAGGGCACAGAAGGAGACCATGGTCCTATTCCAAGTGGATGGGCTGAACCGAGGGAACACAGTCAGATGGCAGAAGTGGTTATAGAGCCCAGTTTATCTAAAGCTACACAGCCACAGGCTATACAGCTGATTCTGAATGGGAGAGTGCATTCCCGATATCATCTACGGGCTCACCCTGTGCCTTCCACAAAGTATCCGGACTATGGCAAGTAGTGAAGAGTTTGGGTGTATCATTTTTGTCATGGTCTTGAGTTGTGTATTTTCGTTATTTTGGAATTTTTGAAGAATGTAAAGTCCTTGTTGTGGTATGTTCTGGCCAAGAGTGTGCCAGGGCCTACCCAGTGCACTTCATGTCCATTGGCAACAGAGACATCGGCTGGGAAATAAATAGCAGTGGAGTCACGTTTTTAGGGTTAATAAAGAAACTAACTACGGAGTTCCTTTGTTTGTCCCCTTGTTCCGGGACATAATGGAGGCTTATCGCTCAATGTAACACAGAAAATACACTGTGACATATTATTTAGGCTTTGATGTCCTGCTGTGTATGATCACATAGGTAAGGCTAACAATGTGGTTATCTTTTTAGGTGAGGTGTTGCAAAGATAGATTGATTCCAGGTCATCAGGTTAATGTAGATTCTGCAACTACAAAAATGAAATTATAAAACACATTTTTTCCTGTTGTACGCTTTTCATGAACGAACGTGGGCTATAAAATGCAATGCTGACAATACAGAAATTCTTTTGTTCGGGAAGTCGAATCCTTTTTCCCCTATGTTGTGGTGGCCGGATTATGTGCCCCCCTCCTCCATCCACAGCAGAAGTGTAAAAAAAATTGAGAGTATAATTGTGCTCTCTTTCTGGCCACAAGCACTATCAGTGTCCGTACATGCTTTTCATTGATTAAGGGCCTCCGCCGCCCGCCAAAGTACCGCCATCAGAAGACCGCTGCGCGGTCAAAAGACCGCTGCGGTAATTCTGAGTTTCCCGCTGGGCTGGCGGGCGACCGCCAGAAGGCCGCCCGCCAGCCCAGCGGGAAACCCCCTTCCATGAGGATGCCGGCTCCGAATGGAGCCGGCGGAGTGGAAGGGGTGCGACGGGTGCAGTTGCACCCGTCGTGATTTTCAGTGTCTGCTTGGCAGACACTGAAAATCCTGTTGGGGCCCTGTTAGGGGGCCCCAGCAGTGCCCATGCCAGTGGCATGGGCACTGCAGGGGCCCCCAGGGGCCCCATGACACCCGTTCCCGCCAGCCTGGTTCTGGCGGTAAAAAACCTCCAGAACCAGGCTGGCGGGAAGGGGGTCGGAATCCCCATGGCGGCGCTGTTTGCAGCGCCACCATGGAGGATTCCCTGGGGCAGGGGAAAACCGGCGGGAAACCACTGGTTCCCCTTTTCTGACCGCAGCTTTACTGCCGCGGTCAGAATGCCCCGGAAGCACCGCCAGCCTGTTGGCGGTGCTTCCTCTGCCTTGGCGGTGAGACACCGCCAGGGTCAGAATGAGGGCCTAAATCTGTTTAAAAAAGTATTTGAAATCCTCCCTCTAGGCACAAAAACAGTGACCTTTGCTCTTATGATATCAATGCTGGATTATTGCATTCATCTATATGCAGGGAGTACAAGGCAACTGCTTCATAAACTCCAGATGGTTCAGCATTCGGTTGCCAGACTGGTGCTTATACTCCCCAAATATAGTTCCGCGTCTAAAGCACTCAGGGAGTTGCACTGGCTACCAATACATACATATTATATATATATATATATATATATATATATATATATATATATATATATATAGGGAGTGCAGAATTATTAGGCAAATGAGTATTTTGACCACATCATCCTCTTTATGCATGTTGTCTTACTCCAAGCTGTATAGGCTCGAAAGCCTACTACCAATTAAGCATATTAGGTGATGTGCATCTCTGTAATGAGAAGGGGTGTGGTCTAATGACATCAACACCCTATATCAGGTGTGCATAATTATTAGGCAACTTCCTTTCCTTTGGCAAAATGGGTCAAAAGAAGGACTTGACAGGCTCAGAAAAGTCAAAAATAGTGAGATATCTTGCAGAGGGATGCAGCACTCTTAAAATTGCAAAGCTTCTGAAGCGTGATCATCGAACAATCAAGCGTTTCATTCAAAATAGTCAACAGGGTCGCAAGAAGCGTGTGGAAAAACCAAGGTGCAAAATAACTGCCCATGAACTGAGAAAAGTCAAGCGTGCAGCTGCCACGATGCCACTTGCCACCAGTTTGGCCATATTTCAGAGCTGCAACATCACTGGAGTGCCCAAAAGCACAAGGTGTGCAATACTCAGAGACATGGCCAAGGTAAGAAAGGCTGAAAGACGACCACCACTGAACAAGACACACAAGCTGAAACGTCAAGACTGGGCCAAGAAATATCTCAAGACTGATTTTTCTAAGGTTTTATGGACTGATGAAATGAGAGTGAGTCTTGATGGGCCAGATGGATGGGCCCGTGGCTGGATTGGTAAAGGGCAGAGAGCTCCAGTCCGACTCAGACGCCAGCAAGGTGGAGGTGGAGTACTGGTTTGGGCTGATATCATCAAAGATGAGCTTGTGGGGCCTTTTCGGGTTGAGGATGGAGTCAAGCTCAACTCCCAGTCCTACTGCCAGTTCCTGGAAGACACCTTCTTCAAGCAGTGGTACAGGAAGAAGTCTGCATCCTTCAAGAAAAACATGGTTTTCATGCAGGACAATGCTCCATCACACGCGTCCAAGTACTCCACAGCGTGGCTGGCAAGAAAGGGTATAAAAGAAGGAAATCTAATGACATGGCCTCCTTGTTCACCTGATCTGAACCCCATTGAGAACCTGTGGTCCATCATCAAATGTGAGATTTACAAGGAGGGAAAACAGTACACCTCTCTGAACAGTGTCTGGGAGGCTGTGGTTGCTGCTGCACGCAATGTTGATGGTGAACAGATCAAAACACTGACAGAATCAATGGATGGCAGGCTTTTGAGTGTCCTTGCAAAGAAAGGTGGCTATATTGGTCACTGATTTGTTTTTGTTTTGTTTTTGAATGTCAGAAATGTATATTTGTGAATGTTGAGATGTTATATTGGTTTCACTGGTAATAATAAATAATTGAAATGGGCATATATTTTTTTTTTGTTAAGTTGCCTAATAATTATGCACAGTAATAGTCACCTGCACACACAGATATCCCCCTAACATAGCTAAAACTAAAAACAAACTAAAAACTACTTCCAAAAATATTCAGCTTTGATATTAATGAGTTTTTTGGGTTCATTGAGAACATGGTTGTTGTTCAATAATAAAATGAATCCTCAAAAATACAACTTGCCTAATAATTCTGCACTCCCTGGTATATATATTTTTTAAAATTATTATTATTATTTTTTTCACATCAAAAGGCCACATATAGCCTGCGCGCTTTTGCTGCCAGTGCCAACGTAAGATTATTTAGGATACCTCTTCTGATCTTCAGAGGTTTTCATACTACAGGTCCTAACAATCTAACCAGTGGGTTTTGCGATTTTCGGACTCAGAGGACTCTTAGATCTTCTAATGTCAATCTGTTAAAATGTCCTATTGTCAGGCTTAAATCTCGAGGAGGTAATTTATTTTCGGTCTTAGGATCAAAAGCCTGGAACCAACTTCTAGGATTGCCTCGGTTCATTGAAAACAAAGCTAGTTTTAAGAAAAATGTGAAGACTTGGCTCTTTCTTGTACTGGATACTCTGTGCCACTCTTTAATATATTTAGGTATAGGCATTTATATTCTTTTAATCACATTCTGTTTATTCCCATTTGGCTCTTTCTTTTTGTACTGTTTTTGTACTTTCTCATTGAAGTATTGTTGTTTGAGCTAGCACCATGATGCTCTTGAGTGATCGCGCACTCTATAAACACTATGGGGGTCATTCCGACCCCCGCGGTCAAGGACCGCCGGGGTCGGCGGGAGCATTGCCAACAGGCTGGCAGTGCCCCGCAGGGCATTCTGACCGCGGCGGTACAGGAAAACCGGCGGTGTCCCGCCGGTTTTCCGCTGCCCTGGGAATCCCCCATGGCGGCGCAGCTTGCTGCGCCGCCATGGGGGATTCCGACCCCCTCACCGCCATCCTGTTCCTGGCGGTTCCGACCACCAGGAACAGGATGGCGGTGAGGGGTGTCGTGGGGCCCCGGGGGGCCCCTGCAGTGCCCATGCCAATGGCATGGGCACTGCAGGGGCCCCCGTAAGAGGGCCCCACTTTGTATTTCAGTGTCTGCTTTGCAGACACTGAAATACGCGACGGGTGCCACTGCACCCGTCGCACATCCTCCACTCCGCCGGCTCCATTCGGAGCCGGAATCCTCATGGAGGGGTGTTTCCCACTGGGCTGGCGGGCGGCCTTTTGGCGGTCGCCCACCAGCCCAGTGGGAAACCCAGAATACCCGCGGCGGTCTTTTGACCGCTCAGCGGTATTCTGGCGGTTCCCTCCAGGCGGGCGGCTCCCGCCGCCCGCCGGGGTCAGAATGACCCCCTATATTCATTCACTCATTCATGCCTAAAACCCTACTTCACCTGATAAGAGATAAGAAGCTGCCCCTTAGCCAAGTTAATCTGCTTCAATTATAGTAGTTTGCAGCATATAAAAGGGTTCATAAAATTAATGTCTGCTGTTATTAGATTATATAGAAAATATTTTTTTTTTAAAGGAGTTTTATTTGCTTATGATAGTTCCTCATTTCTGCATTATGGGGATTTTGTTATTAAATGTTATGCAACACGCCGTAGCCTCTTGTGATTAATATACTTTTATTTTCCACATAGAGACAGGGCTGCAGAAGGTGAAAACTTAGCAATTTGTAATATTGGCGAATTGGATGGCAAAATAGTCGATCATTTTAAAATATCTGGATTGATTTATTATTTTACCATGTTAGTATATTGTGTTGGTTTTTATAACTATTCAATAAAATATGTAAATTAAACATGGGTGCCGAATTACCACCCGGGATTGCACAGTGGAAATACTGAGTTCGTAGATGTATTAGTTGAATATGCAGAATACATCTTAGCAAGAACACTCTATAATAGAACCACAATTTGAACAATAATTATACAAGTCTCTGGCTATCAACGTGAGAGTAATCAAATTTACGCTTGTTTATTGTCAATATTCTTTCTACATTTAGAAGTGGCTGTTAATTAGAAACGTTTAATTTTTCTATAATTTAATATATCCATTCAATGCAGATATGGAGATGGGCAACACCTAAAATGCTCTTTCTTACCATTGTAAGAGTAATCAAATTTGCACTTGTTTACTTGTCAATATTATTTCTGCGTTTAGAATTAGTTGTTAATAAGAAGCGTTTAATTGTGCTACATTTCAATATATCCATATGTTGGAGATATGCAGATGTGTAGCGTGTAAAATGCTTTTTTTTTTTTTACCAATGTGGAGTGTGAGGAGAGACATGATTTGTGAGAGGTGAAGTCTCAAGTCAGTCATGGCCTCTATCCCCTCCCTGAAAGTCGTTGAGGATCTGCATGCATGGGTAAAAAAAAAAACATATATATATATATATATATATATATATATATCCGTGATCAAGACCTTAGTGGTGGAAACGAATTGGTGGTTGGGGCACTTGTGTTTGGCGAAATAAAAATGTAGCTGAGAACTGGTTCCCGGACGCTTTTGATTTCGTGTTAATATCGGAGGCCTGGCCACAACCCCAGAGTTGGCACTGGCAGCAAGAGCGTACAGGCTATAACGTGGCCTTTTGTTTTTTTCTTGTTTTTGTGTGTGTGTGTTTTTTTTTTTTTTTTAACCCAAACCAGAATACAAGGGATTAATTCCATGCAGTGAGCATAATTAGGATGGAGTTTGTGAGGAATACGTTTCTGTTTTTTCTCAAGCGCCAGGTGTGCTCTGGTGTGGTACTCGCATCTTGCACATTAGTTGGAAATGTGTGAATGGGTTTTATTAATGCGATTATTCCAAATATTTTCACCAGCATGTGGTCTGTGTGTGTGTGTGTGCGGAGTCCAACTGGCCAGCATGGTAACCGGGCAGCGGCCACAGGGATGACCTGACAGATCAATGTGGGGACCTCTTTCTAAGCTGTTTGCGGGCCTCCCTTATGATCTGGAGGGCCCGTTTTGATTGTTTATTTTCCCTCATATTACCACTAACATTACCGGCAGCAAGCACAAAGGCATGCCGTCTCCCATACCTTCTATAACGGTCTATTTTTTGTCCCAGTCCCACTCGGTGTGTGTGTAACCGTGTGAATGGATGAAAACCTCACACATCCACGCAGCCCAGCACATATTTTACAGCCACTGACATTTCTGTTTTTTCGCCCTATTCCCACCCGTTGAGTGTACCACGGAATATTTGCATTGACTTCCTTTGCAGCGAAGCATTTTGACACCTACAGCATGTACTTACCAAAACTCTGACTTTCGTATTGCCCACTGGCCAAGGAAGCCCGAACTTCTGTTGTTTCCCTGGTGCGTCTGGGCCGCTTTAAGACTCAGAAACGCAGGCAAGTCTCTTATCATGCAAACCCTCACGTGC
The DNA here is from genome assembly GCF_031143425.1 of Pleurodeles waltl. NCBI lineage: Eukaryota > Metazoa > Chordata > Amphibia > Caudata > Salamandridae > Pleurodeles > Pleurodeles waltl. Next base: position 942,017,022 of record NC_090440.1, on the reverse strand, counting down.
TGTTCTCTCTTTCCTTGTGCTGCGTCATGTTGTAAGGAATTTACAGCAGTCAGACTGTAGATAGTAGATGTGCTGGAATGTCGGGGGTATGTGTTATGTTTTTCGAACACTTGTAAAATGGTTAGGATTTTCTCACTTGTATGTATCTTTTTTTCTCATTATCTCTTGCCTTTTGTAAACTCAGTTTGCATACAGAGAGACAGCCCACTAATTCCTAAGAACTGTATTATTTAATTTGCTAACCTATCCTAGGTTGGCAAAGACGAGTATATTTCAAGAGCAAATTCAAGGCAGGTAAGCTCAAGGTGTGGCATCCAAGATCGAGGATGATATGTCTAGTCATAGTGCAAAAATCACTTGGGCATTCATGCCAACATTTTACAACTTGAAAGTTGTACAACGTGTATTGTATTGTTTTTATATATCGCTTACAACACCAATGTCAACATTTTACATCTGGAAAGTTGTACAACTTCTATTGTATTGTTTTTATATATCGCTTACTGCACCTGTAGGAAAGTACCATCTTGCCTGGCATGTTACCCCCATATTTCACTGTATATATGTTGTTTTAGTGTATGTGTCACTGGGACCCTGCCAGCCACGGCCCCAGTGCTCATAAGTGTGCCCTGTATGTGTTCCCTGTGTGATGACTAACTGTCTCACTGAGGCTCTGCTAACCAGAACCTCAGTGGTTATGCTCTCCCTGCTTTCCAAATTGTCACTAACAGGCTAGTGACCAATTTCACCAATTCACATTGGCATACTGGAACACCCTTATAATTCCCTAGTATATGGTGCTGAGGTACCCAGGTTATTGGGGTTCCAGGAGATCCCTATGGGCTGCAGCATTTCTTTTGCCACCCATAGGGAGCTCTGACAATTCTTACACAGGCCTGCACGTTATTTCACAGCCATTTACCACTGCACTTAAGTAACTTATAAGTCACCTATATGTCTAGCCTTCACCTGGTGAAGGTTGGGTGCTAAGTTACTTAGTGTGTGGGCACCCTGGCACTAGCCAAGGTGCCCCCACATCGTTCAGGGCAAATTCCCCGAACATTGTGAGTGCAGGGACACCATTACACGTGTGCACTATACATAGGTCACTACCTATGTATAGCCTCACAATGGTAACTCCGAACATGGCCATGTAACATGTCTAAGATCATGGAATTGTCACCCCAATGCCATTCTGGCATTGGGGAGACAATTCCATGATCCCCCGAGTCTCTAGCACAGACCCGGGTACTGCCAAACTACCTTTCCCGGGGTTTCACTGCAGCTGCTGCTGCTGCCAACCCCTCAGACAGGTTTCTGCCCTCCTGGGGTCCAGCCAGGGTTGGCCCAGGAAGGCAGAACAAAGGACTTCCTCAGAGAGAGGGTGTTACACCCTCTCCCTTTGGAAAAAGGTGTCAGGGCTAGGCAGGAGTAGCCTCCCCCAACCTCTGGAAATGCTTTGATGGGCACAGATGGTGCCCCTCTCTGCATAAGTCAGTCTACACCGGTTCAGGGATCCCCCAGCCCTGCTCTGGCACGAAACTGGACAAAGGAAAGGGGAGTGACCACTCCCCTGACCTGCACCTCCCAGGGGAGGTGTCCAGAGCTCCTCCAGTGTGCTCCAGACCTCTGCCATCTTGGAAACAGAGGTGCTGCTGGCACACTGGACTGCTCTGAGTGACCAGTGCCAGCAGGTGACGTCAGAGACTCCTTCTGATAGGCTCTTACCTGTGTTGCTAGCCTATCCTCCTTCCTAGGTAGCCAAACCTCCTTTTCTGACTATTTAGGGTCTCTGCTTTGGGGAATTCTTTAGATAAAGAATGCAAGTGCTCATCAGAGTTCCTCTGCATCTCTCTCTTCACCTTCTGCCAAAGGATCGACCGCTGACTGCTCAGGACGCCTGCAAAACCGCAACAAAGTAGCAAAGACGACTCCTGCAACCTTGTATCGCTGATCCTGCCGCCTTCTCGACTGTTTTCCTGGTGGTGCATGCTCTGGGGGTAGCCTGCCTCCTTCGTGCACCAGGAGCTCTGAAGAAATATCCTGTGGGTCAACGGAATCTTCCCCCTGCAACCGCAGGCAAAAAAAGACCGCATCACCGGTCCTCTGGGTCCCCTCTCAGCACGACGAGCGTGGTCCCTGGAACTCAGCAACTCTGTCCAAGTGACTCCCACAGTCCAGTGACTCTTCAGTCCAAGTTTGGTGGAGGTAAGTCCTTGCCTCCCCACACTAGACTGCATTGCTGGGTACCGCGTGATTTGCAGCTGCTCCGGCTCCTGTGCACTCTTCCAGGATTTCCTTCATGCACAGCCAAGCCTGGGTCCCCGACACTCTAACCTGCAGTGCACAACCTCCTGAGTTGTCCTCCGGCGTCGTGGGACTCCCTTTTGTGTCTTCGGGTGAGCTCCGGTTCACTCCTCTTCTAAATGCCTCTTCCGGTACTTCTGCGGGTGCTGCCTGCTTCTGTGAGGGCTCCCTGACTTGCTGGGCGCCCCCTCAGTCTGCTCATCCAAGTGGCGACATGCTGGTCCCTCCTGGGCCACAGCAGCATCCAAAAAACCCTAACCGCGACCCTTGCAGCTAGCAAGGCTTGTTTGCGGTCTTTCTGCATGGGAACACCTCTGCAAGCTTTTTCACGACGTGGGACATCCATCCTCAAAAGGGGAAGTTTTTAGCCCTCTTCGTTCTTGCAGAATCCACAGCTTCTACCATCCGGTGGCAGCTTCTTTGCACCTCAGCTGGCATTTCCTGGGCATCTGCCCACTCTCGACTTTGTCGCGACTCTTGGACTTGGTCCCCTTGTTTCACAGGTACTCTCGTCTGGAAATCCACTTTGGTTGCATTGCTGGTGTTGGTCTTCCTTGCAGAATTCCCCTATCACGACTTCTGTGCTCTCTGGGGAATATAGGTGCACTTTACACCTACTTTTCAGGGTCTTGGGGGGGGCTATTTTTCTAACCCTCACTGTTTTCTTACAGCCCCAGCGACCCTCTACAAGCTCACATAGGTTTGAGGTCCATTCGTGGTTCGCATTCCACTTTGGGAGTATATGGTTTGTGTTGCCCCTATACCTATGTGCTCCTATTGCAATCTACTGTAACTTTACATTGCTTGCATTACTTCCTTTTGCTATTACTGCATATTTTTGGTATTGTGTACATATATCTTGTGTATATTTGGCATCCTCATACTGAGGGTACTCACTGAGATACTTTTGGCATATTGTCATAAAAATAAAGTACCTTTATTTTTAGTATATCTGTGTATTGTGTTTTCTTATGATATTGTGCATATGACACCAGTGGTATAGTAGGAGCTTTGCATGTCTCCTAGTTCAGCCTAAGCTGCTCTGCTATAGCTACCTTCTATCAGCCTAAGCTGCTAGAAACACCTCTTCTACACTAATAAGGGATAACTGGACCTGGTACAGAGTGTAAGTACCCCTTGGTACCCACTACAAGCCAGGCCAGCCTCCTACAGCACCTATGTGGGGTGCTTGTTGCAGAGGCTATTGTAGGTGAGGGACATCTAAAATAAAGCCATTTTGGCATCAGAACTAGGGAGTATCACACCTTAATCGGGTCTGCTGGCACATGTGCTTGGGGTTCAGTCAATGCAAGATGGGCAGAAGTTACGCATTGGCCGACAGTCGTTGAATTTGCTGTGGAACAGTAGACACTGTGCTTAATTTGTAACATTGTTCACAGGTGGTGGGACTCATTATTGGGACTGGGACTTATTTGTATTATCAGGCTTTGACCCATAAAGAGAGAGACAGAAAAAGGAGAAAGAGAGAAAAACAGTGAGTGAGAGAGACTAAAGGATAGAAAAGAATCTGCAAAGGGTAAGATATAGAGACAAAAAAGTAAAGGGTGGTGAAAGAAAGTCATGAGGTGGAATTAAGACTAAGGGCCTGATTTAGAGTTTGTTCATCGTATTACGATCTTCATAGGATATAATGAAATCATAATGGGGCGGACGGGATATCTGTCATGTTTGTGAGGGAGTAACACCATCCGCCAAACTCTAAATTAGACCCTAAGTATTTTATTTATCTGCAATTTTATATAGAGCGGACATGGCCCAAAGGGATCAGAGCTCTTTAAAATACATAGGATACAGGGTTACAGCTGGTTACATTGATAGTAGTTGAACTTTGACTTTTACATCAGGGTGTGTATAGAGAAGTTACCACACAAGGCAGTTACAACAGTAGGGCAAAGGACATGAACAGTTAATGAAGGTAGTCAGGGCGCACTGGAGAAAGTAAATCAGTCTGGTCGAGGGTCTTGTCATTCATCAAGGCCAGCACTCAGCATCTGGCTGCTAAGGAAGGCTTTGGGCTCCCACTTTAAGTCTATTCTTCATTTGTAAAGAGAAAAAAAAGAATTAAAAGGAATGCTTTACAGCACTGCACTCTACCCTGCACCACTGTACTTTATGCCACTTTACTGTATTCTGAAACAAACTACTCTACTCAACCCTACGCCACTCTGCTCTGTGCACTGCATTCTATGCTACTCTACTCTAAAACACTGCACTCTGTCACTGTACTCTATACCACTGCATTCTACACCACTGCAGTCTACTGTTCTCTATGCCACTCTATTGTCTGCCACTGCTCTCTACACCACTGCACTCTATGACACTCTGCTCTGCACCACTGCACTTTACCCTGCACCACTGAACTCAGTGCCACTCTACTCTGCACTCCTGCACTCTATGCCAATACACTGTATGGCACTCTACTCTGCATTAGTGCACTCTACGCCACTGCAGCAGTCTGCTCAATGCCACTACTCTCTATGGCACTATACTCTGCTCTACACCATTCTATGCCACTGCATTCTGTGCTACTCTACATTGCACCACTGTATGTCCCTCTACTCGAATCTGCACCACTTAACTCTAAGCCACTGTATTCTACATCACTGCACTCTATGTCACTCCATTCCGCACCACTCCACTCTTTACCACTGCACTCTCTAATTTGCACCACTCTAATATACACCACTAAATTAGATGATGGTGCATTGTACGCCACTGAATTCTATGCTGCGGTATTCTATGCCACTATATTCTGCAACACTCTACACCCATTCACTCTACATAAATCCACTTCACTCTACGCCATTTTACACCACTGCACTCTACTCTGCCACTGCACTTTACTCTACTGCACTCTATACCACTCTACTCTATGCCACTCTACTCTACCATACTCTACACTGCAAGACTGCACTTTATGCCACTGAACTCTATGCCACTCTATGCATCTCTACTCTGCATCACTCTACTCTACAGCAATATGTTCTACTCTGGACCACTCTACTCTGCACCACTCTATACCACTGCATTCTACCCCACTGTACTCTATGCCACTCTACTATTCACCACTTCACTGCAGTACTGCACTCTACTAAGCAACACTCTCATCTACGCCACTACATTCTACAACTGCATTGTACTCAGCTGTATTCTGTGCCATAGAATTCTATGCACGACTGCATTCTATGCCACTATAAGCTGCAACACTTTATGCCAATGCACTCTACACCACTCTACTCTAGTTTATGCCACTCCCCTGCACACCTGTCTATCTGACTCCACTCTAGGTTATTACGTGGAGAATTCTTGTTAGAAAGGCGACCTACTTAGGTGAATTCAAAATTCAAAAACCTCCAATGACGTCCGTGAGACCACTTAAAAAAATAATAATAATGACCCCTTCATGAAATGTGTTGCTATTCATTAACTTTCATATTATGATTCTCACAGATTGGACATTGCCCTCCCTGAGAAGTCCTTACTGCAAGGACCACAAAGCAGAGCTCCAGGTAATTCCTTTGCAAAGGTCAACAATTTGCTAAATATCTGAAATTTTGGAATTCATTCCACATTTTTTAAAATCTGAAATACGTGTTCAAAGTTTTAGGAGCAAATGGTGTCCTTATCAAAGTACATGAAAGTTGGTAACTCATTGAGTTACTATGTGAAATTTCTATATTGAGAGCAAACCAAAAGGAGTGGCAGCCAATGAAGTTTGGAAGAGTCCCAAACTAAGCAGAGGGCCTGGAGAGAGTGACTACTTGAAATTTCAAGGGGGGAATAACATGTTATGTGTAATTTTACCAATATCCAAAATCTGAAAATCACAATTTAAGTACAGTGTATAGCAATCTTAGATTTTGTGTAAATTTTTGTCTGTGCTCAAAAATGTCCAAACAGGGCTTAAGTGACATACAAGACAGAATTAAAATCTAAGATGTAACTGCGAAAATTGAGTCCCACTGCTTTTTTCTTTGCACTACCTGTCTATCGGACTCCACTCTAGGTTATTACGTGGAGAATTTTTGTTAGAAAGGCGACCTACTTAGGTGAATTCAAAATTCAAAAACCGCCAATGACGTCCGTGAGACCACTTAAAAAAATAATAATAATGACCCCTTCATGAAATGTGTTGCCATTCATTAACTTTCATATTATGATTCTCACAGATTGGACATTGCCCTCCCTGAGAAGTCCTTACTGCAAGGACCACAAAGCAGAGCTCCAGGTAATTCCTTTGCAAAGGTCAACAATTTGCTAAATATCTGACATTTTGGAATTCATTCCACATTTTTTTAAATCTGAAATACGTGTTCAAAGTTTTAGGAGCAAATGGCATCCTTATCAAAGTACATGAAAGTTGGTAACTCATTGAGTTACTATGTGAAATTTCTATATTGAGAGCAAACCAAAAGGAGTGGCAGCCAATGAAGTTTGGAAGAGTCCCAAACTAAGCAGAGGGCATGGAGAGAGTGACTACTTGAAATTTCAAGGGGGGAATAACATGTTATGTGTAATTTTATCAATATCCAAAATCTGAAAATCACAATTTAAGTACAGTGTATAGCAATCTTAGATTTTGTGTATCTTTTTTCTTTGCACTACCTTTTAGTTTTAGCCTGACAGTGCAGCTGTCATCTGACCTTATGAAATCACCAGAGAAACAGCAGTACTGCGAAAGATGCTAAGACTTCGTCCACATGTTGCTATAGCTTTTTTATTTCGCAGAAGGAAGGTTTCCACTGAAAACATAGTGCTGATATGACTTGGTGATGGTGACAAGCCAGGGTGAGTATTTAATTATAACATAGGCAGCAGAGGTGGCATTTATTGTAAAAAAATATATTTTTAAGTTAATAGAGCTCTAATGTGGGATTGTTAATACATTATACTAACGCCTGTAGAAGGGTATTTTTCTGCATGGAATCTCACAGGTTACTGTTTTAGGAAAGGTTTGTAAGTATTGTCTGCCAACTGGTTTGGTTAACTGTACTTTTTTAAACATTTGTAATTTTATCAATGTATGTCTGATGGTTGCCTTGTTGGAAATCGTATATTTAATACGGTAGGCCGGAGTTGGTTTTGATGACAAGCTAATGATAAAGACTACATTCCAATAATTTCATTTGGGAAAAGTAATGTTCTAAGCCATAAGCCTGAGCTGTTTGTTGTGAAAAGATACAACAAATGCAGCAGGTTACATTTATTGAGAACACCACATTTTAAAGTCATCGGGCCTTTCAAGGGTGAATTATTATTACACTGGGTTAAAGTCTGTAGATAGTTATTTTGTTAAATGTATCAAAGGTATTTCTAAAACGCAGGATTGCTCAGGGAAAGGAGTCCTGATGCTGAATGGAAACAGTTAACAGACTAGAAGTTACATGTTAAAGTGATGAATTGTATGTAGTTTACGAAGTGTAGTTTAGCACTTAATGGTGTGCAGATTGAGAGAAAGAGTTCTATGCTTTACTGATGATTACTGATGATCACAGAGAGCTTATGGTCATTGAGACTGATAGAGCCTGGGACCCTTTCACTAATTGTGGGGCCTGATGAACCTTTGCTTCTCAGTTCTGAGGGATGAATAATAATAATTTTCAACTACTTAAACAATATCCATCCAACCTAAATGTCACATAATAACATTCAGAGTCAGTCCATAGGGTAAAAAGGGGTTTATTACAGACCCAAAGTCAATGTAACATAAATGAGTCTCAAAAACATAGGCCCTCATTATGACATTGGCGGTGAGTTCCGCTTACCGCCATGCCGACTGCTGCCATCATACCGCCGCAGTGGCGGATAACCGCCAAGCATGTTATGACAGACACATACCAATCCGTCACTATACAGCCACTCACACAAGTCCGCCAGCCCAAAGGTCAGTGATAAACTGGCGGTATCCAAACCCACACCGTTACGCCAACAGAACAACGCCCACAACATTATGACCCATGAATCACCATGGCGGACATTCAATGGCGCTAAACCATTGGCGGTACATACTGCTGCGCTCAAAATACACTCACCCAAACAAAACACCACCACATTGTACAATTCAAACTACACACACCACACACCACTATAAAACACACACCCACAATACCCGCATCCCTTTATGACTAGGAGATTTTCCACCAGAGAGAGATACAGCAAGAGCACCCACATAACCAGAGCCACATAACACCATCCCCTATACACCGTCCACGCATCTTACATCACACACCTCAACACATCACCCCACACACCCTCACACACACCACTCACACTACATCCATAGCACCACAACAACACCCCAGGTTCTCAGAGGAGGAGCTAAGGGTCATGGTGGAGAAAATCATCTGGGTAGAGCCACAGCTATTTGGATCACAGGTGCAGCAGACACCCATTGCTAGGAAGATGGAGCTATGGTGGAGAATCGTGGGCAGGGTCAACGCCGTGGTCCAGTACCCCAGAACAAGGGATGACATCAGGAAGAGGTGGAACGACCTACGGGGGAAGGTGCGTTCCGTGGCAGCAAGACACCAACTAGCTGTACAGAGGTCTGGCGGTGGACCCCCAACCTCCTCCCCCACAACTAACAGGGGAGGAGCAAGTCTTGGCAATCATGCATCCTGAGGGCCTGGCAGGAGTAGGAAGAGGGCTGGACTCTGGTAAGTCAACTCTTTACTACTATCACCCCCCTACCTGCATGCCATCACAAACCCCTACCCTCACATCACCACCTCCCACATACCCCACCATCACAACCCACTCATCCCAATACCAAGCCCTCCGTGCAACACCAATGCATGGACACCTATCACCAATGCATGCACACTGGAGAGAATCACCTAGCCCACCAAATAGCAACTCACACAAAGGCAAATCTGCCAGGGCAACAACAACCATAGAGGGCAACACACCCATGCGCAATATGTCACATGCAGAAACAATAACACTGCATTCATATCCTCACAGGTCCCCCAGCCAATGTCACCAGAGAAGAGGTGCCAGCAACATCCAGTCCCCCCCAGAAGAGGCCCACAGTGATGACAGCAGCTCTGCTCGACTGGATCTGGATGACCAACCTGGCCCATCAGGGATCTCTAGACAGTCGGTTACCCAGGCACAATCACACACCACAACAGAGCCTCCCCTCAGGACACACCACCACAGAACCCACCCAGCGGGCCCATACCTCTGTCCCCAGGACACGTCAATCAGCAGTGTGTCCACCACTACAGGGACCCAGGCCACCCCACAAACACAGGACAATCAGGGACCTGGGGTCAGTGGCAGTGGGCACACGGTTCAGGGGACAGAGGCACAGGAGAACAGGGAAGCTGGGAGGACTGCTGTGCGACAGGGGGAGGACAGGCCCAGGGAATCGACTCTCCAGGAGGCACTCACCGTGATCCTAGGAGCATACCAACATTCCCAGGATACGCTGGGCCAGATACTGGATAAGTTGCCGGAGAACATGCGGCTGCAGGAGGGACAGTGCCTGGGGATCAAGGAGGACTTGAAGGACATCAACACCACCCTAGTCACCATTGCAGGGGTGCTGGCAGACATGGCCAACACTATGAGGGAGGCAGTGGCGCACCACCGAGCCTCTGACACTATCCAAACTGATGAACAGCCCTCCACCTCCACTACCAATAGTGGACAGGAGGCCCTGCCACAGGACCAACAGGCCACCAGTACCCCTCCCCCTGCAGAAGGAGAACCACCCCACAAATGGTCCCTGTGATCCAGGCAGAAGCCAGAGACTATTGCTGAGAAACCGCCAGGAAATAAGACTCTCCTGATTGTCACCCTTGTGTCCCACTCTGTCACCCTGTCCACCTAGAACTGCCATTGCTCCCCTTCCTATGCCCCCTTGGACAATGCACCCGTGATACAAATAGACTGGAATCTATCCTGGACTTTCCTCCACCATCACCCCAGCCCATTGCCCATCCCCCTCTACTTCTTAGCACTTAAATAAACACACTTTGAAAAATAAAAGTATGGAGTATGTCAAATGATTTAAGTATGTATTCGTTTAACAAGGTTTAAACATTGCAATTCAACTGTACAGTAATGTATACATAGGAAAGATCTGTAGTTGGCTGCAGTCAACACACCAGGAGCGATAGTGGGGCACACATATCTGAAAATAGAGATGCCAAAGGGTACAGTGAGTGGCCATAGAAGTGGGAAAATCAGCCTGAAAGTGACAATGTCAAACACAAAACTGTCAATTAAATGTGAATTTACACTGTCTTACCTGTGTGTCATTGGAAGTATTGACGAATTATTGCACTTCTGTTGTCTTCATCCTCATCCTCTGCCTCCTCATCTTCACTTTCCACAGGGTCCACTGCTGCCACACGGCCATCTCCAGCCTCCTCCTCCTGCAGAAAAGGCAATTAGCGATGTAAGGCAAGGTTGTGCAACATACAGCATGTTACGATGATCTGGCAGACCTTCTTGGGTGAATAGTACAGGGATCCACCTGTTAGATGGAGGCAATGAAACCTGGCCTTCAAGAGGCCAAAGGTCCTCTCTATAATACTTCTTGTTCGCCCATGTGCCTCATTGTAACATTCCTCTGCCCTTTTCCTGGAATTCCTCACAGGGGTCAGTAGCCATGAAAGGTTGGGGTAACCAGAGTCACCTGCAAATATCGAGGGACAACTGTTAGCCACACACTAACCCTTAGGGCCCACACCATACACCAACATATACTGGGTGGGACCCAGGGCTCACCTATTAGCCACACACTGTGCGTGTGGAGTTGAGCCATAACATTTGGGATGCTGCTATTCCTCAGAATAAAGGCATTGTGCACAGACCCAGGATACTTTGCATTGACATGGGAAATGTACTGGTCCGCCAGGCACACAATCTGCACATTCATGGAGTGAAAGCTCTTTCGATTTCTGAACACCTGTTCATTTCGCCAGGGGGTGGACAAATGCAATATGTGTACCAACAATTGCCCCAATAATGTTGGAGATATGTCCCATTGCATAGAAATCAGCTTTCACTGTGGCCAAATCCTCCACCTAGGGGAAAACGATGTAGCTGAGCAAGTGTTTAATCAGGGCAGACAACACTCTGGTCAGCACTATTGAGAACATTGACTGAAACATTCCTGCTGCCAAGCCCACTGTCACTTGGAAGGAGCCAGTTGCCAGGAAATTGAGCACTGATAGCACTTGCACAAGAGGGCGGATCCCTGTGGGGTGACAGATAGCAGAGATTAGGTTAGGCTCCAATTGGGCACACAGCTCTATGATTGTGACCCTGTCCAGTCTATAGATGAGTATAATGTGCCTGTCCTCCATTGTTGCCAAGACCACCAGGGGTCTGTACCCGGGGGGATGTCTCCATCTCCTATTCATCTGTGGCGGTTGCAATCTATGGGGCAAAATGGTGAGCAGCTGGTCAGTATCTCTTATTTTCAACCACTACACTTCATTGCATGTTGTGATTGTAACAGTATTTTGTTGGAGAGGTCCAAATGGTGCATATGTGTACTGTGATGCAGTTAGGAGCCATGGCATGTACCCCCCCCCCTTCGAAATGGCGTCCTCCTGTCCTGTTTGGAGGGACAGGTGGAAATGAGGTAACTCTGCTGACGTTGTATGCCGTTGTGGGTGGTGGTCGAAAACCGCCGTGCAACTCCTCATTGGTTAATATTGGGCCCTATGGGGTACAGGGGCCAATGGTGATGTACGCCGGCGGTGACGGTATGCACAGCCGTGGACGTCACCGCCATTTTCTATCTGTTCACTCACTTTCTACCTGACCTTCAACAGGCGATGACCTACACTGCATGTGCTGCGGTGGCCTGTGTCTGGAACTGACCATGGCTCGTGTGCCTGGGGAAAGGGCCCCTGCCTTCACCTCGGCGGAGTTGGAGAGTCTGGTGGATGGGGTCCTACCCCAGTACCGAATGCTGCATGGGCTTTCAGACCAACAGGTGAGTACACCGTGAGTACGATGCATGGTGTATGAATGCATGGAGTGCTGTGTGTGAGGGCCTCATGTAGCGGCTGTGTGGTGGATGGGCCCTGGGCAGCATGCAGCATGTATGGTGGGCCATGTCTGTGCCAATGGGGATGGGAAGGGGCATGATGGGCCATGAGTGTCACAGGCAGGACGTTCAGACTAATACCTTTCCCTGTGTCCATTTCCCTGCAGATCAGCACCCATCAAAAAACGGGTATATGGCGTGCCATTGCCAAGGCAGAGCACCCACTGTCGGAAACGGTGGGAGGACCTGAGACGCTGGGCACGGAAGACCGTGGAGGCCCAGCTGGGGATGGCCTCCCAACGAGGAAGGGGTGCCCGTCGAACCCTGACCCCCCTGATGGCCTGCATACTGGCGGTGGACTATCCGGAGCTGGATGGGCTCTTGGGGGCATCACAGCAGCCACAAGGGGGTGAGTACAGTGCCCCAATATACAATATACAACTTGCGCCTGGTGGGGTGGTATCTGGGTGGGGGGGGGTGTGCCCTGTGGGTGCCCCTAGGCAAGGCCTGGTATTGTAGGGTTGGTCCCATGTTGGGCAGGGTTCTGATGTGAAAGTACTCCAACCAAGCTAGTTGGCATCAACTACTGGGCAGGGGCCTGTGGGTCTCAGGTATGCTGCAATTGGCGTTAGGTATCCCTATCCATGGCCTGGTGACTAGCATTGTGACTGGTAGTGCATTGCCTAGTGTGTAGGGCTGTTCCCTGTGTGTGTGTGTGTGTGTTGGGTACACCAACAGTAGTGATAGTGCCGCCATTGACCAAGTGTATCCTTTGTCTCTCACCCCCCTTTTTGTTTTGTCACCCTGTCCTTCGGTGCATTAGCATTATCTGGCGGAGGAGCAGAGGCACCGGCGACGGAGGGAGCTGCATCCCACAGGACCCAGGATGCCGAATCCACCAACGGTGAGGGCACCAGTTGTATGGAGGGCGAGGGGAGCACCACGTCGGAGACAGGAGAGGACAGTCAGGACATGGATTCATCCTCCGATGGAAGCTCCCTGGTGGTGACGGACACCTCCGTGCCCACCCCAGCTACAGTTACAGCCGCCACCCCCCCCCCATACCAGCACCGCCCTCCCTGCTGCCCCTCAATGAGTTTCCCGTGCCTGCTCACCCAGGAGGGTGGGCATCTCCTTCGCCCCAGGTACCTCAGGGCCTGCCCCAGTTAGCCCTGCTGCCCTGAGTGAGGAGGCTATTGACCTCCTGCGATCCATCTCTATTGTGCAGTCAACCATTGTGAATGCCATCCAGGGGCTGGCAGCCCAAATGCAACAGACAAATGCATTCCTGGAGGGCATTCACACCGGCATGGCGGCCCAGCATAGATCAATCCAGGCTCTGGCCTCCTCTCTGATGGCTGCAATTGTCTGTGTTTCTAGCCTCCCCCCTCCAACTTCCTCTACCCAATCCCATTCCCCTGAGCCCCAACCTATCCCACGCACACAGGCAGACGAGCATGCACCCAGGACAACACACAAGAGTGGACATGGCAAACACAAGCACCACACTTCATCCGACAGGCACTCACACAAACACCATCCAGTATCAGACATACCAACATCCACTGCCTCCACTTTGGCCCCCTCCTACTCGTCGTCATCCACCTCCTTCCCAGTTTCGTCTCCACTCACACCTACATGCACTACATCCTCATCCACTACCCCCATCACCAGCACACGTAACAGGACCCGCCCCTCACTGGAAGTCACCACCCCCACTTTTATGCACACGTCCCCTGTGTCCTCTCCAATTGTGTCTGTGCCCCCTCCTCCCAAAGTACACAAACGCAAGCACTCAGACACCCAACAACCATCCACCTCACAACAGCACCCAGCCCATGCACCTGCACCTGCACTCAAACACAGCAGACTGACACCTCCTAAAAGCACTCCCTCTTCCTCCACTCCCAGACCATCTCCCTCTTCCCGCCCCAATGTCCCTAAGTAGCTTTTCCTCGCCATCATTGACTTCTTCCCTAGCTCTCCCCCACCCGTCCCTCACGTCAGGCCAGGGTGGTCAAAACCCAGGCAAGCACTTCAGCCACCCAGTCCACGGGCACAGTCGTGTCCACAGCTACTCCAGGTGGGAGAGGATCCCGGGCACCAGGCAGCCACACTGAAAGGGTGCCTGCACCAAGTGGTGCAAGGAAGGGCAAGGATGCACCCCCAGCTGCTGCAGGGAAGGGCAAGGAGGCACCCCCTGCTGCTAGAAGGAAGGACAAGGAGGCACCCCCAGCTGCTAAAAGGAAGGGCAAGGAGCAATCCCCGGCTGCTGAAAGGAAGGGCAAGGAGCAGTCCCCAGCTGCTGCCAAAAGGAGCAAAGAGCCATCCCCAGCTGCTGGCTGGAAGGTCAAGGGGCCTGCACCAGCAGGCAGAAAGGACAAGAGGCCTGGTGCTGGGGATCAGTCGGAGCCCCCACCACCAACCATGGTGGTTCAGCCATCTGAGGCTGCAGGGGAAGGGCTGGAGCCTCCCCTCATCACCACTGCCAGCAGCAGCAGCCCCAATGGGCAGCCATCCGAGGCTGCAAGGGAAGGGCTTGGGCCTCCCCCCACCACTGCTAGCACCGCCACCAGCTCCGTCACCAGCACCGCCACCAGCAGCCCCAGTGGGCAGCCATCCGAGGCTGCAGGGGATGGGCTGGAGCCTCCCCCCACCACTGTCAGCACCGCCACCAGCTCCACTGCCAGCAGCAGCAGCAGCAGCCCCAGTGGGCAGCCGTCCGAGGCAGCAGGGGATGGGCTGGAGCCTCCCCCCAACACTGCCAGCTCCAGCACCACCACTGCCACCACTGAGCAGCCGTCACCACTGGTGGACAGTGTGTAGTCCTGCATCCATGGGTTGTTGTGTGGCCTGGCGCCAGCAAATTCTGTAGGTCTGACACCCAGGTGAGAGGCTGTGACCTTGCACTCCCCAAGATCTGCATCACAGGGCACAACGCCCCCTCCAGAACCAGAGGAGAAGCCATCCACTCACCCCATCCTCCCTAGATGAGGCTCACTGGGCACAATGACCCTTTAAGAACCAGTGGAAGAAGCCATCCACTCACCCCATCCTTCCCAGGATGAAGCTCACTGGGCACAATGCTCCCTCCAGAACCAGTGGAGAAGCCATCCACTCACCCCATCCTCTACAGGATGAAGCTCACTGGGCACAATGCCCCCTCCAGAACAAGTGGAGAAGCCATCCACTCACCCCATCCTCCACAGGATGAAGCTCACTGGGCACAATACCCCCTCCAGAACCAGTGGAAGAAGCCATCCACTCACCCCATCCTTCACAGGATGAAGCTCACTGGGCACAATGCCCCCTCCAGAACCAGTGGAGAAGCCATCCACTCACCCCATCCTATTGTGTCCTCCTCCAGAACCAGTGGAGAAGCCATCCACTCACCCCATCCTTCCCAGGCTGAAGCTCACTGGGCACAACACCCCCTCCAGAACCAGTGGAAGAAGTCATCCACTTGAGAGACTGTGGCCTTGCACTCCCCAGGACCAAGCAGTGGGCAAATCACCCACTTGTGAGACTGTGGCCTTGCACTCCCCAGGACCAAGCACAGGACATGTTGCCCCCTCCAGGACCAGTGGCATTGTACCATCTTCTGACTGAGGTGCCCCCCCCATTCCCCGTCTCCCTGAGGTCCCTGGCTATTTTCAAACTGATGCCCCTGCAGTTTTCTCTCGGTGTTGTTGCAGGAGTGAGGTGGGGCCTTGGACTATGTGATGTGGCCCTGTGGCCCACGGACATTGAGGACTTGGCAGTGTCCCTACATTTGTAAATATGCAAATACTTTTTTATTTGGATGCACGTATTTATACTATTTTATCTTATTACACTCACTTTAATCAATTGGTGTTGTCTTTGCATTATTCCTGAGGGGTACGGAGTAAATATGTTATATTGCTGCATCTGCTCGTGTGTATGATTTTAGGGGTGTGTGTGTGTTGCGTGTGTGTGTCACTGTCTTTTTCCTCCCCTCCTCCCCTGTGTGCTAGACGGAAGTACTCACTGTGGTCGTCTTCGCCGGCGTTGGTGTTCGTAATGGAGTAGAAGGTAGAAGAGCATGGGGAACACATGCAACACGGGCTCCATGGCGGTGTGGTTCTTCCCAGAGTCTCCACAGGTGAGTCGTTTCCCTTCTGTGTTCTGTTTCCGCCAGGCTTTTGATGTCGGTGGTACCGCCCCAGAAAAGGTGGCGGATTGGTGTGTTATAATACAGTGGGCAGAACACTGTCTTCCGCCTGGCTGTTGGCGGTTACCGCGTGGTGCCTTTTGGTTTCGCTCTGGCAGTCGGTGTGTTAAAGTGGCTGTCTGTCTGAGCGGTTTCCGCAGTGGTCATAATTTCATATTTATTACCGCCGGCCTGTTGGCGGTGTTACCGCCGCTTTATCACCGACCGCCAGGGTTGTAATGAGGGCCATAGTGTAGATATATGAAGCCACCAACGGAGAGTTAAAAAGTCATACAATGTTAATCCTAGTTAGCATATACAGGACTAAAACGTCTATAGCCATAATATAAAAAAAGCATATAATTCTTGGTCACTAGAACCAAATTCTCCTGTCTAACCATTTGAACTAAAACCTAACTATTCTAATATTAAAGGAATAATTGAGAAATGACAGCAACCAGAAGTTCAGTAAAATATTCTGTCAAGAGAGGTGTGATGGCATAAAGCCATGTAGAAATGATGAGGTCTGAACCTCAGAAGGGTCCATTCAGCTCTAAGAATAGGAAAGGGTCTGAATCTCTTCACTCACTAACCTTCCTTAAATCACAAAACAATGACATCACAGCCAAAGCTTCTTGATTGAAACCGTAATTAAAATTAATTGGGAGTTACAATTTCCAACTCTCTGACATATCTCATCTTGATACTCTTCAGTCTCAGCAAATTCAAAAGAATTATGACTGCCAAGCTTCCAAAACACTTCTCTATTCGTCCTTGAATAATTCGTCTCAGGCTTACTTATCATTCCCGCACAATAAACTTCTTGTTGACTCCGTATCTGCTCCCAACACCTGCTTCTTGAAAGAAACATTTAAGAAAAACAACTCCAGAGTGAATGCTAACTGTTAAAAGAAAATTATGTGTATATACCTTCACTCCAGCCAAGTTAATAAAACATGAATATATTTTCAGATTAAATTAATTTTAAACTACATATAAGAATATTCAAAATGATTATGCAAAATAATACCTTTAAAGCATTAGTCTCAAATAGATATTCATAAAATGTTGATTAAATGTTATGTGCAGAGATGTACTTCATTCATAATGCTATTTAGTGCAGAAATTATTTGACTCATATTAAACTGTTATACCACCAACTATAACCACCAGAAAATGATCAGCCTTTCACATTCTTTTCCCAGAGACCTTGGCCCTCATTATGAACACAGCGGTGGAAACTGCTGTGTTCATGCTGGCGGTCTTCTCCGTGACCACCAGCGCCCTCGGAAGCCCGCCGGCTGTATAATGAACATTCCTTTGGGCCGGCGGGCATAAACATTGTTTCTGCCCACCAGCCCAGAGGAATGCATGCCCGGGACATTGATATTGGCTCCTCATGGAGCCGCCGCCAATGCCTCTGTGCAGCTGCACCCGTCGGGCAGTGACCTGCGCGATGGGGCACTGCACAGGGGCCCCTGCACTGCCTATGCCAAGTGCATGGACAGTGCAGGGGCCCCCGGGGACGCCCCTGTGCACCCCTTCTGCCAGCCTTTCCCTGGTGGGGAAACCTGCCAGGGAAAGGCTGGAGGCTAAGGGATCATTATCCGAGGGGGAGCACCGCTGCCCTGTCGGATAATGATGCTGACCACCACCAGGCTGTCTGACGGAGGTAGCCTGGTAGTGAGTGGGGGCTGCCTACGGTGACCCTCCATGGGTTAATTATGTGGCGCTGTGGGCCGCCATGCTGGCTGGCGGGATTTCCCGCCACCGTCGGCATGGTGGCCCACATCTCCGTGTTCATAATGACCGCCCTTGTGGCACAGCCAAGCTAGGCTCTCGCAACCCTCCCTTTGATGACTTTTAGAGTCATGAAGCTCTAAAACTTAGTTGTTTTGAGAACGTCCGCCTGGATTCCTCCAAACACATCATGTCATTGTAATATCTACAGTGACTATATTCCAGTTCAACCTCTGCTCTCTTTCTATTCCTGCCTTGTTGAACTTTAATTCTCTGGAACATTCAGTATCCCACAAAAAAGATCATAGCTACAATCAAAAGAATCAACAATGGTTTCAACACACATCCCAATATTCAGTTTCCCAGGTTACCAATCCATCTGCCTACAGCAGAAAATCCACTCCCAATTGCCTCCCATGCACCTGTTGCTTCCAATTCCTTCAAATATTTGGTTAACCCTGAAATATTCTGAATATACTTCTGCAAATCTTCACTTTTACCTGGGAAAAGAGTGCAGCATTGTTGAACTTTAAGCATTCAACATACTCTCCCCTCTTTTGCGAGCAACATGTCTAACGCAAGTCGATTTCACAAAAAACATTGATCTGATTGCTATCATTTCAGTATTGACAACCAATAGTGCTCCAGCAGTACTAGTCGCTAGTTTACCCACTATAGTAGACAAAATTCTCATTTTCAGATCATTCAAAATCACTCCCATATATGGAATCATAGCACGAAAAATATCTTCCATTACTTTTCCTGCACTCACCTCGCTTAGGTCTAAACCCTTTTGTCCAAACAGGATTATCGAAGTGCTCCATATGATAGATTTTAGGGAAAACAATTCCCAAATAGCATGTATCATACCACCCATTCGGTAGTCTAAAATATGCTTGCTTGCCACAAATAAAATAAACACCAGCAATCAGTGCATCTTCCCTATCCAAATACAACTTGAAATTTCCTCAAACTTCGAACGCATGCTCACATTCACTCTTTCCACAAACATATTGTCAGTGGTGGACCTCCCATCTAGATGCACGATTTCCCTTTATGTTCCCAATCTAAAACTAAAGCAGCTAAGTCTCCAGCTAACTGATGTTCTATTTCTTCCTTCGTCCAGCTATTCTGCCTTCGAAATAACTCATCTGTCTGTGACCCCGCTTCCATCTCTTGCCTCCTTTCTTCAACTAAATTCTAAAACTTCTTTTCTACACCTGATAAAAGACAATTTAAGTTGTGTTTATGTGTATATACAGTATATAAGGTGGAAAAGGGTCTGAAAAATCTTGCAAAGATTTTTATTTCCAAAGGGACTGCACGTCTATTCTAATGTTCAACTATAGGAATTTCAGAAAGAACCATATCATAGTTAGAGAAATAATACTGATAATGTCCTGTCTCATAAAATAAACTCAACAACAGACTACATGAAATCTCATATGTCACAGGGATGTGATATGTAATAAGCTTTGAAACAGATGCAGGTAACCGAGTATAAACATAGCAGTCCCTTGCCTTCATGGTTTCTATTTTTTCATATAGCAAGTGGAAATATACATTTGCAGAATAGTCTCCTCTTGATGTATCTACGTGTAATGCTTTCTTACCTAATAGCTTGCCTTTCCTAAGACCAATATTTTGGGATGAAATATCAGAAAACGTCCCTCACCTCCACAGGATTAGTGGGGGGAAAACCCTACTACTAGCAATGTTAATATTATGGTAAGCAAAGCAAGCAGTAAGGCACTTATTATACATCTATCCAATGTCCAGTTCACTGAGGCTCAGCTGAACAAGTATGTTGATGGCAACATTCCCAGAAATCTTGATCTGTGACATTGGCAAAGTAGGTCCATTTAGGTGAAGAGTACCTGCGACTTGGTACTCATTTGCTTTTTGATTTTCTCTGTTTTACACCTCGTCTTCACTTTCCCTCAGATCAGAATTCTCTGCTTCCTCGGAAATCATTGAGAGTATATGCGCATTAGTAAGTTTCACTCCTTCACGCTCCTGTCGTGTAGGCCATCGGTCTCCAGCTTCCACTCGCTTTTGGGTGGCACTCGTTCCTTCACTGGGGTCTGATTCTGAGTCTGACTCCTGCACCTCAGGACAACCTTTGATCAGTTCTGTTTCAGAGTCAGACATGATTGGCTCTAGACCCGCTTCTCCTTGATTGAGTGCTGTTTCAGGCTCAGTTTGGTCCCCAGTAGTTTGGTTGATCTGCTCCAGTTGTCTTTTACACACTACTGACTCTTGCGGGACAGGTGCTGTTTCATCCAGGGGACACTCCACCCTGCGAGTGTGAGAAGCATGGATCAAGTTGGGGAGACCTCCACACTTGACAGCAGTCGTCACGAGGAGCACCTGATAAGGCCCATGCCAACGAGGTTCCAGACACGTCTTTCTGATATGTTTCTTCACCAAGACCCAGTAGCCGGGACTGAGGTCATGGCACTGTTCTTGTTGTGGGGCAGCTGTGACTGTTCCAAACTGATGAGATACAAAATGCACCACATCAGCTAGTCCATTGCAATAATCTAGGAGCATGTCAGCAGTTATACTCACAAGTGCAGGCCAACTCATCACCCTGCCCATTAGGATTTCGTGGGGTGACAATCACATCTTTTGATCAGGTACACTCCGAAGACTCATCAACACAAGGGCAAAGCATTGGGCAACTTCAGAGATGTCGAAGCACACTCCTTTGCCAATCTTGATTTCAGCATACAATTAATTTGTTCAACAAGACCGGAAGCATCAGGTCTATAGCTGCAGTGCAGTCTCTAATCCATCTGTAATGTGCTGCATAGCAACTTTAGGACCTCATTGTTGAAATGAGTTCCTCAATCTGATTCTAAAGAGGTTGGGAAGCCAAACATCAGGATAAGTTCTCTCAATAAAAGTTTTACCACCATAAGACTATCATTTCACCTAGTCGGGTATGCTTCAACCCAACGGGAAAAGATACACACAATGAGCAAATCCTACCTTAATATGTTACATACAGGCATCTCATTGAAATCCATCTGAAGTCTGTTAAAAGGTCCTCTCGATCTCCCTATGTGGCTCAACTTGAATGCAGTCCTTTTCCCAACATTATTCCGTTCACACACAACACACCTGTGACACAATGCTTCAGCCATCACTCTGAATTTAGAATTGAACCAAGTTTGCCTGAACAACTTCACCATAGCATCCCTAACTATATGATAAGGGCCATGGAAATGTCGAGCCATAGGGGTAACACTGGCCTTCCATCCATTTAAACCCAAATATCATCATCTCTTTTGACGCAAACTGCTCTAACTCAACGTTGCTTTTCTTTCTCAAACACCTCTTCCTGTAACCTTGTCACCTCATCCCAGGTGTCAGCCATTGTCAACAAGAGGATAAAGTTAGTCTCATCCATTCCCTCGTTTGTGAATTCTCCATTAAATGTACAAACATTGTGAGCACAATACTTTGCAATGTTGTCGGTGTACCAATTGTCCAAAGCCATATGATCATCTCTAGAGTGGTGTGCAGAACACTTGACTACCACAACCTGTCCAGGCGATTGGAGTGCATCAAGGACATTTTTCACTGGATTGGTGATCCAGAGGACATCATAAATCCTCACTAAGGCCACAGTTGCCCAAAGTCATGAACAACACCAAAGCTGTACTGACTATCGATAAAGATCGTCACTTTCAATTGATCTTAAACTCAGCAGGCTCTTGTAAGGGCAATCAGCTCAGCCCACCTGAGCCAAAAATATTCCTTGAAGCTAAGAAGCTTCGACAACCCAAGACAGAGGGGTTTATTCTAACTTTGGAGGAGGTGTTAATCCGTCCCAAAAGTGACGGAAAAGTGACGGATTTACCACCAGCCGTATTATGAGTCCATTATATCCTATGGAACTCGTAATACGGCTGGTGGTATATCCGTCACTTTACCTTCACTTTTGGGAAAGGATTAACACTCCTCCAAAGTTAGAATAACCCCCAGAGGACAGACAGCTAAAGCTGTTTTTAAACGTCCCCCACTGCCTCTCAAACACAAACCATCAACATAAAGGACATAATCAGATTGGGGCAATGGTTTGTCTTGTATGTCTGGTTTGGGTTTGGAACATAGTTCAGTGACATCAAGGCAGTTGTGGTCTCCCTCACAATCTTCAACTGATCCTTGACCTACTATTGCAACAGAGTAGCAGGATTCAGAATTCCACATCATTTGACTGTTACATTTTATGCTGCCAAAATTCACCTGTTTGTACTTTGAAAGTCTACTGCTGGTAAGATATTGAGTGCCTGTCCTCATCAATAAGAACCTTACTGAATTAGGCATGTACACAATTAAGCGGTGACCCATAACAATATTTTCACACCTCTCAATTGCAGTACTAACTGCAGCTACCACTAAATCGGCCAGACAAAGCAGATGCAACAGGATCCAACCTAGCAGAAAAATATGCCACTGGTCTCTTGGCATTTCCATGTGTTTGTGTCAGCTCTGAGAGAGCACAGCCCTCCTCTCTGCAGGAAAGTTCAAAAGATTTGTCATAAAGGGGCATTCCCAAAGCTGGGGCACGACAGAGAGATTCTCTCACCTCAATCAAAGCGACAAGGCACTCGTCATCCCAATGGTACCAGATCAGGCACATCTTTGTACGTCAGCCTCTGTAAAGGCTTGGCCACTAGGGAACAGTTGGGTAGCCACTGTCTACTGTAGCCCGCCATTCCCAAGAACATCCTGACTTCTCTCTGTGTAGCGGGTGGACACATTTTCAGTACAGCTGAAATCCTCTCTTGTGACACCTTTCTCACTCCTTCCTCAATTTGATGTCCAACCTGTTTTTGACAATACTGTAATTTCCCAGGGGATACTTTATGTCCATTCTCAGCCAGGTGGTTCAACAATGCAATATTATCCTGTTTACATTCATCTTGAGTATTCAATGCCACCATAAGGTCACCGCTGTACAATCAAGACTGAATTGCAAAACATAATCAGAGATTCTAGATTTTTCTTTAGAATCTGATTAAAGATTGACGGAGACTCCGTGTACTCTTGTGGGACACAACACCATGTTAAGGCCCTGTTTCCGGGTCAGGACGCAAAAAGGAACTGACTGTCCTCATGCAGCTGTATCGAAATGAAGGCCTGACACAGGTCAATGACAGTGAACCACTCATCCTCACATGGAATCTGAAACAATATCACAGCTGGATTCGGTACCACGGGGAACAACAATAATATTTATCCTTCTCATATCTTGTACAATCCTGTACTTTCCGTTCAGTTTTTGAAGACCCATGACGGGAGAGTTACAAGGCCTTTCCATTATCTCTTTCAGAATTCCCTGCTGAATCACTGACTCGATTACAGGACTTACTCCAGCTATCGCCTCAGGTGTCAAATTGTATTGTGGAGTCTTTGGAAACTCAACATTTGGTTTGACAGAGATTCGGACAGGTTCTACACCTTTTATCAGTCCAATTTCTTTTCCTGAAAAATCCTACACTTCAAGCTTACCAGTTTCCCTCAAGTCCAAGGGCAGATCATCAACAGTCAGTAACATGCAATATGCTTCACGTTTCATCAACTTAAAGGTAGCATCTTCATCTTGAGTATGAACCTCTATTCCTGCTGCGGTACAATAAATGACACAATTCAACTTTGCCAACCTATTTCTCCACACCAACAACTTGGATTGTTTTTCTCAAGAGGGGTAGGTTTGGGACTTCTACTGTTCTCAAAGTAGAATAGGTAGAACCAGTCTCAACCAAAAATGTAATGGGGGATTGTACGACGAAACAACGACTTAAAAAACAACTACTGCCTTAACAACGAGGTCTGAACACCAACCTCGTTGCTACTACTAATGATTTTACCACGAATGCCTTAACAACTATATTTCGTTGTAAAGGCATTCCTGATAAAAGCATTAGCAATAGGCACCATTCACCCTACATCCCTCACCCCACCCCCCCAACCCCACCCCAAAACCTAAAACCCCCTGACCCCCCCACCCACTCCCCAAAACCAAAAAGGCTTTGGCGGTACAAAAAGGCTGAGACTTTAATAATTGGGTGGGTAAACCAATATTTTAATTTTCTTTCCAATTGGGAATACAGTCCAATATCTATTCTATGCTTCTTGTGGTTCTAGGGGTTGTTGATTCAGTCTTCCGTTAAGTGTTGTCCTTTCTTGTTTCCTTTTCTCTCTTCTAGGTCGACTATGGTCCTGTTCTGGATGCTCCAGCGCGTTTTACCGGAAACATAAACAAAAAAACGCGAAGGTAAGTGGGTGGGTGGTTCTGGGGGTTTCTTAGGATAATAGGTGGGGAAGGATCACCAAAAAAAGGGGGGGGAAGAAAGAGTGATGGTATCCCGGGGTGAGTGTGAGGAAGAGGAGTTTTATCGGTGATTCTATTAGTGCTTCTACTACTTCTTAGTGCTTCCAAACTTAAAGGGTGAGAAGTGCTTTCGCTATTTGGTAGGTGCTGCACTCCCTTTTCCCTCTCCCACTTCCCCTGGTCCCTTCCCCTGTGCCCCTTTAGCTGTGGCCTCCCTCGTCCCCAGGAGGGACCGTACCTTGGAAAGCCACGACCCTTCTGGGTCGTGGCGGGTTCCTTGGCTGCTCTGTTCCGGCGAGTTCCTGGAATTACAGCTGGTCTGCTTGGTTTCTGGACAAAGTCCTCGCTCGTCTTGTTCTTCCTGGTGCGCGTCTCCGTCTTCCTCTCCCTGCTCCGTGGCGTCCTGCACACCTTCCTTGGAGTCCGTCCTCTTTTCATTGCCCTGAAGCCGGAAGTTCGCTCCCAATGCGGTCCATCGCGTTCCCATGTCACCATGGGAACGCGGTACTGTAGAGATGGGGTCAGCTGAAGACTTCCGGTTCAAGGAAGGAAGAGACGCGGTCTCAGAGACCCGTCTACACACCCCATCCCATGAACGGTCCTGATCGAGGACCGAAGAGGAGAAGGGAAACCGAGATAGATAGTTGGCGGGGCCCTGCTGAGAACCCGGGACATGGTGCACCTGAAAGGTAAAAGGTTGGAGTTCAAGGAACCACCTTAACACTCTGGAATTGGAGTCCTTGTGGGAAGCAAGCCAAGTAAGAGGAGCGTGGTCAGTGTATAGTACAAAAGGTCTGCTGAGAAGGTAATATTGCAAGTTTTCTATAGCCCATTTAATGGCCAAAAACTCTCTCTCAATGGTGGGGTAGTGGCATTCGCATGGAAGAAGTTTCCTACTGATAAAGACAACCGGGTGGTCAAGTCCTTCTTTGTCAGGTTGAGTAAGCACAGCCCCTAAACCAATGTTAGAAGCGTCAGTATAAAGGTGGAATGGTATAGAGAAATCAGGACATTGTAACACAGGGTCTGTGGTAAGGGACATCCTTAACTGTTCAAAACTACTCTTCTGAGAGTCTGAAAACGGGAGTAGCGTGTTGGGGCGATGTTTAGCCAGTAGATCAGTAAGAGGGGCAGCGATAGTGGAATATCTGGGTATGAATCTACGGTAATAGCCCACCAGTCCTAAAAAGGATCGTAATTCTATCTTGGTTTTTGGGGGTTGGGCTTGCATTATGGCCTTGATTTTATTTTTTTGTGGCTGAAGGGTTCCATTGCCTATTATATAGCCTAAATATGAGATTTTTGTATTCCCTAATACGCACTTTTTAGGATTAGCCGTCAATCCGGCCTCCGCAAGAGTAGTGAACACCTGGTTGAGATGTCGGAGGTGATCCAGACAGGTATCACTATAGATGACAACGTCATCTAAATAGGCTGCCGCGAAGGTCTGAAAGGGTTTTAACAACCTGTCCATCAACCGTTGGAAGGTGGCAGGAGCTCCGTGGAGACCAAAGGGTAGCACTGTGAACTGATAGAGGCCGGATTGTGTGGAAAATGTCTTTGTCTTCAGGAGAAAGGGGAATCTGCCAGTACCCTTTAGTTAGATCCAATGTAGACAGATATTTAGCTTTCCCTAATTTTTCTAGGACGTCATCGACACGGGGAATAGGATATGTGTCAAACAATGATATGTCATTGAGTTTACGGAAATCAATACAAAACCGGACAGACCCGTCGGGTTTTGGAACCAGAACTACAGGGGAACACCAAGGACTAACAGAGGGTTCAATAACTCCTAGGGTTATCATTTTCTCTATTTCTTCCTCAATTACATGTTTCCGGGCCTCGGGAATGTGATAAGGTCGAAGCCGGATAGTCTGACCCAAAGGTGTTTTTATTTTGTGATGGATCAAGGAGGTTCTTCCCGGTATTTCTGAAAAGAAATGTGAGTGTTGTTTTATCAGAGTGGACAGTTGTCCCTTCTCGGTTTCGGTTACAGAACTGTTAATACAGGGATTACTTTCTGGCTGTTGTCGTTCCAAAGGGAAGAGTTCTAGATCTAAGTCTTTGCATGGGGAGATGAAACATCCGTTCCCTGTTTGAGTATCTAGTCTGTCTACGGGTTCCCATTTTTTTAGGAGGTTTACGTGATAGATTTGGGCTCTTTTGGGTTGGACACTTAGCTCTATAAGATACGTGACGGGAGAGACAGCTCTAATAACTCTATAAGGTCCCTGCCATCGAGCTAACAATTTCTGCTCAGACGTTGGCCGCATTATAAGGACTTGGTCATTCGGGAGAAATGTTGGTAACCTACTCTCCTTGTCATAATAGACTTTTTGATTGTCTTGGGCATTCTCGAGATGTTGCCGTACATCCTCCCATAGGTTTTGTAAATGGGTTTTTAGCTTATTGACATATTCTAGCAATGGTCTCCCCTCCTCTTCCTCCTCTTCCCAGGTTTCAGCTGCCATGTCCAGAAGACAACGTGGTTGTCTTCCAAACACCAATTCGAATGGGCTATGACCTGTAGAGGACTGTTCGTGTGTCCGGATGGCATAAAGAACTAATGGTAACTTTTGATCCCAACCCCTTCCAGAGTCGTCTACTATCTTCCTCAACAGTGTCTTTATGGTACGGTTATAGCGTTCCACTAAGCCGTCCATTTGGGGATGATATACTGACGTTTTTATTTGGGTAATTCCCAATAACCGACATATCTGTTTCATAAGGTTTGACATGAACGGGGTCCCTTGATCAGTAAGGATCTCTTGGGGAAAACCCGTCCTAGTGAAGACTGTTATCATGGCTTGTGCCACCGTTTTGGTAGTCATACTTGATAAGGGAAGGGCTTTGGGGTATCTCGTTGCATAGTCAACGATGACCAGAATGTATGTGTGTCCCCTGGAAGATGGAAGTAGTAGGCCGATTAAATCCATACCCACCCTGTTAAAGGGAATGTCAATGATGGGTAGAGGTTGTAAGGGTGCTTTTCTCGGTATTCCTGGCTCTGTGAGTTTACATCTGGGACATTGTAAGCAATACCTCCTAATATGAGCGTAGACCCCCGGCCAATAAAACCTCCTTAGGAGATATTCCTCCGTTTTATCCCTACCAAAATGGCCCCCTCCTGGCTGATTATGGGCTAGGAAGAGCACTTGGTTTCTACATAATTCCGGAACCACCAATTGTTGTTTGACTTCTCCTGTGGTAGCTGTGGTGATTCTATAAAGAAGGTTTTTCTGGACGAGGAAATAAGGACCCACCTCATTCGTGGCTTCAGTTTTAGCCGTTCTCCAAGCATGAGTGAGGGTGGGGTCTTCTCTCTGGCAGGTTCTAAAGGATACCGGAGCGTTACTAGTCTCTGCTACCACTCTGTCTGGTTTTGTTTCTTCTCGGGCTTCCTGAAATTTCACTTTCTCTTGTCGTTTCTCACTTCTGGTGAGCTTCCTGCGGCTTGGGGGGCATTCAATATAGCTATTGGAAAACGGGGCTTCAGTCCACCACTCCAGGTTCTCTTTCGGGGTTCGGATTTGGTCTAGTAGATGATGGAACCGGATATAATCAGTCCCGATAATACAGTCTTCAATCAATTGGTCCATAACTCCTACCGGGAGGAAGTCGTGATATTCACCCCATTCCAGCTCGACTAGGGCCAGAGGATACTGCTCTTTATCACCATGTATACAGCAAATAGTGACCCATTGGCTTGAGGTTAAGTCTATGGGGTCTATTAAATTTTTCCGGATTACGGATTGACTACAACCCGAATCAATGAGGGCAGAGAGGAAGCGTCCGTTTATTTGTATAACTTGTTTGAATTTTGAATTCCCCTCTCCCGTACATAATACCCTGCGTCTGGTAACTCCTATCTCCATGGGTTCAGTGCCATCCGCTTTTCTGGGAAATACCCTTGCTATATGACCCCATTCCCCACAGCTAAAACACTGTGGTAGATGCATTGGATGACCCTCCCCAGGTTTATGTGTCCCATGGTCTTCCAGTGGGAACCTCGGGGTTGGTTTTGGTGGTGGTGGTATGGGTTTTATGGCTGGTCTGGGCTGTAGGAGTTTCACATCTGTAGACCGGTGGTATGCACAAGCCAGATCTATAGCAAGCTCCGTATCTACCTTAGGATGTTGTCTTATCCAATTTTTAGTACCGTGGGGTAATGAATCCAAATACTGTTCAAGGATAATTGTTTTTATGACATCTTCCCTGGTGGTCCCTATAGGGCCCAACCATTTTAGTGCTAAATCTTTAACCCGGAAGTAAAAGGTACGCGGATCCTCATTCTGTCCCCATTTCACCTTCCGGAACTTTAACCTATAATATTCTACATTGTGGCCAACCCTTTCCAGGATACTCCTTTTTATGTCCTTGTATGGGGTGGTACCTCCCGGATTGGCAGCTTGGTAGGCTGTCTGTAGAATTCCCGTGAGTAATGGTGCGATGTATTGTCCCCATCGTTCCTCCGGCCACTGAGCGGAGGAAGCCACCCGTTCAAAGTTGGTAAAAAAGGAGTCCGGGTCTTCCCCTTCCTGGTATTTTTGTAAAACGGAGCTTGGGACGTTGGGGTGTACTTTGCTGGCAGCTTTGGTATCTGTTAATTTCTGCAGCGCAGTCTCATGTACGAGCTGGTTGTTTGCCAAGATAGTGGCTTGGCTTTTTAATGCCGATTGTAGGGCCTCCCTGTCTTCCTTAGCCTCTCGTTGGTGTGCCTCCCATACTAGTTGTAAATGACGCTGGCCTTCCGCCAGCTGTTTAATCATGTCCTCTAGGGTGGGTTTGTCGTTCATTGTATATACCGCCAAATAGCCTTAGGGAAAGGGGGGGGATCCCACTTCTGACACCACTGTGGCAGGCTTTGGCGGTACAAAAAGGCTGAGACTTTAATAATTGGGTGGGTAAACCAATATTTTAATTTTCTTTCCAATTGGGAATACAGTCCAATATCTATTCTATGCTTCATGTGGTTCTAGGGGTTGTTGATTCAGTCTTCCGTTAAGTGTTGTCCTTTCTTGTTTCCTTTTCTCTCTTCTAGGTAGTCTATGGTCCTGTTCTGGATGCTCCAGCGCGTTTTACCGGAAACATAAACAAAAAAACGCGAAGGTAAGTGGGTGGGTGGTTCTGGGGTTTTCTTAGGATAATAGGTGGGGAAGGATCACCAAAAAAAGGGGGGGGAAGAAAGAGTGATGGTATCCCGGGGTGAGTATGAGGAAGAGGAGTTTTATCGGTGATTCTATTAGTGCTTCTACTACTTCTTAGTGCTTCCAAACTTAAAGGGTGAGAAGTGCTTTCGCTATTTGGTAGGTGCTGCACTCCCTTTTCCCTCTCCCACCTCCCTGGTCCCTTCCCCTGTGCCCCTTTAGCTGTGGCCTCCCTCGTCCCCAGGAGGGACCGTACCTTGGAAAGCCACGACCCTCCTGGGTCGTGGCGGGTTCCTTGGCTGCTCTGTTCCGGCGAGTTCCTGGAATTGCAGCTGGTCTGCTTGGTTTCTGGACAAAGTCCTCGCTCATCTTGTTCTTCCCGGTGTGCGTCTCCGTCTTCCTCTCCCTGCTCCGTGGCGTCCTGCACACCTTCCTTGGAGTCCGTCCTCTTTTCATTGCCCTGAAGCCGGTAGTTCGCTCCCGATGCGGTCCATCGCGTTCCCATGTCACCATGGGAACGCGGTACTGTAGAGACGGGGTCAGCTGAAGACTTCCGGTTCACGGAAGGAAGAGACGCGGTCTCAGAGACCCTTCTACAGTACCTTAACCACGCATGTTTGTTGTTCAGAACATACGTAGTTAAGGCACAAAAAAACAGAGTCGTGGTTAAAAAAAGCGTTGTTGCGCTTTCGTTAACCACGACTTTCGGAAAAAAAAAGTCCTAAAAAAGGATATTTCCCGTCATGGGGTGGCCAACCACTTCACTATCTACAAATGTGATTCACTTTAGTCTACCTCTAAGCCTGCGCCAAGTACGCAGTCTACCTCCCCTCTCAGGCACCATCCGGCAGACTGATCAGAGCCATTTCCTCTGGAGCCATGTCGAACAATGGATATTGCTGAAATGGATTTCCATTCTGCGTTCAATTTGCATACTCAGACCTTGATTTGGATGCTGGCGTATGCCAGTAGCATTTTGCTGTGGCATCAGAGGTTGAGGGACCTGCATGGTCGTGGCTTAGGGCACATTTAAAATTTGACTCCTAGGTATTTGAACTCCTTGCATCTGATTAAAGGTATTATTTTGTAAAAGGTACAAACCCTGCATTTTGAGCTTGATTAGCAGGATTTAAACAACAATCCTGCTTCCAGTGTCCCAGTTTGTTACAAACATGACAAGGGGTTGACCTCTTCAAACTATTTACATCCATTCCTGAATCTTTTTGGACACCTCAACCTCCCCCTTGTGTTGGATTTTGTGATTGTTGACAAACACCTTGCATTTCACCTGCATTACTCACAGCTACGGTCATCTGGCTAGTTCTCTGAGGTGCTTTCATTTGAGCAAGCATCAACTTCTCTGTGAGCTTCTTCTGCTTCATTTCTATTTCATCGTGGCAGTATTTTGCATAACATAAAATCTTATCAATGGACTTATTCTGCCAACAGATCAAATGCTGCTGAATCATCAAACTAATCTCTGATCTTAAACCTGTCATAAACCTTGACACAAAATGTTCCATACCCTTTGCCTCTAAAGTCTCCATACCACTATACTGTTTAAATGCCTGCAGAAGTCTCTCATAATAGGCATGTATTGTCTCCTTTGAGTTGTCCTGTCTATTTTAACCCAATCAACATCCTGAGCGGGCATCTTCCCTTTCAGAAATGTTATGACATCCTGATACTTCTTCATAACCAATGGTGAAGGAAACACTTGGGTACTAGATTTCTAAGTGGTTCTTTTTCAGGCCAGTGAACAGCTATCTTACATTCCACCGACAAATCACTCAGAATAACAATGTCAAACAACGCGCGCAAATCAACCCACAACACCTGTCAAATCTTAACAAACCTTTCAACCTGTTTGTACTATTCAACTGGATTCTCCCGTATTTTTGGTAAAGATGCAAGATCACCCCTGTTCCACTGCACATGCACATAACCTCCAACAGGCACCTTTCTCAAACGGAAAGCTTTAACACTTCCTTCTGCTCCTACCGGAGGTGGTTCACCTGAAGGTTTTTTCACCTCTTTCTTTTTCCCCCATTTGGTCTCCCACTTATCCAATTCATTCCATTTCCTAAAATATTGAACCAGTTCCTTAATCTGGGTCTTCAATCCTGGTGTCCTCATCTCAGAAATATCCTTGTTACTAAAATACACCCAGATAGCTTCTTTGCAAGTTTTTAGTTTTGTGCAGGTCTACCTCATATTTTTGTGCCAATTCTGTCAACTTATCATGAACTTGGCCCACCCATTTGGTAATGTCCCTATTCATGAAAGCAAGTTCATCTTCCTGATAGGTATCTAGCCTCTCCAAACCAAGATTTCCAAAGATCATTGCATCCAGCTCCGCCACTAATTTGGTCACATCTAAAATTCTCTCCCTTAGGGGTGATAGAAGTGTTCTCTCGCTCACCTCTGTATTTGTAGATGGAGTATTTCCATTAAATAATTGTACCCATTCATCTATATCCTTTACACTAATAGATCGTGAAACCACAGGAATTTTCGGGGTGGAATTGTTTCCCTTTTCAGAGGTGGTTCCCATAGGGGAGTAGTATGAGTAGGCATCTTTTGTTATGACCCCATGGAAGCCCTTCCTGACATTTTCATTGTTATATCTGCGCTTGTCCCACATGAAGTACTAGCATGAGTTGGAATTAGAGGAACACACCCCTGGCACTTGAAACATTTGGAACTCCACTCTGTCTTTCAGTATTCTCAGGTACATTCAGATTATACATATTCCTCCCAGGAGTTCTGTCTTGTATCTTGGAATCACTGGACCAATAGTGACTGGAACTGCAAGAACATCCACAGCACTCACTGTAGGATCAATGGGAACATGCTTTTCCTGTCCTCCTCTCCAAGACCCACAAGGCATCCCAGTAGAAGTTACTCTAACCGCACTAGGGGGTCGAATTTGTTTGGGCAGCCGCAATAGCAACTGGACCACTACCACTAACATTCTGATTTCTACTTTCGTCTCTATTTTCATTATAAGTGGGTGGTCGTTCTGAAAGTTACACATCCAAAAGACTATCTTCAGACTCCCCATCACTATCCACACTCATATTACCAGGCTCTTTGGGGTTGTTTTCTTTCAGTTTTCATGTTGTTTTCCTTTCCCCCAGTCACATCATTAGCCAAAGCTGGATACAGCTTGACTCCCTCTATCATGACCTCTTCTGGTCAGTGTCTCATCTACCATCTGCCTAACTCCGCACAGCTTTCTTTACCCTACTTTGGTATTTCCCGATTTCCTTTGCATGAGCAGCACGTTCCTAAGCATTAAGCGCTTCACATTGTGCAGGTCTGGGAGGTGGCTTTATTTTGTATGGCACTCTCCTCAAATTTTTAATAATTCTCAAATAAAACGTGCCTTATTGCAGAAATCTCAATGGACCATCCTTTTCTGTGATCTTGTACCATTGACCAAGCCAAACTCACATATGAAGCCCTACATTCGTTGCCATATAATGACCTGGTGTACCTTCGGGAGGTGCCACTTCTTGCTCCCTACTAGGAATATAAATGTCTCCTCTAAACATGTCTCGTATTACTTTAAAATATTTCGTTTTCCCAAACTTCTTGTGATAATTCAATTCAAAACAGAAGGGTATTCGCAATCCCTTGCTCTACTACAACTACCAATCACCACGCACAACCCTATGGTGTCACCCACCAATAGAGACCCACTATCACATTAATTGACCTATACCAGCGCGACACACTGTGACGTAGATCTCACTCCTCGCAGCAGTTCCCCCCTCCTT
This sequence comes from Pleurodeles waltl, assembly GCF_031143425.1. Taxonomy (NCBI): domain Eukaryota; kingdom Metazoa; phylum Chordata; class Amphibia; order Caudata; family Salamandridae; genus Pleurodeles; species Pleurodeles waltl. The sequence goes on along the minus strand of NC_090440.1, from coordinate 941,983,493 downwards.
TACAATCTGCATGCACACTTTATCCAAAGCAATACACACATACAAAATACAATACAATAAACCTTTGTCTGCTTTACTAAAGAATAAACAGTTTCAATCACACAAAAAGTTGCATTCACTTCTTATGAGACCTCGACCTGCTAGGTAACCTCTGACCCACTACAGTTTCCCTCTGAGCCTATAAGATCCACTATACAAATTCTCTCACAGTCACACAAAGTGAACTTCTAATTTAAACTGGCCATTGACGACGTCTCACGATGACCGCAAATCTTCAGCAGACAATATAATATGTTGTCTTCTGCACCTTTTAAACTATCCCAGGATCTTAGGCACATCGGTCCTAATAACCATGTCAACTTCCCTATAAATCACCACACTCACACAACATTTGGAACATCTCTGCAAAACACCATCCAACTTCACAATAACTGCAATTTAATCAAGAACTGCTGCACTCCGCATCCTGCTAATACTCACTAGTCCTCTGTTGGACCAACTTTCTTCCGATCTTCTGTGACTCTGCTGATTTTCCACCTCTGGGCTTTGGGAACTACCTACTCTAAAACATGGTACAAGTTCTCTCCACTTTGGAAAGAGACCGCTCCGTTACTGCTACCATCTGATAAACACAAATATATTTTCAGATTAAATGAATTCCAAACTACATGTTGAGGTGGGGAGAATTAAGGTTCATCTGTTCCGTAACTGTGCACATGCAGACCTTAAATTGAGCTTGGAGACAAGATTTATTTCAATCGAGTTGGAGGATGAGGTGGGATTCATCTGCTTTTGCATGAAACTGGAGATTAAATGAATGGCTAAAGGGCCTCCAAAGGGGACACCTAGACATTGAAAAAAGTAAGGCTTAGTGCATTTCCCTAGAGAATGCCACAGGAGACCTTCTTGGAGATAGAACCAAGTGGTAGCAAGATAACTGTAAGTGGGTCTAGTGAGAAGATGAGAATCACTGGAGCCTAGGTCTTTGATGTTCCTTAAATGGTTTAGAACAGGGTTCTTCAAAGTCGGTCCTGGAGAGCCGGGTCCTTGCCAGATTTTTAGCATATACACATTTAGAAAAATTTAGATTTCTGAAACATCTTGTTCCTAAATGTGGATATGCTAAAAATGTGGCATGGATCCATCTCTCCAGGACCGACTTTGCAGAACCCAGGTTTAGAAGAATGGAATGTGAGACCAAATCAAAAGCTGCAGACAAGTTTTGTAATACTAAGGCAGAAGTAACAAAGGAACGTGCCATTAATCATTAGAATATTTACATGTTTTGTTTGGAAGAAGACCAGAAGTTCGGAACTATGGGGCATATAACGCAGCACTACAACCAATGATGCAATGTTGTGCAAGGGTGAGAAGCAGTGCAGAGCCATATTTATTAAAAATGTATTAAAAATGGCCTGCTGCTGCTGTTATCCCCTGTGCTGGTGTGCAATAAAGGCAGCCTTGAGCCACAGTCAACCTTTTCACCATGGTGCACAGGTATGCCTATGTGCTGCCTAGCATATGATTCGTAGAGAATCGTACCCTTCCAGTAAAAAACTCCTGTATCTAGACAAATTCTGAAACATTCAACACATTGTGTGCGTGCTGTGCAGTGCAGCACATATGCAATGTGTGAAATGTTTGGAGAAATGTAAACATTTCTTACTGCTAGCAATTGCTTTAACACAAACTGGCAGTATGAAATTGGGTTACTGGTTGATGGGTGTGAAACATTTCTTACTGCTAGCAATTGCTTCAACACAAACTGGCTGTATGAAATTGGGTTACTGGTTGATGGGTGTGAAACCCTACACAAACAGTAACCACAATCCTTTTCACGGCCAAGCACAAGCAAACCTCAAACTAACCAGGGCTCAACCTGTGGTAGCTTGGCACAGTGCAGTCAGGCTTAACTTAGAGGCAATGTGTAAAGATTGTATGCAGTACTTTAAGCAGTAATAAAGTGTAAACACAGGAAAAATCCTACACCAATTTAGAAAATTACTGTTAAATTAATAAATTTGACACCAAAACAACAAAAATCCAACCAGGAGAACCAGAGATATGCAATGTTCTCTAAAAATTGCTCTAAAAACACTTGGCTAGGGCAGTGGCTGCGAATATACGTTTTGGGGCCCTGTCAGCGAGCTGCCTCGATCAACACAGCCCCATTATAGCCAAAACTATGGAACTACACTGAGGGAAAGTGCAGCCCTGGTCAACGCAGCACTTCTCACGCACTGGGCCCCGTGCTGAGAGGGACCACATGCACAGAGCAGCCATAGTGAATGGGGCATCGAGCTAAAACACAGGGGGAGAGCCTATCAGAGATTTGGAGCCTCAGCCCTTGGGGCACCATAGGCGGCCTGCTTTGAATAATCTTACTGGAACTAGTGTTCTCTGCTGAACTCCTACTTTGCCCAGAACTGGCACACACCCTGCTGCATCTCTGATTCCTCTGGGGCATCATCCATCCCACCTCTCCTTACAAGTCACATCTTGAAGTGGAACACTAGAGCAGACTCTACTGGTGACTGGGACACCCAGTACTCTGACTCCTATCACAGCCCTCCCATCATGGGTGCAGACAAAAATAAGCAAAACCAGATGGTGCGGGATGTGCTAAACCACCCCCCTTCAGTACCTGCCAAGGATCAGGCCCCCTTTGCAAATTGACTCAGAAGGACCCTCTGCCTCCAACCTGGTCCCAGTGACCCGGGCCTTCTTAACATCCCTCTTTGACTCTCTGAATACAAACATCCATGACCTCAAAAAGGACCCCTCCAATCATAAGCACAGGGTTTGTCCTCAATGGAAGAATGGGTATCCGCCCTGGAAGACCATGAAACTATGAGAGGCAAGGAAGTTGAGATGCTGCACCAGGAGACTATCCACCTTCATGGACAACAGGACGATCTCAGGGATTAAGCGGAGGACCTCGAAAATTGCTACACTGCAGGGACATTTGCCTCTGGGGGGTCCCCACAGGCTCAGAGGGCTCAGACATTCGAGGATATACTCAAGTGTTGTTCCGCTCTAACTTTCACTGGGAGGACGATGCTGAACTACAGCTAGATAGAGTGCACTGGGTCGGCGGCCACACTGGCCCCAAGGCCAAACCACCAGACATCCTAGCCTGTGTGTATGACTTTCAAATTAAAGAAGATATGCTGCAGAAAGCTAGGGCCAAGCAACCTATCCACTTCTATGGTCATGCCAATGGAGTGTTTCAGGATATCTCCCTCCTCATTCTCCAATACCGCAGAGACTTTAAACCAATCACTGACTATGGATGTTCTAAGGAAATATCACACAGCTGGGGGGACCCCTCCAGGTTAATCCACTGGGAGGGTCAACTTCATCAGCTCAAAACAATCAGAGATGCCTGCTGTGTCCTCGATTTGCTGGATGATTCTTCTCCCCATTCCACACTCTCCATGAGGGTCCCTGCCTCAGCCTTTGACATGGAAGACAGCAGGCAAATGCAAGAAGCACCCTCGCCCAGGCCTGGAGGAACATGTCCAAGAAATACAGGCAGTACTGGACAGTCTGGCTTCAGGAACTGGTGGTGCCATCTCTTGAAACTCACCCCACCTGAGATCTATACCTGGGCAGCTCATACCAGACCGACCCACCTTCTCCCTACTGTGGCCTGTGGTCGCAGAGGGCAACTTGTCACCACCCATTGCTGAGATGACCCCACTGGCTTACAGGCTAAATACCATTAACAGTGGGCCTTTTCAGTTTAGAATGTTGTTACTGTTGTTCTTAGGGGGGTTGTTTTTATTAGTTTCTTACTCATTCACTCTTTATGGTCTACTTTTGGTGTTGAGGGGCACATGGCATTGGTCAACATCTCACTGGGCCTTTTCTCTACCCTGCACCCGATACACCAACTCAGTTATGCTCACAACACATCACTATCCCTACCCTTCTTTCTGGAACTTAAGATAACAAGCCTCAATATACGAGGCCTCAGCAACCCCACGAAGCGAGCAACTTGCTAGAGCAGTCGGGCAGTGAAATCTGCCTTCTACAGGAGACTGCTTGCCAAGAACATACCTAGAATGCAATCCCGGTGGTCTCCACACCACCTTTGGTCTTCAAATACTACAAACTGGGTGGGGTGGCAAATCTTCTATCTAGGTGTATTAAAGGTGAGATTCTATATGAGGTAACTGAAATTAAAGGGCGACTCATGGCCTATGTGTTTAGGGTAGGCACGTTCCATTTCTCTTGCTAACGTCTATGTGCCCAACGTGCACTAAGAGGCATTTCTTTCAGGTGCTATAACACCTGTACTCTACTCCCCTGACGCTGCCATTCTGATGAGTCGTGAAATGAACATAGTAATGGATAACGACTCCAACCCAACGTTCTGACCAAACTGCGGCTTTCTTGACCCTGAGCCTCCATTGGTTGGCAGACTGTGGGCTGCAAGAAGTCTGGCGGCAGTCCCATCCCAACACTCTAGACTATACATTCTACTCTGCAGTACATTAAACCTATGCTCAAATCGATCACTTTCTAGCCACCCCAGCCATTCAGGCCCTTGTACACAACACCTTCATTGCTCCCATGTCCCTATCTGATCATGCACCCCTGTGTCTAGTGCTACGCCTTGACTTCAGACGGGCTAACAGAAGCGTTGGCATCTCAGAGATAACCTACAACAAGTCCAATCTACAATTGAACCACTGTGCAAGGTGATCACTGATTACCTCCAAAACAATGACAATCTAGAGACATCTCTAGCCTCTCTGTGGGAGACTGCAAAATTAGTGGTAAGGAGGGAACTCATAGCAATATCTGTGGCAGGCAACCCCCACCAACGGGAGAAATGGCAGCATTTAGAACAGACAGTACCTGAACTAGAAACCATTCATAAGTGTTAGACTTTTCATCCTTTGCGTGGTCTCCCTTAACTTTTTGCCTCTGTTTCCCAGGTTGTTAATATGTGCTGGACTCAGATTTGACTGTTTTTGTTACTCTGGGCACTTTACCACTGCTAACCAGTGCTAAAGTGCAAGAGCTCCTTTACAAAATTTGTAGGTAATTGGCTTATTCATGATTGGCATATTTGGTTTATTAGTAAGTCCCTAGTAGAGTGCACTAGAGGTGCCCAGGGCCTGTAAGTCAAATGCTACTAGTGGGCCTGCAGCACTAGTTGTGCCACCCACACAAGTAGCACTGTAATCATGTCTCAGACCTGCCACTGCAGTGTCTGTGTGTGCAATTATAACTGTAAATTCGACTTGGCAAGTGTACCCGCTTGCCAGGCCTAAACCTTCCCTTTTCTTACATGTCAGACACCCCTAAGATAGGCCCTAGCTAGCCCCAAGGTCAGGGTGCGTGTATGGTTAAGGTAGGACATATAGGGGGTGATTCTCACACTGGCGGGCGGCGGAGGCCGCCCGCCAGAGTTCCCCCCTCCAAAATACCGCTCCGCGGTCGCAAGACCGCTGAGGGTATTTTGGGTTTTGCACTGGGCTGGCGGGCGACCGCCAAAAGGCCGCCCGCCAGCCCAGTGCAAAACAGCCTTCCCACTAGGACGCCGGCTCAGAATTGAGCCGGCGGAGTGGGAAGGTGCGACGGGTGCAGTGGCACCCATCGCGTATTTCAGTGTCTGCAAAGCAGACACTGAAATACAAAGTGGGGCCCTCTTACGGGGGCCCCTGCAGTGCCCATGCCATTGGCATGGGCACTGCAGGGGCCCCCAGGGGCCCCACGACACCCCATACCGCCATCAGGATGGCGGTATGTGGTGTCAGAATCCCCATGGCGGCGCAGCGAGCTGCGCCGCCATGGAGGATTCTACAGGGCAGCGGAAAACCGGCGGGAGACCGCCGGTTTTCCTTTCTGACCGCGGCTGAACCGCCGCGGTCAAAATGCCCTGCGGGGCACCGCCAGCTTGTTGGCGGTGCTCCCGCCAACCCTGGCCCCGAGAATGACCCCCATAGTAATGTGTTTTATCTGTCCTGACAGTGAAATATTGCTAAATTCGTTTTTCACTGTTTCAAGGCCTGTCGCTCTCATAGGTTAACATGGGGTCTACCTTTAAATCTGATTAAAGTGCAGATTCCCTTTGGGAGCGGATGGACATGTGAGGTTTGGGGTCTCTGAGCTCACAATTTAAAAATACATCTTTTAGTAAAGTTGATTTTAAGATTGTGTGTTTGAAAATGCCACTTTTAGAAAGTGAGCATTTTCTTGCTTATACCATTTCTGTGACTCTGCCTGTTTGTGGATTCCCCATCTGGGTCAGTTTGACAGTTGGGATGGTTGCACCTCACACTAGACAGTGACACAAAGGGAGCTGGGATGTAGCCTGCATATCCTGATGAGCCATCTGTGCTAGGAGGGAGGGGAGGAGTGGTCACTCACACCTGAAAGGGCTGTGCCTGCCCTCACACAATGCAGTCTCCAACCCCCTGGTGAGTGTCTGGGGCCTGGGCAAGGCAGGATTTCATATTCAAAAGAGACTTTACTTTGAAGTAGGCCTACTTCAAAGGAAAAATTGGGTATAAGAAGGGCACCCAAAACCACAGACTTTAGAAACACTTCTGGAACCAAGAGGAACCTCTGCCTGGAGAAGAGCTGAATAGCTGAGGAAAAAGAGCTGCCCTGCCCGTGACTGTGCTTTGTGGAGCTATGCTGCAGTTGCTGCTTCTGCCAGAGTAAGAGGGCAAGGACTGGACTTTGTGTGCCTCCCATCTTGAGAAGAAATCTCCAAGGGCTTGATCTAGAACTTGCCTCCTGTTGTTTGAAGTCTCAGGGACAGCAAAGACTTCTCTCTGCCAGCACCTGGAGTCTCTGGAGAGACTCCTACTCTGCCCTGTGGTGCCCATCCAGTTCCTGGGACCCTGAAAGGAGAAGCTGGCAGCCTAAAGACAAGAAAATCCACGCACAGAGCGCCGTGCAGGGAAAAGATTGACGCAACTCCGATCTGCGGCTGAAAAAACTACGCTCCGCCGGCTCCGCAGCTGAGAAAACAATGCTCGCAGGAAACATGACCGAAGAATCGACGCACGGAGCAGGAGAAACAACGCGCAGCTTCGCTGACGGAGGCTGGGAGATCACAACCTGCGCTGCGGGGATTTCGGATCATCGTGCTGAATTTCTGACTCACATACCGCCGTGTGGAGTTATTTTTGACACACACCCACCCGTGCGGGTTTTTATTTTACGTACACCAGGTGCATTTTCACGCTAGCAGCACTAGTGTGTGTTTAAAACTACTTAGGACTCTTTTTGCATTTTTATTGATAACTTGACTTGTATATGGTGGATTTTTGTCATTTTGGTCTTGTTTTGTTTAGATAAATATTTCCTATTTTTCTAAACCTGTGTTGTGTCATTTTGTAGTGTTTTTCATTAAGTTACTGTGTTGGTATAAATACTTTACACCTAGCACTCTGAAGTTAAGCCCACTGCTCTGCCAAGCTACCAAGGGGGTAAGCAGGGGTTAGCGGAGGGTGATTCTCTTTTACACTGACTAGAGTGAGGGTCCTTGCTTGAACAGGGGGTAACTTGACTGTCAACCAAAGACCCCATTTCTAACAATAAGCGTACTGGGGCCCCTAGAGTGTGGAGAAAACCAAAAACAATTGGTTACTCCTCAATCACTTGGACCTAGACAGAGCGGAATATGCAATGGCACGTCTGAAACACAAAGTCCAACTCCAGAGCAACCACTGTGGCAGGTTGCTCCCTCACTGACTCAGAGCCAAAATCCACACGGTCTCGGTCCAGGTGATCTGAGCTAGCCCATCTACCGACAAACGCACCAATATACAAATAGCATCGGCATTTCAAAGTTTCTATAGTGCACTGTACACAGCTTCTGATATCCCTGACTGAGACTACTTGGGCTATCTCAAAGCAACCCCACTTACACACAGTGACTCCTAAACGCTAGAGAAACCCATCCAGATTGAGGAGGTAATTTTGGCCATTTCCTTCATAAAACTGATGAACTACCTTGGATCCGACAGGTTCTCGCAACAATTCTACCAAATCTTTTGCCAGGACCTCGCTCCACTACTCACATGTCTCTACAACTCCTTCGCCTAGACGGGTTCCCTCACTGACTCTACGCTTGAAGCCTCAATCTCTGTTATCCCAAGCCTCGCAAAGACCCGTCTCTCTCTATGGGTCCTATAGAGCAATTTCCCTCCTAAAAATTGATACAAAACATTTTTACCAGCATTCTGGCCCATCGCTTCAACCCCTTAAAGCCCGGCCTGATTGATACGGCTCAAGCAGCAGAGTCCACTGGCTGTACCTGTTTGAGACCATGAAGCAATTTGGCCTTGGCAACAAATTCTGTAGATGGATCCATTGTACCTACAGAGCCCATAAGGCCTCCATAACAGTCAATGGAGTAATGTCCAAGCCCTTTCCTTTCCAGCGTGGAACCCACAGGTATGTCCCCTTCCTCCCTTCTTTTCGCCCTATTCACGGAGCCCCTGGCCCAAAGAATACGGACTAACCCTGCTATTTGTGGGATACTGTTTGCCAGCGATCACCATCTCATTAGCCTTTACACCGATGATGTGATCCTAGCCATCATGGACCCAATGCTATCCCTCCCTGCCCTTGTGGCTGAACTCTGGGCGTTTGGGGACATTTCTGGCTTTAAAGTTATTATAACAAAATCCCAGATCTTTAATCTGTTGGTACCCCACCCCAGGAAGCTCATCTCTGCTCCCTGTTCCCTCTAAATGGGCGAAAGATACCATGCCCTATTTGGGCATTAAACTGGCTCAATCTGTCCCCAAAATTATCACAATCAATTATGGCTCTCTCACATCGCAAAAACTTGATGACCTAAACACCTGGTGCCACCTTTGCCTCCTGTGGCGTGCCCCATATATCATTTTCAAGCTCTTCCACTAACTCCACCAAAACACTCTCTGTGATCGCTACAGTTAGAAATTGATAAATGTATCTTTGCAGGGAAGAAACCGCGGCTTCAGAAACACCCACTATACCGACCTGCACAGGAGGGCGGCTCTGCTGTGCCCATACTACTACGCTACTATCAGATCACACAGCTCCGCTTTCTTGTTGAGTGGAGTCGTCTGCTCTCTGAGAAATACTGGTGCTTCATAGACCAGGCCATAGCGGGCTCTCATATACCTAGCTTCCTAAGAGGCACCGGGCCTGAGGCCTTTATTTCTCACTGGTTACTAGCTTAGTCTTTAAGGTTTGGGACACTGTAGCAATCAAAGCCGGCCTACTTCCTTCCTGTCCGCTATGATCCCAATCCTGTCTAATCCAGGCTTTTCACCAATGATACAATGGGATGGGTTCTAGTGTCGACAAGATGGCTCTTCGACTGACCACGTCTCCCTTCAGCGCCTTGAGATCCCCCCAGGTGATAAGTCATGCTCTACAAATATTTAATTGATTGGTTGATTGATAACATGGAGAGCACTGAAACAGCATACAAAATAGTATTGTATAGATACCTGACCCCAGCTCGGATTCATGCCTGGAACCCTGTATGCTCAAGGGAGTGTTGGAGGGGCTGTGGGAACAGGGGGTATCCTGCTTCATCTTCTTTGGCATTGTCCTAAGCTAGACCACTTCTGGGCTCACATTCTAAACAACATTGACCAGGCCTTCAACACTACTATCCCAAGATCTCCAGGCTATGCCATCCTGGGGCATCCCAACCCTCTGGCCTATCTGCTTCGCTTCATGAGAGGAAGGGAAGTGGCCATGGCATTGAGGACAGCCCCCAGGTGATTCTCTCCTTGTAGGGTACCAATAGATTTCCAGACTATTGACCGGTGAGGGGGAGGGCACCTCTTATTTTAAACTATGGGCACAATTTATCCATATTGTCTCCTCCGAATTTAACAAATTAACTTGCCCTTCCTCCCTTAAATTGCTTCATTTACTTCCCTTGACCATGCCCACAGCCGGCTCAGCCCCAACTTAGTGTGATGGCTGCTATGGACAGTTACTTCCACTTATCCTCGCCGTACACTACTGACATAGACCATTCAGCTACATGTCATGGAGGAGATGGGGGGGGGGGGAAGGATGGTTGTTGGTTTGGGGTATTCCTGTTTTGTATTTATAATACTATGGCAACACTTCCAGCCTCAGCATTGTAGGTGGACAGTGTGTTCACTAAGCTGCAAATATCGTATCTGATGCTGCCAGCCCTCTGGGTTGTAGGCCAATAGCTGTGTATGATCCTGTATTGCAGAGACTGCAGTAAACAGAATTGATCCATAAAATCCAATTTTACCATAAGAGAGGATTTTTCATTACAATTCCAAAAACATCAAACATTAATTGGTTCCCTGTTCCTATTAGGAAATTTCAGCTTATTAAATGTAATAATGAAACTCCAATGTTATCCCTATGGAAGAAGCAGGCCTGGCAGTAGTGAAAACACATTTAAGAGTTTTGCATTACCATGACATGTAAATCTTTTAAAAAGTCCTAATTGTTAAATACATTGCACCATACTTTGTACTTTGTTTAGAGCTACCCTATGGGTGACTTATATGTATTATAATGGAAGGTTTGAGTCCGACAAAAGGTTTATTTTGCCAGTTTGAAATGGCAGTTTAAAACTGCGCACACAGGCTACAATGGCAGGCCTGAGGCACGTTTAAAGGGCTACTTAAGTGGGGGGGCACAATAATTGCTGCAGGCCTACCAGTAGCATTTCATTTACAGGCCCTGCCTACATGTAGTACCTCTTTACGAGGTAATTACAGGTAAATTAAATACACTAGTTGGGGATAAGCCAATTCTACCATGTTTAAACAAGAGAGCACAAGCACTTTAGCACTGGTTTGCAGTGGTAAAGTGCACAGAATCCTAATGCCAACAAAAAGAAATTCAGCAAAAAGTGGAGGGTAAATGCATAAAGTTTGGGGGTGACCCAGCAGAGCAGAACAGGTCCAACACAACCCCCGTCCAGCCTAAAGCTAAGAGAGACTAATCAATACCTTGATGAACTTCCCTGTATAGGCATCAGAATGTGGACAAAGGTTCTCTACCTCAGAAGCGCTTGTCGGTTCTACGCCTGTCTGAATTTAGTTGGATCCCTCTGTCAACACTCTCCTGACTCACTGGATTGACCCATGGGGAGCCCTTCTCACCTGTGGACCCCATCTGTGCACCACCTAACCTTAATTTGCTCACAGATGCATCCCACCAGGCAGGAAGAACCACCATGGCCAACAAAGTGATGTCGCCCACTCCAACTCTTGGATCAGACCAGCGAGCTCCAGAATTACTGCCCAACCTCTCTGCTCCCGTTCCCCACCAAAGTCGTGGAGAAGGTAATCAGCCTCCAACTAACCAAGCACCTGGAGAGAAACAACCTGCTAGACTCCTCCCAGTCAGGATTCAGAGCTATTCACAGCACCAAGACAGCTCTGATTGCCGCAACATATGACATTTGCGCCCTGTTCGACAGACGAGAAGCAGCTGCCCTGATACCACTAGACTTGTCCGCTGCCGCCTTCGAAACTGTCTCCCACCACACACTGATCAATAGACTATGCCAGATTGGGATCACAGATGATGCGCTCAGTTGGATGGCATCCTTCCTCAAGGGAAATCCCAGATAGTCCACCTCCCCCTTCACCTCACAGGTGAAGCACACCATCTGCGGCATCCCCCAAGGCTTCTCCCTAAGCCCAACACTCTTCAATGTTTACATGACATCACTCGCAGACATTGTGAAATCGCACAACATCAACATCCTCTCTTACGCTGATGACACACAGCTCGTCCTCTCGGTCTCAACAGATGCCACCAAGACGAAGACCAACTTCCACAACTGTATGAAGAATGTATCCTCCTGCATGAAGGACAACTTCCTGAAGCTCAACACGGACAAAATTGAGGTTTTGATCTTTGGCAGACACTTAACCCTCTGTAACAACTCCTGGTGTCCAGCAGAGCTCAGAACCATACACACACCAAAAGATCACACCTGCAACCTCAGCATCATTCTTGACAGTGAACTCTCCATGAAACGACATTTCCTCAGCATGCTTCCACATGCTCTGCAAGATCTTTAAGTGGCTTCCCATCTGCACGAGGAAGACAGTGATGCAGGCCCTCATCACCAGGCGGCTGGACTGTGGAAACACGCTCTACACAGGCACCACCACCAAAGTCATGCAAAGACTCCAGATGATCTAGAACGCAGCTGCCAGAGTGATCCTCAACCCGCCCAAGAGAACCCACATCACTCCAATTCTGAAGGACCTCTATTGGCTTCCAGTCCAGAAAATATGCCACTTCAAGCTCCTGAACAATGCCTACAAAGCCCTCCATAACCAAGGACCCTCCTACCTGAACCACGGCCTTCACCTCCACCAACTGACCAGGAACCTCAGCTCGCACACATCGCCCTTGCAAAGATACCATACATATGCTGCACAAGAGGACACTTCTACCATCTCTCCTTCAAAGCCTAGAACACCCTCCCCCTCGTCCTTCACACCACACCCTTGCTGACCCACTTCAGAAAGGGACTGAAAACCTAGCTTTTTGAATAAATACCTGCAGCAAGCGCCTGGATGCCCACTTGAGTGACAAGTAGCGCTATACAACTAATACCTGATTGAAATAACACCTGAGTCCTGTTCCCACCCCAAGGGAAATTCTGCCCATAAGGACAGCAACCAGCAGAGGTTACTGACAGCTGTCAGTGTCAAGAACCAGGCCCCAGTCATCCACTGCCAGCTGGAAGCCATACCAGTTCCCTATAGGCTCCCGAGGTGTTTCTCTCCTCTGAGATTTCTTAGAGTGGGAAGGGCACCCTACTTCCAATCTATGCCCCATCAGTTTATGGGTGGTAGCCCGAGAATGGCCACTCAGTTCAGGGTCTGTACCCTGAGACTGAGCAAGGGTCAGAGGTGAGTCCTCCCCGACCCCCGATCCTCTATCTGGGCCTCTGTACCCTCCCGTTTGGGAGTGGCATGCCCCAATGTCTGAGTTTTCAGGGTGCCCTGGGTGGCCATGCTGCCCAGCTCTCCTGACACCAGGGGAAACTCAGTCCCCAGAAGGCAGTCAATGGGCATCAGGAGACTAACTAAGACCCTTCTCTTGGTCACCTCCCCCTATTCCAGGCATATTGGCCCCTCAAAGCTTTCTGTAGCTCCAAATTCCGGTACCTTTCTTATCTGGGAGATCACTCTCCTTGCAGAACTGTTGGCTCTCAAACACATTACAATTTTCCAAGTTTGCCGGCTCGAATTCCATTGCTGCAGATATGTTTACAGACAGTCAGGTAATGAGAGTAGATTTGAAAAACGTCAAGGAAACAAATCAAGGAGAGTTTGAAAGAAATAACTTGAAATGTTCTCAGAATATTTGTTTGGGGTGGTAATGTAACACATAATTACTGTATGGCACTATACAAACATAAGTCTAAATCCTCACTGCTGAACACCAGTAAGAAATTGGGTTACTGGTTGGTGGGGTGAAACCCTACTCAAGCAGCAATTACAGACCTTCTCAGAGTAAAGCACAAGCAAACCCCAAATTAACCTGTGCTCAACCCTCTGGTAGCTCGACACAGAGCAGTTAGGTTTAACTTAAAAGCAATGTGTAAAGTATTTATGCATCACTATATATACAAATAGTAATAAAATAAAAACACAACACAAGAAAACTCCCACATCACTTTAGATAAACACAGATACATTTAATGAATAATTTGACACCAAAGTGACAAAAATCCAATGCGTAGAACCGGAGATTAGCAGTTTATTAACTTTATGTGAAAATAGTGATAAAAAAGATCAAAGAGCCACTAGTGATTATCTGGTCGTGCAAGACTGGGAAAAAGTCATACGTTCAAGGCTGACTGCGATGGACTACGGGTCAGACACAGAAAGCAGGTTAGTCCCACTGAAAAGTTACCTTCTGAGCCCACTGCAAAGAGTCTTTTTCATGGTAGAGGGGGGTCACAAAAAGAAGGGAAGCATCACAGACAGTCCTTGATGTAGTGCGATGAGCAGGCCTAGCGTTGCGGAAGGTCATCGCTGTTGCGCGAAGATTCTATTGGCTTCACATATGGTTGGGCCGGAGTTTTGCTGTGGCATTCCCCACAATAGGTCGATGCTGTATCGTGAAGTGTCGGGTTGAATGAACCTCACATTGGCAGACAGTCCAAGTGACAAGGTTTTGTCACTAATGGGCCCATTTGTGATCACAAAGAGCCCATAAACTTCACTTCATCTCTACAGACCCCACAATAAGGGCCCTGGACCTGAGCTGCATCACTTGGGGAACAGGGCTTGCTCCAACTGGGTCTGGGTGCTGGTTCAGGTGGTTGGGATCCTGTTATGCCCCTGGGGCTCTGAACAGGATTCCAGCAGACTAGTCCTTGGAGTCACTTTGGCAGTCCTGGGAGTCCTGGTTTCAGGCACAAGTCCAGTCCTTCTGTTTCAGGCAGGAGGGCAGAAGGGCAGCAATCCAGCAAGACGGCAATCCAGAAAGGCAGTAGTCCAGCAGGGCAGCAGACCAGCAGAGTGACTGTCCTTTCAGCAGTAAGGCAGTCCTCCTTCCTGGCAGAGTCCCCACAGGTCCAGGCATGTACTAAAGAGTTGGTGTCTGAGATCCAATATTTATATCAGGTATGTATAGGGAGACACTTCTAGAAGTTTCCCTCAGAAGTGAACAGGGTTTCCTTCCTTTCCTGCCCTTTCTCTAAATTAACTACAAGGGGTTTAAGTCCCTTTGTGTGGATGCAGGACACATCCTATTCAAGTTTAGGTAGGGTTGTGCCCAGCACTGCCTTTCCATCTTGCCAGCAAAGGCCCTTCCAGCCACACCTAAGCTCTCTATTTTATGTGGCTGTCTAGGAGGAACACACAAAGTCCGACTGTCAACTACACCGAGTTAAGTGGCCCAGAGACAGGCTACAGGCCTGGCAGAGGCAGGAAAATGCCAACTTTCTAAAAATGGCATTTTCAAAACTATAATTTAATATTAAACTTTAACCCCTTGGGTGCGGGCATCGGCCACTGGCTGACGCCCGCACTACCTACTACCTCCCTGGTGCGGGTCACGACCAGTGGCCGACACCAGGGAGGGGTTAATAAATCCTAGGGTGCATTGCACCCAAGGATTTTCTTTTTTTCTTTTTTAAACCCCGGGAGACACGGAAGCTTTTCCGTGTCTCCCCCCGCCCCCCACCCGCCCCTTTGTGACGTCAGCGCGACGCGAGGCGCGCTGACGTCACTTTGTTGATTTCCCCATGGGAGCAGGAAGCGGCCTTGTGGCCGCTTCCTGCTCCGATGGGGAAAACGGCCCCAAACGGCCTTCCCCACATTCAGGAAGGCCTCGTAAGAAAGGGGAGACTCTCCCCTTTCTTACGAGGCCTTCCTGAAAGTGTTTCCTGGCCCCCGATCGCAGTACAGCTGCGATTGGGGGCCAGGAAACACCAGGGCAGGTGGCAGGGCGACCGCCTGTGGGGGCAATATTATTTTTTAGTTGTTGTAGGGTTTCCCTGGGGGCCATTTTGGCCCCCAAGGAAACCATACAACTACTAAACAAAATATAGATCTATATACATATATAGATCTATATATATATAGATATATCTATGTAGATATATCTGTCTACATGGATATATCTCTAGATATAGATCTATATATATATATATATATATGTATAGATCTATCTATAGATATATCTATATAGATAGATATATATAGAGATATATATATATAAATCACTTTTGTCAATACATGTGTGGTTTCCCTGGGGGCTGTGATCGGCCCCCAGGAAAACCAGACCCACACATAAAAGTGATCTCTCTCTCTCTCTCTCTATATATATATATATATATATATATATATATATATATATATATATATATATATATATTTATATATTTGCCACCAGTTGTCTTGCAGTTGCAGCTTGCGTCTTCAAAGCAATGCACATACTTCAACTGACGCATTTCAACTATAGCTTTTAGGCAGCAATAAAGAAGTCAATTAAGTATTGTGATTATGTTTCTGCTACAAAAGGATCAGACTTTTGTCTAGTGGCAGTTTTAGTGCCATAAAGAAGTGCAGAAGGTTTATATGCCTACTGCAAAGAGCAAATCTGTATTTTATGTAAATAGCTGAGTACATTAGTAAAGTCAGCCATTACCTGCGCTATAATACTGCACTTTATATTCTGTTCCAAGAAAAAGGTTTTTACATCCGCTATTTCAGTCTAACAGTATTAGAACTAGCCAACTTGCTTACTCCCACTTACATGATTTGGGAAATATGGACATAATACAGGCTGTGCTAAATTTTATACATGCTGCTTTTGGTGTTCGGAAAATGTATTAACAATGCTTTTAGAAATTTTTTATGACTGTGAAATTCTGTATGTTATTTATTTATTTTATGTCTTTTATGGTCTTTTTGCACCGAATAAAGTAAACTAAAGAAAAAGAAAGAAAAATTAAATGTATGTGCGGGGTAGAGGGCGGCTATGGAGAGATGAAGGGCACTTTTGCTGGGTGGTAATGAGGGAATCCGAGGAGGAGGGAGTGGGAGCACCAATAATGATTGTTGGACTGGGCGCATGAGGTGCTAAAGACTGTGAGGAATGGTATGTAACAAGGTGTTATTTGAGTGTCTTGAAAGAACGTTCTGATTGAGGGAAGAAGCGCAGGTAAGGTGGCATCTACTGTTGCACGTATCTCACACACACCATCGATTTTGTGACTGTCTACGTAGGCTAGTGTTTTAGAGCAACAGTTTAGCGAATAGCAGAGATGGCATCTTGATGGAAGACTGCTGCCGTCACTCGGGTTATAGAGGACAGCTCTGACATAGGATCAGAGACTGAGACATCAGATACTGAGACAGCATCTGAGGGATAGGACAATGGCGCAGACTCTGGGAGTGATTTTACAGTCGGAGGAGTCCCATTCGATAACTCCTCTTCCAGTAAATTATGAGGGAGGTGATGAGGACAGTCCTGCTGTCCCTTCACAAGCACAGTCTGTGCAACGGGGTAATAGTGGGTTAGCCCAACCCAGAGAGCAGGTGAATGCGGCAGCAAGCAGAGAGAGAGAGAGTGCTCTCTTGGGAGCTCCCCATTTAGTTCAGCCCCAAATTCCACTGCCCAAATCGTATTGTGGAGACATCAAAATTATCTATCACAAAACAAACTGGTTTTGTAAGGCAGGCACCTGTGTTTTTGGTCCTGGGTTCGGCGGCCATATAGAGAAACATACTAAACCCAAACAATTCTGGAAACTAGACATTCGGGGGAGTCCCCAGAGGTGTGACTTGTGTGGATTTCCCAAAGTTTTCTTACCCAGAATACCCTGCAAAGCTGAAATGTTGAATAAAAACTCTATTTCTCTCGCATTTCGGTCACACAAACTACAGGAATATGCTGGGATCCACAAAATTCCTACCACCCAGTGATTCCTCACCTGTCCTGATAAAAACACTACCCCACTTGAGTGCCTATACCTAGTGCCTCATCAGGAATGGATAACCCCAGGGTCAACAGCTGCCTCGTGTAAGGACCAACATTGACCGTTGTGTGATCTATTCCTGTCGCGGGCACCAGGCCTACCCACACAAGTGAGGTACCATTTTTATCGGGAGACTTAGGGGAACGCTGGGTGGAAGGAAATTTGTGGCTCCTCTCAGATTCCAGAACTTTCTGTCACCGAAATGTGAGGAAAATTAGTTTTTTTAGCCAAAGTTTGAGGTTTGCAAAGGATTCTGGGTAACAGAACCAGGTCAGAGCCACACAAGTCACCCCATATTGGATTCCCCGAGGTCCCTAGTTTTCAGAAATGCACAAGTTTGGTAGGTTTCCCTAGGTGCCGGCTGAGCTAGAGGCCAAAATCTACAGGTAGGCACTTTACAAAAAACACCTCTATTCTCTGTCAAAAAATGGGATCTGTCCACGTTGTGTTTTGGGGCATTTCCTGTCACGGGCGCTAGGCCTACCCACACAAGTGAGGTATCAATTTTATTGAGAGACTAGGGGGAACGCTGGGTGGAAGGAAATTTGTGGCTCCTCTCAGGTTCCAGAACTTTCTGTCACCGAAATATGAGTTAAATGTGTTTTTTTAGCCACATTTGGAGGTTTGCAAAGAATTCTGGGTAACAGAACCTGGTCAGAGCCCCACAAGTCACCCCATCTTGGATTCCCCTAGGTCTCTAGTTTTCAGAAATGCACAGGTTTGGTAGGTTTCCCTAGGTGCCGGCTGAGCTAGAGGCCAAAATCTACAGGTAGGCACTTTGCAAAAAAACACCTCTGTTTTCTGTCAAAAAATGGGATGTGTCCACGTTGTGTTTTGGGGCATTTCCTGTCACGGGCACTAGGCCTACCCACATGAGTGAGGTATCAATTGTATCGGGAGACTTGGGGGAACGCTGGGTGGAAGGAAATTTGTGGATCCTCTCAGATTCCAGAACTTTCTGTCACCGAAATGTGAGGAAAATGTGTTTATTTAGCCAAATTTTGAGGTTTGTAAAGGATTCTGGGTAACAGAACCTGGTCAGAGCCCCACAAGTCACCCCATCTGTGAGCTGTTTAGGGCCTACTTATGGGTTACTTATATGTATTAAAAAGGAAGGTTTGCCCCTGGCAAAACACTTATCTTTGGCAATTTAAAACTACACACACAGGCTGCAATGGCATGCCTGAGACATGTTTAAAGGGCTTCATAAATAATTGGCACAATACGTCCTGCAGGCCCACTAGTAGCATTTCATTTACAGGCCCTTGGTACATGTAGTATCCCTTTACTGACGACATAGAAGTAAATTAAATATACCACATGAGGATAAGCCAACTCTACCATGTTTAAAGGAAAGAGAACAAACACCTTAGCACAGGTTAGCAGTAAAGTGCACAGAGTTCTGAGGCCAACAAAAACAAATTAAAAACAAAGTTGAGGGTAAAGACAAAACATTGGGGGGGGGACCCTACAGAGCGGGCCTGATCTACTAGAGACACAAAGCACTAGCTGTGGTGAGAAAAGGGTACCTTTGCTTCGCACCCCTTGCAAGACTGTGTTGTGTTGGTGCAAAGTCTTTGTAAATCTGGGCCTAAGTGTGTGATTGGGGCACAACTGAACTGCCTGCTGCTGGATGAGCAAGATCATTGTACATTGTGAAGACATCTTTGGTGGAATTGGCAGTGTGCTCAATGTAGTTCTCATAGAAGCTAGTTTGTGCTTGTCTCAGATGATTCTTATATTTATGGAGCTTTTATTCTTATATTGAATCTCATTAATTACCAGAGTAGGCAATACTTTTGTGTTGTTTATCACCAGTGACAAAACTGGGGTTAGAAGATTTGTTATGTGATGGTCGTTGTCATCCCATTTAGTCTCTGATTCTGAGTTGCAGGGTATGTGCCACAGTAAAATTGCATGCGATTTTACTGTCACCGCCCGGTAAAATCATCCTAGTACAGAGCAGTTCCGGGCAAGACACCATGGAATAGGGAATTACCAAGAGGGACCAATTTGTCAGGTCATTAAACCACACGGAATTCCCTATTTGATGCGGTTTTACCACATACATTTTCTGATTCATTTTGAAAAAGTAAAATCAGGTTCCCTAACTCTGATCTTTTTATTACGACAAAATGCATTAGACCTGACTTATTTATCTTGAAAAGCATATGAAAGCTGGTCAGGTTTCTACAGATGGATTGTTATTTTACCTCAATCAGGTATTTTGTTACAAAGAATTTCACAGGTTCGCCTCGTGGGTACAAAGTATGAGGTAGATCCTCTTTGGTGGGGTCGGATATTGTTTTGCCATCCATAATATTGTACATAATTGTAAGTTTATAACTGCTTGCCTGATGGTTGCCTCGTGGGAAAGCCTTTACTCAAAGCACAAGACTTGAATTGATAAAACGTATATGCCTGATTGGGTCCATGGGGACATTTTATGTCAGATGCCGAAGACTTGATGGGTTTGTTATGAATTGCTATCATACCGTGTATACACCGTGCACAATTTCCTTCTGAGATAACAGTTCACTTCTGTGTTTAATTTTGTACTTATGGATTTTATTGCAACGTGCACCTTTCACATTTGGTTCGTTGCATTTATTTTTTCCGCTTTCAATCTTTTTATTATTTTTGCATTTTTGTATATGCTTCAGTAGTTTGCGTCTGTTTTATTGTGGACCGGTGGGTGGATGAATGCAAGAATGAATAAGTGCATGAGTGGGTGGATGAATGGATACTTGAGTGCAAGGATGAGTGGAAGAGTATTGGTATAATCAGTTGCTGATGGTCTAAATTCACCAGTGATAGAAGGGGCTTTTTAGTTATCAGCCAGACCTTTAGGCATTAGGAATGCTTGTTACAGGCAGGGCTTAAAGTGGAGCGGGTCCTGTCAGGAAGTAATTAAACACTGACTTTGAAACGGGATACTATTTGGCCTTATATATAAGTCCCTAACTTTACAGGCAAAATCGTTGATGGATTCGTTTTCAATTACTGTAAAAATCCCTAACTAACCCTTGCCAGGGATGCAGTCCCTGTTTATATATCACGTTTCATCTCCTTTCCCCTAAGAGTATTTGTTTATCCAAATGTTGTGCTTTAGTAGTTTTTTTTTTTCAAACAACATATGACTCTTGTAGTGCATGCTGTGAACCGAGTTGCCTTTTGGTGTCTGAGTGTGGTCATGTAATAGGTGGGCGATTATGATGGGGCATGACTGAGAGCTCTGGAGCAGGCAGCAGTGTGGATTTCTCACAGTACCTGTAAGTGGCTGTTGAGGCTCTGTGTACATCTAACCCTTGGCTTCTCTGCAGAGAGTACAAAAGGGTATTCATATGTGCCAATTGTTAATTGTCATACTATGGGAAAAGGTGTGAAGGTGGTACACTCCTTTCGAAATATGGACAGTGCCAAAGGAACAGGAATTGCAGTGCTTAATGGTAAGCGGATGGTTTACGTAAGAAAGTGCATGTAGGAGGGCTGAGTGAAAGGACAGCGATGAAGAGGAAAGAGGTGACTTGCGATAGATGCAAATGGAGGATTTCAGAAAATGTGCGAAAAAAAGGGACGTAAGTTTCTTCAAGTGTGAAAGGCTTCAGAGTAAAGTAGTGTGAAGCGGAGAGAATGAGACTGTTAAAACCCCGAAACTTACCGAGGACTACCCAGATACTGGTCAGGAGGCAGCAGTGTTAAGTACATGTTTTTAGTTTACACATTTTAAGCCTCATCCTTAATTACATAGGCCACACGTACTGGAAAGGATTTCCAGTTATACATTTTTAGCCAGCCACCTTCTAGAGCCTAAGTAGCTTTTTTCACCCTACTTAAATTACTTTTACTGATATTCTCAATGTTCCAGAATGTTTCTTTTTTACACGAAAACCGTACCTCTTATTATTTACCAATGTTGCTGTTCTACAGTTCTTGTGATAGGTGAGGAGGGAGTAGTCTGGCAGTTTATTTTCACCGCAGGGAGCAGATAGTTCGCAAACAAACGTGTTTGCTCTACAGGGACAAAGGAATCCAACTATGCAGATTAAAGGTCAGAGAACCTCTTGTTTATTTTTCGCAGCACCTGCCGGCCTCGTCGCAGAAGGGGTTGATATGGCGATACCAAAATGTTAAGCAAAGAGATGTGACTTTTCCAGGTAGCTTATATTACCTTGTATATGTTAACAGAGCCACCTAGGCTATTGCCTCCTAGCCTGAAAGCAAACATGAAAGCCAGATTCAGCCTATCTGGGGCCAGTTTTTATAGCTCTAGTTAAACTCTACACCGATATCTGCACCAAGCAACGTCCGTGCAAAGTGTCGTTTTTGCACTAGTCAATTAGTGCAAACGCCAATACAAAACTATACCCCATAAATGCAATCTGCGCAATCAATGGAATGATGACGCATAATGGCAACGACACTTGGACCACAGTTTTTCTTCCAAAGGAAATCAGATGGATGTCTTCAGTATAAATAGTGTATAAGTCATACAAACCAATGAAACTATCTTTTTTAATCTTTTGACAGTAACGGTCTCTCCCACTAGTGAATCGAGCCAGCGCCACGAGCTTACCACTGGAGACTGCAAGAGGCCTACAGCATTCCTCTGTCGTATGTAACAAGAACACACATCGAACAACCGCTGACATAAACGTAGGGGTGTGGAGTGACGTAGTAAAAAGTATTGCCAAAGCCAACAGGTCTCCCCTTTGGGATCAAATGGATTTGACAATGGTTTTTAGCAATGCTCTACAACATCAACGATGCTGTGCACATGGCTAAAGGGGAAAGAAAAAAAGGGCGCTATGACGTATCTGCCTCTTTCATTTTGTGGGTACACACACCAGGGCTGGCTCTTTTTTTCATTTTATTAACATATTTTAGTTGTACTGGTAAGTGAAACATTTTAAAACAGTAGCATCAACATATTTTTTTAGGACTGGCAAGCAACATGCCCTATCGCTTACAATTCTACTGTTCTTAATTTTTTTTATTTTTATAAAGGTCTATCTCTCCCTTAGGGTAACATGGAGATTGCCTTGAAATAGCTTTTAAGTGTAATTTCCAATTGGGCCCACATACAGATGTGGAATTTAGGACTCTAAACTCACAATTTAAAAATACATCTTTGATGAAGTTGTTTTTTGAATTGTTAGTTTGACCATGCCACTTTTAGAAAGTCAGCATTTTCTTGCTTAACAATTCTGTGCCTCTGCCTGCTGCTGAATACACATCTGGGTCAGGATGACAGTTGGGTTGTTTGTTTGTGGGTTGTTTGTGCATTCACTCTAGACAGTCACAAAAAGAGAGCTGAGGTATGCCCTGCATATCGTGATGTATATGTAGCAAAAAAAGGGGTAGACCCTGTAACCTGTGGACTTGGATAAATAAATGTATGAACAAAAACGTGGTCCATGCAGGGGAAGTATTAACCTCGACTTCCACAACAAAAGTACACCCTCCCAGAAGGTAAGGTTCTTATAGATTGATTTTATTTGAAAAATTCTTCTTTTTATTATGAAATTCAAATTCCTTTTGTAATGATTTTCAAGGTAAAATACTGCACCTCAAGAACAAACTCCAGTCAAAACATCAAAAATAATGATAAAATTCACACAAAATGAGAATGAGAATGAAGTGCTCCTACAAAGTGAAAGTCGAGGTTAATACTTCCCGCACACTGACCAATTTTATTGTGCATAGGCTGCACATCCTGATGGCCCATCACCAGGTCCTGAGCTAGAGAGGTGGGAGAAGCTAGAACTTGCACCTGTATAGAGCTGTGCCTGTCCTCACACAAAGCAGTCTCCAACCCCATGGAGTGTGTCGGAGGCCAGGGCAGGGAAAGGCAGGGTTTTGTGCACTACAGAGACTTCTCTTTGAAGTTTGCCTACTTCAAAGTCAGAAATGGGTATAAGTACTGGACCTCTGACACTATGTAGTTAGAAACCTTCTGGTCTGAGGAAATTCTGCCAGGAAGAAGAGCTGGATACTGTATGAGGAACTGCCACTCTGCCTCTTGCTTTATGTGCTGGCCTGCTGCTTGCTGCTTCTGTCCTGGGAGTGAAAGGACTGGCCTTAGCTTTTCACATCCTGCTTCTAAAAGTTCTCCCAGGGCTTGGACTGAGCTTGCCTCCTGTTGAGAAGTCTCAGAGACATCAAAGACTTAACAGTAGCTGGGCCGTCTTGATCTGAATTCTGGTGCAACAAGAAAGAAACTAGTGCATCAACTTCCAGAATTACTTTGGAACTGGTGCCGCTCTCTGACTCCGCAATGCTGCCTGCACCGGAGCCATGGTCCCCACTGTGTGCAACGACCACAACCTACAATGCAGGCCCAACCCTGCTGCAGCGGTACAAAGTCCAGCATAGCTTGAGTCCACAGTGCCGTGTCAATGACGTCCATGGCACCCAACTCTGACTCCGCTGCAGCACATGTGGGCCCGTGGTGTGATTGCGAAACCATAAAGTCGATGCCGCATGTCTTGACCTGCTGGATTCAGACCCCGCTTTGCCATAAGGAACCGGCACCCCAACTCCGCATCACATCCCCTGCATCAGTAAATAACCGATGCCTCACCTCCCCTGCCTAGCTGTAAGGAACTTATGCCTCACCTCACCGGTGGCAGTAAGGAACCGATGACCCACCGGCTCCAGCGACGCCTCATTTCCCCAACTCCATGCATTATCTTTGTTTCCTCAATGTTTCCCAAGGTCACAGGGGTTTACACGACTCTGTAAACCAGCTCCCTCGTGGGTGGCGCCAGACTGTTGAAAGTGACTGTTAAGCCGTAGGGATTGACCCAGTTGGAACTATTGTGTTTCTAAGCTCTATACTACATTTATTCTTTGAAAATCTGTATCTTTACTTGTGTATGTTGGATTTTGTTGTGTTTGTCATGTTTTACTCAGATAAATATTGGCTATTTTTCTAAATAGGTGCAGAGCACATTTGTGGTGTTTTAACTGTGTTACTGTGTGTGTGTGTACAAATACTTTACACATTGCCTCTGAGATAAAGCTACCAAGAGGGTGAGCAGAGGTTACCTTAGCTGTGTGACTCCCTTGCCCTGACCCTGGCTAGAGTGAGGTTCCCTACTTGGACAGGGTGCAAGCCACTGCCAACTGGACACCCCATTTAGAATGTAGAAGTAGAATATTAGTCTTGTATAGTGCATACCTTCAATTGAGTCGCCTCTAGGTTTTTCTGAGGGGCCACAATGGAAAGCTCTGGAGGTGAGGCTGAAGGCAGTGCCAGTTTCTCACTGTGCCTGTCACTGGGTCAAAAAGGTGCTCAGAATTCATGGTTATCCAATCTTTGGCCTCTGAGCAATGGTTACATGTTACAGATGCAATTGTGATTCTCTGCAAATGTGTGTGTAGGACGCACACAATGGTAAAAGAAAATGTAGTGCTTACAAGTGCTTATAGGTGAATAGGTGAATTGTTTGCTTGGGAGTAGTGAATTGAAGAAGTTTTCAAGGAACTGCATTCCGGAGAAAGTGAAAAGCTATGGCTGAAGAGGAACGTGATGAGGTGTAAGATATACAGATGGACAAGATGTGTAGAGAAATATGGCATATATGCTGAAGAGCATGAGCCTTCCGACAGGCCTTAGTAATGGTTTATTCACAGTCTCATAATTTCAGAATGAAAACGTTTTTTGTAATAATTATTTACCTCAAAAAAGTGTTATTACGCATTTATCTTTAACAACTAACAAAAATTAAAGCTCAGAGCCCGATTACTTTTAGGTGTATGTGAGCTCAGAGATTTCCAAATACCAGTTGAGTGGACACTATGGGAATCACAGAAATTTAGTTTATGTGTTTAGTCCACATCCTAATTACATAGGCCACACCCATATGAGAGACCCCCTCACTTTTTCCATCCCACTTAAAGCCCTAAATAGGAGTGCATGTATCTAATTCTGATATATTCTGAAATATGTGCATGGTTTACAGACATTTACATTTTTTTTGTATGCTAGAAAAAAAGCATTTTGTTTCACACCCCCAGAAAGGCAGATAAATCCTAACATTTTTTAGTCAGAGAAAAAAGTAAACAGCAAGCTCCCTCAGAAGACAGAGCCTAACATTTGACCGTTGTCTTTGAATGCATGGCAAATGTGGCAAGAGTAGAACAAAATTTAATGGCCCATTTACATAAAGCAAGCACCCGTGGAAGAATATAATAGACAGGCTATGCTCCTTGGGAGGGACAAAAACAAGCTGGACAGCCTAAAACAAATAAAGTCAGCAACTAAAAAGCAAGCAAATGTGAGTTGCAAAGGTAAGCAATGGGTGGAATACATTCCTAGCTTAGCTTTCACAATGCCCCAAGAAGTCTTTAGCAACCAGCCATCTGAGACCTAAAAAGTAGCTCCAAAAGAGCAACAGTGGCAAAGACACCATGCAAGGAAGTATTACTTGGGCCATGCTCCTGAAGAAGGACAAACACACAAGGAAGAAGTGAAGCCAGTACGGGCTGCCCAAGTATTCTCCTAGATCTTAATGGCTTGTGTTTGCACCACAGGGATCCTTAAAATTGGGCGGTAGACATCCCCAATGACAGGATATTTTTTTGCAGAATGAGACAAGTTTCGCTTATCCATGGTTGACAAATCAAGGGTATTTTCCATTATGTCCATTGGCACACCATTGTTAGCTTCACTATGCCCAGTTAGCACACCATGACTAGCTTTCATGTTGCACATTTACAACATTACAGTTAGTTTCTGCTATAACCCAGGTTAGTCTGGGAAGTCTGTGTGTGGGTCGACGTTTCAGCTGTTTGTGGGCATGTTTTATGGTCTGATGGGACGTTTCTTGTTGCTGATTTTCCTGATTTTAAAACAAACATTGCCTCCAGCAAGCTTTTATCCATGCAGTCTTCCATACCTTGCAAAACACACAACAAATAACATATATGTGATACTTTTCTAGCTTTTTAATTCACTACTGGGGAACACTTATTTTCATACCCGGACCAATTTTGTGTTCCAGTCCGAGCCTCCTAGGACTATATAACATACCAAGACTACTTTCCATTATGTTGAGTTAGCATAGTGCATCCAAACTATGAAAAATTATTATTGTCCTGTATGCACCTTGGTGCATGATGCACCATTGACAACTTCTGCTATGGCCAGTTAGCATATGTATGGACAAATATCCAATTTTAATTATGCTTTTTAGGTACATTATACACAAAATCCATAATATGGCCTACTTCGTTTATAACTATATAGTCCATCATGGCCAGATTATATCATCCAATTTTCTTAATAGGAGTTTTATATTTTTGGTCTAATAATGGGGTTATCAGAATATGTTATGTGTTTGAAGTGAAGTACTTTTCCTACTGCTGCACAAAGTGAAATGTGAGCCTAACTATAAAGTCCCTGTAACCTTTTTTTCAGTGAATATATATATATATATATGTATATATATATATATATATATATATATATATATATATATATATATATATGTATGTATGTATATATATATATATATATATATATATGTATGTATATATATATATATATATATATATATATATATATATATATACATACATATTTTACCAAGAGGCGTTTGCCACCAGGTAGTTATAGTTAGGCCCATGTTTCTATAAAAAAAGTGTTTTTGACTTGCCTATATCTTTGGCACAGTTTGACAAATCTTCACGGAATTTTCCCCCCAAAAAAGTGTGCCGGTGATTCTTGTTGCCCGTGGAAAGTTTCAGGGTAATCCGTCAAGCGGGGGGTTATATAAAGGGGGTGGGTTAAAAAAAAGTTGTGTTTCCCAAGTTAATTTCCATAGGACCTTTAGACATGACTACAGTTCGAACCTCTGGACGTAATTACACAAAATTTGGCAGAAAGCTATCTTTTGGTAAGTAGATTGTGCTGTGCTTCTGCTTATTTGGTATAAATCCATTTAGTAGTTTTTGAGCTTTTAAAGGGAAAACAGATTTGTCTATCTCTGGCAGCGATGACTTTGCGAAGATTAAAAGCTTGTGCACGGGCAAATGGAGAGCTCTGATCGGCTGCCAGCATTTAAAACCAGGAAGTATTGGCAGCCATCTTGGGACTCGGCTTCAGCTGAGTCCCTCTAAAATATGTGAAAAAAAGGAAAAGGGACCATGGCAGGGACACCCTGACCCCTTAGCTCTGGTGGTGGGGTCCCAGAGGGACACCAGCCCCTCAGGGCTAAAAAGCATTTTTTTTAAAAGAATTTTGCTGCAAATTTGTGAAATTCACAGCAAAAACATTTACCAAAAAAACAATTGTGGGGTCCAGCGCTTGTTTCTGAGAGGCTCCCAGGTGGGCCAGGTCCCCGGGGCATTTACATTTTAATGCAGCCGCCTCCTCCCTGGGGCATTCCTTAAATAGTGTGTGGGGAGGCCCCCCCAATGTCCCCCTGGGGGGCACCTGGGTCACAAGGCTGAGCCTCTGGATGGGACCCCCCCCCAAAAAAGTTTTATCAGGGATGGTGTCCCCGAGGCTTAGATTGGCCTGGGGACGGGGGCTATACCATATTTATTTATGGTCCAGGGAGGACTTGGCCTGGCAGTTCGGACTGGACTGCTTGCTTGGGGAACAGAGTCAAGACTGATTTGCATATGCCTTGGTCCATACAAGGGTGGCATGGTGAGCAAAAGAACAATGGATTAAATCCAGATCTGTAACTGGGGGTGAGTGCTTGAAAAGTTTCAGCACTCCATCTATCATCCCTTTGTGTTCTGTGTGTTTTGCCAGACAGCTCCCCTCACCCCCCCAAAAAAAAATTCGGCCGCACCGGGGGTTGGGGTTCCCGGGGCCAAGATCAGTTTGGGAAGGTGGGGCTGCATGCACACCGTCCCCTAAAAAAAATAAAAAAATAAAAATGGAAATGTTTAGGCTGGGCTCTGGGGGATGGGGTCACCGGGGCCGATATCGGCATCGGTAGGGGGGGGTGTCATGCAGTCCTTCCCCTCAAAAAACTAAGGCCCTCATTACAACCCTGGCGGACGGTGGTAAAGCAGCGGTACTACCGCCAACAGGCCAGCGGAAAAAAAATGGAATCATGACCATGGCGGAAACCGCCAACATAGACATCCACTCTAACACTCCGACCGCCACGGCGGTAGAAACAAACACTGTGGCGGTAACCACCAACAGACAGGCGGAGGACAAAGTACCGCCCACTGTATTACAAGAGGCCTATCTGCCACCTTTTCCGGGGCGGAACCAACGCTATCAAAAGCACTGTGGAAACAGTACACAGAAGGAAAACCACTCAACTCTCGACCCCCAACGAGGAACCAGGATGCCATGGAGCCCGAGGTACACGTACCTCCCGTGCTGGCCTTCCTCCTGCTGTATCAGGACAGGCGCTGTCGACGACCACTGTGAGTACTGCACCTACAACACAGGGGAGGGGGAGGGAAAGGAGAGTGACACACACATGCAACATACAATACCCCCACCCTCACCCACAACACCATACACACAAATACATGCAGCAACCTTACAAAATTAAATGATTGTAACGATTGTAATCATGAAAAATTAGATAGTGAAAGTTCAAAAATCAGTACATACAAATATGTACACCAACTACACAAGTCTGGATAGTGTACCAATCATTGTCCATGGACCAGTGGTCCCAAAATGCATGGGCGAAGCCCACACAAGATACCTGACTCAAAACAGAGAACACTGCAGGGGCATCAGATCAAAAATAAACAAGCACCTCAGGGGGAAAGGGAGGGGGGCACTTCAGCTGGATGAACGCACAACGCCACTGCTCCTCGAGGGGGCTCCATGCCCATTGCTGTATCCTGGGGAGTGCAAAGCCACAGTCTCTCAAATCTTTCCAGTGGGTGGTTTGCCCACTGCTGTATCCTGGGCAGTGCAAAGCCACAGTCTCTCAAGTCTTTCCAGTGGGTGGTTTGCCCACTGCTTTATCCTGGGGAGTGCAAAGCCACAGCCTCTCAAGTCTTTCCAGTGGGTGGTTTGCCCACTGCTTTATCCTGGGGAGTGCAAAGCCACAGTCTCTCAAGTCTCTCCAGTGGGTGGTTTGCCCACTGCTTTATCCTGGGGAATGCAAAGCCACAGTCTCTCAAGTGGATAACGGTCTCCACTGGTTCTGGAGGGGGCCTTGGGCCCAGAGTGCTTCATTCCTGCCAAGGACTGAGGTAGTGGATGCTTTTCTCCACTGGTTCTGGAGGGGGCATTGTGCCCAGAGTGCTTCATCCTGCCAAGGACTGAGGTAGTGGATGTGATTCTCCACTGGTTCTGGAGGGGACATTGTGCCCAGAGTGCTTCATCCTGCCAAGGACTGAGGTAGTGGATGCTTTTCTCCACTGGTTCTGGAGGGGCCCTTGTTCCCAGAGTGCTCCACATGCAGTGTAGCAGGTCCCATTCCCTGACCTGGGTGTGTGTGCCACGAGATTGCCTAGGAACAGGTAGCATGATACGCCATAGAGGCAGAGACATACCCCACCCTTCTGCGGCCTCTCCTTCCACCTACAGGTGCAAACAGTGATGAGAGTCATGCCTCATGGAAGCTGGGCAGAGTCCAGGAAGTCTCCTCCAGCCTCGGACGGCTGCCCACTGGGGATGGTAGCCATGTCAGCTGTGGTGCCACTGTCCGAGCGGGGCTGGTGGCGGTGCTTGCGGTGGTGTTTGTGGCGGCGGTGCATGTGTCAGCACCTGTTGAGGGACACAGCAGAACATCTCTTGCAGCCTCGGACGGCTGCCCACTGGGGAAGATGCTGGGGAGTGTTGCTAAGGCTGCAGACGTGCTGGTGGCCGTGCAGGTGGCAGTGCACGTGGCAGTGCAGGTGGCGGTGTTTGCCGCCGTACAGGTTGGTGTAGTCGTTAACAGAAAGGGTGACACTAGTCCCTCAGTCGGTGCCACTGTGCCCTGTCCTGACCAGCTCTTCTGCTTTTGTCCCTTCCCCACCTTTGATGGTGCCGCAGGTGTCTTGCCACTGTCCCCCTTTTGTTTTGGCGGAGCCCTTGGTGGTTGGTAGGTGCGGCTTCTCCCTCCGGGATGTGGGCACCTTCTTCACCTTGGCAGGTGGCGGAATGTCCTTGCCCTCGCAAGGTGGCACACTGGCAGCCCTGATAGGTGGCGAACTTGATGACCCCGCAGTTGCTGGCACCACTGTGCCTGGGGATTTGGTGGCTGAGGTGCTGGGCTGGGACCTGGAAAGCATGGCCCTAGGGGAAGGATGGGGGAGGTGTAGGGAATAGGTCAATGGTAGCCAGGAAAAGCTTCTTAGACACACTGGGACGGGAAGATGGAGGGGGTTTGGGAGTGGAGGAAGAGGTAGTGGTTGTAGGAGGTGTACGTTTGCTGAATTTGGGTGAAGGTGCATGGGCCGGAGGCTGTTGTGAGGTGGATGGCTGTTGGGTGGGTGTGTGCCTGCATTTGTGTACTTTGGGAGGAGGGCTCACAGACACACTGGTAGAGGACACTGCGGATGTGTGAATGGTAGTGGGGATGGTGAGTGCACGTGAGCGGTGTGTGGTGATGTGTGTGCTGGTGATGGAGGTAGTGGCTGAGGATGTAGTGCATGCAGGTGTGAGTGGAGACGAGACAGGGAGGGAGGATGTGGAGGAGGGGGCACAGTGGAGGCAGTGGATGTTGCTGTGTCTGCATGGGGATGGTGCTTGTGTGAGTGCTTGTGGGATGTGTGGTGCTCATGTTTGCCATGTCCACTCTTGTGTGTTGATGAGTGTGAATGCTGGTCTAATGGTGTGCTTGGGATAGGCTGAGGTGTAGGGGATTGGGTCGAGGTGGAGGAAGTTGGAGGGGGGAGGCTGGACACAGGGACAATGGCTGCCATCAGTGCTGAGGTCAGAGCCTGAAATTCTCTCTGTTGGGCCGCCTGCCCAAAATGAATGCCCTCCAGGTATGCATTTGTTTGTTGCAAATGCCTCTCAACACCCTGGATGGCATTCAAAATGGTAGATTGCCCAACAGTGAGGGATCTCAGGAGGTCAATAGCCTCCTCACTGAGGGCAGCAGGGCTGACTGGGGCAGGGCCTGAGGTGCCTGGGGCGAAGGAGATGCCCACCCTCCTAGGTGAGCGGGCACAGGACACACGCTGAGGGGCTGCTGGGAGGGCGGTGCTGGTAGGGGGGGTGGCGGCTGTACCTGTTGATGTGGTGGGCACAGAGGTGCCCGCCACCGCAAGAGAGCTCCCATCAGAGGAGGAGTCACTTTCGTTGGTGTATACTCCTGTCCCCGTCGTGGAGCTCCCCTCGCCCTCTGTCCCACTGGTGTCTTTAGACTCCATTGCTTCACCCTCCAGGGCCAAGAGGGTTGCAGCTCCCTCCTGCTCCGGTGCCACTGCTCCTCCACCAGATTATTCTATTGCACGCAAAAACAGGAAGACAAAACAAAAAGGAGGGGGAGAAGACAGAAGAAACACATGTTCAGTGCACGCAACACCACTACCATTGGCGGACACAACACACAGGGAGCAGCCCTATGCACTAGCCATGCACTAACAGTTCCTAGCAAATTCACATGCCCATGGGAGATGAGGCCTAAGCCCAATTGCTGCACACCTGGAAGTCACAGGAGCCTGACTAGGTGTAGATGGCTATTACCAGTAGTGGGGTTGGGGAGCCACAGAACCTGCCAAACAAGTGACCTAGCCTACCAAGTTCTCCCTGGCCTAGGGGAACCCACAGCCCACTTCGACCACCCAGACACCTCGTAAAGTGCGCAGAGTCAGCTGAATTAGAGTGTACTCACCCCCTTGTAGCTGCTGTGATGCCCTCAAGCACCCATCATACTCCGGATAGGCCACTGCCAGGATCCGGTACATCAGGGGGGTCATGGTGCGACGGGCACCCTTTCCACGTTGGGAGGCCATCCCCAGCTGGGCCTCCGCCGTCTTCTTGCTCCAGTGGCGCAGGTCCTCCCATCTTTTCCGGCAGTGGGTGCTCCATCTATGGTAGAACCCCAGGGTCCGGACGTCCTTGGAGATGGCACGCCAAATACCCTTCTTCTGGTGGGCGCTGACCTAGAGGAAAAGTGAAGTAACAATAGATTTTACTCCCCCGTCTGGTTCTTCTTACTCATTGGCACAACTTCCCACCCTGGGCCAGAAAAACATACACTGACCATCCTCACATGCCAACCTCCCCCTGTATCTTCCATCCACCCCACTCCATACATTCATGTCCCATCCATCATGCTCACAGTGTACTGACCTGTTTGTCTGGAGGACCGTACAGTTGCGTGTACTGGTGGAGGACCCCATCCACCAGTTTCTCCAACTCCTCCGAAGTGAAGGCAGGGGCCCTTTCCCCAGACACTGTAGTCATTGTCGCTTCCAGACACAGGTCACAGCAGCACTTGCAGTGTAGGTCCTCTCCTATTGAAGGTCAGGTATCAAGTGAGTGAACAGTAAGCAAATGGCGGCCACGTCCACGGTGGTGCGTACCGTCACCGCCGGCGTACATCGTCATTGGCTCCTGGGACATATAGGGCCCAATGTTAACCAATGCTGAATTGCGCCGTGGTCTTTCACCGCCCACCGCGACGGTGTACAACGCCAGCACAGTTACCTCATTCCCCTTGTCCCACCTTACAGGTCAGGCAGCCGCCATTTCAGGGGGCCACATGGGATGGAAAAAAACTGCGTCACACCTATCTAGGCCTGGAGTACAGACAGATACCGGCACATTGCGATTTCTCCCCGTTTTAGCAAACAAGACATTGTGATACCTAAGTGTTGGATGACCCTCTGCTCGCTGTTCTCCTTAATAGGGCACGTCTGCTGGGGCAGGTGATGAGATGGCGGCATCCTCCGGTGTACAGACTGCTAGTGGACCTGGCGACAATGGAAGAGAGACACATCATTATCACATACAAACTTGATCGTGCAACAATCCTGGAACTGTGTGCCCAGTTGGAGCAAGACCTGATTTCAGCTATCCGCCATCCCACAGGAATCCCCCCTCCTGTGCAGGTTCTGTCTGTACTCCATTTCCTGGTCAGTGGGTCTTTTCAAACAACAGTGGCCATGGCATCAGGGATGTCCCAGCCAATGTTCTCTAACGTGTTGTCCAGAGTGTTATCTGCCCTGCTGAAACACATGCGCAGCTACATCGTTTTCCCTCAGGTGGAGGATTTGACCACAGTGAAAGGTGACTTCTATGCCCTGGGACATATCCCCAACATCATTGGTGCCATTGATGGTACACATGTGGCATTTGTTCCCCCCGCAGGAATGAACAGGTGTACAGAAACCGGAAAAGCTACCATTCGATGAATGTGCAGATGGTGTGTTTGGCAGACCAGTACATCTCCCATGTGAAAGCCAAGTATCCTGGTTCTGTGCATGACGCTTACATTTTGAGGAATAGCAGCATCCCTTATGTGATGGGGCAACTCCTGAGGCACTGTGTGTGGCTAATAGGTGAGGCCAAGGTCCCAACACAGTTGACATAGGTGTCTGGGTATGGGGTTGTCCCTGAGGGTTAGTGTCTTAGTTGTCCCTCGACATTTGCAGGTGACTCTGGTTACCCCAACCTGTCATGGCTACTGACCCCAGTGAAGAATCCCAGGACAAGGGCAGAGGAATGCTACAATGAGGCACATGGGCAAACTAGGAGGATTATAGAATGCACCTTCGGTTTCCTGAAGGCCAGATTCCGGTGCCTCCATCTTACAGGTGGCTCCCTATTCAACTCACTGAAGAAGGTGTGCCAGATAATCGTGGCCTGCTGTATGCTGCACAACCTGGCTTTGCGCCGCCAGGTGCCTTTTCTGCAGGAGGATGGGCCAGATGGTGGTCCTGTGGCAGCTGTGGAGCCTGTGGACAGTGAAGAAGAGGAGGCAGAAGAAGATGTCGACAACTGAAACAGCATCATCATGCAATCCTTCCAGTGAGACACAGGTAAGAAGATGTAACTGCTTCCCACATCTCATACTATTGTTGGAGCTAGCATAAGTCTGTCATTTTCCTCAGTGTATGGAGCCTGACTTGTTACTTTGCCTTTCCATTTCACAGATCTGGGTCCCACTTTGTGCCCTCTGGTATGTTTACTGCTGGGCTACAGCTGTGTTACATTGGTATGTGAACAAGTACATTGACATTGCTACATTCCCGAGGTTTTGCAATTACACATTAGTGAAAGCACAGATAGACTCCAGATTGTTTTGTGATTCAAGTGTGTTTATTTATGTGCAAATAAGTGGAGGGGTGTGTGAAATGGCCTAGGGTGATGGTGGAGGAATGTCCATGGCAGTTTATTAGTATCACAGGTGCATTGTCCACGGGGGCATAGGAAGTGGAGTAATGGCAGTTCAAGGTAGACAGGGTAACATAGTGGGACAGAAGGGTGACATTCAGGGGGGTCTTATTTCCTGGCGGGGGTCTTGGCAATGTTCTCTGTCTTGTGCCTGGATCTAAGGGACCATTTGCGGGGTGGTTCTCCTTCTGCAGGGGGTGGGGTGCTGGTGGCCTGTTGTTCCTGTGGCGGTGCCTCCTGTCCACTAGTGCCGGTGGAGGTGGAGGGCTGTTCATCATCCAGGCTAGTGTCAGGGGCCCGTTGGTGGGCCACTGTATCCCTCCTGGTGTTGACAAGGTCTGCCAGCACCCCTGCAATGGTGACTAGGGTGGTGTTGATGGACTTCAAGTCCTCCCTGATCCCCAGGTAGTGTTTCGTCTGCAGCCGCTGGGTCTCCTGAAACTTGGCCAGTACCATGCCTATGGTCTCTGGGAATGGTGGTAAGCTTCCATGATGTTGGAGAGTGCCTCGTGGAGAGTGAGTTCCCTGGGCCTGTCCTCCCCCTTCGCACAGCAGCCCTCCCAGCTTCCCTGTTATCCTGTGCCTCTGTCCCCTGAACCGTGTGCCCACCGCCACTGCCCCCAGGTCCCTGATCGTCCTGTGTTAGTGGGGTTGCCTGGGTTCCCTGTAGTGGTGGACACACTGCTGATTGACATGTCCTGGGGACAGAGGGATGGGCCCCCTGGGTGGGTGCTGTGCTGGTGTTTCCTGTGGGGGGAGGTTCAGTGGTGGTTTGTGACTGTGTCAGGGGAACCGACTGACCCGGGGTCCCTGATGGGCCGGGCTGGTCATCTTGATCTAGGCGTGCAGAGCTGCTGTCATCACTGTGGGCCTCTTCTGTGGGGGGACTGGATATGTCTGGCACCTCCTGTCCGGTGACGTTGGGTTTGGGTCCTGTTGGGTGTGAATGCATAATGTTAGTATCTGTGTGTGCCGTCTTGTGCAATGGGTGAGGTACCCTCTACTCCTGTGCTTGCATTATTGCCGTGGCCCTTGTGTGATTGGTGATTTTGGGGAATGAGTGAGTTTCTCTACTGGACATGCTTTGGTGATGGGTGTTACATGCAGGGCTTGATTTTGGGATGTGTGGGTTGTGTTAGTGGGGTATCTGTGGGTTGTTGGGGTGATGGGTGTGAGGGTGAGGGTGGGAGTATGTGATGGCATGCAGGTGGGGTGGGGGGGATATAGTAGTAAAGGTTTGCCTTACCAGAGTCCAGTACTCCTGCTACTCCTGCGAGGCCCTCAGGATGCATTATTGCCAAGACTTGCTCCTCCCATGTTGTTAGTTGTGGGGGAGGTGGGGGGTCCACCGCCAGTCCTCTGTACAGCAATCTGGTGTATGGATACCACGGAACGTACCTTCCCCTGTAGGTCTTTCCACCTCTTTCTGATGTCATCCCGTGTTCTTGGATGCTGTCCTAATGCGTTGACCCTGTCGACAATTCTCCGCCATAGCTCCATCTTCCTTGCAATGGACGTCTGCTGCACCTGTGATCCGAATAGCTGTGGCTCAACCCGGACGATTTCCTCCACCATGATCCTGAGCTCCTCCTCAGAGAACCTGGGGTGTCTTTGATGTGCCATGATGTGGTGTGGGTGATGTGTGAGGTGCTGTCTGTTGTGATGTGTGAGGGGATGTGTTGGTGTGTGTTCTTTGAGGTGCGTGGATGTTGTATAAGTGATGGTGTTGTGTGTTTGTGGATGCTAGTGTTGTGTTATGTAGTCTCTCTCTCTGGCCTTCTTTCAGAATTTTGGTTGTAAGGGTTTGTGGGTGATGTGGGTGTGTGCTTTATATTGGATTGTGTGTGTGGGTGTGGTGTGTGTATGTTTGTCAGGTGTGTGTATTTTGAACTGTCCAATGTGGTTGTGTTTTGTAAATGCGTGTGTATTTTGAGCGCAGCGGTGTGTATCGCCAATGGATTACCGCGGTTGAAAGACCGCCGCGTTGATTTGTGGGTCGTGATAATGTGGGCGTATTCCTGTTGGCGTGACGGTGTAGGTTTTGGTATCGCCAGTTTATCACTGACCTTTGGTGTGGCGGACTTGTGTGGGTGTCTGTATTGTGGCAGATTCTGAGCTGTGAGTCGTAATACCTGTAGCGGAATTCCGCTGCCACAACGGTATGTTGGCGGTCTTCTGCATGGCGGAAAGTGGGATTTACCGCTAGGGTTGTAATGAGGGCCTAAATATTTAGGCCAGGCCCCTTGGGATGTGGTCCCCGGGGCCGAGATCGGCCAGAGAAGGGGGGGCTGTGCACATCCCTTCCATAAACAAATTTGAATATTTAGGCTGGGCCCCGGGGGATGGGGTCTCCAGGGCAGAGATCGACCTGGGGAGGTGGGTGGGCGTGCAGGGTTAATTTGTTTTAGGGGTTGGCCACAGGGACTGGCTGCAGCGCATCACAGGGTTGGGTGGTTATAGGTCTTGGCTGCAGGGCCTGGTCACAGGCCAGGCCCTGACGCCATCCACCACTGCGAACGGCCGAAGGCAATGCCCAACTTGGGGATTGGTTGTTAAAGAAGTTGCCTGCAGGGTGTGGCCCAAGGCCGTGTGTGGTGGTCGTTGGATTCATTTACAGTAATGAAAATTACTCTATGTTTAAAATAATGTAGAAATTCACTGAAAAACCAAAGGTTACAGGGACGTTATAGTTAGGAAATAGAATTAAAAAAACGTTAGAAATTCACAGGAAAAAAACAAAGGTTACAGGGATGTTATAGTTAGGTTCTGAATTTACTCGTACAAAACCATAGAAATTCAGCAGTTATAGTTAGAGTTCTTTCAAATAACTATATCTCACGCCCTAAGGTAACTATAACTCGCACCCTCGCCATGCACTACTATTCACCCCAGATATTACAGCAGTCATGAGAACTTCTATAACGTCCTTAAAAGTATAAACAAAACATTAGCAGTCAATTTTTGAAGATAAACCTGTTTATGGTCTCGGAGGATCATCGAAACCACAGATCGTCCCCCCCCAAAAAAGAGGGCAATTTGTTTGCCCATGCGGGGTCCCTGATCCTTCCATGTGTCCTATGGGGTCAGGATACCTGTATTCTGATTCCTTGTTTGTTCTTACACAGTTTTTTCCACCCCCACAGGCAATGTGAAAAACAAAATGGCGGCCGCAACTTTTCTGTCAGGTTGCAGCCAGCCAAACAGGGCCTTGCTTTTCCTCTGAGTCCGCGGAGGATCTGAGGAGGATTCAAAGAGGCTCTGCGTCCCTATATATACAAATTTAGTTTTCATTTAATAACTAGAAACCTACTGAACAGATTTACAGCAAATAACAAAAAGGCCTCTTTCTGGACCAAGAGCTACCTTTCTGTCTTGTGGTTTTGGCACTGTTCAAAATCCCTATGGAAAAACAAATGGCAAAAACATGTTTTGTGATCCCCCCTTTTTCTCGGCCCCTGTATGACGGATCATGCTGAAACTTTCCAGACAGCAGCTGAAGTGACCACCGTTGTTTTTTTGGAAAATTATGTGAAGATTCATCAAATTGTGCCAAAGTTATTAGCAAAACAAAAAACAATGTTCTATAGAAACTAGGTCCTAACTATATAGGATCTCATCTTCTTCCCTTTCCATGGCATACAACACAGCAATTAGAACAGTATTCATAAATAACGGGCCCCCCTTGCTCTCTGTATTTATATATTTAGAATTTTACCATGGCGACCTTTGCTGCTTTGGACGCCAGGTAGGGGGTGCAATTAAAACTTTAAAAGTCAAACACTGTGTCCCTGAGATGATGGTTTGTTGGAATTTCCTCCCAATGTACATTACGCATATCTGTGATTTCTATTTTTTCAATGTGTTTCTACATGCATTTTATTTGCTTGTTGCATATTTTCTGAAATGCCAACAATTTATGCACTTCAACAGAAGGAATGAGCATCTCAACGCTAATACTAGTGTATGTCTTTTATGTTTATTGTTTCTGGTTTGTACATAAGGTGCTGGTGGATGTTACTTCACTATTGGCCAGGTGGAAGACCTTTGTGGTTGAAACACATTGTCATGATAAATCAGTGGAAATTACCTGTGGAGTGCAAGTTGTGTGTCGGTATCTGTGACACGCTTTTGTTTTTGGAATATTTAATGGGCTCTGCACCGATGCCTATGCACCACCCCGCAAGGTGGAAGTGACCGGGCTTTCTGCAGCAACTTGAGTGTCAATATATATATATATATATATATATATATATATATATATATATATATATATATATATATATTACCTAGTGGTCGTCAGCACTGGGTAGCTATAGTTAGGACAAAGTTTCAATATAAAAAGTGTTTTTTGTTTTGCCTAGATTTTCGGCGCCGGTTGATGAATCTTCACAAAAGTTTCCCAAAAATATGATGCTCACTTCAGCTGCTGTCTGGAAAGTTTCGGGGAGATCTGTCAAGTGAGGGCTGAGAAAAGGGGTATCCCAAAACACCTTTTCCCCATGCATTTTTCCATAGTGATTTTGAACAGGAATAGCGACCAAGCCACTGGGTGGATTTACACCAAATTTGGCAGAAAGCTAGCTCTTGGTCCATAAAGTTACTTTTTTTTCATTTTGTGTTAATCTGTTCAGCGGTTTGCCAGCTATTAAGTGGAAAACAAATTTGCATATATTTATAAGGATGCAGGCTGTCGCAACTCCTACGCAGAGCATCGTGGCTCCTTGCGGCAGAAGCTGTACTGTGATTGGCTGGCCACCACCTGTGCAGAAAGTTGAGGCTGCCATTTTATGAACCGGGGCACAATCCTGGGGTAGAGGCACTCTGACCCCATGAGGGCATTTATTGGGTGTCTGAGGAACCCCTTATTAGGTTAAAAAAGTTGAAAAACCTTTTTTTGGCCAAGAGCATGGAGTCATGACTCCGTTGTGGCGCTCAGCGTTGCCCCCCGTATAACGTCACAATTGAGTTGCAAACCCTGCCAATAATTTCTTTTTAAAATATTTACATTCAGACACTCACTCACATACTAATGCATGCACACTCAGACCCACTAAAACACTCACACACCTACTCAGAGACCCAAATAGACACTTGTATACCCACTCAGACACTCACTCACAGACCTACTTGCACACTCGTGCACCCACTCACAGACCCACTGACACTCATATACTCACTGAAAGACCCACTCAGACACTCACACACCCACTCACAGACCCACTGTCACTCATACACCCACTCACAGACACACTCAGACACACACGGACCCACTCAGACACTCACATACCCACTCACAGACCCACTGAGACACTCACACACCCACTCACAGACCCACTGACACTCATACACCTATTCAAAGTCCCACTCTGACACTCACACACCAACTTATGGACCTACTCAGACACTCACCCACCCACTCACAGACCCACTGAGACACTTGTGCATTCAGTAACAGACCCTATTAGACTTCCACTGAGGTATTCAGAAATGTTTTTGGACATTGAGAGAATTAAACTGAGACATATGAAGAATAAGTTGTGTGCTGTGCATTGAATGTGTGCTTTTGGTTTGTGAATCTGCAATGCGCAACTCCAAACTTTTGTTTTAAAAAAAAATCAGATTTTGTTTGAAATTTAAATAGTGTTTGGGGAAATAGGGTGGCTCTAAGAAGAGCCTTTGTGTTTTTTGGGTGTATATGATTAGTACACATAAGTACGGATGCAGAGTTTCAAGTTGCTCTGAAACACCCTGTTGCCTTCATCTGTGAAGTGAACACCATCTCTTCTATATATCCCATGTATGTCAAAGTGCAGGTTATTATTGTATACAGAGCCCATGTTATGTCTCTGAGAAATTCTGAAACAGTTTTATTAACATGTTTCCTGGCTTTGTCTATCTGTAGACAGAATTCAGTTGACTACTTTCATTTCTGCCTCTGGTATATGTTAGAGAACACAAAGACAGTGTGAGGGAAAAGTTTTATTAATTGAACAGAGGTATCCTTCATTACCCCAGTCAGTGTGCATAGGCCATTACCACCACAGTGCGCAATCATAAGGTGAGGTGGTTGCTAATCTCTAGTGCTTTCAATCAATGGAAGCAATTACTACCACTTTAACCCTTGCTGGCTAGGCCAAGTAATATCCATATTAGGTAAGCCCATGTCCCTTTGAATGCCACTCTTTCTAGCATACTCACTAACCCAAAAAACATAGCTATGACCTACAATCCACACTCGAACAATTTTGAAAGGAAAGAACAGTAGCACACAGGAGAAGGCTGCAGCAGAATGAGGCAGTTTTCAAAGTGTGAGGTGGTTAA
Source organism: Pleurodeles waltl (assembly GCF_031143425.1). Taxonomy (NCBI): domain Eukaryota; kingdom Metazoa; phylum Chordata; class Amphibia; order Caudata; family Salamandridae; genus Pleurodeles; species Pleurodeles waltl. Next base: position 941,942,412 of record NC_090440.1, on the reverse strand, counting down.
AATGGAGGGTGCACCTGGTTTAAAAAAACACAAATTTGATTGGATGTTGTAAGTACATTGGTAGATAAAGATAGATTGTGAATAAACATGTCAGTAGATCTGTGATTGGCTCTGATTATTTCACAAACAAGTAATTCTATTTTAAATATGCTTACATTCTGTAATAGTCAACCACACCTGCTAAATAATAATTTAAAGCTACTATGCTGCTAATACACAGACAGACGGTGATGTGAACGTTTGAACTATTGGTACAGTGAAGTTTTTCAAAGGAGGTTGCTATGATGTAGTGAATCCTAGTTTGTTTTAATGGGACAACAGGAGTTAGCTTAGCCTTCGGCTTGCAGACTCGTGCCCCCGTCACCTAGTGACTTTTAACCTACTTAGCTTGCTCTGTCTTAGCCCATTTATTTAATTAATTCTTCTAAGATGGCTGCCTTGTTTATAGTTAAGCCTTTTGTTTAGCTTTATGTTATCAGTGCCACCGCGCTAAGGCGTCAAATAAAGCGACAAAGACAAACAAACTTTAGGTGTTCACATTAGGTACTTTCCCTCTTCACACTTTTGAGGGAATTGTTTTTATTAATTACCGTGCTAATCATGCTATGTTATCTATTGTTTAGGAACAACCTACGTCAGGGTCCAAGTAGATCTGTAAAAATACATCACACTTTAGACAGATAATCAGAAGGATTCCGACCAGATACCATCGCTGCTATCGATGCTGCACTTCGCCTTGACGCTGACCCGGACTTCGTGTTCCTACGGAGTTAGAGCATGAGACCTCATTCCAATGTAACAAGGGTTGGGGGCTCCTTCCAGGGACATGGCATTGGCAGATTAGGTGTAACATACCCAGCTCTCCCTTAGGTAGGAGGTTAGGCCTATTATGATAGGGCATTAGGACATATTATACACTCTATGTCTCTCCATGTTATTGCAGGAGGGTGGGGGTCTTCATAATCATGACTCTTGTCTTTACAATTCTGTCTCTTGCACTGTTCATTATCCTAATCATTGCAGCCCATGCAATTTACCGTAGACTGCAGATTGTGTTAAATAAAAAACATTAAAACCTGACTGTATCTTCGTTATTGCCTTTGTTTGGTTGAGACATAATGTATCTGTGAGAAAGGGGTAATCTCTGTTTAACCACAACACTCCCTGAGATGTCATACTTTTGAGTCCATGCGTAAACGCTGCCACAAATCACCTTTAACTGTTTGGGTTCTTGGTGAGGTACTGCTAGTGAGCCAGAAGGGTTGGGACTACAGTTGCTACTTGTTGAAGTATAGGCATAGGCACTCATTACAACATTGGCGGTAAATGCTGCTTACCGCCGTGCAGAAGACCGCCAACACACCGCCGCGGCCGCGGAATTCCGCCACAGGTATTACGACCCACAGCTCGGAATCCACCAAAATCTAGACACCCACACAAGTCCGCCACACCAAAGGTCAGTGATAAACTGGCGATAACAAAACCGACACTGTCACGCCAACAGGAATACGCCCACACTATCACGACCCACGAATCCACATAGCGGTCTTTCAACCGAGGTATTCCATTGGCAGTACACACCGCCACGCTCAGAATACACACACATTTACAAAACACTACCACATTGGACAATTCCAAATACACACACCTGATACACATACACACACCACTCCCACACAGCCAATACAATATAAAACACACACCCACATTACCCACAAACCCTTACTACCAAAAATGTTGATGAAGGCCAGAGAGACAGCACAGCAAAGACAACACCAGCATACAGAGGCACACAACACCATCACACATACACATCCACGCACAAAACACCACACACCCCTAAACATCACCCCACACATCACAACACATACCACCTCACACATCACCCACACCACCCCATGGCACCGCAAATACACTCCAAGTTTTCTGAGGAGGAGCTCAGGGTCATGGTGGAGGAAATCATCCGGGTAGAGCCACAGCTATTCGAATCACAGGTGCAGCACACCACCATAGCTAGGAAGATGGAGCTATGGCGCAGAATCGTGGACAGGGTCAACGCAGTGGGACAGCACCAAGAACTAGGGATGACATCAGGAAGAGGTGGAACGACCTACGGGGGAAGGTGCGTTCCGTGGTCTCAAGACACCACATCGCGGTTCAGAGGACTGGCGGCGGACCCCCACCTCCTCCCCCACAACTAACAACATGGGAGGAACAGGTCTTGGCTATACTGCACCCTGAGGGCCTCGCAGGAGTAGCTGGAGGAGTGGACTCTGGTAAGGCAAAGCTTTAACTACCTCATCCCCCACTGTACCTGCATGCTATCACATACCCCCACCCTCGCCCTCACCCCCATCACTCCAACTCCTCACAGATGTACCACTATCACAAAACACACATCCCAACACCAGGCCCTGCATGCAACAACAAAGCATGGACACCCATCACCAATGCATGGCCACTACACATACCCACACAGTCCCCTAAACAATTATCACACAAGATCCTACACATGAATGGAAGCACTGGGGTACACGGCCACCCACCCATTACACACCATGGCACACACAGATGCAATAATCATGCCTTTACACTCCTGCAGGACCCTTACCCAACGTCACCGGACAGGAGGTTCCAGATATGTCCACTCCCCCGACAGAAGAGGCCCACAGTGATTTACAGCAGCTCTGTCCAACTGGATCTAGATGACCAGCCTGGCCCATCTGGGACCTTGGGACAGTCGGTTCCCCTCACACTGGCACAGGCCACCACAGAGCCTCCCCCTCTGGAAACACCACCACAGCACCCACCCAGCGGGCCCATACCTCTGTCCCCAGGACACATCAAGCAGCAGTGTGTCCACCACTACAGGGAACCCAGGCTATTCCACCACCCCAAGAACAGCAGGGACCTGGGGGCAGTGGCAGTGGGCACACTGTTCAGGGGACAGAGGCCCAGGAAAACAGGGGAACTTGGATGGCTGCTGTGCGACAGGGGGAGGACAGGACCAGGGATCCCACTCTGCACGAGGCCCTCTCCAACATCATGGGAGCCTACCATTATTCCCAGGAGACAATGGCAACGGTACTGGCCAAGTTTCAGGAGACCCAGCGGCTGCAGGAGAGACAGTATTTGGGGTTCAGGGAGGAACTCAAATCCATCAATACCACCCTGGGCACCATTGTAGGGGTGCTGAAGGAACTCATGAACACCAGGAGGGACACTGTGGCACAACAAGGGGCCCCTGACACTATCCTGGACGATGAACTGCCCATCACGTCCGCCGGCGCTAGTGGACAGGAGGCACTACTGCAGATGGAGAACCACCCTGCAAGTGGTCCCTGAGATCCAGGACAAAGACAAAGAACAATGTCAAGACCCCAGCCAGAAAGACATCCACTACCTCTGTCCTTGGCAGGATGAAGCACTCTGGGCACAAAGCCCCCTCCAGAACCAGTGGAGACTGTTATCCGCTGTGGCTTTGCACTCCCCAGGATAAAGCAGTGGGCAAACCAACCACTGGAGAGACTTGAGAGACTGTGGCTTTGCACTCCCCAGGATGCAGCAGTGGGCAAACCAACCACTGGAGAGACTTGAGAGACTGTGGCTTTGCACTCCCCCAGGATAAAGCAGTGGGCAAACCACCCACTGGAGAGACTTGAGAGACTGTGGCTTTGCATTCCCCAGGATAAAGCAGTGGGCAAACCACCCACTGGAGAGACTTGAGAGACTGTGGCTTTGCACTCCCCAGGATAAAGCAGTGGGCAAACCACCCACTGGATAGACTTGAGAGACTGTGGCTTTGCACTCCCCAGGATGCAGCAGTGGGCAAACCAACCACTGGGGAGACTTGAGAGACTGTGGCTTTGCACTCCCCAGGATACCTCAATGGGCATGGAGCCCCCTTGTAGAGCTGGCATTGTGCACTCATCCGGCTGAGGTGCCCCCCCTTCCCTTCCCCCTGAGGTGCCTGTTTTATTTCGATCTGATGCCCCTGCAGTGTTCTCTCCGTTTGGATCGGGTATTGAGTGTGAGCCTCACCCATGCATTTTGGGCCCAGTGGTCCACGGACTATTTAGATGCAGTACATGGACTTGAATTCTTGGTGTACATATTTGTTAATAGTGTATATATATTTTTGACAAATGGATTTTACATGATTACATTCATTCAAATCATTTCCTTTTGTCCTTGCGTTCTTCCAAGGGGGGGTGGGGGGAATGTATTGTTTCAGCATGTATTAGTGTGTGTGTTGTTGTGGGTGAGGGTGGGGGTGTTGTGTGTTGCGTGTGTGTGTCACTCACTTTTCCCTCCCCACTCCCCTGTGTTGTAGGTGCAGTACTCACCATGGTCATCGCCGCCGTCGTTCGTGCTCCTGGTAGAAGAGCAGGAAGACAATGGCAGGGAGTATGTGGAGTTCCGGCTCCATGGTGTCTTGGTTCCTCGTGGGGTGTGTAGAGGTGAGCGTTTTCCCTTCCAAGTCCTGTTTCCGCCGTGTTTTTGTTTGCGTTGAATCCGCCCCGGAAAAGGTGGCAGATTGGCCTCTCATAATGGTGTTGGCGGTACATTGTCTTCCGCCTGTCTGTTGGCAGTGACCGCCATGCTGTTTGTTTGTACCGCCGTGGCGGTCGGAGTGTTAAAGTGGCTGTCTATGTTGCCGGTTTCCGCCACGGTCATAATTCCATTTTTTTTCCCACCGGCCTGTTGGCGGTTTTACCGCCGCTTTAACACCGACCGCCAGGGTTGTAATGAGGGCCATAGTCACCTACAAACATAAGTACTGTCATCCTCAAACCAGCAGTCTTGCCTAGAGCAAGAGACCAACTATGACAATGGCAGCTGCGATGAAAGACTGTGGGAAGGGCAGTTATTAAAGCAGACTTACAACCTTCAAATAAGAGAGGTTTTGGTACAGAAGCAACTGGGAAATTTTTTATTTTTTTTCCAAATCAGTACCATCATTGAATTTAAATGGACCTGAAACAATACCAAATTACAATGGTAAATATATTTTCAACCCCCCATCTGGAGTAGCGACTCCGTTGTGAAGTTACCTACAAGGGGGAGGGCCACGCTGAGTGATGTGACGGAGTCGCACACAGTAGCAAATTGGGCTTCTTTGTAAAACTGCAAGAAAGGGTTAACAATCACCAACCATTCAGATATTGGATAGGAAAAAAAAATTATGAAAAACAGTTTTTGATTTGTTGACAGTATATCTGAGACCAAATTTGAATAGGTTACCATTAATAGTTAATTGGTGCAAGAGTAGTGTACCATTATCATACTGACAATGTAATTCTTATAAAAAGAAAAGATTTAAAGTGATAATGTGACAGTATTTTACCTATCAACAAAAGCAATTTAACAGATATGTGAATTAGAGTGTATGTTTACAACAAATGTTTATTCACAGGTGTGTCTGAGGATAAGATAATTAAAGTGTATATGACATAGAGAAAAGTATAATGTCTTGGATAAACCCAGACAGGTATTGATATTTTCATTCATATGTGTAGTAATATATTTAGTATTTGGGAAAATGATTAACACTAGTAGATTTGCAACCATGCCTTTTGCATGCTACAGTTGACTTTATATGCAGAGTTTCAGTTCCAAGCTGAGTTGCCATTTATAACTACTTTCCAAGACGTAAAGTTCCTTCTTGCTATGTATAAATTATGTCTTTAGTAGGGTATATGTACATTATAGGGAGGGTGGTATGTGCTTTTAAGGTAAGAGATATACTTTGAAATTGAAGTTTATCACATCAGCACTTTCAGTTCCTTATGGTGTATTTTAGGTCCAGTGTCTCAACTATATTGTGTGTCACAAACCTGTTCTCAAAGGCATAGTCATACCCACCCAGTCAAAAAGATATTTACGAAATTATATATCAGAGAACATACTCACAAAGCTTACCCAGGCACACACGCATGCATACTCTAAGACAAGCAGGCACATAGTCATGCATACACTAACACACCCAGGTTAACACTCATTCATATACTAACATGCTCAGACACACACTGATGCTTATGCTGAGGCACCCAGGCATACACTGATGCATACACCTACACACCCAGATACACACTGATGCATAGAATGACAAACCCAGGCATACACTCATTGATAGACTGACACGAGCAGGCACACACTGATGCATACACTGACACACCCACACCCACACTGATGTATACACTGAGACAACCAGGCATACACTGATGTACACTCTAATATACCTATGCAGACACTGGTGCATACACTGACACACACAAGCACACACTGATGCATACAGTGACACAAGCAGGCACACACTAATAAATACACTGATACACTTAGGCGCACATTTATACATACAATCGTATTCCCAGGCACACAGTAATACATACACTGAAACTCCCAGGCACACACTGTTGCATACACAGAGACACCGAACAACACACTTATGCGTACACTGACACACCCAGGCACACACTCATTTATACACTGACACACCCAGTCACATAGTGCTCCATACACTAACACACCCAGGCACACATATATGCATACACTGACATACCCAGGAATAGATGGAAGCATATGCTGACACGCCCATGTTCACACTTATATATACATTAACATACCCAGAGACACACACTTGCATGTGATAAGATACCCAAACAGACACTGATCTATACAATGACACAGCCATGTACACACTAATGCATACAGTGCAACACTAAGTCAGTGACACATTCAGACATGCTGATACCTACACTGACAAAGGTAGGCACCTACTGATGAACACAGTAACACACACAGTAATGCCCTGAGCCATACTGTACAGCACAGGGGTCCACACTGATAAATACTTTAATACACACAAGCAGACACTGATGGCTAAACTGACACACCAACGAAAGACTTGTGTATGCACTAGCACACACAATGACTCACTTATACATACGCTGATATACCCAGTCACATAGTAATCATACACTAACACAACCGGACACAAACCTATGCATACACTTATACACCCAGGCATAGACGGACACATACGCTGACGCACCCAGTGTTAAAAATGGGGTCTCTAGTTGGCAGAGGTATACACCCTTGTCCAAGTAGGGACCACAATCCTAGTCAGGGTAAGTCACACATAATCCAAATTATCCTGTGCCTACCCTCTGGTAGCTTGACAGTGAGCAGTCAGGTTTAGCTTAGAAGGCAATGTGTAATGTATTTGTGCAATAAACCATGCAAAAAACACAGTGAAAACACCACAAAAATACACCACACAGGTTTAGAAAAATATAAGCTATTTATCTGGTTAAATGAAGGTCAAAACAATAAAGATTCAATAAGCACAAGTTGAGATAAGTTTAAAAAGAGTCTTACATCTTAAAAATCAAAAATTGTCCCTTGCTTACACAAAGTACCTGGTTTGCGTCGAAAATTACCACACACGGAGACTGCAGAGGAGGAGATGTGTGAAAAAATGAAGTGTTCATAAGATTTACGATGCGGCACGGACAATGCATTGTTTCTTTCCATGCGGTAAGTGGCTTTGGTCGATTTCTGGTGCGCAGTCTTGGACCCTCAGTACGATGCGGGGCTCTTTTGACACCCAGGGACAATGCCGGGAAAATCCTATGTGGGCCGGATGAAGTCACAAGCATTGCGTCGATCCAGTATGGTGATGTGTCTAACCGCATGGCAGGCTCTGTGTCGGTTCTTCACTCAGGAAGTCGGGCTGCATCATTCCAGCTCAGCTGTGCGTCGATCCAGTAGGGATGTGCGGCGAATTTTCGGTCACTATGCAGGTGCTGAGAGGATCTTCTCTTGGGAAGTCAGGCTGTGTCATTCCGGTTCAACTGTGCGGAGATTTTCTCATCATGGGGCAAGCTGTGCATCGTTTCCAGCAGGCTGTGCGTCGATTTTCAGCGTACAAGGAGTTTCTTCAAGAGATGAAGGTGGTCATTACAACCCTGGCGGTTGGTGTTAAAGCGGCGGTAAAACTGCCAACAGGCCGGCGGAAAAAAAATTGGAATTATGACTGGGGCAGAAACCGCCAACAAAGACAGCCACTTTAACACTCAGACCGCCACGGCGGTACAGACAAACAGCGGGCCCTCCTGGCCAGTGACGATTGGGCTGGCCTCCTGGGCAGTGACTCTGGCGGTGGCCTACTGGGCAGTGACTCCGGTGTTGGCCTCCTGGCCAGTGACGATTAGGCTGGCCTCCTGGGCAGTGACTCTGGCGGTGGCCTCCTGGGCAGTGACTCCGACGGTGGCCTCCTGGCCAGTGACAATTGGGCTGGCCTCCTGGGCAGTGACTCCGGCGGTGGCCTCCTGGCCAGTGACGATTGGGCTGGCCTCCTGGGCAGTGACTCCGGTGGTGGCCTCCTGGCCAGTGACGATTGGGCTGGCCTCCTGGGCAGCGGGGATGATGGCGGTCTTCTCCGCTGTGCTGCCCCTCCCAGACCTTGGAGATTTCTTCTGCCCCTTCCCCACCTTGGGAGGAGTCACAGCTGAGTCGACACTACCCCCGGGACCGTTGTTAGCAGCTTTGCTGGCTGGAGTCTTCCCCCTTTCCCGCCGGGAATTGTCCAACTTCTGGTGCTTCACAGGGGGGGGGACTGGCTATGCTGTGGCTCCGTGCCACACTGGCTGGCCTGGTGGCCGGTGCACTCCACATACCTGTAACAGGCACCACTGGTCCCAGCGATTTTCTGGCTGAGGTGCTAGTACAGGACCTATGAGTTGGAGGGGGGGTGGGAAAGAGGTCAAGGTTGGCCAGAAAAAGTTTCTTAGGAGCACTGGGACGGGTAGCTGGAGGGGGTTTGGGAGTGGAGGAAGAGGCAGTGGTTGTAGGAGGTGTACGTTTGGTGACTTTGGGTGACGGTGCATGCGCAGGAGGCTGTCGTGAGGTCGATGGCTGTTGGGTGGGTGTGTGCCTGCGTTTGTGTATCTTAGGAGGGGGCGTCACACACACACTGGGAGAGGACACAGGGGACATGTAAATGGGAGTGGGGGTGGTGAGTGCACGTGAGCAGGGTGTGGTGGTGGGTGTGCTGTTCGGGACGTAGTGTCTGTAGATGTGGTGCATGCAGGTGAGAGTGTAGATGAGACTGGGAGGGAGGAGGGAGACGAGGAGGAGGGGGACACAGTGGAGGCAGTGGATGTTGGTGTGTCTGTATGTGTGTGATGCTTGCGTGAGTGCCTGTGGGATGTGTGGTGCTTATGTTTGCCTGAGCTTCCCTTGTGTGGTCAGGTGTGTGCAGGCTGGTCTGATGGTGTGCTTGGGATAGGCTGGGGTACAGGGGATTGGGTCTGGGTGGAGGAAGTTGGAGGGGGAAGGCTAGACACAGGGACAATGGCTGCCATCAGTGCTGAGGCCAGAGTTTGCAGGGTTCGATGAAGGGCAGCCTGACCAGAAGGAATTCCCTTTCTACACCCTGGATGGCATTCAAAATGGTAGACTGCCCAACAGTGAGGGACCTGAGGAGGTCAATGGCCTCCTCACTGAGGGCAGCAGAGGTGACAGTGGCAGGGGCTGAGGTGCCTGGGCGAAGGTGATGCCCACCCTCCTGGGTGAGCGGGCACGTGGTGAAGGCTGAGGGGCTGCTGGGAGGGCGGTGCTGGTGGGGGGGTGGCGGCTGTACCTGTAGAAGTGGGGGGGCACAGATTTTGCCGCCACCACAAGGGAGCTCCCATCGGAGGACGAATCCGTGTCGCTGGTTGCTGATCCTGTCCCCGCCGTGAAGCTCCCCTCGCCCTCCGTCCCCCTGGTGTATTCCGAGTCCGTGGTGTGGCCCTCCATGGCCATGTGGGATGCAGCTCCCTCGTGCTCCGGTTCCACTGTACCTCCGCCTGATGATGCTGATGCACACAAGAACAGGGAGACCACAAAAAGGGGGGGACGACAGAAGAAAGACAGGTTGAGTGCATGGCTTACCGCTACCTTTGGCAGACAAGACAGACACAGCAGCCCCCTGCACTACGTCGCGCTGTTGGGCTCTACAGATGCAATTCCTGGGATATGTCCTACATGTCTATGGTCGACATCTGCACACATAGATAACACAGGGGCATGTATACCTGTACTTGGCACTCTACAGAGGTGGGGTGCCACATGGCCTGCATTACGGAGGGGCCTAGCCTGCGGAACTCGCCCTGGCCTATGGAAACCCACAGCCCTCCTCCCCCACCAAGACACCTTCACTGCGCGCAAAGTCCGCTGAATGATGTTGTACTCACCCCCTTGTGTCTGCTGTGATGCCCTCAAGCGCCCATCCAACTCAGGGTAGGCCACCGCCAGGATCTGGAACATCAGGGGGGTCATGGTTCGACAGGCACCCCTCCCACGTTGGGAGGCCATCCCCAGCTGAGCCTCCGCCGTCTTCTTGCTCCAGCGGCGAATGTCCTCCCATCTTTTACGGCAGTGGGTGCTCCGTCTCTGGTGGACCCCCAGGGTCCGGACGTCCTTGGCGATGGCACGCCAAATATCCTTCTTCTGGTGGGCGCTGACCTACATGACATGTACAGGGGAAGAAGAGAAGTCATTACCAACTGCACCGTCGAAGTGAGTGGCCCACATCCCTACCCTTGCCATGTGGCACATGCATTCACAGCCCTTCATGCACTCAGAACTGTGCCCCCTTCATTCTTACAACCAGCCCTCTCCACACAGGCATAGCCCATACAACATGCTCCCTGTGTACTTACCTGTTGGTCTGGAGGACCGTAGAGTAGCGTGTACTGGGGGAGAAACCCGTCCACGAGCTTCTCCAACTCCTCTGCAGTGAAGGCAGGGGCCCTTTCCCCAGACGCATGAGCCATTGTCTCTTCCAGACCGAGGTCACAGCAGCACTTGCAGTGTAGGTCCTCTCCTGTCGAAGATCAGGTATCGAGAAATTGAACAGATAGAAAATGGCGGTCACGTCCGCGGCGGTGCGTACCATCACCGCCGGCGTACATCGTCATTGGCTCCTGGGACCCATAGGGTCCAATGTCAACCAATGCAGCATTGCGCCTCGGTCTTCGACCGCTTACCGCGACGGTGTAGAACGCCAGCGCAGTTACCTCACATCCCATTTTCCCACTTTAGAGGTCAGGCAGCCGCCATTTCAGGGGCCCACATGGCCTTATTACGAACTGCGTCACACATACCTAGGCCTTGTCGCGCAACACAAATACAGGCCAGATTTTGTGTATGAATGGTGTTCTGTGTAGACTGTGGGTACATACCTCTGAGTTGTTTGACCTTGTGGTCGCTGTTGTCATTCCTAGGCACCGTCCGCTGGGACATGTGAGGAGATGGCGGAATCCTCCGGTATACCGACCGCTGGTGGACCTGTCGACAATGGAGGAAAGACATTTGATCATCAACTACAGGTTTGACCGTGCCACAATCCAGGAACTGTGTGCCCAGTTGGAGCCAGGCCTGATGTCAGCAATCCGCCATTCCACAGGGATCCCCCCTCAAGTGCAGGTGCTATCAGTGCTCCATTTCCTTGCAAGTGGGTCATTTCAAACAACAGTGGCAATTGCATCAGGGATGTCCCAGCCTATGTTTTCCAACGTGTTGACAAGAGTGTTGTCTGCCCTGCTGAAACACATGCGGAGCTACATCGTTTTCCCTCAGGTGGAGGATTTGCCTACAGTTAAAGGTGACTTCTATGCCCTTGGACATATCCCCAACATCATAGGTGCCACTGATGGGACCCATGTAGCTCTGGTCCCCCCCCACAGGAGTGAACAGGTGTACAGGAACCGGAAGAGTTATCATTCGATGAATGTACAGATGGTATGTTTGGCAGACCAGTACATCTCCCAGGTAAATGCTATGTTCCCTGGCTCTGTGCATGACGCCTACATCCTGCGGAATAGCAGCATCCCTTATGTGATGGGTCAACTCCGGAGGCACCGGGTGTGGCTATTAGGGGACTCTGGTTATCCCAACCTGTCATGGCTACTGACCCCAGTGAGGAATCCCAGGACCAGGGCAGAGGAACGCTACAATGAGGCTCATGGGCGGACTAGGAGGGTGATCGAACGCACCTTCGGCCTCCTGAAGGCCAGGTTCAGGTGCCTCCATATGACAGGTGGTTCCCTATTCTACTCACCAAAGAAGGTGTGCCAGATCATCGTGGCCTGCTGTATGCTTCACAACTTGGCTTTGCGACGATAGGTGCCCTTTCTGCAGGAGGATGGTCCAGATGACGGTGTTGTAGCAGCTGTGGAGCCTGTGGACAGTGATGAGGAGGAAGCAGAGGAAGAAGACATTGACAACAAGGACTCAGTTATCCAGCAATATTTCCAGTGACACACAGGTGAGAACACATTCCTGCCTACTACAAGTACTTTCACACTTCTACCTCTATCCTGTCTGTCGATTTCACCAAGTATATGGTAACTAAGTTGTAGATTTCCCTTACGGTTTCACAGGTGTGGTTTACAATGTGTGTCATCTGCTTAGATTCCTCATGGACTTGAGATGTGTGACATAGGTATGTTGATATTACATTTGAAAACGCATTTTGTCACTGTCATTGCTAATACACATTTTCGAAATCACAGACTGACTCCAGATTGTTTTGTGGTTCAAGGGTGTTTATTGAAGTGCTCAACATTGGAGGGGGGTTGTAAAATGGTGAGGGGTGATGGTGGAGGAATGTCCATGGCAGAGTCCAGTCTATTAGTCTCACAGGTGCATTGCCCAGATGGGCATAGGAAGTGGAGCTGGGGCAGTTCCAAGATGGACAGGGTTACAAAGTGGGACAGTAGGATGACAATCAGGGTGGTCTCATTTCTTGGCGGGGTGTAGGAGGCTGGATTCGCTTGTAGTGAGTACCTAGGGGTACTTGCACCTTGCACCAGGCCCAGTTATCCCTTATTAGTGTATAGGGTGTCTAGCAGCATAGGCTGATAGATAATGGTAGCTTAGCAGAGCAGCTTAGGCTGAACTAGGAGACGAGTGAAGCTCCTACAGTACCACTTAGTGTCATATGCACAATATCATAAGAAAACACAATACACAGTTATACTAAAAATAAAGGTACCTTATTTTTATGACAATATGCCAAAGTATCTCAGAGTGTACCCTCAGTGAGAGGATAGGAAATATACACAAGATATATGTACACAATACCAAAAATATGCAGTATAGTCTTAGAAAAAAGTGCAAACAATGTATAGTTACAATAGGATGCAATGAGGACACACAGGGAAAGGGGCAACACAAACCATATACTCCAAAAGTGGAATGCGAACCACGAATGGACCCCAAACCTATGTGACCTTGTAGAGGGTCGCTGGGACTATTAGAAAATAGTTAGGGTTAGAAAAATAGCCCACCCCAAGACCCTGAAAAGTGAGTGCAAAGTGCACTAAAGTTCCCCAAAGGACATAGAAGTCGTGATAGGGGAATTCTGCAGGAAAGACACAAACCAACAATGCAACAACGATGGATTTCCAGTCGAGGGTACCTGTGGAACAAGGGGACCAAGTCCAAAAGTCACAAGCAAGTCGGAGATGGGCAGATGCCCAGGAAATGCCAGCTGTGGGTGCAAAGAAGCTGCTACTGGACAGTAGAAGCTTAGGTTTCTGCAGGAACGACAAGGGCTAGAGACTTCCCCTTTGGAGGACAGATCTCTCACGCCGTGGAGTGTCGTGCAGAAGTGTTTTCCCGCCAAAAGACCACCAACAAGCCTTGCTAGCTGCAAATAGTGTGGTAAGGGTTTTTGGACACTGCTGTGGCCCAGGAGGGACCAGGATGTCGCAAATTACGTCGGGAGACAGAGGGGACGTCGAGCAAGACAAGGAGCCCTCTCAGCAGCAGGTAGCACCCGGAGAAGTGCCAGAAACAGGCACTACGAGGATGTGTGAAACGGTGCTCACCCGAAGTCGCACAAAGGAGTCCCACGTCGCCGGAGAACAACTGAGGAGGTCGTGCAATGCAGGTTAGAGTGCCGTGGACCCAGGCTGGACTGTGCACAAAGGATTTCCGCCGCAAGTGCACGGAGGCCGGAGTAGCTGCAAAAGTCACGGTTCCCAGCAATGCAGTCTGGCGTGAGGAGGCAAGGACTTACCTCCACCAAACTTGGACTGAAGAGTCACTGGACTGTGGGAGTCACTTGGACAGAGTTGCTGGATTCAAGGGACCTCGCTCGTCGTGCTGAGAGGAGACCCAGGGTACCGGTGATGCAGTTCTTTGGTGCCTGCGGTTGCAGGGGGACGATTCCGTCGACCCACGGGAGATTTCTTCAGAGCTTCTAGTGCAGAGAGGAGGCAGACTACCCCCACAGCATGCACCACCAGGAAAACAGTCGAGAAGGCGGCAGGATCAGCGTTACAGAGTTGCAGTAGTCGTCTTTGCTACTTTGTTGCAGTTTTGCAGGTTTCCAGCGTGGTCCGCAGTCGATTCCTTGGCAGAAGGTGAAGAGAGAGATGCAGAGGAACTCGGATGAGCTCTTGCATTCGTTATCTAAAGTTTCCCCAGAGACAGAGACCCTAAATAGCCAGAAAAGAGGGTTTGGCTACCTAGGAGAGAGGATAGGCTAGCAACACCTGAAGGAGCCTATCAGAAGGAGTCTCTGACGTCACCTGGTGGCACTGGCCACTCAGAGCAGTCCAGTGTGCCAGCAGCACCTCTGTTTCCAAGATGGCAGAGGTCTGGAGCACACTGGAGGAGCTCTGGACACCTCCCAGGGGAGGTGCAGGTCAGGGGAGTGGTCACTCCCCTTTCCTTTGTCCAATTTCGCGCCAGAGCAGGGCTAAGGGGTCCCTGAACCGGTGTAGACTGGCTTATGCAGAAATGGGCACCAAATGTGCCCATGAAAGCATTTCCAGAGGCTGGGGGAGGCTACTCCTCCCCTGCCTTCACACCATTTTCCAAAGGGAGAGGGTGTAACACCCTCTCTCAGAGGAAGTCCTTTGTTCTGCCATCCTGGGCCAGGCCTGGCTGGACCCCAGGAGGGCAGAAGCCTGTCTGAGGGGTTGGCAGCAGCAGCAGCTGCAGTGAAACCCCTGAAAAGGCAGTTTGGCAGTACCAGGGTCTGTGCTACAGACCACTGGGATCATGGGATTGTGCCAACTATGCCAGGATGGCATAGAGGGGGCAATTCCATGATCATAGACATGTTACATGGCCATATTCGGAGTTACCATTGTGAAGCTACATATAGGTAGTGACCTATATGTAGTGCACGCGTGTAATGGTGTCCCCGCACTCACAAAGTCCGGGGAATTGGCCCTGAACAATGTGGGGGCACCTTGGCTAGTGCCAGGGTGCCCTCACACTAAGTAACTTTGCACCTAACCTTTACCAGGTAAAGGTTAGACATATAGGTGACTTATAAGTTACTTAAGTGCAGTGTAAAATGGTTGTGAAATAACGTGGACGTTATTTCACTCAGGCTGCAGTGGCAGGCCTGTGTAAGAATTGTCAGAGCTCCCTATGGGTGGCAAAAGAAATGCTGCAGCACATAGGGATCTCCTGGAACCCCAATACCCTGGGTACCTCAGTACCATATACTTGGGAATTATAAGGGTGTTCCAGTAAGCCAATGTAAATTGGTAAAATTGGTCACTAGCCTGTTAGTGACAATTTGAAAGAAATGAGAGAGCATAACCACTGAGGTTCTGATTAGCAGAGCCTCAGTGAGACAGTCACTACACAGGTAACACATTCAGGCACACTTATGAGCACTGGGGCCCTGGCTGCCAGGGTCCCAGTGACACATACAACTAAAACAACATATATACAGTGAAAAATGGGGGTAACATGCCAGGCAAGATGGTACTTTCCTACACGGGGGTCTTGGCATTGTGCTCTGTCTTGTTCCTGGATCTCAGGGACCGTTTGCGGGGTGCTTCTCCGTCTGCAGGGGGTGGGGTGCTGGTGTGGTGGTCCTGTGGTGGGGCGTCCTGTCCACTAGCGCCGGCGGAGGTGGTGGGCAGTTCATCGTCCATGCTAGTGTCAGGGGCCCCTTGCAGTGCCACAGTGTCCCTCCTGGTGTTAAGTATCTCCTTCAGCACCCCTACGATGGTGCCCAGGGCTGAGCTGATGGTTCTGAGTTCCTCCCTGAAGCCCAAATACTGTTCCTCCTGCAGCCGCTGGGTCTGCTGAAACTTGCCCAGTACCGTTGTCATCGTCTCCTGGGAGTGGTGGTAGGCTCCCATGATGGAGGAGAGGGCCTCGTGGAGAGTGGGTTCCCTAGGCCTGTCTGCCCCATGTCGCACAGCAACCCTCCCAGTTCCCCTGTGTTCCTGTGCCTCTGTCCCCTGGACCGTGTGCCCACTACCACTGCCCCCAGGTCCCTGTTGTTGTTGGGGTGGTGGGTTATCCTGGGTTCCCTGTAGTGGTGGACACACAGCTGATTGACGTGTCCTGGGGACGGAGGTATGGGCTCGCTGGGTGGGTGCTGTGCTGGTGTTACCAGAGGGTGATAGGTCTGTGGTGGCCTGTGACTGGGTGTGGGGAACCGACTGTCCCGAGGCCCACGATGGTCCGGGCTGGTCATCTGGAACCAGTTGGACAGAGCTGCTGTCATCACTGTGGGCCTCTTTTGTGGGTGGGGTGGAGATGTCTGGACCCTCCTGTCTGGTGACGTTGGGTAGTGGTCCTGCAGGGGTATAAAAGCATGATTATTGCATCTGTGTGTCATGGTGGGCAATGGGTGGATGAGTGTGTACCCCAGTGCTAGCATTCCTGTGTGTGGGCTTGTGTGATGATGGTTGAGGGGGTTGTTATGGGTATGTGCAGTGGGCATGCTTTAGTGATGGGTGTCCATGCTTTGTTGTGTCATGCAGGGCTTGGTGTTGGGATGGGTGGTTTGTGTTATTAGTACATTTGTGAGGAGTTGGAGTAATAGGGGAGGGGGTGAGGGTGGGGGTCTGTGATAGCATGCAGGTAGGGTGGGGGATATGATAATTAAGATTTGACTTACCAGAGTCCATTCCTCCACGACTCGTGCGAGGCCCTCAGGATGCAGAATAGTCAAGACCTGCTAACTAATGTTGTTAGTTGGGGGGAGGAGGTGGGGGTCCGCCGCCAGTCCGCTGTACCGCAATGTTGTGTCTTGAGACCACGGAACGCTCCTTTCCCCGTAGGTCGTTCCACCTCTTCCTGATGTCGTCCTGATTTCTTGGGTGCTGTCCCACTGCGTTGACCCTGTCGACTATTCTTCGCCATAGCTCCATCTTCCTAGCTATGGAGGTGTACTGCACCTGTGCTCCAAATAGCTGTGGCTCTACCCGTACGATTTCCTCCACCATGACCCTGAGCTCCTCCTCTGAGAACCTGGGGTGTCTTTGCTGTGCTATGGGGTGGTGTAGGTGATGTGTGTGGTGGTGTATGCGGTGATAAGTGTGGTGATATCTAGTGGTGTGTGGCGTTTTGTGCGTGGAAGTAGTGTGGGTGATGGTGTTGTGTGCCTGTGAATGCTACTGTTCTTGCTGGTGCTGTCTCTCTCTGGCTTTCGTTCGTGATTTGTTGTCATAAGGGTTTGTGGGTGTGTGTTTTTATTGTATTGGGAGTGTGGGGGTGGTGTGTGTATGTGTATCAGGTGTGTGTATTTGGAATTGTCCAATGTGGCGGTGTTTTGTAGAAGTGTGTGTATTTTGAGCGCTGCGGTGTATCGCCAATGGAATACCGCAGTTGAAAGACCGCTGCGTGGATTCGTGGGTCGTGATAGCATGGGCGTATTTCTGTTGGCGTGACGGTGGAGGTTTTGTTTTCGCCAGTTTATCACTGACCTTTGGTGTGGCGGACTTGTGTGGGTGTCTGAATTTTGTCGGATTTCGAGATGTGGGTCGTAATAGCTGTGGCGGAATGCCGCGGCGGTGTTTTGGCGGTGTTCTGCACGGCGGTAAGCGGCTTTTACCACCAATGTTGTAATGACCCCCGAAGTCTTTTTAGCCCTGAGACTTCAGAAAACAGGAGGCAAGCTCAATCCAAGTCCTTGGAGAGTACTTCTCAGCAAACACAGAGGTGTGCAAGGCAGCAGGGCAACATCAAGGCAGCAGTCCTTCACAGCAAAGCAGTCCAGGTGAGTCTTTTGGGCAGCCAGGCAGTTCCTCTTGACAGGGTGCAGGATCTAGTCCAGAAGTGTTTTATTTGGTGGGGTCAGAGATCCAGTTTATACACACAAAAATGCCTTTGAAGTGGGAGAGACTTCAAAAAGTGGTTTTGAAGTGCACAAGGCCCCTTTCAGCACAGGTCTGTCTGCCAGGGTCCCAGTAGGGGGTTTGGCAGTCCACTAGCCTTTGAAATGTAAGTGTCAGGCCCTCCACCCTCCCAGCCCAGGAAGACCCATTCAGTATGCAGATGAGTGCAGGTGTGACTGAGTATCCTGTGTTTGTGGTTGTCTGGGTGAAATGCACAAGGGAGCTGTCAACCAGCCCAGCCAGATGTGGATTGGAGACAGGCTGTAAGGCACAGGTGGATTTTAAGTGCAGAGAAATGTTCACTTTCTAAAAGTGGCATTTCTAAAATAGTAATATAAATTCCAACCCCACTAATACGCAAGATTTTGTATTGCCATTCTACCTATACTAAATAAGACCTGGTTACCCCTTGCTGGTCAGAATCTACCACTCAACCATTATATGAGGGTAGCACTAATGTTACCCTATGAAAGGAGCAGGCCACACAGTAGTGGAAAACACATTTAGGTGTTTCCACTACCAGGACATATAAAACATACAGGTACATGCCCTACCTTTTAGTTACATAGCACCCTGCCCTATGGGTTACCTAGGGCCTACCTTAGGGGTTATCTATATGTAGAAAAAGGGGAGTTTAAGGCTTGGCAAGTACTTTTAAATGCCAAGTTGAAGTTGCAGTGAAACTGCCCCCACAGGCCTTGCAGTGGCAGGCCTGAGACATGGTTAAGGGCTGCTTATGTGGGTGGCACAACCAGTGCTGCAGGCCCAGTAGTAGCATTCAATTTACAGGCCCTGGGCACATGTAGTGCACCTTACTAGAGACTTACAAGCACATTAAATATGCCAATTGGGTATGGACCAATGTTACCATGTTTTTAGGGGGAGAGCACATGTACTTTAGCACTGGTTAGCAGTGGTAAAGTGTCCAAAGTCCTAAAGCCAGCAAAAAGGAGGTCAGAAAAAGAAGCGGAGGAAGGCAAAAACTTTAGGGGTGACCCTGCAGAGAGGCCATTTCCGACACCCAGGCTCACACTTATGCATACACTAACATATCTAGAGGCACACTAATGCATCTGATAAGATACCCAGGCACACACTGATACATACAGTAAAACATTGAGTGAGACACTGATGCCTATGATAACAGAGGCAGGCAAACTCTTCTTTAAACATGAAAACTAACAGATGTAGAGTGCCTAGAACATAGTGATGTGAGTGTTTGTATTAGATTTAAATGCTTATAATATATAATTGAACAGTATATAGTGAAAATGTAAATTTGTTGATATCTTTTTTAATTTGAGACATCTATTTCTGTGTTAAAAATTTAAAAGGCTGAAAACACACAAACACAAAAGAAACTGAGGGAAGTATAATTTCTACTTGCAACAGAGAAACAAAAAGAAAAAAGGTGGATAATTTGCTTAAAGAGAAAAGAGCTGCTGGTAAGAAAACCGAAAGATTTTTAAAAGTTGTATGTGGGAAACTGAAAAGTTTGCAAAATCAAGAAAAGAAAAAGGAGACTTTGAAATCAGCCAAAAAAGGAAGACAATTGTGTCAGACTACAAGTAAGAACTCAATGAAGAAAGCAGATAGCTTAACCAGAAGACAGAAACACTTTAACAAAATTAGACTTAGAATGTTTCGTGGCAGGGTAATTAAGAATATTATTAAAACTATGAAGTAGTACAAAAGGAAAAGAGAAGTAGTGAAAAAAAACTTGTTGAGGCTGTAGTTGATAAGGCATTTGCCTTAAAGGAAGCTTTTTATTTTGATTCTCACTAGAATAAGAACAATGGATAAAACGTTGTATATGAAGAGATGCAGCCAAAGGAAAAGATTTGTCAATAAAAGTAATTTTTGTAAAATGTTTAATGGTGAATGGCAGTTGATTCAGCTGGTCGAAGTTATGAGATGACGGATGGTACTGCCATTGAAAAAGAAGAGATTGTTCCTAAAAATGTTGAAGAGGTGATAGCTGAAGAGGTTCAGGAAGATGTAGACTGGCCCCTGTATACAAATGGAACTGTAGCAGTATGTGTAAGATTCGGCAATAATCAATTGATTTCTTAAGAACTGTGAGTATCAATGCAGAAGTCTCAAACAAGAAACAGCAATTTTGCAAGGATTAGATCCATGCAAAGTAAGAAGTATAGTAATTTACAAAGACATTCACTAGCATATCTATCAAAGAAAGTGTGCCAAAGCACCTGTCATCACTTTGCAATGTTGGCAGTTCACCACTCAAAAACGTGAAATTTAGTTAGAAGGCTTTACTATGTGAAGACTTCACCTTTATTTTTTGGAGAGATAAACAAAGTACCTTTACATGGTACAATTGCAGAGGTTGAAAAAAATTGTGATGATGTGCAGTATTGTTTCTTTGATCCTAAAGAGGAGTTTAGGGGAAATGAGGAAGTTGTAGCTATAGCTGTTGAGGAATAGAACATAGGGATTAGTACTGAGATCTTTACACAAGAGACTATAAAGTTTACCACAGTATGTTCTGAAAAACCAAACTGTATTTGTTGTTGATGCACTCGCTACAAAAGTCAAACTCGTAATGTAGATGTATTTTCCAAAACTGAAGAGGAAAACAAAGAAAAGTGGCAAGAAACTTGCTGCAAATTAATTTTTAGAGAAGCACTTTGGCTTGTCCATGCAGCAAGTTATGTGTAAGTACTGTAATGATAAGTTAGAGGATAATAAAATGGCAGTTAGAGCAGGACGTAACAAGTTGATACTAGTGAGTATTCCAGAACTACTATGAGACTTAAATGTATATGAATCACTCCATATACAATCTGTACATCCATTTGAAGCAATTATACAATTGGAACTAGACACAGGTAAATTACATTCAGCAGAGTTACAGGAAGGACTTAAAGGAAGAGTAGTGTATTTGCCATTAGACTTTAAACAGAATATTGGAACTGTAGGAGAAGACAAAGAGATTGATGAGCCACTTATTATTCTAGTAAACAGTGTGCCAACTGAGAATAAAAAAACTGGCAAGAGTTAGTTGATTTTAATAAAGTAAAACAAGCATAGCTATACCTGGTACAAACAACGTTTATTATAAAAATATCGATGTTGAAGATGATGTAGCAAATGTTGAAGATGATAGTTTGCCAGCAAGTGGACAAATAGAAAAAGTAGATCAAGCCTGATCAGAAGACATTTATGAGCACTACAGCATCCAACTGTTACATTCTAAAGAAGTCATTGGTGATGCTATTGAGCTGTTTAAAATGAAACAAGCAAAAGGAGCTCCCATGAGTGTGTGGGGAAAAATGTTTAGAGGCTTGCTGTTTTCCACAGTTGTTTCCCACTGGTCGCTATGATGACCAGCCCTTACAAATACCAGCAGCTGAATAACGATCAACACGATTATATTCAGAGGCAACAAAAGCAATCCTCCTCTTGGTGAAGTAACTGATTTCTTTTGGTGGAATGAGTATCAGGCAAGAGGTGCTCCTCGTAATCACATGCTGCTATGGATAAAAGACGCCCTCAAATTTGGAGCATACACTAATGAGTCTGTCCTGTATTTTATAGAACAGTACATGAGATGTACCATACCAAAAGACACTGGTGAGAGAGGTCTTATTGAACAAGTTTTGCATTTCCAAACACATAAATGTGGGAAGTATTGCTGTCGTAAATACAGATCCAAAGGAAAAATGTACACAAGATGTCAATTTGGATTTCCATGACTGACACGGAAATCACCAAAGAACACATAACCTAAGAAGAACAGAGGCTTCCAAGTATACTAATGACTTCAAGCCTGTGATTTTAAAAATGTGGAATGCTAACATGGACATACAATTTGTTGTGTCACGTCATACGTTACAATAGCTGAAAGACAGAGATGAAAGAGATGTGGGAGGAGATTTCTGCAGAGAAGACACTTAGCAAAAAATGTATTCCTTCAGCTTGAAAATGCTTTCCCATAGAGAAATGGGATACTATGAAGCCTGTGATAGGTTGAGTTTGGCAAGTTTGTTCTCAAACTCAAAGGGAATTGTTTGGGCAAGTCTTGGCCTAGCTAGTATATGAAACAGAGTGTTAAAGTTCTTCCCAGAAATTCAGTATCTAGCAGAGTTTGAACCACAAAGTACAGATATTGTGAAATAAAATATGTTGGATAGATACTATCCAAGAAGACGTCCACATCTAGAAGACAAGTGCCTTTATGAAATTCTTCACAACTACAAATATAGAAGCAATGTAAGTGAAAACACAGAAGAAGAGAAATATGCAGTAGTTGGATTTGACATTTGTTTAGTCAAACATGCAAAAGAAAATCTAATTAACCACCAAAAATGTAGTTGCCAAAGTCCTGACAAAACTATTTAACTCTTCTTCAACTGCTCAAGCCTTGGCATAGTAAATAGGAATTCTTTGGAGACTATGACTGCTAGGAAGATTCTTTTAATGCTGTCAAAAATACTAATTAGTGTTCCATTTTCACAAACTATTTACAAAGGTTAAATGATGAGATACTCCAAGAAGAAATGATTCCTGCTGAGGTAGCTAAGGATAGTTTTCAAAGCATCCAAAAGTTCAGCACCACTAAGTCAGGATCCTCTGGGACAAAATATTATTGAAAATGAAGCTTCAATAGCTATGAATGTAGCAAGCGAGACAGGAATCTGTAGATCTGGAACAGTTTGTTGCACAACTCAACAATAAAGAGATAGACATTTATATTAAAGTGAAAGACAAAATAGAACATGGATTTCTTAATGAGAAGAAAGAATGCAATTGTTCATCATTCAAGCCAATACTTTTATATAACAGTGGCCAACTGGTACCAGAAAAAGCTTTTTAAATAAAGTTCTCTCTAGTTATCTGCACAAGACTACAAAATCAAACATATCATGTGTAGTATTAGCACCAACTGGATTATCTGCACGCAATATCAAAGGAATAACTTTACATAGATTACCCATGCTACCGATAGAACATGAAAATAAACTGGAATACCGGAAGTTATCTGGTGAAGCTTGTCATGAGGTGGCAGGAGTTTTGAAGAAATTAAAGCTTTTAATTATTAATGAGGGAAGCATGATTTCAAATTGAATGCTTGCCTTTGTTCACCTGAGAATGCAACAGATTTTAAAAACTGAATACAACGTCTTGTTTGGAGGAAAACATTTAATTGTTTTTGGTGACCTACTACAACTTACCCCTGTAAAAGGACAGCCTGTTTGCAAAAAAATGAAGAAACTCAGAACTCATTGGGAAGTGTTGGTAATGTAAACATTTGGCAATATTTCAAATACAAGGAACTTGTGAAAAATATGCATCAAGCCTCTGACATAGAATATGGAAACATTCTAAAGGACATTAGAGTAGGAATTCTGACAGATGAGGGAAAATATACCTTGGAAAGTCGACTTATTAGGAAACTCTTTTCTTGTAACAACACGGCAGCAGAGCTAATGTATAATTTTTGTAAAGAAGGAACATCCATGGTTTCTTAAATGCCTACGCTTCAAGAGCGTGCTGAATTTAATGAACAATTAATAAAACTAGAGAATGAATACATTTTGCTGATACTACTATTGACAAAATGGAACACCAAAGAGTAACTATGCTACTCAGTGGAAAATTACAAGCATTCTTTGGAGAAACCTGTATGCAGGACTGGAGAAGTGTTTACGTGTCTGCAAAAAGTGTAGAGTAATTTTAAGACGTAATTTAAGTGTTGAAGAAGGATTAGTTAATGGTGCAATGGGTAAAGTTATTGATTTTATTAAATTCCCAAACTGTGATGAGGTTTAATTCTTAGCTATAAAGCTTGATCAAGTTGATGGCGTGAAGCAAATCGGACTCTCTGTTGTACGCTTTTTGCTTGTAAAACCCTTACATGTCCAGCGAAAGCAGTTCCCAGTCTGTCTTGCATATGCTGTATGTCCTAAGCGGAAACTGACATAAGAATCAGCAAATATTACTGAAAAGACAGAGAGCAAGGATAAACAAATAGGTGTCAAGAAAAGAAAATTGGAAAATGATTGAGATTTTGTGGGTTACCAGTTGGATAACACTTATGGTGTAAACTGCTATGCTATTGTAGTTCTCAGTGTTGTTTTTAATGTACCACATGTTGTAAATGCAATTCAAGAAAAAACAAGGAACACATTGTGTACAGAACTCTTTCATTGCCTTCAACGCTTATCTTGTGATAGAACTGTAATAGATTCTGCTTCAGGCATTCGAGAACAAGTAGACAACTATAGTGGATCTGTAATATTTACTCAATGCTCAACAAGATTCACAAGAATGTATTATGGTGATCCTTGGAGTTTTAGAAGAAGATGTAAATATTGATGACATAATTGGACTGAGTTATACATGGAACAATGAGGGTGACGATTGTTCTTTCTCATCTACCACTGAAATCCAATCTGAGCGATTGCTCTATTTAACTCTGCCAGATTCTAAAAGTATGTCTATTGATAAATTAATAAAAAAAGAGTGATCAAAACATGACTTGTTCAAAATGTAAATCAAATGTATTGTCTACAGTGCATATACAAAGAAGTGGTAAATACATTATGGCAATGCTTTAACGATGCAAGCAGATGGATCAAAATTGGACACCGAAATTACAAACTTTAAAGCTGGACAAATATCAATTTGTGGGACAACATACTGTAGTTTAGCTATTATATTTATAGAGGCCTTAATATTACATCTGGACATTATACTGTATAGTTACAGAATCAAACTGGATGGACAGAATACAATGATAGCAGTCTGCAATTGAGACAAAATCTACTTTTAAAACTTTTTAATTCTTACCTATTGTTTCTTCAGCCAAAGTTCTAATGAGGATTTGTGGAAGAAATATGAGATACATTGTTCTGTCTATGTAAATTATTACTGCGTAAGACATAATTCCGCCTATCAAGGGTAATGTCTTGAAAAAAAAATGTCAAAAAATGAAGTGTGGGTCCAATGTGCTCAAAGTATTTCTGGTAAAAATGAGTATATGGTTTTCTCTCTGTGAATAATCATTGTTTCAGATATCATTTGGCCTCTTGGGGACGATGTTGACAAAAGGATATCCAAAAATGAAGTGTGGATGAAGTGAATATACGGCCTTTTCACTACATGCATCATCACTGTTTAAGATATCATTTGGCCTATTGCAGATAAAGGGGGTTATTCTAACTTTGGAGGAGGTGTTAATCTGTCCCAAAAGTGACGGAAAAGTGACGGATTTACCACCAGCCGTATTACGAGTCCATTATATCCTGTGGAACTCGTAATACGGCTGGTGGTATATCCGTCACTTTACCGTCACTTTTGGGACGGATTAACACTCCTCCAAAGTTAGAATAACCCCCAAAGTCTACAAAAATATGTGCAAAATTCAAGTGTAGATTACGGTGGTCATTAGGAACTTGGCGGTGGCGGGATAACCCACCAGCCGGCATGGGGGGCCACACCGCCACATAAACAACACCATGAGGGCCACCATCAGCAGCCCTCACTCACCGCCCGGCTGCCTCCGTCAAGCAGCCTGGCGCCGGTGGGAATCATTATCCGACAGGGCAGCGGTGCTGCCCCTCGGATAATGATTCCTCAGCCTCCAGCCTTTTCCTGGCGGGTTGCCCCGCAAAGGAAAGGCTGGCGGAAGGGGTTCACCGGGGCACCCCTTCACTTGTCATGGGCAGGGCAGGGGCTCTTGTGCAGTTTTCCCATCGCGCAGGTCTCTGCGCGACAGGTCCAGCTGCACCTGCCGCACAGAGGCATTGGCGGCAGCTTAATGTGGATCCGCCATCAATGTCCCGGCCAGGCATTCCTGTGGGCCGGCGGGCAGAAACAATGTTTCTGCCCGCCGGCCCCCAGGAATGTTCATAATACAGCCCGCGGGGATCCGGGGACGCTGGCGGTCAGTGTTTTGACCGCCAGCATGAACACAGCGGTTTCAACTGCAGTGTTCATTATGACCATCTATATATGTTCATAATTTTGTACTAGATATAATAATAAGAAAAATAAGGTAACATACAGACTTTTGTTTAGTGTACTAACTGTACCTTAATTAAATGATTTAGAAATTGTAGTGAGTGCAAATCACAGTATCTCTTATTTGTGATGAAATACTGTGGAGTTATGTTTTTTCTTTCTACAATACATATGATTGTTATGTCCCCACGGATGACTTTACAGTACTCTGTTTATGTGTACTAGCATAAAGGCTGATCATAGGAAAGAGGGAACATAAAATGTTGTACTAAAATGTCATGTACTGCTACAGCATAAGTAATGTATACTGTTTTGTTTCAGTTTTCTTTCAAACATAATAATAACTTATATTATGTTCTTTATTTCAACAGTGTTTGGAGAGATACGTCATCAAATCTGTGAAGATACTAGTAGTGGCAGGGAAATATTTCATTCAGATACCTAGGGAGACAGTCTTCATCCATAGACAGTATTCCATATGTTTTGCCACCAGTTTTTGTCTTGTGCCAGACCCATACAGTATCTGACACACACATGCAGTCAGTCTCCCATGTCAGCACTCACACAACTGTACATACACCACTTATACATTCACTCACTCACTCACTCATTCGCACAGATGTGCTCTCGGTCATTCACACATACAGCACTCATACAATCATTATCTCATCCAGACATCACTGGTACACTGACTCACCAGTACACCACACATGTACTCACTCACCCATAGACCCACTCATGCATCTACTCACTTACCCATATAACCACTCATATACCCTATCACTCACCCATACAATCACACATACACCCACTCACCCATACAGCCACTCATACACACTATCTCTCATCCATACAGCCACTCATGTTCCCAGTCACTCATCCATACAGCCACTCATGCTCTCACTCAACAATACAACCACTCATGCACTCACTCAATCACCCATATAGTACTCATGCACTAACTCGCTCACCTATACACCACTCATGCACTCACTGACTCACCCACATACACACTCATACGCACCCAGTCACACACCCATACAGCTACTCACAACATATCACTCACCTGTGCAGCTACTTACGCACTCACTCACCCATAAACTCACCCATGCACCCAGTGACTCACCCATAAAGGCACTCATGCACTCTCTCCCTCACCCATAGACCACTCATGCACCCACTAAGTTACCCATACAACCACTCATACACCCTCACATTCACCCATACAATCACTCATACACTCACTCACCCACCCAGACAGCCATGCTCCCTATCAGTCATCCATACAGTCACTCATGCACCCAGTCACTCACTCATACACCTATACATGCACCCTACCATTCACCTATACAGTTGGTAATGCACCCAGCCACTCACCCATACAGCCATTCACACACTCACTCACCCATACACCTACTCATGCACTCACTGACTCACTCACATAACCACTCACCCACCCTTTCACTCACCCACACAACCGCTCACACACAGTGTACTAGAAACATACATTTCTTTTTTAACCTGGAATAGGTGTTTATCAGAGTACCTTCATTTGATTCCCTCAGGAGCAGAAGATAAATCCTCAGTCCCAACCCAGGCTACTCGCAACAAAATAGTTTCTCCGTATTGAGCACCCTAGAAGGGGGAAGGGGAATGGGATTTAGAGAGACTGCCTCAGAGAAGGTGTTTTGTCAAATACTCGGTTTGCTGCCTCACTTGTTGTTTGACTGGATAACGGCACATGAAAGATCACAATTACAATTACTAGGGACACACTATTGAATTATATTATTCTTTCTCAATGACTAACAATTAATTTCACTGACAAAAATATCACACTCACTTACCCCGAGTTCCCTGAGGAATTGCCTCTCTCTTTCTGTGTAAATATTTGATATTGAATAATAAACAAGAAGATTAGTCTGCTTCTCAACGTTTGTGATCATATTTAAATTTTGAGTTTGTTTGTCTATATATATAGTTAAGAGTCAATCATGGTTGTATGAAGCGAAGGAAGAATTTCCTCTTGACTGTCTTATAATTACTTTTTTGTCAAGAATAAATTATATGCCCCTTTGAAAAAACTTTGTATTAAAGTATTAAACTTCCTTCTGTAACTTTCTTGAACTCCCATTGTTTGTATACTGATGACTAGATTATCAAATTTGTTGTTAGTATATCTTAATATTCTCTGAATGTTCTTAATAGTCCATTTTAGCAAGAGACTCTTTAACGTACTTGAAAAAACCTTCTGTCTCCGTAAGTGCTTTTACACCATGAAATATTATTATCTGCGGCTAACTCGTTTGTCTGTAAAATACATGCGAAGTCCAGTTTTCCTCAAAAAAGACGTTTACCTCACAATACGCGCTCTTCTCTCTGCATCTGTATTCCTGTCAGGTCACTTTTGAATTGCGAAGCTCTCAAGCGGCGCACGTGGATCATAGCAACAAAACTGAGTGCAACACTGGAACTACAGCTTAACCTTTGGACTTCTCTTCGGCCATCTTGGATTCCTTACTTCTGCATTTTCTTTGCAACGTGTGAAGCACAACTCGGCAAACCTTCTTCCAACAAGGAAGTCACTGTTTCCACTGTGGATACTTCTTTGCCCGCACTCTTATTGCTTTTCTTTTACTTTTCACTGTTACTACATGGCAGGTTTGAGACATCTTGACAGTACTCCCCCTCAAGGAACAGTTCTCCAATTTAGGTTTGTTTGGATACGTTCTGTGGACGTTATTTATTAATCTTGAGGCATGCACATTATTGTGAGGTTCCCAAGATCGTTCTTCCGGACCATAAGCTTTCCAATCAATTAGATAGTATAACTTGCCCTTTCTTATCTTGGAATCTAAAATTTGATTGACCTCATATTCTTCTGCAGAGCTAATCTGGATAGGACTTGGAGGAGTGTTCAAACACAAATTTGGAGGACTGTTCTGTAGCAATGAAACTTGAAAAACTAGATGTATTTTTAGATGTGATGGCAACTGTACTTTAACTGCCACAGGATTGACCATTTTGTCTACTTTAAATGGACCTATGAATCGAGGCTGAATATTTTCGATTTCCTTTGAGATGTAAATGACAAGTGGATAACCTGACTCTGTCCCCTCTTGTAAAAGTTGGACTTTCTCTTCTTTTCTTATCTGCCTAAGCTTTATATGAGTTTTTTGCTCAAGTGATGTTTTTTCTAGCGCTAACTAAGGTGGTCTGTAATCTCTTCATTATTTCTTCTACTGCAGGCACTGTGTCATCTTCTTTACCTAAAATTACATTAGGATGCCTGCCTTGATTTAAATAAAAGGGGGTGAACCCAGTGTTGGAATGCACAGCATTATTATAAGCAAATTCAGCTGCCCAAACAAACTCTGCCCATTCCTTCTCTTGATTAAATAAATAGAGTCTTAAATATTGTTCTAATTCTTGATTCACTCTCTGTTTGCCCATCTGTTCCTGGATGGTAACTGGTAGAGAAACGTGACTCAGTTCCTAATCGTTTAGCAAAAGCCTTCCAAAAGTGGGAAAGAAATTGGGATCCCCTGTCAGAAACAAGAATTTTTGGAATCCCATGAGCACGTAATATAGGTTGTGTAAACAACTGGGCAACTTGTGGGGCTCGGGGAATTACTTTTAAAGGAATGAAATGTGCCATTTTAGTGAAAGTGTCCACAAAAACTAAGATAGTGTTAAAATCTTGACTACTAGGAAGATCTACAATGAGGTCCAAAGTAACAGTATGCCAGGGATGGGATGCTGTGGGTAACGGTCTTAAAAGACCTTGTTGAGCTGTTCTGTTGGATTTTCTTTTTTGACACTTTTCACAAGTTGACACATAGGGGGTCATTCTGACGGGCCAGGGTCGGCGGGAGCACCGCCGACAGGCCGGCGGTGCCCCGCAGGGCATTCTGACCGCGGCGGTTCGGCCGCGGTCAGATGCGGAAAACCGGCGGTCTCCCACCGGTTTTCCGCTGCCCTTGTGAATCCTCCATGGCGGCGGAGCGCGCTCCGCCGCCATGGGGATTCTGACACCCCCTACCGCCATCCTGTTCCATGGCGGTAGGGGGTGCCGCGGGGCCCCTAGGGGCACCTGCAGTGCTCATGCCAATGGCATGGGCACTGCAGGGGCCCCCGTAAGAGGGCCCCACTTTGTATTTCAGTGTCTGCATTGCAGACACTGAAATACGCGACGGGTGCCACTGCACCCGTCGCACCTTCCCACTCCGCCAGCTCAATTCTGAGCCGGCGTCCTCGTGGGAAGGATGATTTGCCCTGGGCTGGCAGGCGGCCTTTTGGCGGTTGCCCCCCAGCCCAGGGCAAATCCCAAAATACCCTCAGCGGTCTTTCGACCGCGGAGCGGTATTTTGGTGGGGGAAGTCTGGCAGGCGGCCTCCGCCGCCCGCCAGACTTAGAATGACCCCCATATTGTCTTATCTGAGTTTTCATTTGTAGCCACCAAAGCTTTCGCTGTATCAGATCTTGAGTCTTTTGAATCCCTTTATGTCCAGCCAATTGATCATCATGGCAAGCCCAAAGAACCTTTTCTTGTAATTCTAAGGTCTGTATATACAATGCATCTTTATAATATGGTAGACCATCCTTGATCACTCTTTCTGGGGCTTCTTTGTACCACTTCAGCATCTTTTAGGGTGTTAAATTTTCTTGAATTTCCTTGGTCAAATCTGCATAATGAATGGTCAATATAAACTTCTCTTGTGGAATGATCAGACCTTTTTCTAGAAATTCTTTAGATGCATTGACATCAATTCGAGACAGAGCATTAGCTTTTCCAGGTCGAAAAGTGATGACAAATTTGAAGTCTGCAAAATAAAGGGACCAACGCAATTGTATTGCTGTTAATGTACAAGCTGATTTCAAAAACTGTAAATTTCAGTCGTCAGTGTAAACAGTTACTTTATGTTTAGCTCCCAATATAATGTCTCCATTAATGAAAGATTTCTTTAATGGCCAAAAGCTCCTTATCAGCAACTGAATAGTTTACCTCTGGCGGAGTTAATTTTTTAGAGAAAAAGGCTGGATGCAATTGCCCTGTATCTTTATGACGCAGGGAGAGACTACCTCCTATAGCGACATGTGAGTAGTATTTTTTCTATTGAGTCTAGGTAGTGTATTTTAAGCGCTAAATGAGTACACAGGAAACACCTGTGAACAAGGTCCGGTGTGACCGAAACGCGTCAGGGGATTCCTGTCTTGTTTGTTTGTAATCCCACGAATGGAATAAAAGTTTAATTATTAATTGCACAACGACGGAGTGCGGTTCTTTTCTCTTGACAAAGTGAAAGAGAAATCCCCTTTTTTTTATATATATATATATATATATATATATATATATATACATATATATATTCAGCAACTCCTACCCCTACTCACATACCTATTGAGGCACTATCCACCCACTCACAGAACCACTCAAACACTCTCACACCATCTCAGTGACCCATTCAGACACGTATAGATTCACTCACAGCCACTGACATAGCAGGCCTTGAAAAATCATAAAAATGTTACTAGGCCTCCAGTTTGAGTAGCTTGAATAATCTACTCGACCTAACTGTAATGTACTTGACCCAGAAAGGTGTCTCAAATTGTATGATCCTAGGCAAATATTGTATTTTACAGTTGCTTTTTTCTTCATTCTCTCATATGAGTGTACCTTCAAATATGTGAGTTCATCAGTTTTGCTGTAAAAAAAATCCTCTTTTGTTTGATTAAATGCACTAAATGTTTGCCCCATGTATAATAAATCTAGCCCACATATAGGAGACAATTGATCCATGTATGGCTTGCCTCTTAGTTTACTAATAGCTTTGCCATCAGGGCAGGAGTGTTTCTCAGTTTATGTTTAAACACTCACTTTAAATAAATATTGTTAGAAATAGGTTTGTGGTTGGCTAGGGTATGAACCTAAGCCAGGCAGAACCCACCCACTCTAGTCAGAGCAAGGGAGTTACACGTCCAAGATAACCCCTGCTCACCCCCTTGGTAGCTTGGCAGGAGCAGTCAGGCCTAACCCAGTGGCGATGTGTAAAGCATCCCCACCACAAAGGAAACACAACACGAAGTTATATGAAAATAAACTGTATTGTACACAACACAATTATTAGACCAAACACAACATGTCAGTAATATCCTACCACCCAAGCAGTTGTCAGAACGTTATACAATAGTTACACTGCAGAACCAACAGTAGTCACACATAACACACAGGTTACTTATTATTCAGCAGCAAAAGCAGTAGTCCGGAATTGTATTACTAAAGAAATGCACTTGTCATAGAAAAATCATAAATGCCCATATCAGGAACATTATAAACCATATGGCAAGTCAAGAAAACATATCAGCATGTCATGGCCATAAAAGGAACATCAGCAAACATATATGAATATAGGCAGGTCAACATATGAACCATGAATGTCCATACAAGGAACATCTGACATATGTATGTTATTTAAAAGTACCTATTTCTATGATGCCAGGCACTCCTAGTGCCAAGTTGCGCTAAACGGGGGCATTGCAGTAATTTTGTGGGGAGGGGGTCGACATGCACCCACTCTGGTTTATATATTACAGGCCCCTCCTGGGGCCAGCGATCTCTGGGGCCCCCTGGGCCTCCACTGGCCCTCCAAGAAGGGGGGGGGGACAATGCCCCAAAGCAACAAGGGGCCCCACAACAACACAGGAGGACTGTGCCGGGCCGAGAGCCTCCGGTGAGGTTTCCACCCCACCTGCATCCTCTTCAAGTGATCTGGGGCTCCGCTGGGGCAGGGCGAGCCTCCGATGAGGCTTCCTTCTCCCCTGCCCATCAGAGTAGATGCCTGCTTGGGCCTCGGGCGCTCCTCAGAGCATGCTTCACCCCGGGGGCACTGAAGGAGCGGGCTTGTTCCTTGCTTCACTTTTAGTGGTGCCCCGGGGGCACTGGGTCTCAGACGCGTGGGAAATTTACAACACCTGGATCTCGGCGGTGATTCTCCAAGCGGCAGAGCACTTTCCAGCCTCGAAACTGGGGTAAAACCACAGCACTCCCCAGGCACTTTTAATATTCAAATGTGGAGCTTTCCAAGTGCCATGGCAGCAGGCAGAGCAATTTTCAAGACGCTAATTTCCCAGGGTAGGAAGAGCTTCTCCAGGCTGCAGAAGGTGATGGCAGTGGTCAGGGGCCACAGCACCCAGCCCCTGGGGGACACAACAGAAGGAGCTCAGGGCGATAGGGCCCAACAGCAGGCCAGCACAAAGGGTTGCAGACAGTGGCAGTTCCTCCAAGTGACCAGGCAGGTCACAGGTCAGCACAGCAGCAGCAGTCCAAGGCATTTGGTT
This sequence comes from Pleurodeles waltl, assembly GCF_031143425.1. Lineage (NCBI taxonomy): Eukaryota > Metazoa > Chordata > Amphibia > Caudata > Salamandridae > Pleurodeles > Pleurodeles waltl. The sequence goes on along the minus strand of NC_090440.1, from coordinate 941,908,936 downwards.
CCTGGTGAGTCCCTCCAACAGCATGCTGTGTCAAGTTCCAAGAAGTCACCCAATTGTGGGGAAAACTCTTCTGTACTTAGACTCAGATTTTCAGTGTGTTTCACAAAGAAAGGGGAGCGGAGGTTTCAACTTGTTATAACTGGTATTGGGGGTGCCCCCTCTCTCTTCCAGCACAGGCTCCAAACATCAGTTGGGGGTAAACTACACTTTTGTGTGAGGCCAGGACAGCCTTTTCAAATGCAGGTGTGCCCGCCTCTCCCTTCTCTCAGCCCAGGAAGATTATTGAGTATGCAGATGCACCTCAGTGGCACCTCCACCCTCCCTGTGTACAGGCTGTCTAAAATGTATGCACAGAGCCCAACTGTCACTCTGCCCAGACGAGGCTTGGAGTCAAGCTGCAAAACACCAGAGTCATAAGCACAGAGAAATTCTTACTTTCTAGAAGTGGCATTTCTGTGATTTTTTTGTATTGTATTGTATTGTAATAGTATTTATATGTCGCTTACTACTCCTGACGAGGCGTCAAAGCGCTTTTCGGTGAGTAGCACGCTACTCTGGAACCCAACAAGAATTAGTGATGGATTAGTATCGGGAAATTTGAGTACAGTTTTAGTATTATTATGAGTTAATTTGAGCCGCGGATATGAGAGTTTGTTAGTTAGATTGACTGTAGTAATGGAGGGGTGGAGGAGGAAAGAAATTCAGAAGTGTTAATTGGGAGTATATCCTTCATTTACTCTACCCAAATGCTTGGGATGAGTAAAGGGGGGTGAAGGAGGGAAGAGTCTGTGGAAGGGTTAGGGAGAGCATAGTAGCAGGGTGAGATAAATGAGTGAGAATTTAGTAGGGTTGTGTGGGAGGTCATGGAAGTAGAGTGAGGTTTGGTGAGTTAGATGTGGAAGCGGAGGGAAGAGCTTAGACAGAGTTATTTAGGAGATGAAAGTAGTAGAAATGATTTGGGATGAGTCAGAGTGGGAATGGAGGATAGTTTGATATGGACATGACATATGATGATGGGTAGATAAGTGTGATAAGATGAGAGCAGGAATTCATAGATATCTAGTATAACAACCCACCCAGGAGCCATGCAATTACCCATGAACATGCCAAGCACAGAAACAACATATACACATATATATATATATATATATATATATATATATATATACACATACACACACACACATGAATACACACACATATAATACATAATTAGAACCATGGGTAAATATACTTAGTCAAATAGGTTTAAAGAGTGTGTGTGTATTTTATTGTTATGACATAGTAGCGATAAATATTTTCTAAAGAACTATACATAACTAGAAATATACACATAATCAGAAAACATTTTATCAACATAGGCATATGCAGTCCATAGTTGTTTGAATATGGTGGTTATGAAGGAAAGAGACAACTCTTGAGTAGTTTTCTGAAGACAAGAAAGTTATCAGTGGCTCTTATAGTTGGGGGTAATGAATTCCATAGTTTGGCTGCTTGAAGGGAGAAGGATGTGCCACCTATAGTCTTTTTCTTGTATGGTGGTGTTCTAAGGCGGGGTGCCAATCTTGAGCGGAGGTTTCTTTGTTGGATGTATTTGGTTATTTTGTTTCTGATAAAAAGCAGTCCTGTTCCATGTATAGCTTTGTGGGTGAAACAAGGCAGCTTGAAAGTGCATCTTCTGGCAACGGGTAACCAGTTTAGTGCTCTCAAGGCAGGGATACGTTGTAGTTTTTTCATAATAGATAGAGATGATCCATGGTAGAGGCCATTGGCATAATCCAGTTTGGATAGTACAAGTGAGATAGTACCTTGCACCTTGTGTGGAAATCCGATGTGGGGGAAGATGCGTCGTAAAGTCTTCAAGGTGATGACACTTGTTCGTGCTAATTTGTCCATTGGGCATTCATAGTTAACTTGGAATCCATGGTGATTCCAAGGTTTTTAACTTCCTTGGATAATTGAGGAGGTGGTCCGAGATCATCAGGCCAGACGCAGACGCACAGAGGGTCATAACTTTTCCAGTCACCACATATGAGTATTTCTGTTTTGGAGGTATTTAGTTTGAGATGGCTCCAGGTCATCCACTAATCAATGGCTCTGAGGCAACTGAATTTGTGAGTTTTCAATGTTTTTGGGGCATTCTAATTTAAGTAGTATTTGTGTGTCATCTGCATAGTTGTAGCATGTGAGAAGGAAATCATTGATAAGTTCTGGTAAAGATATCATGTAGGATGTTGAAAAGCAAAGGTGAGATGATTGATCCTTGGGGAACCCCTGCTTTTGTGAGGTATGGTTCGGACAGGAAGGAAGTAATCCAGTCGAGAGCAATCCCTTGTATGCCGGCTTCGTGGAGTCTTTGAATTAGGGTGTCATGGTCAACCGTATCAAAGGCAGCCGAGAGGTCCAAGAGAAGTAGTGCAGCAACTCCATTGCAGTTGACTGTGTTTTTAAGATCATCCCAGATTGCTATGAGTGTCGATTCAGTGCTTCTTCCTGGGCGGAATCCAGTTTGGAAGTCTGAAAGTATAGAATTGTCTTCAATAAATTGTGACATCTGGGTGAAAGCTGCTCTTTCTATCAATTTGCCCAGGAAAGGTCCATTTGTGATTGGTCTGTAGTTGTTGGGGTCTTGCGGGTCTAGGTTTGTTTTCTTTAATAACGGTTGTATGTATGCATTTTTCAGGTCTACAGGAAAAGTTCCTGTAGTTAAAGAGTTGTTGATGATTCTTCTTACAGGTGTGGCAGCAGAAGTAGATAGAAGAATGTTCTTGAAGATTTGTTGTGGGCAAGGGTCAGAAGGGCAACCGGAAGGTCTGCTTGCTTTGACCAAATCCATAAATTCACCTTGGCATATTTGTTTGAAGGTCTGTAGAGGTTGGTTTGGTTTATTCTTAGAGGGTATTTTAGGAAAGGGGTTGGTGCTGATGGTTTTCTTCTGTCTTGAATAGGAGTCCAATGTGTCTGCCTTGGTTGTGTAGTGAGTTGCCAATTTGTTTGTGAAATCTTGGGTAGTGGGATGACTTCCTTCCTTACATGTAGGTTTTTGAAATTCCTTGAGAATTTTATAAAATTCTTTGGTTGTAGATTGAGCATTTTGAATTCTGTCTGAGTTGTACCTTTTTTTTTTAGCTTTTTTGATTGATGATTTGTATTTTCTGTTAAGTTTGTGTAGCTGCAGTTTGTCTTGACTGTTGTTTGTTTTGAGCCAGGTCCGCTGCAACTTTCTGATTTGTTGCTTTAGCTTTTTAAGTTCTGTGTTTCTCCAAGGTGTTGGTTTTCTTTTGTCGTGTTTAGTTTTTCTGAGTGGTATTAGGATATCAAAAGCTAGCTGTAGCCACTCATAAAGTTTTAGCACATAATTAATTGTATCTAGATCTGTGTTGGCTGTTAGTTGTGTTTCTAAGTCATCCAAATTGAGTTTGCTCCATGGCCGATAGGTGCATGTATGTAAGTAGTTGTGGGGTGTGTTGATATGTGGAGCTGTATGTCAGAAAGTTATCAAATGGTGGTCTGACCAAGTGATTGGTGTGATGCTATGAATAGTAACTAGTTCAGGCTTGGCAAAAATGACATCTAGGATGTGTCCACTGATGTGTGTGGGATTGTGTACAATCTGATGTAGGTTCAATGCGACTGGGCAAGTGGTGATAGCTTTTGGATGGGGCATATTGGGTTTGTCAAACCAAATGTTTAGATCCCCAAGAATGCATAGGTTGGAGTATAGTGTAATAAGGTTTGAGACTGTGTCTAGAAAAGCATCTGGGAATGTGGAGTTGTTAGGTGGAGGTCTGTAAAGGAGGAGAAAGTTACAGGAGGAAGTTTGAGTAGGGTGGCATCTGGTAAGGAAGGCTTCACAACCTTGTATGGAGATGTTGTCTGTTTTACTGAGGTTCAAAGGCTGTTTGAATATAATAGCTAGTCCACCTCCTCTCTTGCCTGTACGGTTTTGTGTGATGGTTTGATAGCCTGGAGGAACGGCTTCGTGCAACACTGGGGCCATGTCATCTCCCAACCAGGATTCAGTTATGAATAGTAAGTCAGGTTGTGTGTCTGTGAGCAGGTTGTAGATGTGGTGCTTGTTTTTTTAGAGTGATTGAGCATTTATGAGGTGGCAGTTTAGAAAAGGTGTGTTAGTGGTAGTGTTGTTTTGTTTAGGAGAAGGGTAAGTAGTATAATGTGAGCTTGAAGCAGGAATGTTGCTAGTTGTGATAACTGTTTGAGGCTCACAATAGTCTTGCTTTTCAATATAGTGTTCCTCTTCCAGTAGGTTAAGGAAACATTTTGTTGGGTATGTGTGTGTGGGTGGTGGACTTGGTGGCTGAGAGAGACATGAAGAGTGTACTGTTTTTTGTAGGGTAGTCTTATTATGTAATAGACAAGGGGATGCGAGGTTGCTAAGAGTGGCATGTTTTTTATTTTGTTTGCGTTTGTTTAGTGTGGATGGAGTATGGGTTAGGGGTTGTGGAGGAGCATGTGGATCATGATGTAAGACTCTAAATTGTGCAATGGAGAAGAGGCGAGTGAATGAAAGTTGCTGGGTTGGGGTGCTTGTGGTAGGTGTTTGTGAAGAGTGAGAAAGTATGGGTGAAGATAGGATGGAATTTGTATTCTTTGTGTAGTCCTGAGGGTGGGAGTGGGTATGATGGTAAGTGTAATGTAAGTTTGTGTTGACTTGATGTGCTGCTGTGTGTGGTCTGTATTGTTTTTGTGTAATAGTGAGAGGGCATATAGGTGTAGTTGTTTTTGGTGAGGTATTTGTATGTGAGTTAGTGCTGGTGAGTGGAATTTGAGTGTTAGATGGGGTGTTGATGTGTTTTGGAGATGAATGTACGAGGTGTGTAAGAGGTGATGGATGTGTGTCAGGGGAGTTAGTGTTAGTTGTGATGACTGGAAGAGGTAATATGTGTGGTGGGGTGAAATTTGGGGATTGTATGGTTGTGTATATTTGGTGAAGAGAGGGGAAGAGTGTTTGTAGATGGTGGGTTTGAAGGCAGGGTTTGGGCATTGTTATGATAACAGGTGGTTTGTGTGGAGCAAACAGCGGATAGTGTTGTTGGTTAGTATGAGCAGAGAGTGTGTATCTGGAAGGCTAAGACTGAGAGAAATGTATACTGTAGTTTTGTGTTGTGTGGGTGATGGCAAGTTGTGTTAGTGGGAGAGGACAGAGTAGTGTTTGCTGTGAGAATGAAGGTGTTTGACTGTTGTAGTTTTGGAGGACATGTGTATATGTGTTGTATAAAGGGTATTGTGCTGGGTGATGGGACATTGCAATCTGTCTGTGGTCAGTTTGTGATGCATGAGTTGGATGTCTTTGTAGAATATGTGTTTGCATGTTGAGGGATGTGTAGGAGTTGAACCCATTTCTGGTCAATTGAGAATTGGGCAGCATTTATGGCCCTAGGCCCTAGTCCCTACCTGTCCCGAACAGGCCCACACAGGCAACTGCCCTTGTCCTCTCCGCCCTTTGCCTCGATGCCCGGGCTGAGATGCCCTTAGTCCTAGGCTTAAATATCCTTACTGGCCAATAAGAACCTGGTCCTAACCCTAGCCAATCCAATTTCAAGCCCTGATTCAAACAACTAATGGGAGACCCAGTCCTAATCACCAATTATAGCCCTATTCCTGACCACCAATCACAGCCCCAGCCCTAAAACCAGCAACCAATCAGAATCTCAGCCCTATCCACCAATCACAGCCCTAGAACCATCAGCCAATCAGAATCTCAGCCCTGTCCACCAATCACTGCCCTAGAACCATCAGCCAATCAGAATCTCAGCCCTATCAACCAATCACAGCCCTAGAACCAACAGCCAATCAGACACAGCCCTAGAACCATCAGCCAATCAGAATCTCAGCCCTATCCACCAATAACAGCCCTAGAACCATCAGCCAATCAGAATCTCAGCCCTAACCACCAATCACAGCCCTAGAACCAACAGCCAATCAGACACAGCCCTAGAACCATCAGCCAATCAGAATCTCAGCCCTATACACCATTCACAGCCCTAGAACCATCAGCCAATAAGAATCTCAGCCCTATCCACCAACCACAGCCCTAGAACCAACAGCCAATCAGAATCTCAGCCCTGCCCACCAATCATAGCCCTAGAACCAACAGCCAATCAGACACAGCCCTAGAACCAACAGCCAATCAGATTATCAGCCCTATCCACCAATCATAACCCCAGCCCTGGAACCAGCAACCAATGGAAAGACCATCTCCAAACACCCTATCACAACAACATATGCAACAACTAATAGGAACTTATATAAAGAGCAAGTTAACTGAAGTCCAGTCCCTGTGGGCAGGGAAAAAGACAGCTGCTGCTCTATTCAGAATCTCCTTGGATACAGACATGCTGAATCCACACTTCCAGGCAAGTAGAGTCTACTTTCCAGGTAAGGGAGAGATTGTTTAAAAAACAAACTCTGTAATACTGCTAGGCGCGCACTCTGAAATCGGGCTTTTTTAAAGGCAAAAAACAGGGGGGCAGACAGTTTTTAAACACAAGTTAAATCACAGAAACAGATTAAAACAGTCTCCTAAAAACACACTCTGCAAGATGTATGTAGCCTTTTTAGAAAAAAGGGGGGGTTATGTGCCACAAACTAGCAAGGCAATTCACACAGTCACGGCAAAAACAAATAAAAAAAAAAACACCCTTTAAAAGAGGCCAGGCAGCCTGATACACAGAGAGTCCACAGCAAAACAGACACAGGTAGCTGAAATAAACACTTTTGAACAACTAAGACTATTTACCCAGAAAAATCTCAGGACTCCTTACCTAGGTCTTTTTGCAGTCCTTGAACACTGGGCTGCATTAACACACAGGGAAGATGCTGAGGATCACAACATGGAGGTGGCTGTCTTGGGCTTCCCTCCACAAACTTAAGGGGCCAGAGCAGGTGAGGGGGGGAGTGCTCAGGTGCAGTAGGGACTCAGAGAGCCAATCAGCTAAGTCCAGTCCCTGTGGGCAGGGAAAAAGGCAGCGGCTGCTCTATTCAGAATCTCCTTGGATACAGACAGGCTGAATCCACACTCCCAAGCTAGCAGAGTATACTTTCCAGGTAAGGGAGAGATTGTTTAAAAAACATCGGCCAATCACAATATCAGCCCTATCCACCAATCACAGCCCTAGAACCATCAGCCAATCCGAATCTCAGCCCTATCCACCAATCACAGCTGTAGAACCATCAGCCAATCAGAATCTCAGCCCTATCCACCAATCACAGCACTAGAACCATCAGCCAATCAGAATCTCAGCCCTATCCACCAATCACAGCCCTAGAACCATCAGCCAATCAGAATCTCAGTCCTATCCAGCAATCACAGCCCTAGAACCAACAGCCAATCAGAATCTCAGCCCTATCCACCAGTCACAGCCCTGGAACCAACAGCCATTCAGACACAGCCCTAGAACCATCAGCCAATAAGCATCTCAACCCTATCCACCAATCACAGCCCTCGAACCATCAGCCAATCACAATCTCAGCCCTATCCACCAATCACAGCCCTAGAACCATCAGCCAATCAGACACAGCCCTAGAACCATTAGCCAATCAGAATCTCAGCCCCATCCACCAATCACAGCCCTAGAACCATCAGCCAATCATAATCACAGCCCTATCCACCAATCACAGCCCTAGAACCATCAGCCAATCAGAATCTCAGCCCTATCCACCAATCACAGCCCTCGAACCATCAGCCAATCAGAATCTCAGCCCTATCCAACAATCAAAGCCCTTGAACCATCAGCCAATCAGAATCTCAGCCCTATCCACCAATCATAAACCCAGCCGTGGAACCAGCAACCAATGGAAAGACCATCTCCAAACAATCTATCACAACAACATATGCAACCACCAATAGGAACTTATATAAGGAGCAAGTTAACTGAAGTCCAGTCCCTGTGGGCAGGGAGAAAGGCAGCTGCTGCTCTATTCAAAATCTCCTTGGATACAGACAGGCTGAATCCACACTTCCAAGCTAGCAGAGTCTACCTTCCAGGTAAGAGAGAGATTGTTTAAAAAACAAACACTGGAATACTGCTGGGCGCGCACTCTGAAATCAGGATTTTTTAAAGGCAAAAAACAGGGGGGCAGACAGTTTTAAACACAAGGTAAATCACAGAAACAGATTAGAACAGTCTCCTAAAAACACACTCTGCAAGATGTATGTAGCCTTTTTACTTAGAAGAAAAAAGGGGGGCGGGGATTATGTGCCACAAACTAGCAAGGCAATTCACACAGTCATGGCAAAAATGAATTAAAAAAAAACACCACTTTTTAAAGAGGCCAGACTGCCTGAAACACCGAGAGTCCACAGTAAAACAGCTACTCTGGAACCCAAAAAGAATTAGTGATGGATTAGTATCGGGAAATTTGAGTACAGTTTTAGTATTATTATGAGTTAATTTGAGCCGCGGATATGAGAGTTTGTTAGTTAGATTGACTGTAGTAATGGAGGGGTGGAGGAGGAAAGAAATTCAGAAGTGTTAATTGGGAGTATATCCTTCATTTACTCTACCCAAATGCTTGGGATGAGTAAAGGGGGGTGAAGGAGGGAAGAGTCTGTGGAAGGGTTAGGGAGAGCATAGTAGCAGGGTGAGATAAATGAGTGAGAATTTAGTAGGGTTGTGTGGGAGGTCATGGAAGTATAGTGAGGTTTGGTGAGTTAGATGTGGAAGCGGAGGGAAGAGCTTAGGCAGAGTTATTTAGGAGATGAAAGTAGTAGAAATTATTTGGGATGAGTCAGAGTGGGAATGGAGGATAGTTTGATATGGACATAACATATGATGATGGGTAGATAAGTGTGATAAGATGAGAGCAGGAATTCATAGATATCTAGTATAACAACCCACCCAGGAGCCATGCAATTACCCATGAACATGCCAAGCACAGAAACAACATATACACATATATATATATATATATATATATATATACACATATATATATATATATATATTTACACATACACACACACACATGAATACACACACATATAATACATAATTAGAACCATGGGTAAATATACTTAGTCAAACAGGTTTAAAGAGTGTGTGTGTATTTCATTGTTATGACATAGTAGCGATAAATATTTTCTAAAGAACTATACATAACTAGAAATATACACATAATCAGAAAACATTTTATCAACATAGGCATATGCAGTCCATAGTTGTTTGAATATGGTGGTTATGAAGGAAAGAGACAACTCTTGAGTAGTTTTCTGAAGACAAGAAAGTTATCTGTGGCTCTTATAGTTGGGGGTAATGAATTCCATAGTTTGGCTGCTTGAAGGGAGAAGGATGTGCCACCTATAGTCTTTTTCTTGTATGGTGGTGTTCTAAGGCGGGGTGCCAATCTTGAGCGGAGGTTTCTTTGTTGGATGTATTTGGTTATTTTGTTTCTGATAAAAAGCAGTCCTGTTCCATGTATAGCTCTGTGGGTGAAACAAAGCAGCTTGAAAGTGCATCTTCTGGCAAAGGGTAACCAGTTTAGTGCTCTCAAGGCAGGGATACGTTGTAGTTTTTTCATAATAGATAGAGATGATCCATGGTAGAGGCCATTGGCATAATCCAGTTAGGATAGTACAAGCGAGATAGTACCTTGCACCTTGTGTGGAAATCCGATGTGGGGGAAGATGCGTCGTAAAGTCTTCAAGTTGATGACGCTTGTTCGTGCTAATTTGTCCACTTGGGCATTCATAGTTAACTTGGAATCCATAGTGATTCCAAGGTTTTTAACTTCCTTGGATAATTGAGGAGGTGGTCCGAGATCATCAGGCCAGACGCAGATGCACAGAGGGTCATAACTTTTCCAGTCACCACATATGAGTATTTCTGTTTTGGAGGTATTTAGTTTGAGATGGCTCCAGGTCATCCACTGATCAATGGCTCTGAGGCAACTGAATTTGTGAGTTTTCAATGTTTTTGGGGCATTCTAATTTAAGTAGTATTTGTGTGTCATCTGCATAGTTGTAGCATGTGAGATGGAAATCATTGATCAGTTCTGATAAAGATATCATGTAGGATGTTGAAAAGCAAAGGTGAGATGATTGATCCTTGGGGGACCCCTGCTTTTGTGAGGTATGGTTTGGACGGGAAGGAAGTAATCCAGTCGAGAGCAATCCCTTGTATGCTGGCTTCGTGGAGTCTTTGAATTAGGGTGTCATGGTCAACCGTATCAAAGGCAGCCGAGAGGTCCAAGAGAAGTAGTACAGCAACTCCATTGCGGTCGACTGTGTTTTTAAGATCATCCCAGATTGCTATGAGTGCCGATTCAGTGCTTCTTCCTGGGCGGAATCCAGTTTGGAAGTCTGAAAGTATAGAATTGTCTTCAATAAATTGTGACATCTGGGTGAAAGCTGCTCTTTCTATCAATTTGCCCAGGAAAGGTCCATTTGTGATTGGTCTGTAGTTGTTGGGGTCTTGCAGGTCTAGGTTTGTTTCCTTTAATAACGGTTGTATGTATGCATTTTTCAGGTCTACAGGAAAAGTTCCTGTAGTTAAAGAGTTGTTGATGATTCTTCTTACAGGTGTGGCAGCAGAAGTAGATAGAAGAATGTTCTTGAAGATTTGTGGTGGGCAAGGGTCAGAAGGGCAACCGGAAGGTCTGCTTGCTTTGACCAAATCCATAAATTCACCTTGGCATATTTGTTTGAAGGTCTGTAGAGGTTGGTTTGGTTTATTCTTAGAGGGTATTTTAGGAAAGGGGTTGGTGCTGATGGTTTTCTTCTGTCTTGAATAGGAGTCCAATGTGTCTGCCTTGGTTGTGTAGTGAGTTGCCAATTTGTTTGTGAAATCTTGGGTAGTGGGATGACTTCCTTCCTTACATGTAGGATTTTGAAATTCCTTGAGAATTTTATAAAATTCTTTGGTTGTAGACTGAGCATTTTGAATTCTGTCTGAGTTGTACCTTTTTTTTAAAGCTTTTTTGATTGATGATTTGTATTTTCTGTTAAGTTTGTGTAGCTGCAGTTTGTCTTGACTGTTGTTTGTTTTGAGCCAGGTCCGCTGCAACTTACTGATTTGTTGCTTTATCTTTTTAAGTTCTGTGTTTCTCCAAGGTGTTGGTTTTCTTTTGTCGTCTTTAGTTTTTCTGAGTGGTATTAGGATATCAAAAGCTAGCTGTAGCCACTCATAAAGTTTTAGCACATAATTAATTGTATCTAGATCTGTGTTGGCTGTTAGTTGTGTTTCTAAGTCATCCAAATTGAGTTTGCTCCATGGCCGATAGGTGCATGTATGTAAGTAGTTGTGGGGTGTGTTGATTTGTGGAGCTGTATGTCAGAAAGTTATCAAATGGTGGTCTGACCAAGTGATTGGTGTGATGCTATGAATAGTAACTAGTTCAGGCTTGGCAAAAATGACATCTAGGATGTGTCCACTGATGTGTGTGGGATTGTGTACAATCTGATGTAGGTTCAATGCGACTGGGCAAGTGGTGATAGCTTTTGGATGGGGCATATTGGGTTTGTCAAACCAAATGTTTAGATCCCTAAGAATGCATAGGTTGGAGTATAGTGTAATAAGGTTTGAGACTGTGTCTAGAAAAGCATCTGGGAATGTGGAGTTGTTAGGTGGAGGTCTGTAAAGGAGGAGAAAGTTACAGGAGGAAGTTTGAGTAGGGTGGCATCTGGTAAGGAAGGCTTCACAACCTTGTATGGAGATGTTGTCTGTTTTACTGAGGTTCAAAGGCTGTTTGAATATAATAGCTAGTCCACCTCCTCTCTTGCCTGTACGGTTTTGTGTGATGGTTTGATAGCCTGGAGGAACGGCTTTGTGCAACACTGGGGCCATGTCATCTCCCAACCAGGATTCAGTTATGAATAGTAAGTCAGGTTGTGTGTCTGTGAGCAGGTTGTAGATGTGGTGCTTGTTTTTTTAGAGTGATTGAGCATTTATGAGGTGGCAGTTTAGAAAAGGTGTGTTAGTGGTAGTGTTGTTTTGTTTAGGAGAAGGGTAAGTAGTATAATGTGAGCTTGAAGCAGGAGTGTTGCTAGTTGTGATAACTGTTTGAGGCTCACAATAGTCTTGCTTTTCAATATAGTGTTCCTCTTCCAGTAGGTTAAGGAAACATTTTGTTGGGTATGTGTGTGTGGGTGGTGGACTTGGTGGCTGAGAGAGACATAAAGAGTGTACTGTTTTTTGTAGGGTAGTCTTATTATGTAATAGACAAGGGGATGCGAGGTTGCTAAGAATGGCGTGTTTTTTATTTTGTTTGCGTTTGTTTAGTGTGGATGGAGTATGGGTTAGGGGTTGTGGAGGAGCATGTGGATCATGATGTAAGACTCTAAATTGTGCAATGGAGGAGAGGCGAGTGAATGAAAGTTGCTGGGTTGGGGTGCTTGTGGTAGGTGTTTGTGAAGAGTGAGAAAGTAGGGGTGAAGATAGGATGGAATTTGTATTCTTTGTGTAGTCCTGAGGGTGGGAGTGGGTATGATGATAAGTGTAATGTAAGTTTGTGTTGACTTGATGTGCTGCTGTGTGTGGTCTGTATTGTTTTTGTGTAATAGTGAGAGGGCATATAGGTGTAGTTGTTTTTGGTGAGGTATTTGTATGTGAGTTAGTGCTGGTGAGTGGAATTTGAGTGTTAAAGGTGTTGATGTGTTTTGGAGATGAATGTATGAGGTGTGTAAGAGGTGATGGATGTGTGTCAGGGGAGTTAGTGTTAGTTGTGATGACTGGAAGAGGTAATATGTGTGGTGGGGTGAAATTTGGGGATTGCATGGTTGTGTATAATTGGTGAAGAGAGGGGAAGAGTGTTTGTAGATGGTGTGTTTGAAGGCAGGGTTTGGGCATTGTTATGATAACAGGTGGTTTGTGTGGAGCAAACAGCGGATAGTGTTGTTGGTTAGTATGAGCAGAGAGTGTGTATCTGGAAGGCTAAGACTGAGAGAAATGTATACTGTAGTTTTGTGTTGTGTGGGTGATGGCAGGTTGTGTTAGTGGGAGCGGACAGAGTAGTGTTTGCTGTGAGAATGAAGGTGTTTGACTGTTGTAGTTTTGGAGGACATGTGTATATGTGTTTTATAAAGGGTATTGTGCGTGCTGGGTGATGGGACATTGCAAACTGTCTGTGGTCAGTTTGTGATGCATGAGTTGGATGTCTTTGTAGAATATGTGTTTGCATGTTGAGGGATGTGTAGGAGTTGAACCCATTCCTGGTCAATTGAGAATTGGGCAGCATTTCTGGCCCTAGGCCCTAGTCCCTGCCTGTCCCGAACAGGCCCAAACAGGCAACTGCCCTTGTCCTCTCCGCCCTTTGCCTCGATGCCCGGGCTGAGACGCCCTTAGTCCTAGGCTTAAATATCCTTACTGGCCAATAAGAACCTGGTCCTAACCCTAGCCAATCCAATTTCAAGCGCTGATTCAAACAACTAATGGGAGACCCAGTCCTAATCACCAATTATAGCCCTATTCCTGACCACCAATCACAGCCCCAGCCCTAAAACCAGCAACCAATCAGAATCTCAGCCCTATCCACCAATCACAGCCCTAGAACCATCAGCCAATCAGAATCTCAGCCCTATCCACCAATCACAGCCCTGGAACCATCAGCCAATCAGAATCTCAGCCCTATCAACCAATCACAGCCCTAGAACCAACAGCCAATCAGACACAGCCCTAGAACCATCAGCCAATCAGAATCTCAGCTCTATCCACCAATAACAGCCCTAGAACCACCAGCCAATAAGAATCTCAGCCCTATCCACCAACCACAGCCCTAGAACCAACAGCCAATCAGAATCTCAGCCCTGTCCACCAATCATAGCCCTAGAACCAACAGCCAATCAGACACAGCCCTAGAACCAACAGCCAATCGGATTATCAGCCCTATCCACCAATCATAACCCCAGCCCAGGAACCAGCAACCAATGGAAAGACCATCTCCAAACACCCTATCACAACAACATATGCAACAACTAATAGGAACTTATATAAAGAGCAAGTTAACTGAAGTCCAGTCCCTGTGGGCAGGGAAAAAGACAGCTGCTGCTCTATTCAGAATCTCCTTCGATACAGAAATGCTGAATCCACACTTCCAAGCAAGTAGAGTCTACTTTCCAGGTAAGGGAGAGATTGTTTTAAAAACAAACACTGTAATACTGCTGGGCGCGCACTCTGAAATCGGGCTTTTTTAAAGGCAAAAAACAGGGGGGCAGACAGTTTTTAAACACAAGTTAAATCACAGAAACAGATTAAAACAGTCTCCTAAAAACACACTCTGCAAGATGTATGTAGCCTTTTTAGAAAAAAGGGGGGTTATGTGCCACAAACTAGCAAGGCAATTCACACAGTCACGGCAAAAACGAATTAAAAAAAAAACACCACTTTAAAAGAGGCCAGGCAGCCTGAAACACAGAGATTCCACAGCAAAACAGACACAGGTAGCTGAAATAAACACTTTTGAACAAATAAGACTATTTACCCAGAAAAATCTCAGGACTCCTTACATACGTCTTTTTGCAGTCCTTGAACACTGGGCTGTATTAGCACACAGGGAAGATGCTGAGGATCACAAAATGGAGGTGGCTGTCTTGGGCTTCCCTCCACAAACTTAAGGGGCCAGAGCAGGTGTGGGCGGGAGGGCTCAGGTGCAACAGGGACTCAGAGAGCCAATCAGCTAAGTCCAGTCCCTGTGGGCAGGGAAAAAGGCAGCGGCTGCTCTATTCAGAATCTCCTTGGATACAGACAGGCTGAATCCACACTTCCAAGCTAGCAGAGTATACTTTCAAGGAAAGGGAGAGATTGTTTAAAAAACATTGGCCAATCACAATATCTGCCCTATCCACCAATCACAGCCCTAGAACCATCAGCCAATCAGAATCTCAGCCCTATCCACCAATCACAGCCCTAGAACCATCAGCCAATCAGACACAGCCCTAGAACCATCAGCCAATCAGAATCACAGCCCTATCCACCAATCACAGCTGTAGAACCATCAGCCAATCAGAATCTCAGCCCTATCCACCAATCACAGCACTAGAACCATCAGCCAATCAGAATCTCAGCCCTATCCACCAATCACAGCCCTAGAACCATCAGCCAATCAGAATCTCAGTCCTATCCACCAATTACAGCCCTAGAACCAACAGCCAATCAGAATCTCAGCCCTATCAACCAGTCACAGCCCTGGAACCAACAGCCATTCAGACACAGCCCTAGAACCATCAGCCAATCAGCATCTCAGCCCTATCCACCAATCACAGCCCTCGAACCATCAGACAATCACAATCTCAGCCCTATCCACCAATCACAGCCCTAGAACCATCAGCCAATCAGACACAGCCCTAGAACCATTAGCCAATCAGAATCTCAGCCCCATCCACCAATCACAGCCCTAGAACCATCAGCCAATCAGAATCTCAGCCCTATCCACCAATCACAGCCCTAGAACCATCAGCCAATCAGAATCTCAGCCCTATCCACCAATCACAGCCCTCGAAACATCAGCCATCCAGAATCTCAGCCCTATCCAACAATCACAGCCCTACAACCATCAGCCAATCAGAATCTCAACCCTATCCACCAATCACAGCCCTAGAACCATCAGCCAATCAGAATCTCAGCCCTATCCACCAATCACAGCCCTCGAACCATCAGCCAATCAGAATCTCAGCCCTATCCACCAATCATAACCCCAGCCGTAGAACCAGCAACCAATGGAAAGACCATTTCCAAACAATCTATCACAACAACATATGCAACCACCAATAGGAACTTATATAAGGAGCAAGTTAACTGAAGTCCAGTCCCTGTGGGCAGGGAGAAAGGCAGCTGCTGCTCTATTCAGAATCTACTTGGATACAGACAGGCTGAATCCACACTTCCAAGCTAGCAGAGTCTACCTTCCAGGTTAGAGAGAGATTGTTTAAAAAACAAACACTGGAATACTGCTGGGCGCGCACTCTGAAATCGGGATTTTTTAAAGGCAAAAAACAGGGGGGCAGACAGTTTTAAACACAATTTAAATCACAGAAACAGATTAGAACAGTCTCATAAAAACACACTTTGCAAGATGTATGTAGCCTTTTTACTTAGAAGAAAAAAGGGGGGCGGGGGATTATGTGCCACAAACTAGCAAGGCAATTCACACAGTCATGGCAAAAATGAATTTAAAAAAAAAACACCACTTTTTAAAGAGGCCAGACTGCCTGAAACACTGAGAGTCCACAGTAAAAAACACACAGGTAGCGGAAATAAACACTTTTAAACTGATAATACTATTTACACAGAAAAATCTGACGGCTCCTTACCTAGGTCTTTTTGCAATCCTTGAACACTGGGCTGTATTAGCACACAGGGAAGCTGCTGAGGCTCACAAAATGGAGGTGGCTGTATTGGGCTTCCCTCCACAAACTTAAGGGGCCAGAGCAGGTGTGCGGGGGAGGGCTCAGGTGAAACAGGGACTCAGAGAGCCAATCAGCTCAGTCCAGTCCCTGTGGGCAGGGAGAAAGGCAGCTGCTGCTCTACTCAGAATGTCCTTGGATGCAGACAGGCAGAAACTAAACTTCCAAGCTAGCAGAGTCTACTTTCCAGGTAAAGGAGAGATTGTTTAAAAAACAAACACTGGAATACTGCTGGGCACGCACTCTGAAATCAGGCTTTTTTAAAGGCAAAAAACAGGGGGGCAGACAGTTTTTAAACACAATTTAAATCAAAGAAACAGATTAAAACAGTCTCCTAAAAACACACTGTGCAAGATGTATGTGGCCTTTTTAATTAGAAGAAAAAAGTGGGGGGGGTTATGTGCAGCAAACGAGCAAGGCAATTCACACAGTCACGGCAAAAATGAATTAAAAAAAAAACACCACTTTAAAAGAGGCCAGGCTGCCTGAAACACAGAGAAGCCACAGTAAAACAGACACAGGTAGAGGCTGAATCCACACTTCCAAGCTAGCAGAGTCTACTTTCCAGGTAAAGGAGAGATTGTTTAAAAAACAAATACGGGAATACTGCTGGGCGCGCACTCTGAAATCGGGGGTTTTTAAAGGCAAAAACAGGGGGGCAGAGAGTTTTTAAACACAATTTAAATCACAGAAACAGATTAAAACAGTCTCCTAAAAGCACACTCTGCAAGATGTATGTAGCCTTTTTACTTAGAAGAAAAAAGGGGGGGGGGTCATGTTCCACAAACTAGAAAGACAATTCACACAGTCACAGCAAAAACACATTTTAAAAAACACCACTTTTTAAAGAGGCCAGGCTGCCTGAAACACTGAGAGTCCACAGTAAAACAGACGCAGGTAGCTGAAATAAACACTTCTGAACAAATCATACTATTTACCCAGAAAAATCTCAGGGCGCCATACCGAGGTCTTTTTGCAATCCTTGAACACTGAGCTGTATTAGCACACAGGGAAGATGCTGAGGATCACAAAATGGAGGTGGCTGTCTTGGGCTTCCCTCCACAAACTTAAGGGGCCAGAGCAGGTGTTGGGGGGAGGGCTCAGGTGCAACAGGGACCCAGAGAGCCAATCAGCTAAGTCCAGTCCCTGTGGGCAGGAAGAAAGGCTGCTGCTGCTCTATTCAGAATCTCATTGGATACAGACAGGCTGAATCCACACTTCCAAGCTAGCAGATTCTACTTTCCAGGTAAGGGAGAGATTATTTAAAAAAATCAGCTAATCACAGTCTCAGCCCTATCCACCAATCACAGCCCTTGAACCATCAGCCAATCAGAATCTCAGCCCTATCCACCAATCACAGCCCTAGCACCATCAGCCAATCAGAATCTCAGCCCTATCCACCAATCACAGCACTAGAACCATCAGCCAATCACAATCTCAGCCCTAACCACCAATCATAGCCCTAGAACCATCAGCCAATCACAATCCCAGCCCTATCCATCAATCACAGCCCTAGAACCAACAGCCAATCAGACACAGCCCTAGAACCACCAGCCAATCAGAATCTCAGCCCTATCCATCAATCACAGCCCTAGAACCATCAGCCAATCAGAATATCAGCCCTATCAACCAATAACAGCCCTAGAACCATCAGCCAATCAGCATCTCAGTCCTATCCGCCAATCACAGCCCTAGAACCATCAGCCAATCAGCATCTCAGCCCTATCCGCCAATCACAGCCTTAGAACCATCAGCCAATCACAATCTCAGCCCTATCCACCAATCACAGCCCTAGAACCATCAGCCAATCAAAATCTCAGCCCTATCAACCAATCAGAGCCCTAGAACCATCAGCCAATCGGAATCTCAGCCCTATCCACCAATCACAGCCCCAGAACCATCAGCCAATCAGAATCGCAGCCCTATCCACCAATCACCGCCCTAAAACCAACAGCCAATCAGAATGTCATCCCTATCCACTAATCACAGCCCTAGAACCAACAGCCAATCAGAATCTCATCCCTATCCACCAATCACAGCCCTAGAACCAACAGCCAATCAGACAAAGCCCTAGAACCATCAGCCAATCAGAATCTCAGCCCTGTCCACCAATTACAGCCCTAGAACCATCAGCCAATCACAATCTTAGCCCTATCCACCAATCACAGTCCTAGAACCAACAGCCAATCAGAATCCCAGCCCTATCCACCAATGAAAGCCCTAGAACCAACAGCCAATCAGACACATCCCTAGAACCAACAGCCAATCAGATTCTCAGCCCTATCCACCAATCATAACCCCAGCCCTGGAACCAGCAACCAATGGAAAGACCATCTCCAAACAACCTATCACAAAAACATATGCAACAACCATATTTCAGGTCCTGAGCTCGCCCCCCACGACTGCAGCACCAACCTGCTGCCTCCTGCCTCTGTCCCCTGACCACGCTGCTGTTTGCGTGTTCGAGGCCCTCCTCCACCCGCAGGCATCCTCCTGCGCCTCATCCCTGGGGTCTAGTGGGCTCTGACTAGCTTCACTTGACCCGTGTGCCGCTTTCCGCCGTCCCATAAGTGTTTTTCATTTTTTTCGCTTTTTCCAGCGCCTCGCCGCCGGCGCTTCTGCCCCCTTTGTGCCCCCCTGATTGCTGTCTCCCCGATCGTATATTGTGCTATTTTGTTTTTCTGATTGTGTGCTTTTCTTATTGTAACTGCTTGTATTTTGCTCGTTTTCAGTGTTTTGCCCCTTGTGCGCTCCCCGTTCCCTGCCACTGCCTCCCTGCGGCCCCGCCCCCCTCGCGCCCCCATTTGCCGCTCCCTCCCGCCTCCCAGCTGCTCCTCCCTCCCCCCTCCCTTCTTAATGGCTGGTGCTGCGCGTCGCGAGTGAGCGACCTCTGACCTGTTTCAGGTCCTGAGCTCGCCCCCCACGACCGCAGCACCAACCTGCTGCCTCCTGCCTCTGTCCCCTGACCACGCTGCTGTTTGCGTGTTCGAGGCCCTCCTCCACCCGCAGGCATCCTCCTGCGCCTCATCCCTGGGGTCTAGTGGGCTCTGACTAGCTTCACTTGACCCGTGTGCCGCTTTCCGCCGTCCCGTAAGTGTTTTTCGTTTTTTTAGCTTTTTTCAGCGCCTCGCCGCCGGCGCTTCTGCCCCCTTTGTGCCCCCCTGATTGCTGTCTCCCCGATCGTATATTGTGCCATTTTGTTTTTCTGATTGTGTGCTTTTCTTATTGTAACTGCTTGTATTTTGCTCGTTTTCAGTGTTTTGCCCCTTGTGCGCTCCCCGTTCCCTGCCGCTGCCTCCCTGCGGCCCCGCCCCCCTCACGCCCCCATTTGCCGCTCCCTCCCGCCTCCCGCCTCCCAGCTGCTCCTCCCTCCCCCCTCCCTTCTTAATGGCTGGCGCTGCGCGTCGCGAGTGAGCGACCTCTGACCTGTTTCAGGTCCTGAGCTCGCCCCCCACGACCGCAGCACCAACCTGCTGCCTCCTGCCTCTGTCCCCTGACCACGCTGCTGTTTGCGTGTTCGAGGCCCTCCTCCACCCGCAGGCATCCTCCTGCGCCTCATCCCTGGGGTCTAGTGGGCTCTGACTAGCTTCACTTGACCCGTGTGCCGCTTTCCGCCGTCCCGTAAGTGTTTTTCGTTTTTTTCGCTTTTTTCAGCGCCTCGCCGCCGGCGCTTCTGCCCCCTTTGTGCCCCCCTGATTGCTGTCTCCCCGATCGTATATTGTGCCATTTTGTTTTTCTGATTGTGTGCTTTTCTTATTGTAACTGCTTGTATTTTGCTCGTTTTCAGTGTTTTGCCCCTTGTGCGCTCCCCGTTCCCTGCCGCTGCCTCCCTGCGGCCCCGCCCCCCTCGCGCCCCCCATTTGCCGCTCCCTCCCGCCTCCCAGCTGCTCCTCCCTCCCCCCTCCCTTCTTAATGGCTGGCGCTGCGTGTCCGCGCAGCGGGCGCGCCAGAGGCAAGCCCGTCTGCGCCCGTCCGCGCCTGGTCCGCGCCCAGTGCCACACGCCCTGGCCCTCGTGCCCCCCGCATCCGCTACTCGATCAACGAACTCCGCGCCTTCAACCCCGGCCCCTCCACTGAATGCTACCGGGCATCCCCGAAGCACACTAAAGGACCTTTTTCCTGCCGTACCTGCAACTTCTCCTACATCAGAACGACCAATCCAACTACGAAAACATCCAACCCCAACCACCTGAACTGCATCCTCATCAACACCCGCTCCGCACTCCCTCGGCCTGGAACGACTCATGGTGGCCCTCCGTCCTCGGACCCCCACCCACCCCTGCCAGCCACGCAAGAAACCTCGGCTTCATCCTGGACTCCGCCCTCACCATGTCCAAACAGGTCAGCGCCGTCTCCTCCTCCTGTTTCAACACCCTTCGAATGCTCCGCAGAATCTTCAAGTGGATTCCAACAGAAACCAGAAAGACGGTGACCCAGGCCCTCGTCAGCAGCAGACTTGACTACGGCAACGCACTCTACACAGGCATCCCAACCAAAGACATCAAACGCCTCCAACGTATCCAAAATGCCTCCGCCCGACTGATCCTCAACATACCCGGCCGAAGTCACATCTCCCCTCACCTAAAGGAACTCCACTGGCTCCCGGTAGACAAGAGGATCACCTTCAAACTCCTGACCCACGCTCACAAGGCACTTCACAACACCGGACCCTCCTACCTCAACACCAGACTCAACTTCTACACTCCAACACGTCAACTCCGATCCGCCAACCTCGCCCTCGCCATCGTACCCCGAATCCAGCGCAAGACATCCGGCGGCAGATCCTTCTCCTTCCTCGCCGCCAAGACCTGGAACTCTCTCCCCACATCTCTTCGCCAGACCCAGGACCTCCTCGCATTCAGAAGGCTCCTCAAGACCTGGCTCTTCGACCGCTAAACCAGCAGCGCTCCCCCCCCCCCCCTCAGCGCCTCGAAACCCTGACGGGTACATAGCGCGCTTTATAAATACTATGATTGATTGATTGATTGATTGAACCAATAGGAACTTATATAAGGAGCAAGTTAACTGAACTCCAGTCCCTGTGGGCAGGGAGAAAGGCAGCTGCTGCTCTATTCAGAATCTCCTTGGATACAGACAGGCTGAATACACACTTCCAAGCTAGCAGAGTCTACTTTCCAGGTAAGGGAGAGATTGTTTAAAAAACATCGGCCAATCACAATCTCAGCCCTATCCACCAATCACAGCCCTAGAACCATCAGCCAATCAGAATCTCAGCCCTATCCACCAATCACAGCCCTAGAACCATCAGCCAATCAGACACAGCCCTAGAACCATCAGCCAATCAGAATCACAGCCCTATCCACCAATCACAGCTGTAGAACCATCAGCCAATCACAATCTCAGCCATAACCACCAATCACAGCCCTAGAACCATCAGCCAATCACAATCTCAGCCCTAGCCACCAATCACAGCCCTAGAACCATCAGCCTATCATAATCTCAGCCCTACCCAACAATCACAGCCCTAGAACCAACAGCCAATCACAATCTCAGCCCTATCCACCAATAACAGCCCTAGAACTAACAGCCAATCAGACACAGCCCTAGAACCATTAGCCAATCAGAATCTCAGCCCTCTCCACCAATCACAGCCCTAGAACCATCAGCCAATCAGAATCCCAGCCCTATCCACCAATAACAGCCCTAGAGCCATCAGACAATCAGCATCTCACTCCTATCCACCAATCACAGCCCTAGAACCATTAGCCAATCAGCATACCAGCCCTATCCACCAATCACAGCCCTCGAACCATCAGCCAATCACAATCTCAGCCGTATCCACCAATCACAGCCCTAGAACCATCAGCCAATCAGAATCTCAGCCTTATCCACCAATCACAGCACTAGAACCATCAGCCAATCAGAATCTCAGTCCTATCCACCAATCACAGCCCTAGAACCAACAGACATTCAGACACAGCACTAGAAACATCAGCCAATCAGCATCTCAGCCCTATCCACCAATCACAGCCCTCGAACCATCAGCCAATCACAATCTCAGCCCTATCCACCAATCACAGCCCTAGAACCATCAGCCAATCAGACACAGGCCTAGAACCATTAGCCAATCAGAATCTCAGCCCTATCCACCAATCACAGCCCTAGAACCATCAGCCAATCGTAATCTCAGCCCTATCCAACAATCACAGCCCTACAACCATCAGCCAATCACAATCTCAGCCCTATCCACCAATCACAGCCCTAGAACCATCAGCCAATCAGACACAGCCCTAGAACCACCAGCCAATCAGAATCCCAGCCCTATCCACCAATCACAGCCCTAGAACCATCAGCCAATCAGCTTCTCAGCCCTTTCCAACAGTCACAGCCCTACAACCATCAGCCAATCAGAATCTCAGCCATATCCACCAATCACAGCCCTAGAACCATCAGCCAATCACAATCTCAGCCCTATCCACCAATCACAGCCCTAGAACCATCAGCCAATCAGAATCTCAGCCCTATCCACCAGTCACTGCCCTAGAACCATCAGCCAATCAGACACAGCCCTAGAACCAACAGCCAATCAGAATCTCAGCCCTATCCACCAATCACAGCCCTAGAACCATCAGCCAATCATAATCTCAGTCCTATCCACCAATCACTGCCCTAGAACCCTCAGCCAATCAGACACAGCCCTAGAACCACCAGTCAATCAGAATCTTATCCCTATCCACCAATCAGTCCTAGAACCATCAGCCAATCAGATTCTCAGCCCTATCCAACAGTCACAGCCCTACAACCATCAGCCAATCAGAATCTCAGCCCTATCCACCAATCACAGCCCTAGAGCCATCAGCCAATCAGAATCTCAGCCCTATCCACCAATCACTGCCCTAGAACCATCAGCCAATCAGAATCTCAGCCCTATCCACCAATCACAGCCCTAGAACCAACAACCAATCAGAATCTCATCCCTATCCACCAATCATAGCCCTAGAACCAACCGCCAATCAGACACAGCCCTACAACCATCAGCCATTCAGAATATCAGCCCTATCCACCAATCACAGCCCTCGAACCATCAGCCAATCAGAATCTCAGCCCTATCCACCAATCATACCCCAGCCCTGGAACCAGCAACCAATGGAAAGACCATCTCCAAACAACCTATCACAACAACATATGCAACCACCAATAGGAACTTATATAAGGAGCAAGTTAACTGAACTCCATTCCCTGTGGGCAGGGAGAAAGGCAGCTGCTGCTCCTTTCAGAATCTCCTTGGATACAGACAGGCTGAATCCACACTTCCAAGCAGGCAGAGTCTACCTTCCAGGTAAGGGAGAGATTGTTTAAAAAACTAACACTGGAATACGGCTGGGCGCGCAGTCTGAAATCGGGCTTTTTTAAAGGCAAAAAACAGGGGGGCAGACAGTTTTTAAACACAATTTAAATCACAGAAACAGATTAGAACAGTCTCCTAAAAACACACTCTGCAAGATGTATGTAGTCTTTTTACTTAGAAGAAAAAAGGGGGGAGTTACGTGCCACAAACTAGCAAGGCAATTCACACAGTCACGACAAAAATTAATTAAAAAAAACACCACTTTAAAAGAGGCCAGGCTGCCTGAAACACAGAGAGTCCACAGTAAAACAGACACAGCTGAAATAAACACTTTTGAGCAAATATCACTATTTACCCAGAAAAGTCTCACGGCTCATTACCTAGGTCTTTTTGCAATCCTTGAACACTGGGCTATATTAGCACACAGAGAAGATGCTGAGGCTCACAAAATGGAGGTGGCTGTCTTGGGCTTCCCTCCACAATTTTAAGGGGTCGGAGCAGGTGTGGGGGGAGGGCTCAGGTGCAACAGGGACTCAGACAGCCAATCAGCTAAGTCCAGTCCCTGTGGGCAGGGATTTAGGCAGCTGCTGCTCTATTCGGAATGTCCTTGGATACAGACAGGCTGAATCCACACTTCCAAGCTAGCAGAGTCTACTTTCCAGGTAATGGAGAGATTGTTTAAAAAACAAACACTGGAATACTGCTGGGCACGCACTCTGAAATTGGGCTTTTTTAAAGACAAAAAACAGGGATGCAGACAGTTTTTAAACACAATTTAAATCACAGAAACAGATTAAAACAGTCTCTTAAAAACACACTCTGCAAGATGTATGTAGCCTTTTTACTTAGAAGAAAAAAAGCTGGGGGGTTGTTATGTGCCACAAACTAGCAAGGCAATTCACACAGTCACGGCAAAAACACCACTTTAAAAGAGGCCAGGCTGCCTGAAACACAGAGAGTTCACAGTAAAACAGACACAGCTGAAATGAACACTTTTGAACAAATATTACTATTTACCCAGAAAAATCTCACGGCTCCTTACCTAGGTATTTTTGCAATCCTTGAAAACTGGGCTGTATTAGCACACATAGAAGATGCTGAGACTCACAAAATGGAGGCTGTCTGTATTGGTCTTCCCTCCACAATCTTAAGGGGCCAGAGCAAGGTGTGGGGGGGGGAGGGCTCAGGTGCAACAGGGACTCAGAGAGCCAATCTGCTAAATACAGTCGCTGTGGGCAGGGAGAAAGGCAGCTGCTGCTCTATTCAGAATCTCCATGGATACAGACAGGCTGAATCCACACTTCCAAGCTAGCAGAGTCTACTTTCCAGGCAAGGGAGAGATTATTTAAAAAACAAACACTGGAATACTGCTGGGCACGCACTCTGAAATCGGGCTTTTTTAAAGGCAAAAAACAGGGGGGCAGACAGTTTTTAAACACAATTTAAATCACAGAAACAGATTAAAACAGTCTCCTAAAAACACACTTTGCAAGATGTATGTAGCCTTTTTACTTAGAAGAAAAAAGGGGATTGGTGTTATGTGCCACAAACTAGCAAGGAGATTCACACAGTCAGCCAAAGATGAATAAAAAAAAACACCACTTTAAAAGAGGTCAGGCTGCCTGAAACACAGAGAGTCCACAGTAAAACAGACACAGGTAGCTGAAATAAACACTTTTGAACAAATACTTCTACTTACCCAGAAAAATCTCAGGGCTCCTTACCTAGGTCTTTTGCAATCCTTGAACACTGGGCTGTATTAGCACACAGGTAAGACGCTGCGGATCAGAAAATGGAGGTGGCTGTCTTGGGCTTCCCTCCAAAAACTTAAGGGGCCAGAGCAGGTGTTGTGGGGAGGGCTCAGGTGCAACAGTGACTCAGAGAGCCAATCTGCTAAGTCCAGTCCCTGTGGGCAGGGAGAAAGGCAGCTGCTGCTCTATTCAGAATCTCCATGGATACAGACAGGCTGAATCCAGACTTCCAAGCTAGCAGAGTCTACTTTCCAGGTAAGGGAGAGATTGTTTAAAAAACAAACACTGGAATACTGCTGGGCTCGCACTCTGAAACCATGCTTCTTAAAAGACAAAAACAAGGGGGCAGACAGGTTATAAACACAATTTAAATCACAGAAACAGATTAAAACAGTATCCTAAAAACACACTCCGCAAGATGTATATAGCCTTTTTACATAGAAGAAGAAAAGGTGAGGGGGGTTATGTGCCACAAACTAGCAAGGCAATTCACACAGTCATGGCAAAAACTAATTTTACAAAAACACCACTTTAAAAGAGGCCAGGCTGCCTGAAACACAGAGAGTCCACAGTAAACCAGGCACAGGTAGCTGAAATAAACACTTTTGAACAAATAATACAATTTACCCAGAAAAATCTCAGGGCTCCTTACCTAGTTCTTTTTGCAATCCTTGAACACTGGGCTGTATTAGCAAACAGGGAAGATGCTGAGGCTCACAAATTGGATGTGGCTATCTTGGGCTTCCCTCCACAAACTTAAGGGGCCAGAGCAGGTGTTGGGGGGAGGGCTCAGGGGCAACAGGGACTCAGAGAGCCAATCAGCTACGTCCAGTCCCCGTGGGCAGGGAGAAAGGCAGCTGCTGCTCTATTCAGAATCTCCATGGATACAGACAGGCTGAATCCACACTTCCAAGCTAGCAGAGTCTACTTTCCAGGCAAGGGAGAGATTGTTTAAAAAACAAACACTGGAATACTGCTGGGCACGCACTCTGAAATCGGGCTTTTTTAAAGGCAAAAAACAGGGGGGCAGACAGTTTTTAAACACAATTTAAATCACAGAAACAGATTAAAACAGTCTCCTAAAAACACACTCTGCAAGATGTAAGTAGCCTTTTTACTTAGAAGAAAAAAAGGGGGGGTGTTATGTGCCACAAACTAGAAAGGCAATTCACACAATCATGGCAAAAACAAATAAAAAAAAAACACTACTTTAAAAGAGGCCAGGCTGCCTGAAACATAGAGAGTCCACAGTATTACAGACATGGGTAGCTGAAATAAACACTTTTGAACAAATAACACAATTTACCCAGAAAAATCTCAGGGCTCCTTACCTAGGTCTTTTTGCAATCCTTGAACACTGGGCTGTATTAGCACACAGGTAAGACGCTAAGGATCAGAAAATGGAGGTGGCTGTCTTGGGCTTCCCTCCACAAACTTAAGGGGCCAGAGCAGGTGTTGTGGGGAGGGCTCAGGTGCAACAGTGACTCAGAGAGCCAATCTGCTAAGTCCAGTCCCTGTGGGCAGGGAGAAAGGCAGCTGCTGCTCTATTCAGAATCTCCATAGATACAGACAGGCTAAATCCAGACTTCCAAGCTAGCAGAGTCTACTTTCCAGGTAATGGAGAGATTGTTTAAAAAACAAACACTGGAATACTGCTGGGCACGCACTCTGAAATCGGGCTTTTTTAAAGGCAAAATACAGGGGGGCAGACAGTTTTTAAACACAATTTAAATCACAGAAACAGATTAAAACAGTCTCCTAAAAACACACTCTGCAAGATGTATGTAGCCTTTTTACTTAGAAGAAAAAAGAGGGAGTTAGGTGCCACAAACTAGCAAGGCAATTCATACAGTCACGGCAAAAACTAATAAAAAAAAAACACCACTTTAAAAGAGGCCAGGCTGCCTGAAACACAGACAGTCCACAGTAAAACAGACACAGGTAGCTGAAATAAACACTTTTGAACAAATAGTACTATTAAGCCAGAAAAATCAGGGCTCCTTACCTAGGTCTTTTTGCAATCCTTGAACACTGGGCTGTATTAGCACACACAGAAGATGCTGAGGCTCACAAAATGGAGGAGGCTTTCTTGGGCTTCCCTCCACAAACTTAAGGGGCCAGAGCAGGTGTGGGGGGGAGGGCTCAGTTGCAACAGGGACTCAGAGAGCCAATCAGCTAAGTCCAGTCCATGTGGGCAGGGAGAAAGGCAGCTGCTGCTCTATTCGGAATCCCCTTGGATACAGACAGGCTGAATCCACACTTCCAAGTGAGCAGAGTCTACTTTCCAGGTAAGGGAGAGATTGTTTAAAAAACAAACAGTGGAATACTGCTGGGCTCGCACTCTGAAACCATGCTTCTTAAAAGACAAAAACAAGGGGGCAGACAGGTTATAAACACAATTTAAATCACAGAAACAGATTGAAACACTATCCTAAAAACACATTCTGCAAGATGTATATAGCCTTTTTACTTAGAAGAAGAAAAGGTGAGGGGGGTTATGTGCCACAAACTAGCAAGGCAATTCACACAGTCACGGCAAAAACTAATTTAACAAAATCACCACTTTAAAAGAGGCCAGGCTGCCTGAAACACAGAGAGTCCACAGTAAAACAGACACAGATAGCTGAAATAAACTCTTTTGTTGAACAAATACTACTACTTACCCAGAAAAATCTCAGGGCTCCTTACCTAGGTCTTTCTGCAATCCTTGAACACTGGGCTGTATTAGCACGCAGGGAAGATGCTGAGGATCACAAAATGGAAGTGGCTGTCTTGGGCTTCCCTCCACAAACTTAAGGGGCCAGAGCAGGTGTGGGGGGAGGGCTCAGGTGCAGCAGGGACAAAGAGAGCCAATCAGCTAAGTCCAGTCGCTTTGGGAAGGGAGAAAGGCAGCTGCTGCTCTATTCAAAATCTCCATGGATACAGACAAGCTGAATCCACACTTTGAAGCTAGCAGAGTCTACTTTCCAGGTAAGGGAGAGATTGTTTCAAAAACAAACACTGGAATACTGCTGGGCGCGCACACAGAAATCGGGCTTTTTTAAAGGCAAAAAACAGGGGGGCAGACAGTTTTTAAACACAATTTAAATCACAGAAACAGATTAAAACAGTCGCCTAAAAACACACTCTGCAAGATGTATGTAGCCTTTTTACTTAGAAGGAAAAAAAAGGGGGGGTTATGTGCCACAAACTAGAAAGGCAATTCACACAATCATGGCAAAAATGAATTTTACAAAAACAGTACTTTAAAAGAGGATAGTCTGCCTGAAACACAGAGGGTCCACAGTAAAAGAGACACAGGTAGCTGAAATAAACACTTTTGAACAAAGAATACTATTTACCCAGAAAAATCTCAGGGCTCCTTACCTAGTTCTTTTTGCAATCCTTGAACACTGGGCTGTATTAGCAAACAGGGAATTTGCTGAGGCTCACAAAATGGATGTGGCTGTCTTGGGCTTCCCTCCTCAAACTTAAGGGGCCAGAGCAGGTATGTGGGGGAGGGCTCAGGTGCAACAGGGACTCAGAGAGCCAATCAGCTACGTCCAGTCCCTGTGGGCAGGGAGAATATCAGCTGCTGCTCTATTCAGAATCTCCTTGGATACAGAAAGGCTGAATCCACACTTCCAAGCTAGCAGAGTCTACTTTCCAGGTAAGGGAGAGATTGTTTGAAAAGCAAACACTGGAATACTGCTGGGTGCACACTCTGAAATCGGCTTTTTTTAAAGGCAAAAAATGGGATCAGACAGTTTTTAAACACAATTTAAATCACAGAAACATGTGAAAATAGTCTCCTAAAAACACACTCTGCAAGATGTATGTAGCCTTTTTACTTAGAAGAAAAGAGGGGGGGAGGGTTATGTGCCACAAAATAAAAAGGCAATTCACAAAATCACGGCAAAAACAAATTTTAAAAAACACTACTTTAAAAGAGCCCAGGCTGCCTGAAACACAGAGAGTCCACAGTAAAACAGACACGGGTAGCTGAAATAAACACCTTTGAACAAATACTACTACTTATCCAGAAAAATCTCAGGGCTACTTACCTAGATCTTTTTGAAATCCTTCAACCGTGGCTGTATCAGCACACAGGGAAGATGCTGAGGCTCACAAAATGGAGGTGGCTGTCTTGGGCTTCCCTCCACAAACTTAAGGGGCCAGAGCAGGTGTGGGGGGGGAGGGCTCAGGTGCAACAGGGACAAAGAGAGCCAATCAGCTAAGTTCAGTCGCTGTGGGCAGGGAGAAAGGCAGCTGTTGCTCTATTCAGAATCTCCATGGATACAGACAAGCTGAATCCACACTTCGAAGCTAGCAGAGTCTACTTTCCAGGTAAGGGAGAGATTGTTTCAAAAACAAACACTGGAATACTGCTGGGCGCGCACTCAGAAATCGGGCTTTTTTAAAGACAAAAAACAGGGGGGCAGAAAGTTTTTTAACACAATTTAAATCACAGAAACAGATTAAAACAGTCTCCTAAAAACACACTCTGCAAGATGTATTTAGCCTTTTTACTCAGAAGAAAAAAAGGTGGGGGGGTTAGGTGCCACAAACTAGAAAGGCAATTCACACAATCATGGCAAAAATGAATTTTACAAAAACAGTACTTTAAAAGAGGCCAGTCTGCCTGAAACACAGAGAGTCCACAGTAAACAAAGAATACTATTTACCCAGAAAAATCTCAGGGCTCCTTAACTAGTTCTTTTTGCAATCCTTGAACACTGGGCTGTATTAGCAAACAGGGAAGATGCTGAGGCTCACAAAATGGATGTGGCTGTCTTGGGCTTCCCTCCCCAAACTTAAGGGGCCAGAGCAGGTATGCGGGGGAAGCTCAGGTGCAACAGGGACTCAGAGAGCTAATCAGCTAAGTCCAGTCCATGTGGGCAGGGAGAAAGGCAGCTGCTGCTCTATTCGGAATCTCCTTGGATACAGACAGGCTGAATCCACACTTCCAAGCTAGCAGAGTCTACTTTCCAGGTAAGGGAGAGATTGTTTAAAAAACAAACACTGGAATACTGCTGGGCTCGCACTCTGAAATCATGCTTATTTAAAGACAAAAAACAAGGGGGCAGACAGGTTTTAAACACAATTTAAATCACAGAAACAGATTAAAACAGTATCCTAAAAACACACTCCGCAAGATGTATGTAGCCTTTTTACTTAGAAGAAAAAAAGGGGGGGGGGTTATGTGCCACAAACTAGAAAGGCAATTCACACAATCATGGCAAAAACGAATTTTAAAAAAACACTACTTTAAAAGAGGCCAGGCTGCCTGAAACACAAAGAGTCCACAGTAAAACAGACACAGGTAGCTGAAATAAACACTTTTGAACAAATAATACAATTTACCCAGAAATATCTCAGGGCTCCTTACCTAGTTCTTTTTGCAATCCTTGAAAACTGGGCTGTATTAGCAAACAGGGAAGATGCTGAGGCTCACAAAATGGATGTGGCTGCCTTGGGCTTCCCTCCACAAACGTAAGGGGCCAGAGCAGGTGTTGGGGGGACGGCTCAGGTGCAACAGGGACTCAGAGAGCCAATCAGCTACATCCAGTCCCTGTGGGCAAAGAGAAAGGCAGCTGCTGCTCTATTCAGAATCTCCATGGATACAGACAGGCTGAATCCACACTTCCAAGATAGCAGAGTCTACTTTCCAGGTAAGGAAGAGATTGTTTGAAAAACAAACACTGGAATACTGCTGGGCGCGCACTCAGAAATCAGGCTTTTTTAAAGACAAATAACAGGGGGGCAGAAAGTTTTTAAACACAATTTAAATCACAGAAACAGATTAAAACAGTCTCCTAAAAACACAATCTGCAAGATGTATTTAGCCTTTTTACTTAGAAGAAAAAAAGGGGGGGGGTTATGTGCCACAAACTAGAAAGGCAATTCACACAATCATGGCAAAAATGAATTTTACAAAAACAGTACTTTAAAAGAGGCCAGTCTGCCTGAAACACAGAGAGTCCACAGTAAAGTAGACACAGGTAGCTGAAATAAACACTTTTGAACAAAGAATACTATTTTCCCAGAAAAATCTCAGGGCTCCTTACCTCGTTCTTTTTGCAATCCTTGAACACTGGGCTGTATAAGCAAAAGGGAATTTGCTGAGGCTCACAAAATGGATGTGGCTGTCTTGGGCTTCCCTCCACAAATTTAAGGGGCCAGAGCAGGTATGCGGGGGAAGCTCAGGTGCAACAGGGACTCAGAGAGCCAATCAGCTCAGTCCAGTCCATGTGGGCAGGGAGAAAGGCAGCTGCTGCTCTATTCAGAATCTCCTTGGATTCAGACAGGCTGAATCCACACTTCCAAGCTAGCAGAGTCTACTTTCCAGGTAACGGAGAGATTGTTTAAAAAACAAACACTGGAATACTGCTGGGCTCGCACTCTGATATCATGCTTCTTTAAAGACAAAAATCAAGGGGGCAGACAGGTTTTAAACACAATTTAAATCACAGAAACAGATTAAAACAGTATCCTAAAAACACAGTCCGCAAGATGTATATAGCCTTATTACTTAGAAGAAGAAAAGGTGAGGGGGGTTATGTGCCACAAACTAGCAAGGCACTTCACACAGTCACGGCAAAACTAATTTTACAAAAACACCACTTTAAAAGAGGCCAGGCTGCCTGAAACACAGAGAGTCCACAGTAAACCAGGCACAGGTACCTGAAATAAACACTTTTGAACAAATAATACTATTTACCCAGAAAAATCTCAGGGCTCCTTACCTAGCTCTTTTTGCAATCCTTGAACACTGGGCTGTATTAGCACACAGGGAAGATGCTGAGGCTCACGAAATTGAGGTGGCTGTCTTGGGCTTCCCTCCACAAACTTAAGGGGCCAGAGCAGGTGTGGGGGGGAGGGCTCAGGTGCAACAGGGACTCAGAGAGCCAATCAGCTAAGTCCAGTCCCTGTGGGCAGTGAGAATATCAGCTGCTGCTCTATTCAGAATCTCCTTAGATACAGACAGGCTGAATCCACACTTACAAGCTAGCAGAGTCTACTTTCCAGGTAAGGGAGAGATTGTTTGAAAAGCAAACACTGGAATACTGCTGGGTGCACACTCTGAAATCGGGTCTTTTTAAAGGCAAAAAACAGGGGGGCAGACAGTTTTTAAATACAATTTAAATCACAGAAACATATGAAAATAGTCTCCTAAAAACACACTCTGCAAGATGTATGTAGCCTTTTTACTTAGAAGAAAAGAAGGGGGGGGTGTTATGTGCCACAAACTAGAAAGGCAATTCACACAATCATGGCAAAAACGAATTAAAAAAAAACACTACATTAAAAGAGGCCAGGCTGGCTGAAACACAGAGAGTCCACAGTAAAACAGACACGGGTAGCTGAAATAAACACTTTTGAACAAATAATACAATTTACCCAGAAAAATCTCAGGGCTCCTTACCTAGTTCTTTTTGCAATCCTTAAACACTGGGCTGTATTAGCAAGCAGGGAAGATGCTGAGGCTATCAAAATGGATGTGGCTGTCTTGTGCTTCGCTCCACAAACTTAAGGGGCCAGAGCAGGTGTTGGGGGGAGGGCTCAGGTGCAACAGGGACAAAGAGAGCCAATCAGCTAAGTCCAGTCACTGTGGGCAGGGAGAAAGGCAGCTGTTGCTCTATTCAAAATCTCCATGGATACAGAAAAGCTGAATCCACACTTCGAAGCTAGCAGAATCTACTTTCCAGGTAAGGGAGAGATTGTTTCAAAAATAAACACTGGAATAATACTGGACGCGCACACAGAAATTGGGCTTTTTTAAAGGCAAAAAACAGGGGGGCAGACAGTTTTTAAACACAATTTAATTCACAGAAACAGATTAAAACAGTATCCTAAAAACACACTCCGCAAGATGTATGTAGCCTTTTTACTTAGAAGAAGAGAAGGTGAGGGGTGTTATGTGCCACAAACTAGCAAGGCAATTCACACAGTCACGGCAAAAACTAATTTTACAAAAACACCACTTTAAAAGAGGCCAGGCTGCCTGAAACACAGAGAGTCCACAGTAAACCAGGCACAGGTAGCTGAAATAAACAGTTTTGAACAAATAATAATATTTACCCAGAAAAATCTCAGGGCTCATTACCTAGGTCTTTTTGCAATCCTTGAACACTGGGCTGTATTAGCACACAGGGAAGATGCTGAGGCTCACAAACTTGAGTTGGCTGTCTTGGACTTCCCTCCACAAACTTAATGGGCCAGAGCAGGTGTGGGGGGGAGGGCTCAGGTGCAACAGGGACTCAGAGGGCCAATCAGCTAAGTCCAGTCCCTGTGGGCAGGGAGAATGTCAGCTGCTGCTCTATTCAGAATCTCCTTGGATACAGACAGGCTGAATCCACACTTCCAAGCTAGCAGAGTCTACTTTCCAGGTAAGGGAGAGATTGTTTGAAAAGCAAACACTGGAATACTGCTGGGTGCACACTCTGAAATCGGGTTTTTTTAAAGGCAAAAAACAGGGGGGCAGACAGTTTTTAAACATAATTTAAATCACAGAAACAGATTAAAACAGTCTCCTAAAATCACACTCTGCAAGATGTATGTAGCCTTTTTACTTAGAAGAAAAAAGGGGAGTGGGGTTATATGCCACAAACTAACAAGGAGATTTACACAGTCACGCCAAAAACGAATAAAAAAAAACCACCACTTTAAAAGAGATCAGGCTGCCTGAAACACAGAGAGTCCACAGTAAAACAGACACAGGTAGCTGAAATAAACACTTTTGAACAAATATTACTGTTTACCCAGAAAAATCTCAGGGCTCCTTACCTAGGTATTTTTGCAATCCTTGAACACTGGGCTAAATTAGCACACAGAGAAGATGCTGAGGCTCACAAAATGGAGGTGGCTGTCTTGGGCTTCCCTCCACAATTTTAAGGGGTCGGAGCAGGTGTGGTGGGGAGGGCTCATGTGCAACATGGACTCAGAGAGCCAATCAGCTAAGTCCAGTCCCTGTGGGCAGGGAGAATATCAGCTGCTGCTCTATTCAGAATCTCCTTGGATACAGACAGGCTGAATCCACACTTCCAAGCTAGCAGAGTCTACTTTCCAGGTAAGGGAGAGATTGTTTGAAAAGCAAACACTGGAATACTGCTGGGTGCACACTCTGAAATCGGGTTTTTTTAAAGGCAAAAAACAGGGGGGCAGACAGTTTTTAAACACGATTTAAATCACGGAAACATATCAATATTGTCTCCTAAAAACACACTCTGCAAGTTGTATGTAGCCTTTTTACTTAGAAGAAAAGAAGGGGGGGGGTTATGTGCCACAAACTAGAAAGGCAATTCACACAATCATGGCAAAAACGAAGTTTAAAAAAACACTACTTTAAAAGAGGCCAGGCTGCCTGAAACACAGAGAGTTCACAGTAAAACAGACACGGGTAGCTGAAATAAACACTTTTGAACAAATACTACCACTTACCCAGAAAAATCTCAGGGCTACTTACCTAGGTCTTTTTCCAATCCTCAACACTGGGCTGTATTAGCCCACAGGGAAGATGCTGAGGCTCACAAAATGGAAGTGGCTGTCTTGGGCTTCCCTCCCCAAACTTAAGGGGCCAGAGCAGGTGTGGGGGGGAGGGCTCAGGTGCAA
This sequence comes from Pleurodeles waltl, assembly GCF_031143425.1. Lineage (NCBI taxonomy): Eukaryota > Metazoa > Chordata > Amphibia > Caudata > Salamandridae > Pleurodeles > Pleurodeles waltl. Next base: position 941,873,928 of record NC_090440.1, on the reverse strand, counting down.
CAGGGACAAAGAGAGCCAATCAGCTAAGTCCAGTCACTGTGGGCAGGGAGAAAGGCAGCTGTTGCTCTATTCAGAATCTCCATGGATACAGAAAAGCTGAATCCAAACTTCGAAGCTAGCAGAATCTACTTTCCAGGTAAGGGAGAGATTGTGTCAAAAACAAACACTGGAATAATGCTGGGCGCACACACAGAAATCGGGCTTTTTTAAAGGCAAAAAACAGGGGGGCAGACAGTTTTTAAACACAATTTAAATCACAGAAACAGATTAAAACAGTCTCCTAGAAACACACTCTGCAAGATGTATGTAGCCTTTTTATTTAGAAGAAAAAAATGGGGGGGTTATGTGCCACAAACTAGAAAGGCTATTCACACAATCATGGCAAAAACGAATTTTAAAAAAATACTACTTTCAAAGAGGCCAGGCTGCCTGAAACACAGAGAGTCCACAGTAAAACAGACACAGGTAACTAAAATAAACACTTTTGAACAAATAATACAATTTACCCAGAAAAATCTCAGGGCTCCTTTCCTAGTTCTTTTTGCAATCCTTGAACATTGGGCTGTATTAGCAAACAGGGAAGATGCTGAGGCTCACAAAATGGATGTGGCTGTCTTCGGCTTCCCTCCACAAACATAAGGGGCCAGAGCAGGTGTTGGGGGGAGGGCTCAGGTGCAACAGGGACTTAGAGAGCCAATCAGCTACGTCCAGTCCCTGTGGGCAGGGAGAAATGCAGCTGCTGCTCTATTCAGAATCTCCATAGATACAGACAGGCTGAATCTACACTTCCAAGCTAGCTGAGTCTACTTTCCAGGTAAGGGAGAGATTGTTTGAAAAACAAACACTGGAATACTGCTTGGCGCGCACTCTGAAATCAGGCTTTTTTAAAGGCAAAAAACAGGGGGGCAGACAGTTTATAATCACAATTTAAATCACAGAAACAGATTAAAACAGTCTCCTAAAAACACACTCTGCAAGATGTATGTAGCCTTTTTACTTAGAAGAAAAAAGGGGGGGAGGGTTATGTGCCACAAACTAGAAGAGGCCAGGCTGCCTGAAAGACAGACAGTCCACAGTAAAACAGACACAGGTAGCTGAAATAAACACTTTTGAACAAATAGTACTATTTGTCCACAGTAAAACAAACACAGGTAGCTGAAATAAACACTTTTGAACAAATAGTACTATTTTGCCAGAAAAATCAGGGCTCCTTACCTAGGTCTTTTTGCAATCTTTGAACACTGTGCTGTATTAGCACACACGGAAGATGCTGAGGCTCACAAAATGGAGGTGGCTGTCTTGGGCTTCCCTCCACAAACTTAAGGGGCCAGGGCAGGTGTGGGCGGGAGAGTTCAGGTGCAACAGGGACTCATAGAGCCAATCAGCTAAGTCCAGTCCATGTGGGCAGGGAGAAAGGCAGCTGCTGCTCTATTCGGAATCTCCTTGGAGACAGACAGGCTGACTCCACACTTCCAAGCTAGCAGGGTCTACTTTCCAGGTAAGGGAGAGATTGTTTCAAAAACAAACACTGGAATACTGCTGGGCTAGCACTCTGAAATCATGCTTCTTTAAAGCAAGATGTGTATAGCCTTTTTACTTAGAAGAAGAAAAGGTGAGTGGGGTTATGTGCCACAAACTAGCAAGGAAATTCACAGTCATGGCAAAAACTAATTTTACAAAAACACCACTTAAAAAGAGGCCAGGCTGCCTGAAACACAGAGAGTCAAGAGTAAAACAGACACAGGTAGCTGAAATAAACACTTTTGAACAAATAGTACTATTTGTCCACAGTAAAACAAACACAGGTAGCTGAAATAAACACTTTTGAACAAATAGTACTATTTTGCCAGAAAAATCAGGGCTCCTTACCTAGCTCTTTTTGCAATCCTTGAACACTGGGCTGTATTACCACACAGGGAAGATGCTGAGGCTCACGAAATTGAGGTGGCTGTCTTGGGCTTCCCTTCACAAACTTAAGGGGCCAGAGCAGGTGTGGGGGGAAGAGCTCAGGTGCAACAGGGACTCAGAGAGCCAATCAGCTAAGTCCAGTCCTTGTGGGCAGGGAGAATATCAGCTGCTGCTCTATTCAGAATCTCCTAGGATAGAGACAGGCTGAATCCACACTTCCAAGCTAGCAGAGTCTACTTTCCAGGTAAGGGAGAGATTGTTTGAAAAGCAAACACTGGAATACTGCTGGATGCACACTCTGAAATCGGGTTTTTTTAAAGGCAAAAAACCAGGGGGGCAGACAGTTTTTAAACACAATTTAAATCACAGAAACAGATTAAAACAGTCTCCTAAAAACACACTCTGCAAGATGTATGTAGCCTTTTTACTTAGAAGAAAAAAGGGGGGGTTAGGTGCCCCAAACTAGCATGGCAATTCATACAGTCACGGCAAAAACTAATTTTAAAAAAACACCTTTTTAAAAGAGGCCAGGCTGCCTGAAACACAGAGAGTCCATAGTAACACAGACACAGGTAGCTGAAATAAACTCTTTTGTTGAACAAATACTACTACTTACCCAGAAAAATCTGAGGGCTCCTTACCTAGCTCTTTCTGCAATCCTTGAACACTGGGCTGTATTAGCACACAGGGAAGATGCTGAGGATCACAAAATGGAGGTGGCTGTCTTGGGCTTCCCTCCACAAACTTAAGGGGCCAGAGCAGGTGTTGTGGGGAGGGCTCAGGTGCAACTGGGACTCAGAGACCCAAACAGCTATGTCCAGTCCCTGTGGACAGGGAGAAAGGCAGCTGCTGCTCTATTCAGAATCTCCTTGGATACAGACAGGCTGAATCCACACTTCCAAGCTAGCAGAGTCTACTTTCCAGGTAAGGGAGAGATTGTTTAAAAAACAAACATTGGAATACAGCTGGGCACGCACTCTGAAATCAGGCTTTTTTAAAGGCAAAAAACAGGGGGGCAGACAGTTTTTAAACACAATTTAAATCACAGAAACAGATTAAAACAGTCTCCTAAAAACACACTCTGCAAGATGTATGTAGCCTTTTTACTTCGAAGAAAAAAAAGGGGGGGGTATGTGCCACAAACTAGAAAGGCAATTCACACAATCATGGCAAAAATAAATTTTACAAAAACACTACTTTAAAAGAGGCCAGTCTGCCTGAAACACAGAGAGTCCACAGTAAAACAGACACAGGTAGCTGAAATAAACTCTTTTGAACAAATAATACTATTTACCCAGAAAAATCTCAGGGCTCCTTACCTAGTTCTTTTTGCAATCCTTGAACACTGGGCTGTATTGGCAAACAGAGAATTTGCTGAGGCTCACATAATGGATGTGGCTGTCTTGGGCTTCCCTCCACAAACTTAAGGGGCCAGGGCAGGTGTTGTGGGGGGGCTCAGGTGCAACAGGGACTCAGAGAGCCAATCAGCTACGTCCAGTCCCTGTGGGCAGGGAGAAAGGCAGCTGCTGCTCTATTTAGAATCTCCTTGGATACAGACAGGCTGAATCCAGACTTCCAAGCTAGCAGAGTTTACTTTCCAGGTAATGGAGAGATTGTTTAAAAAACAAATATTGGAATACTGCTGGGCGCGCACTCTGAAATCGGGCTTTTTTAAAGGCAAAAAACAGGGGGGCAGACAGTTTTTAAACACAATTTAAATCACAGAAACAGATTAAAACAGTCTCCTAAAAACACACTCTGCAAGATGTATGCAGCCTTTTTACTTAGAAGAAAAAAGGGGGGGTTAGGTGCCACAAACTAGCAAGGCAATTCATACAGTCACGGCAAAAACTAATTAAAAAAAAACACCACTTTAAAAGAGGCCAGGCTGCCTGAAACACAGAGAGTCCACAGTAAAACAGACACAGGTAGCTGAAATAAACTCTTTTGTTGAACAAATACTACTACTTACCCAGAAAAATCTCAGGGCTCCTTACCTAGGTCTTTCTGCAATCCTTGAACACTGGGCTGTATTAGCACACATAGAAGATGCTGAGGCTCACAAAACGGAGGTGGCTGTATTGGGCTTCCCTCCATAAAACTTAAGGGGCCAGAGCAGGTGTGGGGGGGAGGGCTCAGGTGCAACAGGGACTCAGAGAGCCAATCTGCTAAGTCCAGTCGCTGTGGGCAGGGAGAAAGGCAGCTGCTGCTCTATTCAGAATCTCCATGGATACAGACAGGCTGAATCCACACTTCCAAGCTAGCAGAGTCTACTTTCCAGGTAAGGGAGAGATTGTTTAAAAAACAAACAGTGGAATACTGCTGGGTGCGCACTCTGAAATCAGTCTTTTTTAACGGCAAATAACAGGGGGGCAGACAGTTTTTAAACATAATTTAACCCCTTCGCTGCCAGGCCTTTTCCCTCTCCTGTGCCGAGCCTTTTTTTGGCTATTTGGGGCAGTTCGCGCTTTGGCCCTCAAAACCTTTTGTTCACATAAGCTAACCACGCCAAATTTGCGTCCTTTTTTCCAACATCCTAGGGATTCTAGAGGTACCCAGACTTTGTGGGTTCCCCAGAAGGAGGCCAAGAAATTAGCCAAAATACAGTGAAAATGTTGGTTATTTAAAAAAAATGGGAAAAAGGGGTTGCAGAAAAAGGCTTGTGGTTTTTTCCCTGAAAAGGGCATCAACAAAGTGTATGCAGTGCTAAAATCACCAGCTTCCCAACTTTCAGGAACAGGCAGACTTGAATCAGAAAACCCAATTTTTCAACACAAATTTGGCATTTTAATGGGACATACCCCATTTTTACAATTTTTTGTGCTTTCAGCCTCCTTACAGTCAGTTTCAGAAATGGGCATGAAACCAGCGCTGGATCCCAGAAACCGCAACATTTCTGAAAAGTAGACAACATTCTGAATTCAGCAAGGGGTAATTTGTGTAGATCCTACAAGGGTTTCCTACAGAAAATAACAACTGAAAAAGAAAAATATTGAAATTGAGGTGAAAAAAACATCAATTTTTCTCTACGTTTTACTCTGTAACTTTTTCCTGCAATGTCAGATTTTCAAAAGCAATATACCGTTACGTCTGCTGGACTCTTCTGTTTGCGGGGATATATAGGGCTTGTAGGTTCATCAAGAACTCTAGGTACCCAGAGCCAATAAATGACCTGCACCCTGCAGTGGGTTTTCATTCTTTACCGGGTATACAGCAATTCATTTGCTGAAATATAAAGAGTAAAAAATAGCTATCAAGAAAACCTTTGTATTTCCAAAATGGGCATAAGATAAGGTGTTGAGGAGCAGTGGTTATTTGAACATCTCTGAATTCCGGGGTGCCCATACTAGCATGTGAATTACAGGGCATTTCTCAAATAGACGTCTTTTTTACACACTGTCTTACATTTGGAAGGAAAAAATGTAGAGAAAGACAAGGGGCAATAACACTTGTTTTGCTATTCTATGTTCCCCAAGTCTCCCGATAAAAATGATACCTCACTTGTGTGGGTAGACCTAGCGCCCGCAACAGGATCTGCCCCAAAACACAACGTGGACACATCACATTTTCAGAACGAAAAAAGAGCTGTTTTTTTACAAAGTGCCTAGCTGTGGATTTTGTCCTCTAGCTCAACCCGGCACCTGGGGAAACCTAGCAAACCTGTGCATTTTTTAAAACTAGACACCTAGGGGAATCCAAGATGGGTTGACTTGTGGGGCTCTGACCAGGTTCTGTTACCCAGAATCCTTTGCAAACCTCAACATTTTGCAAAAAAACACTTTTTCCTGTCATTTCGGTGAAAGAAAGTTCTGGAATCCGAGAGGAGCCACAAATTTCCTTCCACCCAGCGTTCCCCCAAGTCTCCCGATAAAAATAGTACCTCACTTGTGTGGGTAGGCGTAGCGCCCGTGACAGGATATGCCCCAAAACACGACGTGGACACATCACATTTTCAGAAAGAAAGCAGAGCTGTTTTTTACTAAGTGCCTAGCTGTGGATTTTGGCCTCTAGCTCAGCCGGCACCTGAGGAAACCTAGCAAACCTGTGCATTTTTGAAAACTAGACACCTAGGGGAATCCAAGATGGGGTGACTTGTGGGGCTCTGGCCAGGTTCTGTTACACAGAATCCTTTGCAAATCTCAAAATTTGGCTAAAAAAACATTTTTCCTGTCATTTCGGTGACAGAAAGTTCTGGAATCTGAGTGGAGCCACAAATTTCCTTCCACCCAGCGTTCCCCCAAGTCTCCCGATAAAAATGCTACCTCACTTGTGTGGGTAGGCGTAGCGCCCGCAACAGGATATGCCCCAAAACACGACGTGGACACATCACATTTTCAGAAAGAAAACAGAGCTGTTTTTTACTAAGTGCCTAGCTGTGGATTTTGGCCTCTAGCTCAGCCGGCACCTGAGGAAACCTAGCAAACCTGCGCATTTTTGAAAACTAGACACCTAGGGGAATCCAAGATGGGGTGACTTGTGGGGCTCTGACCAGGTTCTGTTACACAGAATCCTTTGCAAATTTCAAAATGTGGCTAAAAAAACATTTTTCCTGTCATTTCGGTGACAGAAAGTTCTGGAATCTGAGTGGAGCCACAAATTTCCTTCCACCCAGCGTTCCCCCAAGTCTCCCGATAAAAATGCTACCTCACTTGTGTGGGTAGGCGTAGCGCCCGCAACAGGATATGCCCCAAAACACGACGTGCACACATCACATTTTCAGAAAGAAAACATAGCTGTTTTTTACTAAGTGCCTAGCTGTGGATTTTGGCCTCTAGCTCAGCCGGCACCTGGGGAAACCTAGCAAACCTATGCATTTTTGAAAACTAGACACCTAGGGGAATCCAAGATGGGGTGACTTGTGGGGCTCTGACCAGGTTCTGTTACACAGAATCCTTTGCAAATCTCTAAATTTGGCTAAACAAAACACTTTTTCCTGTAATTTTGGTGACAGAAAGTTCTGGAATCTGAGAGGAGCCACAAATTTCCTTCCACCCAGCGTTCCCCCAAGTCTCCCGATAAAAATGATACCTCACTTGTGTGGGTAGTCCTAGCTCCCGCGACAGGAAAGGTCCCAAAACACAACGTGGGCACATCCCATTTTTTGACAGAAAACAGAGGTGTTTTTTGCAAAGTGCCTACCTGTAGATTTTGGCCTCTAGCTCAGCCGGCACCTAGGGAAACCTACCAAACCTGTGCATTTTTGAAAACTAGAGACCTAGGGAAATCCAAGATGGGGTGACTTGTGGGGCTCTGACCATGTTCTGTTACCCAGAATCGTTTGCAAACCTCATAATTTTGCTAAAAAGACACATTTTCCTCACATTTCGGTGACAGAAAGTTCTGTAATCTGAGAGGAGCCACAAATTTCCTTCCACCCAGCGTTCCCCCAAGTCTCCTGATAAAAATAGTACCTCACTTGTGTGGGTAGGCCTAGCGACCACGACAGGATATGCCCCAAAACACAACGTGGACACATCACATTTTTTCACAGAAAACAGAGCTGTTTTTTGCAAAGTGCCTACCTGTAGATTTTGGCCTCTAAGCTCAGCCGGCACCTAGGGAAACCTACCAAACCCGTGCATTTTTTAAAACTAGAGACCTAGGGAAATCCAAGATGGGGTGACTTGTGGGGCTCTGACCATGTTCTGTTACCCAGAATCCTTTGCAAACCTCAAAATTTTGCTAAAAAGACACATTTTCCTCACATTTCGGTAACAGAAAGTTCTGTAATCTGAGAGGAGCAACAAATTTCCTTCCACCCAGCGTTCCCCCAAGTCTCCTGATAAAAATGGTACCTCACTTGTGTGGGTAGGCCTAACGACCACGAAACGAAATGGCCCAAGACACAACGTGGACACATCACATTTTTTCACAGAAAACAGTGCCCACCTGTGTATTTTGGCCTCTAGCTCAGCCAGCACCTAGGGAAACCTACCAAACCTGTGCATTTTTAAAAACTAGAGACCTAGGGGAATCCAAGATGGGGTGACTTGTGGGGCTCTGACCAGGTTCTGTTACCCAGAATCCTTTGCAAACCTCAAAATTTGGCTAAAAAGATAAATTTTCCTCACATTTCGGTGACAGAAAGTTCTGGAATCTGAGAGGAGCCACAAATTTCCTTCCACCCAGCGTTCCCCCAAGTCTCCCGGTAAAAATGATACCTCACTTGTGTGGGTGGGCCAGGTGCCTGCAACAGAATAAGGCCCAAACCTTGTAGAGATAGAGGGGATAGCACAGCGAGTTTATAAGGACATATTCTTCTTTTATACATCTTTAGGCTGACTCTGCTTTGGGGACCCACATAAGTGAGGTGTCATTTTACTTGGGAGACTGAGGGGAACACTGGGGAGTAGGAATTTTGTGCTGGAGCGGTGATCCTACTAAGAATAGTCAGGAAAATATGCTTTTTAAGCATATTTTGAGGTTTGCAGAGGAGTCTGGGTAAGAAAATGTTGGGGGATCCACGCAAGCCACACCTCCCTGGACTCCTTGGGGTGTCTAGTTTTAAAAAATGTCTGGGTTTGGTAGGTTTCCCTAGATGAAGGCCGCACCCAGGACGAAAAACATAGGTGCCCCCTTCCCCCCAAACACAGGTAGTTTAGTAATATATCATTTTGATGTGTCCACATATGTCTGTGATGTGCCAAACACTAAAATTGTGAAAAGAAACACACTTAGGTTATGTGAAAAAGACCCCTCACCCACCAAACAAGTTGGTGGCATGCTTCATCATCGGAGTCCCACCCGATGCACCTAGCGTGTCACAGGTGTGCTGCGACGCCTGATTACAGCGGAGCAGGTTTTGTCATTTTTACCACACATACTGGTTGGATTTGGCACGAGGGTGAGTGATGGTTCAGTGGATCAAATTTTATTAACAAGAGATTTCACAAAAATGAAATGCACTGTTAATAACTGAAAGGCAAAAAACTGAACCAATGACTCACAGCTCGTGAGCTGTAAAGCCGCTACAAGGCACCAACCTCTTTACAGTCCATTCACACACCTTTCATACATGACACGCACAAGACCATTCACACCACCAGCCACGGGCCTAGCACATTACAGCACTCACAACGACAGACAGAGCCACTCAAGGGCCCATCACTTACATACGCCCACATACCTGATACAACAATCACACCAGCTGATGGGAGTGTGTGGACTGGTGTTTGGCTGGCAGTGTGTTGCAGTAGCCAACAGCAAGTCAATATGTACACTATGTACATCCTCAGCCAAGCCCCACTCCACACACAATGGCATCATTTTTTTTTTTTTTTTTAAACAGAGGAACCCCTAACTAAGTAGAAAGAATTACAAAACTACAAACACAAAAGCTCTAAGTACATGACAGAAATGCTAACCATGAAACTGAACACATGAAAAGACAAAACAGACATGAGTTTACACTCATGGTTGTTCCCAGAAATTCTTCTGGGTGTGGTAATTCTTAAAACAACCACCCACACACAGCCCCAGGCTTTGAAGAAAAATCTGGGCAGTACATTCGAGTCTCCCTCCGGATACCTCTTCGAAAACACACTCTACATTTCTTAGCTGGAAAGTCTTTTTTTGGGTGTGGGAGGAATGTACTCAGCAAAGTGGCGATCTTTCGATCTAGACACATCCTCCACCACTGCTTATCTAGGAATTCTGGCCTGTTCCACCATAATAAGGCTCCTTATCACTGACTCCTGAAATTTCACAAATGTCATCTTTGACTCTGGAGACCTATCCCTAAACACAATAAAAGCATTAAAGGTTGCTAAGTGGAAGAGGTGAATTGCTAACTTCTTACACCAAACGTAAGACTTACGAATAGCAGTATAAGGTTCCAACCTCTGATCAACTCTATCTACACCTCCCATGTGCTTATTATAATCTAAAATGCACACAGGTTTGCGCACTTCAGCAACCTGGCCCCAAACAGTCACGGGGGAAGTACTCTCATCATGGATGGTACTTAGCATGTAGACATCCCTCTTGTCTGAAAATTTCAAAGCTAGCAGCTCATTATTCCGCAGGGCACAGCACTGTCCCCTCTCAAGTTTCTTACAAACAAGCTCCCTCGGATAGCCTTTCCGGTTACAACGAATTGTGCCACAAGCAACAGTGTCCACTTTAAACAATTCCTTGAACAACTGCACTCCAGTGTAGAAGTTATCTACATACAAATGGTGACCTTTGTTGAACAGTCGTCTACCAAGATCCCACACAATTTTCTCAGTGGCTCCAAAAGTGGGAGGACAACCAGGGGGGTCAATATTGGAATCCCTACCAGTGTAGACACAGAAACTATACACATATCCTGTACTACTTTCAGACAGCATATACAATTTAATTCCATATCGTGCCCTTTTGCTAGGAATGTACTGCCTAAAAACCAAATGACCCTTGAAGAGGACCAAAGACTCGTCCACACTTATCTCTTTGCCTGAAACATAGACCTCCGAAAACCGATCTACAAAATGATCAAGGACAGGCCTAATCTTAAAAAGACGGTCAGAATCTGGGTGATCTTGTGGAAAGGCTAATGCATTGTCAACAAAATGCAGCATCCTAAGAAGAAGCAAATACTGATTACGACTCATGGTCGCAGGAAATATAGCTGTTGCCATCAAGGGACTAGTAGACCAATAAGAAGCCAGTGACGGCTTCCTTATCAACCCCATCAAAAAAGTCAAACCCAAAAACTTTTTTATCTCCTCCAAATTTGTGGGAATCCACTGGGCAGCTCTAGAGTGTGGCCTAGGTCTAGCAGCGCTGTCCCTCAAATGCTGCTCTGCATACAAATTAGTCTGCTAAACAATCTCTTCCAAAAACATATCATCCATGAATAACTCAAAGAAATTGATAGGCAAAAAGTTCTCTGTATTGGCGTTACACCCCGGGAGACCAGTAAAGGCAGGCAACTCTGGCTGCTCCATGTTTGGGGCAACCCAGACATCAGGTCTTATAACGGGAAACCTTTCAGCCCCAGGTTGCTGCACTATTGGCACATCAGTGTCCTCCTCTAAAACAGGCCCTTCATCTGCACTCAGTGTGGCTTCATCATCAGAAGATTCCCCTCCAACAGAAACATCACTGCCAGAATCTCTCGCTTCCTCCTCTGCCTCAGAGGCAGAGTCCGTCTCATAATCATGATCAGACAATGACTCAAAAAGCATACCAGCCACCTGCTGAGCGGTCATCCTGCAGCTAGCCATGATCTCTCCCACTAAAATTAACTGGACAAATTCACCACCAACAACCAGCACTGTGTAAGACAAGTAACAAAGTGTAGCTTTGTTAGTAAGAGTTATAAACTCAAAAACTATACCGCTCACTTGCCTGAAAAAGCTTGATTCACCAGCAACTACTCTGCACAGACACAGCAATCACCAATGATATCCCACTAAAAAGAAAGAAAGAAAGGCAAATTAGAAATAAGACAAAACAAATATCATTGTGCACAAATCTAAGGACAATTTCATACACAATCCTGCATTTAGTACACCCCCTACAAACATGTCATTCATGCATGGCAACAATACTCCTTTGGAGTAAATTGTTTTTACTTACCTAAAACATGCAACTGTGCAAACTGCAGGTCAACCACCGCCAAAACCGCATGGAGCCACAGCAAATAAAGCAAGCTTTGAACTAGAACAAAAAGGAGGAAAACATTTTTTTATCACAAATGCAGGCCCTTCATCAGTTGACAAACACCCCACCATCAAACATTTAGAAATTGGTGCCTAAGTGGATTCTGCCATAGGGGCAGATGGGCATACTAAAAAAATAGGCTTATCTGCCCCAAGGAGGGCAGAAAATACCTTTAGTAGTGTGTCCCCATGGGGAGCGACCCTTGCCCAAGGGGACAGCCCCCATACAAAAAAAACAAAAAAACACGCACAACACTATCCCTGGTGCCTAAGTGGCTTCTGCCCCCCTTGGGGCAGATGGGCCTAAAAATAATAGGCCGATCTGTCCCCAAGGGGTGCAGAAATGGCCTTGGTACATGTGCCCCCAAAGGGGGGGCGACCCTTGCCCAAGGGCCCCCCCATACCCATCCACTAACACACACACACACTATCCCTGGTGTCTAAGTGGCTTCTGCCTAAAAAAATAGGCCTATCTGCTCCCAAGGGGGGCAGAAATGGCCAACAGGTCAATGCCCCCCTTGGGGGGCGCCCCGTGCCCAAGGGGACGCCCCCCACCAAAATAAACACATTTTAAAAAATCCCTGGCGTTCTAGTGGTTTCTGCCCCCCTTGGGGGCAGATCAGCCTAAAAATAATAGGCCGATCTGTCTCCAAGGGGTGCAGAAATGGCCTCGGTACATGTGCCCCCAAAGGGGGGGCGACCCTTGCCCAAGGGCCCCCCCCCATCCACTAACACACACACACACTATCCCTGGCCCTTGGGGGCAGATGGGCCTAAAAAAATAGGCCCATCTGCCCCCAAGGGGGGCAGAAATGGCCAACAGGCCAATGCCCCCCATGGGGGGGCACCCCGTGCCCAAGGGGACGCTCCCCCCACAAAAATAAACAAATAACAAAAAATCCCTGGCGTTCTAGTGGTTTCTGCCCCCCTTGGGGCAGATCAGCCTAAAAATAATAGGCTGATCTGCCCCCAAGGGGGGCAGAAACGGCCCTAAAACACATCCCCCCCAAAGGGGAGCGACCCTTGCCCAAGGGGCTGCCCCCCCATCCACTACACACACAATCCCTGGTGCCTAAGTGGCTTCTGTCCCCCTTGGGGGCAGATGGAACTAAAAAAAATAGGCCTTGGGGGCAGAAAAGGCCAACAGTTCTATTCCCCCTTCGGGGGGGGGGCCTTGCCCAAGGGGGCACCCCCCACATAAATACACACAAAAAATAACATCCCTGGCGTTCCAGTGGTTTCTGCCCCATTTGGGGGCACATCAGCCTAAAATAGTAGGCCAATCTGCCCCCAAGGGGGGCAGAAATGGCCGTTATTTGCCCCCAAAAGGGGAGTGACCCTTGCCCAAGGGGCCGCTCCCCAACAGGAAAAAACACAAAGGAACTAAAAAAAAAAAAATCCCTGGTGTCTAGTGGGCATTCCTGCTTCCCGATCGCAGTGGGATCGGGCAGCAAGAATGCTCAAAGAGACACCGGGGGAAAGGAAAACCCTTTCCTTTCCCCCGGTGCCTCTTTCTGCAAACCCCCCCACCCACGGGGAAGAGAAACTCACCTCTTCCTTTCTCGCCGCACAGGAAGCAAATGGCTTCCTGTGCTACGGGCACCCGATAATGAAGTCAGCGCGCGATCGCGCACTGATGTCATTATAGGGGCGTGTGGGGGTTGGGGGGTGGAAGGGGAAGGGCTTCCCCTTCCATCCCTGCCTTTCGGGGGAAGCACACAGAGGGAGCGAGAGCTCTCCCTCAGGGCTGTGTGCCGAGGACGTAATGGTTACGTCCTCGGCACAGCAGCACTGTGCAGTAGGACGTAACCATTATGTCCGCGGCACAGAACCGGTTAAATCACAGAAATAGATTAAAACAGTCTCCTAAAATCGCACTCTGCAAGATGTATGTAGCCTTTTTACTTAGAAGAAAAAAGGGGATTGGGGTTATGTGCCACAAACTAGCAAGGAGATTCACACAGTCAGCCAAAGATGAATAAAAAAAAACACCACTTTAAAAGAGGTCAGGCTGCCTGAAACACAGAGAGTCCACAGTAAAACAGACACAGGTAGCTGAAATAAACACTTTTGAACAAATACTTCTACTTAACCAGAAAAATCTCAGGGCTCCTTACCTAGCTCTATTTGCAATCCTTGAACACTGGGCTGTATTAGCACACAGGGAAGATGCTGAGGCTCACAAAATTGAGGAGGCTGTCTTGGGCTTCCCTACACTAACTTAAGGGGCCAGAGCAGATGAGGGGGGGAGGGCTCAGGTGCAACATGGACTCAGAGAGCCAATCAGCTAAGTCCAGTCCCTTTGAGCAGGGAGAATATCAACTGCTGCTCTATTCAGAATCTCCTTGGATACAGACAGGCTGAATCCACACTTCCAAGCTAGATGAGGCTACTTTCCAGGTAAGGAAGAGATTGTTTAAAAAACAAACACTGGAATACTGCTGGGCGCACACTCAGAAATCGGGCTTTTTTAAAGGCAAAAAACAGGGAAGCAGACAGTTTAAAACACAATTTAAATCACAGAAACATATGAAAATAGTCTCCTAAAAACACACTCTGCAAGATGTATGTAGCCTTTTTACTTAGACGAAAAGAAGAGGAGGGGGGGGGGGTTATGTGCCACTAACTAGAAAGGCAATTCACACAATCATGGCAAAAACGAATTAAAAAAAAAACACTACTTTAAAAGAGGCCAGGCTGCCTGAAACACAGAGAGTCCACAGTAAAACAGACACAGGTAGCTGAAATAAACACTTTTGAACAAATACTACTACTTACCCAGAAAAATCTCAGAGCTACTTACCTAGGTCTTTTTGCAATCCTTCAACACTGGGCTGTATCAGCACACAGGGAAGATGCTGAGGCTCACTAAATGGAGGTGGCTGTCTTGGGCTTCCCTCCACAAACTTAAGGGGCCAGAGCAGGTGTGGGGGGGAGGGCTCATGTGCAACAGGGACTCAGAGAGCCAATCAGCTAAGTCCAGTCCCTGTGGGCAGGGAGAAAGGCAGCTGCTGCTCTATTCAGAAACTCCTTGGATACAGACAGGCTGAATCCACACTTCCAAGCTAGCAGAGTCTACTTTCCAGGTAACGGAGAGATTGTTTAAAAACAAACACTGGAATACTGCTGGGCGCGCACTCTGAAATCAGGCTTTTTTAAAGGCAAAAAACAGGGGGGGGCAGACAGTTTTAAAACACAATTTAAATCACAGAAACCGATTAAAACAGTATCCTAAAAACACACTCTGCAAGATGTATGTAGCCTTTTTACTCAGAAGAAAAAAGGGGGGGAGAGGGTTATGTGCCACAAACTAGCAAGGCAATTCACACAGTCACGGCAAAAACAAATTTTACAAAAACACCACTTTAAAAGATGCCAGGCTGCCTGAAACACAGAGAGTCCACAGTAAAACAGACACAGGTAGCTGAAATAAACACTTTTGAACAAATAGTACTATTTAGCCAGAAAAATCAGGGCTCCCTACCTAGGTCTTTTTGCAATCCTTTAACACTGGGCTGTATTAGCACACAAGGAAGATGCTGAGGATCACAAAATGGAGGTGGCTTTCTTGGGCTTCTCTCCACAAACTTAATGGGCCAGAGCAGGTGTGGGGGGAGGGCTCAGGTGCAAAAGGGACTCAGAGCCAATCAGCTACGTCCAGTCCCTGTGGGCAGGGAGAAAGGCAGCTGCTGCTGTATCCAGAATCTCCTTGGATACAGACAGGCTGAATCCACACTTCCAAGCTAGCAGAGTCTACTTTCCAGGTAACGGAGAGATTGTTTAAAAACCAAACACTAAAATACTGCAGGGTGCGCACTCTGAAATCGGGCCTTTTTAAAGGCAAAAAACAGGGGGGCAGACAGTTTTTAAACATAATTTAAATCACAGAAATAGATTAAAACAGTCTCCTAAAATCACACTCTGCAAGATGAATGTAGCCTTTTTACTTAGAAGAAAAAAGGGGATTGTGGTTATGTGCCACAAACTAGCAAGGAGATTCACACAGTCACTGCCGAAAACTAATAAAAAAAAAAACACCACTTTAAAAGAGGTCAAGCTGCCAGAAACACAGAGAGTACACAGTAAAACAGACACAGGTAGTTGAAATAAACACTTTTGAACAAATAATACTATCTACCCAGAAAAATCAGGGCTCCTTACCTAGGCCTTTTTGAAATCCTTCAACACTGGCCTGTATCAGCACACAGGGAAGATGCTGAGGCTCACAAAATGGAGGTGGCTGTCTTCGGCTTCCCTCCACAAACTTAAGGGGCAGAGCAGGTGTGGGGGGGAGGGCTCAGGTGCAACAGGGACACAGAGAGCCAATCGGCTGAGTCCAGTCGCTGTGGGCAGGGAGAAAGGCAGCTGCTGCTCTATTCAGAAACTCCTTGGATATAGACAGGCTAAATCCACACTTCCAAGCTAGCAGAGTCTACTTTCCAGGTAACGGAGAGATTGTTTAAAAAACAAACACTGGAATACTGCTGGGCGCGCACACTGAAATCAGGCTTTTTTAAAGGCAAAAAACAGGGGGGCAGACAGTTTTTAAACACAATTTAAATCACAGAAACAGATTAAAACAGACTCCTAAAACACACGCTGCAAGATGTATGTAGCCTTTTTACTTAGAAGAAAAAAGGGAGGGGGTTAGGTGCCACAAACTAGCAAGGCAATTCACACAGTCACGGCAAAAATGAATTTTTAAAATACACCACTTTAAAAGAGGCCAGACTGCCTAAAACACAGAGAGTCCACAGTAAAACAGAAACAGGTAGCTGAAATAAACACTTTTGAACAAATAATACTATTTACCCAGAAAAATCAGGGCTCCTTACCTAGGTCTTTTTGCAATCCTTCAACACTGGGCTGTATCAGCACACAGGGAAGATGCTGAGGCTCACAAAATGGAGGTGGCTGTCTTGGGCTTCCCTCCACAAACTTAAGGGGCCAGAGCAGGTGGTTGGGGGGAGGGCTCAGCTGCAACAGGGACTCAGAGAGCCAATCAGCTAAGTCCAGTCGCTGTGGGCAGGGAGAAAGGCAGCTGCTGCTCTATTCGGAATCTCCTTGGATACAGACAGGCTGAATACACACTTCCAAGCTAGCAGAGTCTACTTTCCAGGTAAGGGAGAGATTATTTAAAAAACAAACACTGGAATACTGCTGGGCGCGCACTCAGAAATCAGGCTTTTTTAAAGGCAAAAAACAGGGAGGCAGACAGTTTTTCAACATAACTTAAATCACAGAAACATATGAAAATAGTCTCCTAAAAACACACTCTGCAAGATGTATGTAGCCTTTTAACTTAGAAGAAAAAAAGGGGGGGGGTTATGTGCCACAAACTAGAAAGGCAATTCACACAATCATGGCAAAAACTAATTTTAAAAAAACACCACTTTAAAAGAGGCCAGGCTGCCTGAAACACAGAGGGTCCACAGTAAAACATACACAGGTAGCTGAAATAAGCACTTTTGAACAAATAATACTATCTACCCATAATAATCAGGGCTCCTTACCTAGCTCTTTTTGCAATCCTTCAACACTGGGCTGTATCAGCACACAGGGAAGATGCTGAGGCTCACAAAATGGAGGTGGCTGTCTTGGGATTCCCTCCACAAACTTAAGGGGCCACAGCAGGTGTGCGGGGGAGGGTTCAGGTGCAACAGGGAATCGGAGAGCGAATCAGCTAAGTCCAGTCGCTGTGGGCAGTGAGAAAGGCAGCTGCTGCTCTATTCAGAATCTCCTTGAATACAGACTGGCTAAATCCACACTTCCAAGCTAGCAGAGTCTACTTTCCAGGTAACGGTGAGATTGTTTAAAAAACAAACACTGGAATACTGCTGGGCGCGCACTCTGAAATCAGGCTTTTTTAAAGGCAAAAAACAGGGGGGCAGACAGTTTTTAAACACAATTTAAATCACAGAAACAGATTAAAACAGTCTCCTAAAAACACACTCTGCAAGATGTATGTAGCCTTTTTACTTAGAAGAAAAAAGGGGGGGGGGTTAGGTGCCACAAACTAGCAAGGCAATTCACTCAGTCACAGCAAAAACAAATTTTACAAAAACACCACTTTAAAAGAGGCCAGACTGCCTAAAACACAGAGAGTCCACAGTAAAACAGAAACAGGTAGCTGAAATAAACACTTTTGAACAAATAATGCTATTTACCCAGAAAAATCAGGGCTCCTTACCTAGGTCTTTTTGCAATCCTTCAACACTGGGCTGTATCAGCACACAGGGAAGATGCCGAGGCTCACAAAATGGAGGTAGCTGTCTTGGGCTTCCCTCCACAAACTTAAGGGGCCAGAGCAGGTGGTTGGGGGGAGGGCTCAGCTGCAACAGGGACTCAGAGAGCCAATCAGCTAAGTCCAGTCGCTGTGGGCAGGGAGAAAGGCAGCTGCTGCTCTATTCAGAATCTCCTTGGATACAGACAGGCTGAATACACACTTCCAAGCTAGCAGAGTCTACTTTCCAGGTAAGGGAGAGATTATTTAAAAAACAAACACTGGAATACTGCTGGGCGCGCACTCAGAAATCAGGCTTTTTTAAAGGCAAAAAACAGGGAGGCAGACAGTTTTTCAACATAACTTAAATCACAGAAACATATGAAAATAGTCTCCTAAAAACACACTCTGCAAGATGTATATAGCCTTTTAACTTAGAAGAAAAAAAGGGGGGGGTTATGTGCCACAAACTAGAAAGGCAATTCACACAATCATGGCAAAAACTAATTTTAAAAAAACACCACTTTAAAAGAGGCCAGGCTGCCTGAAACACAGAGAGTCCACAGTAAAACATACACAGGTAGCTGAAATAAGCACTTTTGAACAAATAATACTATCTACCCATAATAATCAGGGCTCCTTACCTAGGTCTTTTTGCAATCCTTCAACATTAGGCTGTATCAGCACACAGGGAAGATGCTGAGGCTCACAAAATGCAGGTGGCTGTCTTGGGATTCCCTCCACAAACTTAAGGGGCCAGAGCAGGTGTGGGGGGAGGGCTCAGCTGCAACAGGGACTCAGAGAGCCAATCAGCTAAGTCCAGTCGCTGTGGGCAGGGAGAAAGGCAGCTGCTGCTCTATTCAGAATCTCCTTGGATACAGACAGGCTGAATCCACACTTCCAAGCTAGATGAGGCTACTTTCCAGGTAAGGAAGAGATTGTTTAAAAAACAAACACTGGAATACTGCTGGGCGCACACTCAGAAATCGGGCTTTTTTAAAGGCAAAAAACAGGGAAGCAGACAGTTTAAAACACAATTTAAATCACAGAAACATATGAAAATAGTCTCCTAAAAACACACTCTGCAAGATGTATGTAGCCTTTTTACTTAGAAGAAAAGAAGAGGAGGGGGGGGGTTATGTGCCACTAACTAGAAAGGCAATTCACACAATCATGGCAAAAACGAATTAAAAAAAAACACTACTTTAAAAGAGGCCAGGCTGCCTGAAACACAGAGAGTCCACAGTAAAACATACACAGGTAGCTGAAATAAGCACTTTTGAACAAATAATACTATCTACCCATAATAATCAGGGCTCCTTACCTAGGTCTTTTTGCAATCCTTCAACATTAGGCTGTATCAGCACACAGGGAAGATGCTGAGGCTCACAAAATGGAGGTGGCTGTCTTGGGATTCCCTCCACAAACTTAAGGGGCCAGAGCAGGTGTGGGGGGAAGGGTTCAGGTGCAACAGGGAATCAGAGAGCGAATCAGCTAAGTCCAGTCGCTGTGGGCAGTGAGAAAGGCAGCTGCTGCTCTATTCAGAATCTCCTTGAATACTGACTGGCTAAATCCACACTTCCAAGCTAGCAGAGTCTACTTTCCAGGTAAGGGAGAGATTATTTAAAAAACAAACACTGGAATACTGCTGGGTGCGCACTCTGAAATCAGTCTTTTTTAACAGCAAAAAACAAGGGGGCAGACAGTTTTTAAACATAATTTAAATCACAGAAACAGATTAAAACAGTCTCCTAAAAACACACTCTGCAAGATGTATGTAGCCTTTTTACTTAGAAGAAAAAAGGGGGGAGTTATGTGCAACAAACTAGCAAGGCAATTCACACAGTCACATGCAAAAACAAATTTAAAAAAACACCACTTTAAAAGAGGCCAGGCTGCCTGAAACACAGAGAGTCCACAGTAAAACAGACACAGCTAGCTGAAATAAACACTTTTGAACAAATACTACTACTTACCCAGAAAAATCTCAGAGCTACTTACCTAGGTCTTTTTGCAATCCTTCAACACTGGGCTGTATCAGCACACAGGGAAGATGCTGAGGCTCACTAAATGGAGGTGGCTGTCTTGGGCTTCCCTCCACAAACTTAAGGGGCCAGAGCAGGTGTGGGGGGGAGGGCTCATGTGCAACAGGGACTCAGAGAGCCAATCAGCTAAGTCCAGTCCCTGTGGGCAGGGAGAAAGGCAGCTGCTGCTCTATTCAGAAACTCCTTGGATACAGACAGGCTGAATCCACACTTCCAAGCTAGCAGAGTCTACTTTCCAGGTAACGGAGAGATTGTTTAAAAAACAAACAGTGGAA
The DNA here is from genome assembly GCF_031143425.1 of Pleurodeles waltl. Lineage (NCBI taxonomy): Eukaryota > Metazoa > Chordata > Amphibia > Caudata > Salamandridae > Pleurodeles > Pleurodeles waltl. Next base: position 941,853,833 of record NC_090440.1, on the reverse strand, counting down.
TACTGCTGGGCGCGCACTCTGAAATCAGGCTTTTTTAAAGGCAAAAAACAGGGGGGGGAGCAGACAGTTTTAAAACACAATTTAAATCACAGAAACCGATTAAAACAGTATCCTAAAAACACACTCTGCAAGATGTATGTAGCCTTTTTACTCAGAAGAAAAAAGGGGGGGGAGGGTTATGTGCCACAAACTAGCAAGGCAATTCACACAGTCACGGCAAAAACAAATTTTACAAAAACACCACTTTAAAAGATGCCAGGCTGCCTGAAACACAGAGAGTCCACAGTAAAACAGACACAGGTAGCTGAAATAAACACTTTTGAACAAATAGTACTATTTAGCCAGAAAAATCAGGGCTCCCTACCTAGGTCTTTTTGCAATCCTTTAACACTGGGCTGTATTAGCACACAAGGAAGATGCTGAGGATCACAAAATGGAGGTGGCTTTCTTGGGCTTCTCTCCACAAACTTAATGGGCCAGAGCAGGTGTGGGGGGAGGGCTCAGGTGCAAAAGGGACTCAGAGCCAATCAGCTACGTCCAGTCCCTGTGGGCAGGGAGAAAGGCAGCTGCTGCTGTATCCAGAATCTCCTTGGATACAGACAGGCTGAATCCACACTTCCAAGCTAGCAGAGTCTACTTTCCAGGTAACGGAGAGATTGTTTAAAAACCAAACACTAAAATACTGCAGGGTGCGCACTCTGAAATCGGGCCTTTTTAAAGGCAAAAAACAGGGGGGCAGACAGTTTTTAAACATAATTTAAATCACAGAAATAGATTAAAACAGTCTCCTAAAATCACACTCTGCAAGATGAATGTAGCCTTTTTACTTAGAAGAAAAAAGGGGATTGTGGTTATGTGCCACAAACTAGCAAGGAGATTCACACAGTCACTGCCGAAAACTAATAAAAAAAAAAACACCACTTTAAAAGAGGTCAAGCTGCCAGAAACACAGAGAGTACACAGTAAAACAGACACAGGTAGTTGAAATAAACACTTTTGAACAAATAATACTATCTACCCAGAAAAATCAGGGCTCCTTACCTAGGCCTTTTTGAAATCCTTCAACACTGGCCTGTATCAGCACACAGGGAAGATGCTGAGGCTCACAAAATGGAGGTGGCTGTCTTCGGCTTCCCTCCACAAACTTAAGGGGCAGAGCAGGTGTGGGGGGGAGGGCTCAGGTGCAACAGGGACACAGAGAGCCAATCGGCTGAGTCCAGTCGCTGTGGGCAGGGAGAAAGGCAGCTGCTGCTCTATTCAGAAACTCCTTGGATATAGACAGGCTAAATCCACACTTCCAAGCTAGCAGAGTCTACTTTCCAGGTAACGGAGAGATTGTTTAAAAAACAAACACTGGAATACTGCTGGGCGCGCACACTGAAATCAGGCTTTTTTAAAGGCAAAAAACAGGGGGGCAGACAGTTTTTAAACACAATTTAAATCACAGAAACAGATTAAAACAGACTCCTAAAACACACGCTGCAAGATGTATGTAGCCTTTTTACTTAGAAGAAAAAAGGGAGGGGGTTAGGTGCCACAAACTAGCAAGGCAATTCACACAGTCACGGCAAAAATGAATTTTTAAAATACACCACTTTAAAAGAGGCCAGACTGCCTAAAACACAGAGAGTCCACAGTAAAACAGAAACAGGTAGCTGAAATAAACACTTTTGAACAAATAATACTATTTACCCAGAAAAATCAGGGCTCCTTACTAGGTCTTTTTGCAATCCTTCAACACTGGGCTGTATCAGCACACAGGGAAGATGCTGAGGCTCACAAAATGGAGGTGGCTGTCTTGGGCTTCCCTCCACAAACTTAAGGGGCCAGAGCAGGTGGTTGGGGGGAGGGCTCAGCTGCAACAGGGACTCAGAGAGCCAATCAGCTAAGTCCAGTCGCTGTGGGCAGGGAGAAAGGCAGCTGCTGCTCTATTCGGAATCTCCTTGGATACAGACAGGCTGAATACACACTTCCAAGCTAGCAGAGTCTACTTTCCAGGTAAGGGAGAGATTATTTAAAAAACAAACACTGGAATACTGCTGGGCGCGCACTCAGAAATCAGGCTTTTTTAAAGGCAAAAAACAGGGAGGCAGACAGTTTTTCAACATAACTTAAATCACAGAAACATATGAAAATAGTCTCCTAAAAACACACTCTGCAAGATGTATGTAGCCTTTTAACTTAGAAGAAAAAAAGGGGGGGGGTTATGTGCCACAAACTAGAAAGGCAATTCACACAATCATGGCAAAAACTAATTTTAAAAAAACACCACTTTAAAAGAGGCCAGGCTGCCTGAAACACAGAGGGTCCACAGTAAAACATACACAGGTAGCTGAAATAAGCACTTTTGAACAAATAATACTATCTACCCATAATAATCAGGGCTCCTTACCTAGCTCTTTTTGCAATCCTTCAACACTGGGCTGTATCAGCACACAGGGAAGATGCTGAGGCTCACAAAATGGAGGTGGCTGTCTTGGGATTCCCTCCACAAACTTAAGGGGCCACAGCAGGTGTGCGGGGGAGGGTTCAGGTGCAACAGGGAATCAGAGAGCGAATCAGCTAAGTCCAGTCGCTGTGGGCAGTGAGAAAGGCAGCTGCTGCTCTATTCAGAATCTCCTTGAATACAGACTGGCTAAATCCACACTTCCAAGCTAGCAGAGTCTACTTTCCAGGTAACGGTGAGATTGTTTAAAAAACAAACACTGGAATACTGCTGGGCGCGCACTCTGAAATCAGGCTTTTTTAAAGGCAAAAAACAGGGGGGCAGACAGTTTTTAAACACAATTTAAATCACAGAAACAGATTAAAACAGTCTCCTAAAAACACACTCTGCAAGATGTATGTAGCCTTTTTACTTAGAAGAAAAAAGGGGGGGGGGTTAGGTGCCACAAACTAGCAAGGCAATTCACTCAGTCACAGCAAAAACAAATTTTACAAAAACACCACTTTAAAAGAGGCCAGACTGCCTAAAACACAGAGAGTCCACAGTAAAACAGAAACAGGTAGCTGAAATAAACACTTTTGAACAAATAATGCTATTTACCCAGAAAAATCAGGGCTCCTTACCTAGGTCTTTTTGCAATCCTTCAACACTGGGCTGTATCAGCACACAGGGAAGATGCCGAGGCTCACAAAATGGAGGTGGCTGTCTTGGGCTTCCCTCCACAAACTTAAGGGGCCAGAGCAGGTGGTTGGGGGGAGGGCTCAGCTGCAACAGGGACTCAGAGAGCCAATCAGCTAAGTCCAGTCGCTGTGGGCAGGGAGAAAGGCAGCTGCTGCTCTATTCAGAATCTCCTTGGATACAGACACGCTGAATACACACTTCCAAGCTAGCAGAGTCTACTTTCCAGGTAAGGGAGAGATTATTTAAAAAACAAACACTGGAATACTGCTGGGCGCGCACTCAGAAATCAGGCTTTTTTAAAGGCAAAAAACAGGGAGGCAGACAGTTTTTCAACATAACTTAAATCACAGAAACATATGAAAATAGTCTCCTAAAAACACACTCTGCAAGATGTATATAGCCTTTTAACTTAGAAGAAAAAAAGGGGGGGGTTATGTGCCACAAACTAGAAAGGCAATTCACACAATCATGGCAAAAACTAATTTTAAAAAAACACCACTTTAAAAGAGGCCAGGCTGCCTGAAACACAGAGAGTCCACAGTAAAACATACACAGGTAGCTGAAATAAGCACTTTTGAACAAATAATACTATCTACCCATAATAATCAGGGCTCCTTACCTAGGTCTTTTTGCAATCCTTCAACATTAGGCTGTATCAGCACACAGGGAAGATGCTGAGGCTCACAAAATGCAGGTGGCTGTCTTGGGATTCCCTCCACAAACTTAAGGGGCCAGAGCAGGTGTGGGGGGAGGGCTCAGCTGCAACAGGGACTCAGAGAGCCAATCAGCTAAGTCCAGTCGCTGTGGGCAGGGAGAAAGGCAGCTGCTGCTCTATTCAGAATCTCCTTGGATACAGACAGGCTGAATCCACACTTCCAAGCTAGATGAGGCTACTTTCCAGGTAAGGAAGAGATTGTTTAAAAAACAAACACTGGAATACTGCTGGGCGCACACTCAGAAATCGGGCTTTTTTAAAGGCAAAAAACAGGGAAGCAGACAGTTTAAAACACAATTTAAATCACAGAAACATATGAAAATAGTCTCCTAAAAACACACTCTGCAAGATGTATGTAGCCTTTTTACTTAGAAGAAAAGAAGAGGAGGGGGGGGGTTATGTGCCACTAACTAGAAAGGCAATTCACACAATCATGGCAAAAACGAATTAAAAAAAAACACTACTTTAAAAGAGGCCAGGCTGCCTGAAACACAGAGAGTCCACAGTAAAACATACACAGGTAGCTGAAATAAGCACTTTTGAACAAATAATACTATCTACCCATAATAATCAGGGCTCCTTACCTAGGTCTTTTTGCAATCCTTCAACATTAGGCTGTATCAGCACACAGGGAAGATGCTGAGGCTCACAAAATGGAGGTGGCTGTCTTGGGATTCCCTCCACAAACTTAAGGGGCCAGAGCAGGTGTGGGGGGAAGGGTTCAGGTGCAACAGGGAATCAGAGAGCGAATCAGCTAAGTCCAGTCGCTGTGGGCAGTGAGAAAGGCAGCTGCTGCTCTATTCAGAATCTCCTTGAATACTGACTGGCTAAATCCACACTTCCAAGCTAGCAGAGTCTACTTTCCAGGTAAGGGAGAGATTATTTAAAAAACAAACACTGGAATACTGCTGGGTGCGCACTCTGAAATCAGTCTTTTTTAACAGCAAAAAACAAGGGGGCAGACAGTTTTTAAACATAATTTAAATCACAGAAACAGATTAAAACAGTCTCCTAAAAACACACTCTGCAAGATGTATGTAGCCTTTTTACTTAGAAGAAAAAAGGGGGGAGTTATGTGCAACAAACTAGCAAGGCAATTCACACAGTCACATGCAAAAACAAATTTAAAAAAACACCACTTTAAAAGAGGCCAGGCTGCCTGAAACACAGAGAGTCCACAGTAAAACAGACACAGCTAGCTGAAATAAACACTTTTGAACAAATACTACTACTTACCCAGAAAAATCTCAGAGCTACTTACCTAGGTCTTTTTGCAATCCTTCAACACTGGGCTGTATCAGCACACAGGGAAGATGCTGAGGCTCACTAAATGGAGGTGGCTGTCTTGGGCTTCCCTCCACAAACTTAAGGGGCCAGAGCAGGTGTGGGGGGGAGGGCTCATGTGCAACAGGGACTCAGAGAGCCAATCAGCTAAGTCCAGTCCCTGTGGGCAGGGAGAAAGGCAGCTGCTGCTCTATTCAGAAACTCCTTGGATACAGACAGGCTGAATCCACACTTCCAAGCTAGCAGAGTCTACTTTCCAGGTAACGGAGAGATTGTTTAAAAAACAAACAGTGGAATACTGCTGGGCGCGCACTCTGAAATCAGGCTTTTTTAAAGGCAAAAAACAGGGGGGGGAGCAGACAGTTTTAAAACACAATTTAAATCACAGAAACCGATTAAAACAGTATCCTAAAAACACACTCTGCAAGATGTATGTAGCCTTTTTACTCAGAAGAAAAAAGGGGGGGGAGGGTTATGTGATACAAACTAGCAAGGCAATTCACACAGTCACGGCAAAAACAAATTTTACAAAAACACCACTTTAAAAGATGCCAGGCTGCCTGAAACACAGAGAGTCCACAGTAAAACAGACACAGGTAGCTGAAATAAACACTTTTGAACAAATAGTACTATTTAGCCAGAAAAATCAGGGCTCCCTACCTAGGTCTTTTTGCAATCCTTTAACACTGGGCTGTATTAGCACACAAGGAAGATGCTGAGGATCACAAAATGGAGGTGGCTTTCTTGGGCTTCTCTCCACAAACTTAATGGGCCAGAGCAGGTGTGGGGGGAGGGCTCAGGTGCAAAAGGGACTCAGAGCCAATCAGCTACGTCCAGTCCCTGTGGGCAGGGAGAAAGGCAGCTGCTGCTGTATCCAGAATCTCCTTGGATACAGACAGGCTGAATCCACACTTCCAAGCTAGCAGAGTCTACTTTCCAGGTAACGGAGAGATTGTTTAAAAACCAAACACTAAAATACTGCTGGGTGCGCACTCTGAAATCGGGCCTTTTTAAAGGCAAAAAACAGGGGGGCAGACAGTTTTTAAACATAATTTAAATGACAGAAATAGATTAAAACAGTCTCCTAAAATCACACTCTGCAAGATGTATGTAGCCTTTTTACTTAGAAGAAAAAAGGGGATTGTGGTTATGTGCCACAAACTAGCAAGGAGATTCACACAGTCACGCCGAAAACAAATAAAAAAAAACACCACTTTAAAAGAGGTCAAGCTGCCTGAAACACAGAGAGTCCACAGTAAAACAGACACAGGTAGTTGAAATAAACACTTTTGAACAAATAATACTATCTACCCAGAAAAATCAGGGCTCCTTACCTAGGCCTTTTTGCAATCCTTCAACACTGGCCTGTATCAGCACACAGGGAAGATGCTGAGGCTCACAAAATGGAGGTGGCTGTCTTCGGCTTCCCTCCACAAACTTAAGGGGCCAGAGCAGGTGTGGGGGGGAGGGCTCAGGTGCAACAGGGACACAGAGAGCCAATCGGCTAAGTCCAGTCGCTGTGGGCAGGGAGAAAGGCAGCTGCTGCTCTATTCAGAAACTCCTTGGATATAGACATGCTAAATCCACACTTCCAAGCTAGCAGAGTCTACTTTCCAGGTAACGGAGAGATTGTTTAAAAAACAAACAGTGGAATACTGCTGGGCGCGCACTCTGAAATCAGGCTTTTTTAAAGGCAAAAAACAGGGGGGCAGACAGTTTTTAAACACAATTTAAATCACAGAAACAGATTAAAACAGACTCCTAAAACACACGCTGCAAGATGTATGTAGCCTTTTTACTTAGAAGAAAAAAGGGAGGGGGTTAGGTGCCACAAACTAGCAAGGCAATTCACACAGTCACGGCAAAAATGAATTTTTAAAAAACACCACTTTAAAAGAGGCCAGACTGCCTAAAACACAGAGAGTCCACAGTAAAACAGAAACAGGTAGCTGAAATAAACACTTTTGAACAAATAATACTATTTACCCAGAAAAATCAGGGCTCCTTACCTAGGTCTTTTTGCAATCCTTCAACACTGGGCTGTATCAGCACACAGGGAAGATGCTGAGGCTCACAAAATGGAGGTGGCTGTCTTGGGCTTCCCTCCACAAACTTAAGGGGCCAGAGCAGGTGGTTGGGGGGAGGGCTCAGCTGCAACAGGGACTCAGAGAGCCAATCAGCTAAGTCCAGTCGCTGTGGGCAGGGAGAAAGGCAGCTGTTGCTCTATTCGGAATCTCCTTGGATACAGACAGGCTGAATACACACTTCCAAGCTAGCAGAGTCTACTTTCCAGGTAAGGGAGAGATTATTTAAAAAACAAACACTGGAATACTGCTGGGCGCACACTCAGAAATCAGGCTTTTTTAAAGGCAAAAAACAGGGAGGCAGACAGTTTTTCAACATAACTTAAATCACAGAAACATATGAAAATAGTCTCCTAAAAACACACTCTGCAAGATGTATGTAGCCTTTTAACTTAGAAGAAAAAAAGGGGGGGGGTTATGTGCCACAAACTAGAAAGGCAATTCACACAATCATGGCAAAAACTAATTTTAAAAAAACACCACTTTAAAAGAGGCCAGGCTGCCTGAAACACAGAGAGTCCACAGTAAAACATACACAGGTAGCTGAAATAAGCACTTTTGAACAAATAATACTATCTACCCATAATAATCAGGGCTCCTTACCTAGCTCTTTTTGCAATCCTTCAACACTGGGCTGTATCAGCACACAGGGAAGATGCTGAGGCTCACAAAATGGAGGTGGCTGTCTTGGGATTCCCTCCACAAACTTAAGGGGCCACAGCAGGTGTGCGGGGGAGGGTTCAGGTGCAACAGGGAATCAGAGAGCGAATCAGCCAAGTCCAGTCGCTGTGGGCAGTGAGAAAGGCAGCTGCTGCTCTATTCAGAATCTCCTTGAATACAGACTGGCTAAATCCACACTTCCAAGCTAGCAGAGTCTACTTTCCAGGTAAGGGAGAGATTATTTAAAAAACAAACACTGGAATACTGCTGGGTGCGCACTCTGAAATCAGTCTTTTTTAACAGCAAAAAACAAGGGGGCAGACAGTTTTTAAACATAACTTAAATCACAGAAACAGATTAAAACAGTCTCCTAAAAACACACTCTGCAAGATGTATGTAGCCTTTTTACTTAGAACAAAAGAAGGGGGGGGGGTTACGTGCCACAAACTAGAAAGGCAATTCACACAATCATGGCAAAAACTAATTTTACAAAAAAACTACTTTAAAAGAGGCCAGGCTGCCTGAAACACAGAGAGTCCACAGTAAAACAGACACAGGTAGCTAAAATAAACACTTTTGAACAAATAATACAATTTACCCAGAAAAATCTCAGGGCTCCTTACCTAGTTCTTTTTGCAATCCTTGAACACTGGGCTGTATTAGCAAACAGGGAAGATGCTGAGGCTCACAAAATGGATGTGGCTGTCTTGTGCTTCCCTCCACGAACTTAAGGGGCCAGAGCAGGTGTTGGGGGGAGGGCTCAGGTGCAACAGGGACTCAGAGAGCCAATCAGCTACGTCCAGTCCCTGTGGGCAGGGAGAAAGGCAGCTGCTGCTCTATTCAGAATCTCCATGGATACAGACAAGCTGAATCCACACTTCGAAGCTAGCAGAGTCTACTTTCCAGGTAACGGTGAGATTGTTTAAAAAACAAACACTGGAATACTGCTGGGCGCGCACTCTGAAATCAGGCTTTTTTAAAGGCAAAAAACAGGGAGGCAGACAGTTTTTCAACATAACTTAAATCACAGAAACATATGAAAATAGTCTCCTAAAAACACACTCTGCAAGATGTATGTAGCCTTTTAACTTAGAAGAAAAAAAGGGGGGGGGTTATGTGCCACAAACTAGAAAGGCAATTCACACAATCATGGCAAAAACTAATTTAAAAAAAACACCACTTTAAAAGAGGCCAGGCTGCCTGAAACACAGAGAGTCCACAGTAAAACATACACAGGTAGCTGAAATAAGCACTTTTGAACAAATAATACTATCTACCCATAATAATCAGGGCTCCTTACCTAGCTCTTTTTGCAATCCTTCAACACTGGGCTGTATCAGCACACAGGGAAGATGCTGAGGCTCACAAAATGGAGGTGGCTGTCTTGGGATTCCCTCCACAAACTTAAGGGGCCACAGCAGGTGTGCGGGGAGGGTTCAGGTGCAACAGGGAATCAGAGAGCGAATCAGCTAAGTCCAGTCGCTGTGGGCAGTGAGAAAGGCAGCTGCTGCTCTATTCAGAATCTCCTTGAATACAGACTGGCTAAATCCACACTTCCAAGCTAGCAGAGTCTACTTTCCAGGTAAGGGAGAGATTATTTAAAAAACAAACACTGGAATACTGCTGGGTGCGCACTCTGAAATCAGTCTTTTTTAACAGCAAAAAACAAGGGGGCAGACAGTTTTTAAACATAATTTAAATCACAGAAACAGATTAAAACAGTCTACTAAAAACACACTCTGCAAGATGTATGTAGCCTTTTTACTTAGAACAAAAGAAGGGGGGGGGGGGTTACGTGCCACAAACTAGAAAGGCAATTCACACAATCATGGCAAAAACTAATTTTACAAAAAAACTACTTTAAAAGAGGCCAGGCTGCCTGAAACACAGAGAGTCCACAGTAAAACAGACACAGGTAGCTAAAATAAACACTTTTGAACAAATAATACAATTTACCCAGAAAAATCTCAGGGCTCCTTACCTAGTTCTTTTTGCAATCCTTGAACACTGGGCTGTATTAGCAAACAGGGAAGATGCTGAGGCTCACAAAATGGATGTGGCTGTCTTGTGCTTCCCTCCACGAACTTAAGGGGCCAGAGCAGGTGTTGGGGGGAGGGCTCAGGTGCAACAGGGACTCAGAGAGCCAATCAGCTACGTCCAGTCCCTGTGGGCAGGGAGAAAGGCAGCTGCTGCTCTATTCAGAATCTCCATGGATACAGACAAGCTGAATCCACACTTCGAAGCTAGCAGAGTCTACTTTCCAGGTAACGGTGAGATTGTTTAAAAAACAAACACTGGAATACTGCTGGGCGCGCACTCTGAAATCAGGCTTTTTTAAAGGCAAAAAACAGGGGGGCAGACAGTTTTTAAACACAATTTAAATCACAGAAACAGATTAAAACAGTCTCCTAAAAACACACTCTGCAAGATGTATGTAGCCTTTTTACTTAGAAGAAAAAAGGGGGGGGGAGTTAGGTGCCACAAACTAGCAAGGCAATTCACACAGTCACAGCAAAAACAAATTTTACAAAAACACCACTTTAAAAGAGGCCAGACTGCCTAAAACACAGAGAGTCCACAGTAAAACAGAAACAGGTAGCTGAAATAAACACTTTTGAACAAATAATACTATTTACCCAGAAAAATCAGGGCTCCTTACCTAGGTCTTTTTGCAATCCTTCAACACTGGGCTGTATCAGCACACAGGGAAGATGCTGAGGCTCACAAAATGGAGGTGGCTGTCTTGTGCTTCCCTCCACGAACTTAAGGGGCCAGAGCAGGTGTTGGGGGGAGGGCTCAGGTGCAACAGGGACTCAGAGAGCCAATCAGCTACGTCCAGTCCCTGTGGGCAGGGAGAAAGGCAGCTGCTGCTCTATTCAGAATCTCCATGGATACAGACAAGCTGAATCCACACTTCGAAGCTAGCAGAGTCTACTTTCCAGGTAAGGGAGAGATTATTTAAAAAACAAACACTGGAATACTGCTGGGCGCGCACTCAGAAATCAGGCTTTTTTAAAGGCAAAAAACAGGGAGGCAGACAGTTTTTCAACATAACTTAAATCACAGAAACATATGAAAATAGTCTCCTAAAAACACACTCTGCAAGATGTATGTAGCCTTTTAACTTAGAAGAAAAAAAGGGGGGGGGTTATGTGCCACAAACTAGAAAGGCAATTCACACAATCATGGCAAAAACTAATTTTAAAAAAACACCACTTTAAAAGAGGCCAGGCTGCCTGAAACACAGAGAGTCCACAGTAAAACATACACAGGTAGCTGAAATAAGCACTTTTGAACAAATAATACTATCTACCCATAATAATCAGGGCTCCTTACCTAACTCTTTTTGCAATCCTTCAACACTGGGCTGTATCAGCACACAGGGAAGATGCTGAGGCTCACAAAATGGAGGTGGCTGTCTTGGGATTCCCTCCACAAACTTAAGGGGCCACAGCAGGTGTGCGGGGGAGGGTTCAGGTGCAACAGGGAATCAGAGAGCGAATCAGCTAAGTCCAGTCGCTGTGGGCAGTGAGAAAGGCAGCTGCTGCTCTATTCAGAATCTCCTTGAATACAGACTGGCTAAATCCACACTTCCAAGCTAGCAGAGTCTACTTTCCAGGTAAGGGAGAGATTATTTAAAAAACAAACACTGGAATACTGCTGGGTGCGCACTCTGAAATCAGTCTTTTTTAACAGCAAAAAACAAGGGGGCAGACAGTTTTTAAACATAATTTAAATCACAGAAACAGATTAAAACAGTCTCCTAAAAACACACTCTGCAAGATGTATGTAGCCTTTTTACTTAGAACAAAAGAAGGGGGGGGGGGTTACGTGCCACAAACTAGAAAGGCAATTCACACAATCATGGCAAAAACTAATTTTACAAAAAAACTACTTTAAAAGAGGCCAGGCTGCCTGAAACACAGAGAGTCCACAGTAAAACAGACACAGGTAGCTAAAATAAACACTTTTGAACAAATAATACAATTTACCCAGAAAAATCTCAGGGCTCCTTACCTAGTTCTTTTTGCAATCCTTGAACACTGGGCTGTATTAGCAAACAGGGAAGATGCTGAGGCTGACAAAATGGATGTGGCTGTCTTGTGCTTCCCTCCACGAACTTAAGGGGCCAGAGCAGGTGTTGGGGGGAGGGCTCAGGTGCAACAGGGACTCAGAGAGCCAATCAGCTACGTCCAGTCCCTGTGGGCAGGGAGAAAGGCAGCTGCTGCTCTATTCAGAATCTCCATGGATACAGACAAGCTGAATCCACACTTCGAAGCTAGCAGAGTCTACTTTCCAGGTAACGGTGAGATTGTTTAAAAAACAAACACTGGAATACTGCTGGGCGCGCACTCTGAAATCAGGCTTTTTTAAAGGCAAAAAACAGGGGGGCAGACAGTTTTTAAACACAATTTAAATCACAGAAACAGATTAAAACAGTCTCCTAAAAACACACTCTGCAAGATGTATGTAGCCTTTTTACTTAGAAGAAAAAAGGGGGGGGGGTTAGGTGCCACAAACTAGCAAGGCAATTCACACAGTCACAGCAAAAACAAATTTTACAAAAACACCACTTTAAAAGAGGCCAGACTGCCTAAAACACAGAGAGTCCACAGTAAAACAGAAACAGGTAGCTGAAATAAACACTTTTGAACAAATAATACTATTTACCCAGAAAAATCAGGGCTCCTTACCTAGGTCTTTTTGCAATCCTTCAACACTGGGCTGTATCAGCACACAGGGAAGATGCTGAGGCTCACAAAATGGAGGTGGCTGTCTTGGGCTTCCCTCCACAAACTTAAGGGGCCAGAGCAGGTGGTTGGGGGGAGGGCTCAGCTGCAACAGGGACTCAGAGAGCCAATCAGCTAAGTCCAGTCGCTGTGGGCAGGGAGAAAGGCAGCTGCTGCTCTATTCAGAATCTCCTTGGATACAGACAGGCTGAATACACACTTCCAAGCTAGCAGAGTCTACTTTCCAGGTAAGGGAGAGATTATTTAAAAAACAAACACTGGAATACTGCTGGGCGCGCACTCAGAAATCAGGCTTTTTTAAAGGCAAAAAACAGGGAGGCAGACAGTTTTTCAACATAACTTAAATCACAGAAACATATGAAAATAGTCTCCTAAAAACACACTCTGCAAGATGTATATAGCCTTTTAACTTAGAAGAAAAAAAGGGGGGGGTTATGTGCCACAAACTAGAAAGGCAATTCACACAATCATGGCAAAAACTAATTTTAAAAAAACACCACTTTAAAAGAGGCCAGGCTGCCTGAAACACAGAGAGTCCACAGTAAAACATACACAGGTAGCTGAAATAAGCACTTTTGAACAAATAATACTATCTACCCATAATAATCAGGGCTCCTTACCTAGGTCTTTTTGCAATCCTTCAACATTAGGCTGTGTCAGCACACAGGGAAGATGCTGAGGCTCACAAAATGGAGGTGGCTGTCTTGGGATTCCCTCCACAAACTTAAGGGGCCAGAGCAGGTGTGGGGGGAAGGGTTCAGGTGCAACAGGGAATCAGAGAGCGAATCAGCTAAGTCCAGTCGCTGTGGGCAGTGAGAAAGGCAGCTGCTGCTCTATTCAGAATCTCCTTGACTACAGACTGGCTAAATCCACACTTCCAAGCTAGCAGAGTCTACTTTCCAGGTAAGGGAGAGATTATTTAAAAAACAAACACTGGAATACTGCTGGGTGCGCACTCTGAAATCAGTCTTTTTTAACAGCAAAAAACAAGGGGGCAGACAGTTTTTAAACATAATTTAAATCACAGAAACAGATTAAAACAGTCTCCTAAAAACACACTCTGCAAGATGTATGTAGCCTTTTTACTTAGAAGAAAAAAGGGGGGAGTTATGTGCAACAAACTAGCAAGGCAATTCACACAGTCACATGCAAAAACAAATTTAAAAAAACACCACTTTAAAAGAGGCCAGGCTGCCTGAAACACAGAGAGTCCACAGCAAAACAGACACAGGTAGCTGAAATAAACACTTTTGAACAAATAATACTATTTATCCAGAAAAATCTCAGGACTCCTTACCTAGGTCTTTTTGCAATCCTTGAACACTGGGCTGTATTAGCACACAGGGAAGATGCTGAGGCTCACAAAATGGAGGTGGCTGTCTTGGGCTTCCCTCCACAAACTTAAGGGGCCAGAGCATGGGTTGTGGGGAGGGCTCAGGTGCAACAGGGACTCAGAGAGCCAATCAGCTAAGTCCAGTCCCTGTGGGCAGGGAGAAAGGCAGCTGCTGCTCTATTCAGAATATCCCTGGATACAGACAGGCTGAATCCACACTTCCAAGCTAGCAGAGTCTACTTTCCAGGTAAGGGAGAGATTGTTTAAAAAACAAACACTGGAATACTGCTGGACCCGCACCCTGAAATCAGGCTTTTTTAAAGGCAAAAAACAGGGGGGCAAACAGTTTTTAATCAAAATTTAAATCACAGAAACAGATTAAAACAATCTCCTAAAAACACACTTTGCAAGATGTATGTAGCCTTTGTACATAGAAGAAAAAAGGTGGGGGGGTTAGGTGCCACAAACTAGCAAGGCAATTCACACAGTCACGGCAAAAACTAATTAAAGAAAAACACCACTTTAAAAGAGGCCAGGCTGCCTAAAACACAGAGAGTCCCCAGTAATACAGACACTGGTAGCTGAAATAAACACTTTTGAACAAATAATACTATTTACCCAGAAAAATGTAATGCTCCTTACCTAGGTCTTTTTGCAATCCTTGAACACTGGGCTGTATTAGCACACAGGGATGATGCGGAGGCTCACAAAATGGAGGTGGCCGTCTTGGGCTTCCCTCCACAAACTTAAGGGGCCAGAGCAGGTGTGGGGGGGAGGGCTCAGGTGCAACAGGGACTCAGAGAGCCAATCAGCTAAGTCCAGTCGCTGTGGGCAGGGAAAAAGGCAGATGCTGCTCTATTCAAAATCTCCTTGGATACAGACAGGCTGAATCCACACTTCCAAGCTAGCAGAGTCTACTTTCCTGGTAAGGGAGAGATTGTTTAAAAAACAAACACTGGAATACTGCTGGGCGCGCACTCTGAAATCTGGCTTTTTTAAAGGCAAAAAACAGAGGGGCAGACAGTTTTTAAACACAAGTTAAATCACAGAAACAGATTAAAACCGTCTCCAAAAAATACACTCTGCAAGATGTATGTAGCCTTTTTACTTGGAAGAAAAAAGGGGGGAGTTATGTGCCACAAACTAGCAAGGCAATTCACACAGTCAGGGCAAAAACGAATAAAAAAAAAACACCAGAAAAATCTCAGGGCTCCTTACCTAGGTCTTTTTGCAATCCTTGAACACTGGGCTGTATTAGCACACAGGGAAGATGCTGAGGCTCACAAAATGGAGGTGGCTGTCTTGGGCTTCCCTCCACAAACTTAAGGGGCCAGAGCAGGTGTGGGGGGAAGGGCTCATAAAATGGAGGTAAGAGTAATAAAAAATCCACTTACGGCAGTAAGCAACATTTCTCACTACTAATAAATCAGACAATACCCATACACATAAGGCAGGGCATTTCCAATGCAATCCTATGAGAATGCAGCACTCACAGCACTGAGAAACCAAATAGGGTGTTTGTCACTACCAGGACATTCCGTACTACTCAGCACATGACCTGCCTTCTACATACTTGGCACCCTGCCCATAGGGCTAGCTAGGGCCTACCTTAGGGGTGACTTACATGTAGTAAAAGGGGAGTTCTGTGCCTGGCAAATAAATGTAGATGCCAGGTCCCTGTGGCAGAAAACTGCGCACACAGGCCCTGTGCTAGCAGGCCTGAGACACGTTTGAAAGGCTACTTCAGTGGGTGGTGCAAGCAGTGCTGCAGGCCCACCGGTAGCATTTAATGTACAGGCCCTGGGTATAAAGATACCACTGTGCAAGGGACTTACATGTAAATTAAATATGCCAATTAGGTAAAATCCAATCATACTAAATTGTTGAGTCCTGGGTGCAGCAGGCAGAGTTTGGCACCTTTTTCTTCTTGAACTTATGTTCTAGAGTATTGGGTCTTCTTTGTCTCTGGTCTTCTTGTGTCCATCAAATCTGACCTGCAGGCCCAGCAAAGCCCACTAAATACTGCATTTCGTGGGCATTAAGGGATGTGCCTGGTAGTGGCCAATGGGCCACCTAACTTAGGGTGGCTACACCCACTAAGTGATGACTTCTTGTGGGAAAGGGGCACATCCCTAACCTTGATAGGCTATTTTCCTACCATCCAAAATGGAGGAAAATGAAATGGGGTGATCATCTTGCCTGCCGCACCTGGGGGGTGGTGCAGGCTGAGGGGTTCACTCCTCATACTCTGTTTTCCCTCCAGTTTTCCTGCTCAAAGTTGGGGAAAACCATTGGGGAGCCATCTACTGCTAGCAGAGAGGCAGAGTTCAGATTTCAAATGCAGTAAAGCCTTTGAAGCGGACCACTGGGCCTGGGTGCCTGCCTGGGGAAGAAGGTGTAACACCTGCAGCCAGGAAAGGCTTTGTGTTTTGGCTTCTGGGAGCAGAGGCTCTCACCCCCATGGGAATCCAGATTTGTGTCTAGTGGTGGCAGGCTGGTAAAAACCAGTCAGCAACCAAGCCAGGGCTTTTAGGTTTAGCAGGGAGCACTTCTAAGGTGCCCTCTGGGTACATGTTATAATAAATCCAACATTGGCATTAGTGTGGGTTTATTATTCTGCATTGTTTGATACCTGCATTATTTGATACCAAAAAAAAACAGTATTCAGTGAGGCCATCATGTAGCTGGGGCACTCATAATGGCCAGTGTCCAGCACATGTATTTGCTATGGCGTCCATATACATTTACTACGTCTTAATGTTTTGTAAAGACATAGTAGGGGCATATTTGTTCATGCAAACATATGCCCTCACATGCATTATAGTGCACCCTGCCTTAGGGGTGTAAGGCCTGCCAGAGGGGTGACCTACCTATAGTGCATGCAGTGTTGGTGGACAGGGTACTCTTGGTAATTGTCATGTCAAATCTGCAACTTTTAGATACACCTTGTCATGCATCATGCACTTGCAATGGCAGTCTGTAGGAGGCTAGTGTGGGGCCTCTCAGAGTGGCACAATTGGTGAGGCAGCCCTGGGGGGGCCCTCTTTAGTGCCCATGCCCTAGGTACCAGGGGTAACATTTACTAGTGACTTTCAAGGGCGGCTGAAGTGCCAATACATAGTACAGTTTTAGGGAAAGAGATCTTGCCCTTGGGACCTGTTTATCAGGGGCCAGGACACTTAAGGCTTGAAACCACTTTCCAAGCAAAAAGTGGGGGGCTAACATGTCAAAAGAGACCCTTTCTCACACACACACTCATACCCCCACAGAAACTCCTGTACATCAACACACACACACAACTACTCACATACTCATTCACAAACAAATAAAACTACTGACACAAACACACACCCCCTTACTCACAACGCCACTGACTCAACCACTAACTTACCCACACAACACTAACTCAGCTATTCACACCCATACAGCTACTCACCCACTTACAGACTCATGCCACTGACACACCCACTCACCCATACAACCACTTACCTAACTACACACTCAGCTATACAGTCACTGACACAGCCACTCACTCACCGGCACAGTCACTTTCACACACTATCACTCACCCATATAACCACTCACACATCCACTCACCCATTCATCCACTCACCCATTCAGCCACTCACATACCCACTCACTCAGTCACTGATACAACTACTCATATCCTGTCACTCTCCCATACAGTATCTCACACAGCCACTCACTCATACTTACAGACACTCATACACCCACTCACTCACCTATACAGTCACTGACTCACCCACTCACTCACCAATACAGTCACTAACACACCCAGTCACTCACTCATACAAGCACTCAAACACCCACTCACTTACCTGTACGGTCACTCACACACCCACTCACTCAACCATTGCATTGCTCACCCATACAGCTACTTACACACCCACTCACTCTCCCATACAGCAACTGGCTCAACCACTCACTCACATAGACCCAATCATACACCCACTCACACATTCATACAACCACTTACAGTCACTGGATGATATAATCTCTGATGTCATTTGAGATGTCATGAGTAATGTCATCAGTGACGTCACTGACCATGTCATGAGTGATGTAATATATGAGGTCATAAACCTGGCATTACAGGGGTGCAAGTTATAGCTAGCTCAGATAACTATAAGTGCTGAATTTCTATGGTTTTGTACATGTGAAATGTGACCCTAACTATGACATCACAGTAACCTTTGTTTTTTTCAGTGTATGTATATATATATATATATATATACATATATATATATATATATATATATATATATATTAAATGTACAAAACCATAAAGATTCAGCAGTTATAGAGTTATTTCAAGTAAATATAACTTGTGCCCTAAGGTAACTATAACTTGCGCCCCGCCATGCAGTTTCTCATGAATAATGTTACTGCAAATGTTAGTAATATTATCAATGGTGTTATAAAAGATGTCATGAGTGCTGTAATATCTGGGGTAATTAACAGTGCATGGAGAGAGCACGAGATATGGGGCCAGATGTATCAAAAGCTTTTGCATTCGCAAACGGTGCGAATCGCAAAATTTGGCCATTTGCGAATGCAAAAACGTGGTCTGCGATGCATGAAAGGCATTCTCAGACCAAAAATAAGAAATCGCAAAAATTGCGATTTTTTGCGTTTCGACCTGGTTTTGCGAGTCGTATTTTGCGATTCGGTATTCCGAGTAGGAAATTGCGAGGTGCAAAATGCGACTCGCAAAACGAAGTCGCAATTCGATGCATCAAAAAATCCCAAATTGCGATTTTTCGCAGAATGGCATTTTGCACATGCAAAATACCACTAATTAAATGCAGGTGGTAACCAGTTGCAACCTATATAAAGAGGCCCAGAATGCCTCAGACTCTTTTCCACAATGGCTGCACTCTACGTCATGGTGAGGAGGATGAGGATCTTGGCAGGTTTGAGGAGAGGGAGGAGGAGACAGGAGTGCATTTTAAGAGTGCGCATTACACTTTTTGGCCAGTCAGAGGAGGAAATATTTGAGAGGTACAGGTTGAGCTCTGCCATGATACTCGACCTGATAGCTGAGCTACAACCCATACCACAGCGCACAACACATAGGACTCATAGCATCCCCACCCATGTGCAGGTATTATGCTCCCTCCACCTACTCGCCTTAGGGAGCTATCAAGGGGTCATAGCAGCAGCTGGAGGGGTCTCACAGAGTACCCTCTCTAGATTTTTCAATGCATTTATCAACGCCATGCTGAGCAGAATACACCAGTACATCAGATTCCCCCACACCCCACAGGAAATACAGCAGACAAAAATAGATTTCTACCAGATAGCACAGTTCCCCCACATCCTAGGTGCCATAGATGGGACACATGTTGCAATCTGTCCACCATCAGCCACAGAATATGTATACCACAACCGGAAATACCAACATTCCATGAATATACAGGTGATATGCAATGCCTCCTATATCATAACTGATCTTGTGGCCAGGTTCCCAGGGAGCACCCATGATTCATACATCTTTTGCCACAACGGCATTCACACAAGACTGCTAGCTGGGGAGTTTGGTGAAGGATATCTTCTAGGTATTGTCCCTCTGTACACTGGTGCATTGATGGCAGTGTGACGTCAGATGGCTCAGTTACTCATTATACCCTCTGTTTATTCCAGGAGACAGTGCCTACGCAGTGCGCGCACCTACATGATGACGCCCTACCTAAATCCAACTACACCTGCTGAACGGAGATACAATGCAGCACACAGGGCGACCCGCAATGTGGTGGAGCGCACAATTGGCCTGCTGAAGAGTCGCTTCCGGTGCCTCCACAAAAGTGGAGGGGCACTACAGTACAGCCCAGAGACAACATGTAGAATAGTGGCTGCTTGTGCAATCTTGCACAATATAGCTACCATCAGCGGCATACCTATGGAAATATCTGAATCAGATGAGGATGATGATGATCCCATACCACCCCTACAGCCAGCAGACAGGACCAGTGCAGCAGAGGGCAGGCAAAGGCGTGCTGACATCACACACAACCATTTCAGATGTAAATATGAACAACACAAATCCACTGACAAATGTACCTGTAGTAAGTAAATTTATTACCTTAATGTCAGGTATTATAAGTTCCACTAATACCTACAAAAGTAATTGTGACAAAAAACAAAAGCAGTTAACAGAAAAACACTATTCCTTCATAGTGTCCTCATGCCAGAAATATATACAGTCCCCTTGTTGAAGTAAGCCTCAGCAAGGCCTACTAGTGCAAGGGGTTCACCTTTCTCTGCACAAAGTCCTCAGACCATGTAAGAAGAAGTTGGCACAGAAACTGGAATAAAAGACAAAAGTTTATTAACCTCATGAGGTGGTACTAAAGTTCAAACAGCACCCTAGGGAAATGTCTGAAGTAGCACACTGAACTGAGAGAGCATGGTCCTTTTATACCCACACAGGGGCTAAAAGGAGATGGTACAATTATGGAAACAAGACTTGTATACATGTAAGGTCATGTGGAAAATGCACAGT